>NC_080090.1:75360096-76560096 GCF_950005125.1 Chionomys nivalis | reverse complement strand
TAAAATCCCTGGTCTAGTATTTACAATGTGTTCTCTTTAGTATTTGCTCACTACAGATCAAGGGGGTAAGCACTCAGAGACTTTATAGCAAGTAGCAATTTCTAGAAAATTAGTCATCTGAAATAGTTCCTGACTGGTCTGACGGTCGTATCTGAAGGCAGAGGCCAATGAGCTCCGTGTACACCCTCACACACTACTCATTAACTATATTAACAAGCACTCTTGCCAACGAAAACCATAATTAACAGCTTCCTGGCAAATAGACTGCCAGCAAACATGGTTAAGTAATTGCAGAAAGCTGAAATGTTTGCTTTAGTTCTTCAAAACTTGGAGTAAATGATTATTATGTTCAAACTCACTTACACACTAAAAATAAAAATTAAAAAAAAAAAGGAAAACCTCCATTTGAGTCTTTCACCTTTTTCCACGCCTGGCCTGTTTCCCTCCGGTTTTGGTTGAGGTCTGGGTAGCACTGCAGCCACCCTCTCTGCATCCATTTCACTGCTTCACGTAAGCCTTGCTCTAAAGCCGTCATCCCCACCTGTCACAAGGATGCTTTCTCTCTAACCTGAAAGGCACCCTTTTCAAACCAGATTCCACAGCCATGCCTGTCAATACACATCATTTTGTTCTGGTCTCTCACTCGGATGTTATTTTGCAGCTTCCAGAACATGATGTGTTTCTCCAGTCACTGTGATTTTCCTCAGCCCTTCCTTGTTCATAACTCTCATTCCACAGACACCCTACAGCAGTGGTTCTCAACATGCTAAAGTTGCCACCCTTTAGTGCAGTTCCTCATATCGTGGTGAGCCCCCAACCATAAAATTGTTTTGCGGCTCTCTCATAACTGCAGTTTTGCTAGTTATGAATCTTAGCATAAGTATTTTCTGATGGTCTTAGATAGATCACCCGTGAGAAAGGGTCCTTGGCCTCCAAAGGGGTTGCGACCCACAGGTTGACAGTCAATGCACTAAAAGAATCTTTTGAAAGCCTAGCCTGGGTTGTTTTGTTTTGTTTTGTTTTTTGAAGTGTACCCAGTTTGCCTTCATGGATTTCAGGGAAATCAGCTTTAACTTCAGCCCCACATTCTCTTCATTGTCATTATTCTTTGGGCTTTAAAATAGATGTTGTACCTATATATCGCCAGTGTGACTCCTGGAATAGTTTTGTTTCTCCAGCTAGACAAATGGGAACTAAACTTTTGCTCCACTGACTTTGGATCAGGTCAACTATGATAACCAGAAGTCTCTCTCAAGTGACCTACTGTGTGAGTCTCAACAAATACCTGCATGAAATGACCAACGCCTCAAACTTCTTTCACTAACTGCTTAGCTTTCAGTTACTAAAGACAAATACCATTAATGGATTGTGCTAACAAGACAAGCAAGCAACGTGGCTCAAATCCAAGTAAAGGGGCAGCCAGTCCAGGCTGCTCTCAATGGAGCAGAATTGTGCTCCAGAACTTAATTCTTCACCTACTCTTCTTTTCTAAGAACAAAGTTAGTTACAGGAGTTCAGATTGGAAACTTAACATGCCAGAAAGTCTCTAAAGCTACCACAGGTTGAAAACTATTATTGTATTCTGAAGTCTAAGTTTCCTTGACTCCACACTGTACTTCTTGGCCCTCCTCAATGGACAGCATTGATTATTTTAGACTAGGTAATCATTCTCACCCTGGTTGAGCTTCTGTCCTAGAGAATAGTTGCATCTCCTTTCTCTTTGATCCACCACAGGAGACATTATTCAAGTACCCGCTACCCTGGGCAGAGCACAGGGGATATTTCTAAGAGCTCAGACTGTTCACTCCCACACAGTGTTGACTTGAATGGCTAGCCATAATTGTGTTCCGGTTCATGTTCAAGCTCAAATCTCCTGCAGAGGAAAAAGCAGCTATCACTGAGCTTCAAGGGGGAAACCTTAGGGGTTGGAACCTTTTTGCCCTCAGAAAACATGAAAGAAATCCCCAGTTTTAAACATGAGTCTGATGATAATAGAAGAGGTACATTATATGTGCACAAGAAAAATACAAGATATGTAAGAATTAAAATAGTAAAGGAGAAAGTCTTCATTTCCAAAGTTGAACTGCTTTTCCAATGTTTTCATATTTGGGAGCGTTTTTTAACAGGAACTGAATCCTTAGTGTTATTATTTTACATTTACAAGCTGGAATAGCTATACAGGACTTACTTTGCACTGAGTATTTTACAAAGTGTCAAAACTATACATTCCTATTTAGTACTGACAAGCAGCTCCTACCCAGTAGATTTTATTCATTAATGAATCTACTACTCATCCAACAAAATCTGAGCAGATTGCTCAGCCCAGGTTTCTCTGGTAACTGAGATTAAGTCCTTGGTCCTGATTTAATAAAATCCCTCACTATGTTCTGGGATTTAGAAAATGCCTTGGTATATGTTGTGCCTTTTGTCTTACTGAGGAGGTAAGACAGGTGTTCTTAAAGTTTGATTAATGGAAAAATACAGCTATTGACATGAAGAAACAAAGTGACTCAATGGAATTTAAACTCTAGATTTTTATCTGCAAAGTAAGTGTTCCTGGGAAATAAATACTATCATTCTCCCCATTTTACTGATTAAGAGAGATTTACAGTCATGGATTTACATTGTTAGCAGCATGCAGGCAATAAAAGATAGATATAGGACTACGGCACTCCCTGTTGGCCTCCAAAGCCCACACCCTTGATGATTGCTACTAGAGAGAAGTTACAATAAATCCTTGCATCAAGTTTGTTGATTGACTATTTAAAGGATTGAGAGAATTTGATAAGTGGATAAAAATGTCTATCTTGTCAATAAACTTAATTTTTTCAAACATTAGTTAACATATGCCTGTGGTAATGAAAGCTATAACACAAGAACGTACAGAGCTCAGCAGTGGGGAAATCAGTTCATGTCCATTAGCTTATGCTTTTCAAAGAGGCATCCGGTGTATGCAGAAGGTTTCTAATGAAAGTAGGAGTGTTCAATGTTAAAGCTTTAAAAACAAGTTTTCTTATGATACAATTTTTCAAGTATATCTATAGCTACTTGACATTTTTCCCTTGAAATTATCTAAATTTCAGTAAATGCTGCCAAACTTTAGATTATGTAAGTTATCCTACATTTTTGTAAGTTCTCATGGGAAGTTTATTTTTTTTTCCCTTGTTTTCTGAAAGCCAGAACTTTGAAGATCCTTATTTTCTAAGTATTTCACCTTTGGCTCCAGTTGTAAGAATTTAAGGAGTAAAAATTAATCAAAAGGAGAAAGTCAAACTTCCTCAAATGCAGTTGCGGATTATTGACTGTGTGATAACTTTCTGGTCTTCAAACCCTTTTTGCTTATTAATATTTTATTTAATAAACTCAGACAAATTTGAGTGCACAACATTTTTGCAATATAACAAGCATAGTCATTTTAGAATTCATTTCAGCTAGAAGCTCAAATAAGATGGAAAATCAAAGGAAGTATTGTTTTTATTTCATTTTACAGTGCAGACTAAATTCCTATCTCAAGATGCACTCGGAGCTGAGAATATACTTCAGATGTACAGTACCTGCCTAGCATGCACCAAGGCCCTGGGCTCAGTACCTAACATTTACCCCAAAAGATAATGCACTAAAAGTTATTTTTCCTATACATGGTATTAAGTAGAATCCCTTTCTAAAGCTCTCTTGTGCTTGTACCCATGTGTGCCATAGGGTCAGAGTTGAAAGTCAAAGATAATTCTAATTGTTCCATAACCTAGAAGTCACTAAGTGAAAATCTATAGACAGATTTAAATTCTATAGTAAATCTATAGAATTGTGCTAGGGATTACATACACAAAGGATGAGAAAGTTTCGGCCATGGAGAAGTTTAACATTTGTAACAAACAGATCTCAGTTCAAATTCTCAGAGGCCTGATGACTCATCTATCTCTACACTGGTCCCTTTATTTTGTTTCAGTCGGCGCTTTGTTCTCCCACAACTGCAAAGCTTTTCTCAGAGTTCTATCTAATTCTACATCTTTGCAAGGAGCTTGGAGGCTTTGTTATTTTGTGATTCGCCTGGCTGTGCTAGCGTACTCCTGCTACCTTCCTCCTTGTTGCTGTACAAATCTTTCCAAATCCATTAATTCTTGCTCTTTCCATTACAGCATCAGGCAGATTTCAACTGCCTCCAACTCAACCTTATCAACATGCAAACTGAATTTGTATCTGCCCAAGGTCTTTCTTGGTCGTAGAACAAGAACTTGTGAAAAACTGTAAGACTTTGTAAACCTCTCTAGAGTTTCTTAAAAGGACTAAGGCGATAACAAGACCCTATCCAGAAAGGGACCAGAATCTAGGAGATCCTCAACTCAGTCTTCTATTCTTTATGCCCCAAACTAGCAAAACAGTTTCTTAGTCTGAAGTTCTTGAATGTTGCAGTCAGTCTTTCCCAGTCCCTACCTGGTAAGTCCTTCCCTGGAATCTAGATTTGGGGTTTCTGAGTTTTTCTTTACTTTCTAAAGCAGATGTCCTTCCTCAGTCATGAAGAATTTTGGTCAAACTGTCCTATTACATGAAGTGTACTCAATGACTAGATATAAGCTGGAGGAGAAGAATATCCCATGCTAGACATAATACAGGAGATATGAGCAAAGGAAACTGTGCTGTCCTTTCCAAGTCTATACTGGCTGATGTGAGTTCAAGCCCAACAGACACCTTATATCAGTGATTACACTAGGAAAACAATGCCCATTTACTCTTTATGTCAATTCAACTCCAATCAGTATGTTTCAGCATGTTAAATGATTGCATCTTCTCAAAATTCCCATGTTTGAATGCCATTTGCAGATGGGCTTTAGGAGGCACAGTCATATGCTACATAGCAACATTTTGGTCTGTTTGATCATATGTATCAAGATAATACCATATAATTATAATGCAGCTGAAATATTCCTCCTGACAAGTGATGTGAAAAGAATAACTAAGGTATTGGTTTTGATGCCGGTTTACACTACCAGTTATACAAAATTACACACATATCCATGTATAGAATATAGAAACTTGAATACCTGATAATACTCAGTGATTTACTTGTACTTTGTGAAGAATTAAAAATCTTCATTAGCACATTTCTAAGCTATAGCTCTCTAATATATGTAGAAGTTGTCCTGTATAAGAGGTTTTGACAGACAAATAAATGAAAGGATTTCTCACCTGCATAAACTCTGCCGTAGAATGACATTTGACTTCACACTGTGAAATTTCTCCATTACAGTAAGATTCTCATGTCAATGAGACTGGCAAGTCATCCACCTGACTAGGGACAAGCTCCTTAGGCCACATATTAAGTTCCTTGGGACTCATTTCACCAACAGTGAAACTCAAAACATAGTTTGAGCTCACATCAGATATTTTTTCCTACCTCAACACTCCAATTGACAATGTTCTCTCTCTGTTACTCTAACTGGTCTCCTATAGATCACTGACACTATAGATACCTTTCAGGCTCTAGTCTGGGTCTTCTATCCATGATCCAGTTTCTTGTTCCAACTTTAGAATCACCCCAGATTTACTACTTTACTCCCCCAAGTACGGCAGGCAGGCTGGGGTTGGTCTCCAGGAGCAGGTCAATGTAACACCCATTAAAATGTTCAAGATGCAATTGAGCTTTTAATTCCTGCTACCAGTGAAGGCCAGAAATTTAGAGTTTTAACAAACCTGTTAAGTGATGTTTTACAACATTAAAAGAGTTTGAAAACCACAACTCCCCTGCCACATATCTGTTCTATTTCTCTAGAGATTCAGTTAAGTGTAGTCTCTAGAACACACCGTTTTCTTAAATCCACATCAAGCTAAGTATATTGAGGGAGGAACAAATTAGGGAAATTTACTTAAGCAAGTTAATTTGGAGAAAATTAAATAACATGAAGGAGATAATTAAATGCAGATGTGAAGCCCACAGCACAATTTTAAAAACTGAAATGACTGATAGACTCAACATCTTACACATCCACTCTAAGACATTATGATGAGGGGTATCTAAGTACCAGCGCCATGGCATCTGTACGTTCTGTCTTCATGCAAGAGTTTACCGTTTTCTCGGGATCCTTTGGTCTGAGTTTAATGTACTCTTTAGTAACATTTTACTAATTCACAAAGGCTTGATAGGGTTCTGTGTTGTATTTTTCTCTTCAACAACACATCAGACTGAGAGAGCACCTGCTATGGAGAATATTCTCACTGGCACATTATCCCATTCATTGATTCACTGAGTGTTTCAGGATTCATTCTTGGTGAATTTCTCTTCTTTATATAGCCCAAACTTGAAACAGGTAATCTAAGAAAAGCTGAAAGATAAAGAGGCAACCCACCTTTTTTCTGAGCTTTCTTCCTTTTTTTTAATTTTTTTTTACTCATTTTACATACCAACTACAGTTCCCTCTCACTCCTCTCCTGCTCTCCCCACTTCCTCCCACCCCACTCCCAATCCATTCCTCAGAAAGGGTAAGGCCTCCCATGGGGAGTCAACAAAGCCTGGAACAGTCAGTTGAGGCAGGACCAAGCCCCTCCCCTCTGCATCAAGGCTGAGCAAAGATTTCCATCATATGGAATGGGCTCCAAAAAGCACCACATGCACCAGGGATAGATCCTGGTCTCACTGCCAGGGCTCCCACAAACAGACCAAGCTACAGAATGTGCAGAGGGCCTAGTTAGGTCCCATGCAGGCTCCGCAGCTGAGCTTTCCTCAAATACTAACTAATTCATCCTTTTCCAAGATCACATGCAAGGCTTTCTACATCTATTTTCTTTAATTTTTTTCAAACATTTTTAAGTTGTGTGTGTGTTTATGGGTTTATGCACAAGGGAGCAATGCCCATGGAGGTGAAAACGGAATATGAGAGAGGTAGTGTTCTATAGGCATGCACTCCTCTCTTTTCCTTTAAAGCAAACATAATTAAATAGAAACAGCAAATGCTAAACTCCTCTAGCTGTCGTCTTGAACATTTGACTCTGCTGTACCAAATGCCAGTCTCCAACACACACACACACACACACACACACACACGCCAGCAACCTCCTACCTCACACATGTGGTACTTCATGTCATAAAATTAGAGCTCACAGTTGATGAAGTCACTAGAGCTACTAGAATGTGTAGCAAACAGTCTAAAGGCTCTTGATATTGTTGTTTCATTATGTATTGTGTGGTACAAACCTACATCTTGGGGGTTGGTAAATTTTTTAAATATCTTTCTGGTACCAGTAATGGAAATAAAAAATGAAAAATATGAGCACATAATTAATGAAAAAGAAATGAGTATTATTAACTGTCCCTTTCACAGAAGGTTAGTGATAAAGGTTTACTTTTAGAAAAAGATTAGCATTTATCCTCTACCAAAGACCCATAGTAATAAGAACCACAGGGGAATTTGGAGATAGAAGCTAATGAAGGACCAGAAGCAAGACTCAAGGTAGCAACTATTTTAATAAGGCCTTGCTTTCTTCAGCTCCGTTGGGTAAAAAGAATGAATTTACATAACATTTTATGAAGCACAACCTTTTCCATTTAGACTAAATGCTGTTGTACATTAACTTTGATAATTTCCTTTTTTCATTTGTTTTTTTTTTTTGTTTTGGTTTGTTTTTCAAGACAAGGTTTCTCTGTGTAGCCCTGGCTGTCTTGGAACTCACTCTGTAGACCAGGTTGACCTGGAATTAAAAGAAATTTTCCTACCTCTGCCTTCCAATTGCTGGGGTGAAGGGAATGTGTTACCATGGCCCAGCTAATTTATTTTTAAATGAGTTTGTTAATTGTGTATGTGTGTGCCTGTGTGTGCGCATGTTGTGCACACGCGTGCATGTGTGATTACATGAATACAGTAGTCATGAAGCAATAAGGGTACTCTAGATGCTGTAGCTGAAGAAGCAGGCAGTTTTGAGCTGTTATGCCCATGATGGGAACTGAACTAGGTCCTCTTCAAGAGCAGTGTGTCTGAACTGCTGAGTCATCTCCCCCTCAGCTTTAACTAGCTATCTGCATATACCATTTTTCTTGTACATAAAAAAAATGTTCCTAATATGTCAGTTTATCTAGCAGAAATCTAATTTTTCAAACATTCAGGGGTGCCAATTTTATATAACTGTCAATATATAACTTAAAAAATTCATTTAATTTCCATTGTGACTCAATGTTTTAACCTAATTCATGAAAAGAAAATGCTTTAGAGAGTCATTCTATAAAAAGTTGTAACATTTTAAATTATTAACACTAATGTAATTCAGTTAAAAGATATATGTGTAGAAGTATTTATTATAAAAATGTGAATATAAACTGGGCGGTGGTGGCACATGCCTTTAATCCCTGCATGTGGGAGGCAGAGGCAGGCAGATCTCTGTGAGTTCGAGGCCAGTCTGTTCTACAAGAGCTAGTTCCAGGACAAGTTCCAAAGCTACAGAGAAACCTCTGTCTCAAAAAAAAAAAAAAAGAAAAAAAAAGTGAATATAAATTTTGGTGATTAGTGTTCTCACTGAATTAACTTCTGAATAAACAGTCCATCAGATTGTTTGCACTGTCTATATAATAGGTAATAATATTCAAACCAACTGTAGCATTCTACCAAGAGGAAAGGCAGTTGTGACAATCAATGTACAACTTAATTTCAAGTTCATTTACAAGATAAATCAACTATCGGCTGCTCACAGCCCCCAAGCTGTCTTTTCCTTTGATTTTATAAACACTTTATTGGAATGCAGTGTAGTGAATAGAATTGAACCTATCAAGAAGATATGCTCAAATCCTAATCCCAAACACAACATATGTAATCAAGTTTAGATGAACACATCCTGAATGAGGGTGGTCCCAATCTTTTAGGATGGAATCTGGGTAGGAAGTCACAGATGCAGAGACAGGCCTTCAAGGTGAACACCAGGTAACACCAGAGGCAGAAATGAGAATTGTGCTTCACAAGGCAAAAGATGCCCAAGACGGTCAGTAGCCATCACAATGGAAGGGAGAGACTACTGAACCTGATTTTCTTTCCCCAGCCACAAAAGCAGTGGTGTCTGCTGACACTTCCACTTAAAATACCCAGCCTTCACTGAGACAAGAAACTTCTGCTGGTTTAAGACTGAAGCATGGTAGTCTTTGGGATGGTAGCTGCAAAAACATTGCCGTCAAAGGGATTTGCTTACTAATGCCTGCTGTGTTACTGTCACAGTGCAGCAACATACATTACTAGTTCCCACAGAGAAGGCAGAGGCCACAAAGTCTAAAACACTGATTATGTCGCTCTTTGTAGCATCAGTGTGATAATTTCTGAGGTAGAGTATCTAAACTGCAAAATGTTCTTAATGAAGTTTATGTTGAATACGAAAATATACCTCAGCAGGACAGGACAGGCTTTCTCTTCCTGGTGGATATAATAAACCCAATTAATAGTAATTGAACCATGGGGGAACTAATTTGTTCACCAAATTATATATTTGAATTTTTTGTACATTACTGACCTAAACATTGGCAACATTTCCCTTTTTAAAAAAATCAGTTGGAAATCTTTAATCAAAAGATCTAGGAAGTGGGGCACCAGGAAACTTAAGCTTTTGAAGCTTTTAGTTAATTGCAAGTATGGAAAAATCAAGTTATACAGACAGTTAAGATATTAAACTGTCCTTAGGTAATCAAGGAAAGGCTGTAAAAATTAAACAAAAACCCAAAGAGAATGCAAAGCATAATTAAGACAGTTTTAAAATTATATGCCAGGTTATGTGCTGGGGGATCTTTTGATGGGCATTCCACTTTTAATTTTCAACCTTTGATTTAAGAAGCTATGGAAAGTGACTCATAACTTTGTGAGATATACTTACTCTATGGAGCAAAAAGTCTATCAGGGAGACTTTTCAAATAAGTTTTATAATATTTTCAAATATTTTAATTGCTGAATTCATTTAAAAATAAAATCAACATTATCATTTATACTTAGTATAATTTAGGACAAACTAACCTAACACCATTAGAAAAAAATTAAGAGTAAGTTATCCATCAAGATGAAGTAGAGTTTGTCTGCACTTTTAGAACTTAGAAGGCTGAGGCAGCAAGATCAGATGTTTAAGGTCAAGCTAATATGCACTATCCAGCAAAATCCTACCCCTCAAAAAAATTAAATTAAAAAGAAATCAGGGTAGAGACGTGACAAAGCCATTAAGAACTTCAGTTGTTTCTTCCAACATATCCTGTGATGGCTAGTTTTATGTCAACCTGCCTCTGGCTAGAGTCCTCTGAGAGGAGGGAACCTTTCTCTTGAGAGAATGGGGCTGCAATAGAGCCTATAAAGCTTTGGTGGAAGGGCCCAACCCATTGTGGGCTGGTGGTCCTTGATTCCATAGGAAAGCAGGCTGAGCAAAGTATGAGAAAGAAGCCAGTAAGCAGCACTCTTCCAAGGCCTCTGCATCCACTCCTGCCTCCAGATTCCCATCAAGTTTGAGCTGTAGTCTTGGCTTTCCTTAATGTACTATGCTCATGCATGAACTATAAGCTAAAAACAAACAAAAAAAAAAAAAAAAAAAAAAAAAACCTTTTGTCCCCAAGTTGTTTGGTGGTCATGGTGTTTCACCATACTAATAGCAACCGTCCAGTGCTAAGCTAACCTCCTCATGTGATACATAATGAAATGAGGAAAATCCTTTCCCCTTGTGGAGCCCCATATCAAAATGCACCACAGAAGCACTACGTAGGGCCCAACAGCCTGGGATTTCAGATGCAGTCTGCTCTCTGACAGATTGCACAGATCACATCTAGGATTTAGCTGACCAACTATTAAAATCAACTCTGCCCCCAAAATGATTTGGAGTATTTCCATCTAATCATGAATCTCGTAATGGTCCCAGAACATCAGTTTTGTGGTTCAACTAATCTAAAGATGTTAAGAAATTTAAGTAAGCCAGGCATGGTGGTACACACTGTAATCCTAACACTTGCCCATAAATACAAAAACATTGCTTTGAGGTAAAGGCCAGCCTGGTCTGTATAATCACAGGTGAAGCATGAATTAACAGCAAGACCCTGTTTCAAAAATTATCATAATTTTAGAAGTTAAAATAAATGTTGTTTATTTTCCTAAACTCCAAAACCTGCCTTGCATTGTTTTGTGTGTGTACTTCATATTTTAAAGAAATTTGTTAATAATATACTCAGCTAAATCATTTGGCAAAGAGGTCAACACACTGAAGATTCTACACATATAATCAAAACTACATTTATCTCAACAAATCCACCTGCAGTATATCCTACAGACAATTAATTTTTCAAGTCAGAAATAAGTTAAATTAGTTTGCAAGGCTTGTGAATACAACTTTAAATAAGTAATATTATTAAATGTTAGTTTGAAGCCTTTGGGGGAGGAATGAATTTAAATACAATATATTTATATTTCTGGAATAATTATTCCAATCTACCTCAATAAGACAAAAAAAAATCCAGCCTAGCTGAGTAAGTAAGACTTTAAAAAAAATGGAAGTCTACAGAGACATTAAGAAAAAGAGTAAGGTAGCAAAGTTTAAAATAATAAATTAAAAAGTGATTAAAAATTAAAAGAAAAATATATATTTACCTGGATGCTCTAGCTTCTGTACTTGATATTTGTTACACTTATATGTTGGTTATCTCTAGCAATAAAGCAAACTTTATAATTAGTGGTTTAAAACAACTACCTTTAAATTCAGTTTGTACTATGGTTCAGCAATTTAGGCATAGCTCAGATCAACCATCGTCTTACAACACAATTTCTGCAGGAGAACTCAGCTTAAAGAGATAACATCTCACACAGGTCTGATAGGGCCTCATTCACATCTGTGTCTTCAACCTGGACATGCAAGTTGGAACACCAGATTCAGTTTAGATATTTGGCTTCTTCAGTATGGGAAATCTTTTATAAGAGAGACTTAGTTTGTGGCTCAGGGTTTTTAGAATCAGTGTTCCAGGAGCCTGGGCCAAGGTTTTGTTTTTTGTTTGTTTGTTTGGTAGGTTTGGGTTTTTTTATTATTTGATTTGTTTCTTCTTTGTTTGTTTGTCTGGGGATTTTTGTTGTTAGTGTGTTGGGGTTTTTTGTTTGTTTGTTTTATGGTGTTTTGACACAGATTTTTCTGTGTAGCTTTGACTGTCCTGGAAGTCGCTCTGTAGATCAAGCTTGCCTCTAACTTAGAGATCTGCCTGCCTCTGCCTCCCAAGCGCCCAGCTGGGCCAAGTTCTTAAGATATCCTTCCTATGACCTATGTCCTTCCCTGTGAAGCCTTGTTCTAACACTTGTGCCATACTTTGGTCGGAAATATCACCCAAGGCCAGCCCAGACTAAGGAGGGATTAGATTGAAAGAAGCAACAAAGAATTTGTGTCTATCTTCAATTCTACAACCTGCCTGCTTGTATTATCATCATTATTATTATTTGGGGGGGGGGGGTTGAGACATGGTATCACTCTGTAGCCCCAGCAATCCCAGTACTCACTCTATACCAACAGCACTGACTAGCCTCAAGCTCAGAGACGTGCCTGCCTTTGCCTCCCAAGTGTGTGTCACTACACCCAGCTACTGACATTATTTTTTAATGAAACAACTTTATGTGGTATATTTTAATTTCAGAAACTCAAAGTATGTCCGAGGCCATGATTTGATGACACTGATTAACACCTCCCAAATGATGATGATTAAAAGTTCAGTTGCCAGCATTCTAGTCTAATTCCTGCTTCCAGAAGGAAGAGGTTCAACATGGTATTCCAAAGTACCTTGGCATCTACTCTTAGTTTTCTGAACTTTATTAAGAAAACACATTAAGTTCATTTCAAATACTATTACATCTATTGAGATTATATGATTTTTCATCATTTATCATTTGAATATGATGCATTATACTGATTCCAGTTCTAAAATCATATTAACACTAAATTTCTGAAATAAATCTAACTTAGTCATAATGTATTTATGTGTCCTATTAAAATATCATTTTGGTTTGAGTTCTAATATTTCACTTAGGATTTTTGCATCTGTGTGCATGATGGATTGCTTGTGTTTTTCGGTTTTCTTCTAAAGTCAGCATTTGCTAACAGCTTATTCAGACAGTGGAAGAGGGAAGAAGTAAGGTTCACCCCTCTTTCATTTCTCATTCCTTCTTTTATCCTTCCTTTCCTGAACAACTCTGTACTCAAGGACCTGAGACAAAAAGCACCTACGCTGGTTAAAGGAGATTGGCTTAATCTGGTCAGTAAAGAAAGGCATTTACAGAGTAGCGATCAGGCAAGAAGCATCAGACTTTAAGTAAGAGGTAATGCGAGTGATTAATTAGTAATATGAGTAATTAATTAGTGAGTAATTAGATAATTAGTGATGTTGCCTAGAAGGAATATCTAATCAAATGGGACCAAGTGGTTTAAAGAAGTACCCCAATTTGAGAATCTAGGTTATTAATAGTTTCCTGTCATTGTTGCTGAATGCCTGACATAAAGAATGATTTATTTTGGTCAGCATTTCAAAAGTGTAAGTGTGAGTTTGTATGGATATTATGATATAGTAGGACAGTCCTTATCATGGTGGCTGCTAATAAGCAGGGAGAGAATATCAGAACTATTGAGCCTAATAGGTCATTTGCCAACATTCAGGTAAGTCTTGCTCGTCCCCAATTAATCTTCTCTGAAAACTACTCGCAGACATACACAAAGGTATGCTTTAATGACATCCTAGATAATTTTTAGTTCAGTTGAATTAGCAGCCAAGATTAACTACTAAATGTCCCAACCAAGCTGAGGAGGACATTCCTGGAGATGAGTAGAAGAATAAATACTCAAAGCCAACATGCTATAACAAGCCCTTTCTAGTTTAGGAGATAATTTATATGTGTCAGTGGCTCTGGAGAGGTATCAGAACTCCAGCCAAGAGAACAGTAGAGATAATCTAACTGCAGCAGACCAGCACATGAGCAGAAACAAGAGAGAACTCATGCAAAGTGTTGCTTGGTATTGGAACTTCTTCCGTTTAAGAATGAATGAATGCAGCATATGCTTGGCATGAGGTGTGCAAGCTCAAGTTGAAGAGAGGTATGTGCATATGGAGTCACCAATCACGGGTGCTTGGGTTCAAATAGAATGTTGTATATATCCAAATGTAGGACAGATGGGAAACCGATACAAGGCTTAATCAAGTAATGCATTAAAAATAATTTCCACATTTTTCATTATTTAAGAAGGAAATTTCAAGTATATAAAGGGAAAAAGCTACAATGAACCTAGTGTATTATTAATTTTGTGTGTGTGTGTGCGTGCATGTGTGTGTGTGTTATAAATAGACTTGGTGTGGAATTGGACATAGCTTCAATGTGGAATTGGAATTATATTTTTTAATCTAGGGAAGTAAGGAATATAAAGTGTATCTATAAACACAATGAATTCACAAATATATGTGCATAAAACCATTGTATGCACGTTCACATTCCCTAGCTTTGTCCACCAATTGTGAAAACATTAACATACCTGTGAATGTAAGTTCAAAGGGAAAAAAGCATAATTAACTGATTAGAACCATTTGATTGCTGTTGATGGGATGATTTGTATTCACAGCAAAATGATCTTGGGCTATCTTGAGTATTTTTTAAAGTTACTCATTGTCCACTGTGCATGTGACATGACATCTTTGAGGCTATTGGGTAAAATTTGCTGAAATGAATGAGAATGTCAATAGCTTCCCCCAACCACACAGCTTAGAAGAAACCAATCACCATCTGAAACCTATAGCAGAGATCTCTCCCATCTGTCACATCCCATCCCTCATCTACTCGATGCTTCCACAAATGTACTTGAAAAATGTCTCATTTCGATTTTCTTCTCTAAAATATTCATAAACACATTTCCACACTGGAACACTCTGTGGGCTAACCTGGAGCTGTACTGCTATGCCACAGTCTTAAGCATTTGGCTTAAGAATAGGTTAGCCCTTTTGAAGTAAAGCTATTTTTGCAGTGGCACACCCATTATCAAAGATCATGGTAAATTTCTTGAGCCTGGCTCTTAAATTTCATTCTCCTTTAAAGATTTCCTGTTTAATAGTCTAATAAATTCAAAGACTGATCAAAAAACGTGCAAATGAGGTTAAAAACTTGTGAATGGATATGAAGAGTGAATAACTGAGGGGACAAGTTGAAAAGCCACTGAATTTATTGTACAAAGTCACAACTGGGAGAGAGTAAGACAAGAGAGATACCAAATAAAGCATAATCTCAGGATTCACTGTGACAATGCACTGTCATTGCTGAAGTAGCACTCTGCTCCATAACCCTGAGAGGAAGATCCTTCTACAAGCTTCTCTAGGCACCTCTTCTCCCCTTAGTTCAGATCCTGCTGACTAGCTAGATAACAGACAACTGGGACAAAGAGATTGCTGTCATAAGTAATAAACTACCGGATAAAGTAGTAGACTATGGCACTTCATTAACACCTCCCAAGCTAAGAGAGGGGTGGAATAATGACATAATTTTGTGTTGCCTCTCCCATGAAACAATGTTTTATGAAAGAGCAACCAATCAGCCATTTATAATTAGGTTTAGGCTTCATAGGTATTAGCACCTCAATCAAATTATTAGTAATCAGCATGAACATCACCATTAATAGGATAAACCAAAATGGCCCATGACCTAGAAAGGCTCATCAGAGGTACATGATCTCAGAAGGGTGGTCGCATTTCTCAATCATATGTGTGTGGAGTCTTTTGTCTCCCAAATCTGACTCTGAGTCCTTGCCCCTAACTTCTCCCACTCTGTGAAACCGAAATCAAATTTGACTCTATTTCAGCCTAAGTTTTCAAATTTTCTACATAATATTCAACTGTTGTATTGTCATTAACTCTGCCAGTTACTCAACAAGTTCTTTCTTTCTAAATTGCCATTTGCTTCCTCTTTGTAGAGGCTCTATTTAGCCTGTTAAGCTTTCAATAGTATGTTTGAAGTAATCCTTTGGTGTTTATCAATCTATCTTTGCTTTTGCTGCCTACTTACCCTCACTTCTCTCTTTCAACTTATGCGAGTTTTCTTTCTTTGCAAGTTTAGTTGATTAAACCACAGGCTTTTTTAATGTACTACTGAAACATTTAAGATTATACACCCCACCTTAAATGTTGTAGCAATCCATAAAACAAGCATGTTGTGTGAACTCCTTCAGCCAATAGCCTTTAAGACACCAGCCCACTTTGAATGTGGTCTCATGTACTATAAATGCAGCCAAAAAGCATGTGTGGGTCTCTTGGCTCCTGTATTTGGTTCCAGTCTCAGCACATGCAGGGGACTGTAGATTGCTACTCTTTCTGTGAGTTTATCCCCAGATAAATAAACCTTTGTTATACTCCATTTTGAACTATCGTGGAACTCTTTTGTATGCCAACAAATTGGTACCCACACTGGCACCCACTGTCTGGAGCATGAATCCTAAGACCTAAAAATAAAAAGCAGCTTAAGAAAAAAAAGAGAGCTTCTAGACCCATAACAATGTGAACCAAGCACAGATTCTTGGTAACCACAGGGTTTTTTTTTTTTTTTCAGATAGGCTCTGTTTGCTATAGAAAGCAGAGGCATGGTTCCTTAAATAGAAGGCTTCCTGACTCAGCATTAGCAGCAAAAACTGCTCAGATCCTTTAAAAAATGGCTTCCTGGTTCACACAAACCACTCTGGTTCTTTCAGGAGGTCCTCACACAGAACACTTAAATAGGGTTTGTGAGCAGTGTATTACAAATTGTTTAATGGCAACATAGACCAACTTCATCCCTGGAGCTGGGGCAGTAAGTATAGCTCACAGAGGCAGTGAACATATTTCTGCCATGTTGGACTGGGTGGAACAAACAGGCAGGGCTGTGGAGTTGGTCTTAATCACATGCCTGCTTAGCAAAACAGGGGGGCACCTGTCCTGGTTAAAAAAATGATTACAGATATACAGATACACAATAAAACAGATTCAGGCCAAAATAAACCTCTAAACAGGTCACAGTGTGTTTAAAAATTGCAGGCTTGGAAGAGAGAAGAAAAAGGAGTATAGATAGTTATAAAAGAGATAGTTTTAAAAAATAAAACAAATTTTTTAAAGAGACAGTAACAGTAATTTAAAAAGAGTACAGACAGTCACAGATTAAAGGAGTAAAGAAAAATAAGTCACATGAAGATGAAATATACACAGTCTGAATTAGGTGTATTGTGTTTTCTTTGAATTTTTTGACTCTAGAGAGACAATTGATTCTAGGGGCTACTAAGTTAAATTAACATAAAGGTATCTTGTCTTCAAAATTTGGTTCTAAGAATCTGCTGTTTTAGAAGAAATGTTCTGCTTTTGTTTCCACAGAAGATGAGAACCTATGGATTCCTGTCAGGCTAATGAGGTTTGACAGAACAAGATTCCCCCAAAAGGTCTCCATAAACCCTAAAAGTATTTCACACAACAAACAGCACAAAGCAGTTTGGAGAAAACTTTGCTCAAACAAAGTTCCCAAAATGATTGTTTATAAATGTTTATTTTCATTTTTAAAGGGTTCGTTATAAATGGTTAATGAAAATAAGGCAGATATGATATAGAAATGAATACTTTGCATTGGTATGGATCTTGGTCTATTGATACAAATTTAAGGTCAATTTTGTTACATTGTGTATATGCACTTCTTCTCTTGTTTCAGGTATTGTGTTTGTATAGCTCATTTAAAAATGTAAAGCACTGCCGGGCGGTGATGGCACGCGCCTTTAATCCCAGCACTCGGGAGGCAGAGGCAGGTGGATCTCTGTGAGTTCGAGGCCAGCCTAGTCTACAAGAGCTAGTTCCAGGACAGGAACCAAAAAGCTATAGAGAAACCCTGTCTCAAAAATAAAAAATAAATAAATAAATAAAAATGTAATGCACAATTTAAAATTACAAATTAATAGTCACTTATAATAGTCAAAGTTGTAGTCATGTCAGTTATGTTTTCTAGATATACAGAGATATATTTGTTAGATAATCTTCAAACATTTCAAAGAACTGTAGAATGTGGCATTTAAATAATTTAGGATTCTGTTGATGTGAGGCACATTGCTCCTGGCAGCACTGATTTAATCCCAAGAGAATGTTAGGCACTGAAGACACTCCAGTTGGAGCTTGTTTTCTTCTTGGCAAAACTAGCCTTTGGGCAAAGAACTGCCCCTGCCTTGACCACTAACAAAATGCATAGTGTCCAGACTAGACAAGCAGGATACAAACAAAAAGACTGACAATCCTTGCTAAGAGAGGTTAAGATGGTTTTTTTAAATTTTTTTCTGTCTCTGAAGATGGTGTGTCAGTTACTCTGGGCCTTAGTCAAAGTTGGTTGCCCCAATGTTGCAAATGAGACATTGAGTGATTGTCTCTGTAATTTTTTGCACCTTTTGGAAGTTGCTTGATTGAACTTCCTGTTTACTCAAGTAATATCATTTCCCTTCTCGGGTCTTTGATAGGGTTGAAGACTAGATAGTCATGCTTTCATTTCATGACTTAGTTAAGTCATTTTTAATATGACTTAGACTCCTTAGGATAGGATAATTATTGAATCATTTGGTATATGTTTCTTGTTTGATATTGCTCATGCTGGTTATAATTCTAATTTTTATATATGTTTTTGCCTCTTCTCTTCCCTGGACAATAATTGATATTTGTTATTATTGTATATAGTTTTGTGTTATACTTAGAACTCTCTTATTTAGAAAAAACAGGGAGGTGCTGTGAGAGAGCTCCTTCAACCAATAGCCCTTAAGATACCAGCCCACTTTGAGCATGGTCTCACATACTATAAAGCAGACAAAAAAGTGTGCATGGGTCTCCTGCCTGCTGGATTCAGTTCCAGTTCCCAGCACATGCAGAAGACTGAAAATCACTACTCTTTCTGTGAGTTTATCCCCAGACTATCGGAACTCGTTTGTATATCAATACATGCATCCACAAAAAACATGCAAGAAATAAAATGCATACTATTACTCCTTGGTTCTGAATATAGTCTAAATCTCAACATTCTTCTTTAACTCCCAAAATGTATAAAAGTAATATATATATATATATATATATATATATATATATATATTGTGTGTGTGTGTGTGTGTAGTATCATTTGTTCTTTCAGACAGGGTGTCACTACTTCATATACCAGTCTGGCTTCAAATTCAGATCTACTCACCCCTGCCCGCAGAGTTTTTTAATTAAATGCATGTGCAACCATATTCAGCCCTGTATTTTTTTAAATTTTCATGTACACGGGGATCTGCCACAATAATAGCAATAGAAAGTAACAATAAGGCAGTTATACTGTAAGTGAGACAAACTCCCTTTACTACTAGGGCACTGCTGCCCCTCCTTTGCAAGGGGAGCTGATTTTCCAATAGTATAAATGCATCCTGGAAAGTGGGCGGAGTCCATGTAAAACAATGAATTGAGAGTCATTTCTTCTGTAAGACATTTTATCATGAAGTTTGCCACATACTTTCATTTCTAAAGTTCATGGCAAGCAGAATAATCATGTTTCTATTCACACTTCAGCAAGTGCAAGACCTGAAACATAAAGCAGGGAATGGCTACCAGAGGATAACAAGCATCATAGTCTTCCATGGGAGCTTTTTAGTTATCTTTATGTTAACTTCTTGTCCTAAGTGCATTGTGGTAAGAGAATGTGGTGTTTGTAATCTCTGGTCTCTGAAGTGCATTGATGGAAAAGGTCAATGGCCTCCTAAGTGGTCCATTTATGTAAATGTTTCCTGCTTGCATAAGAAGTACATATAATTCCCCTATTGCTGTTAATGTTCTTTGTGTCTACTGGATCAATACTCCTAATTGTGACATTCCAATCTTTTACAGTCTGATATATCATCTGCTTAATTTAACAATTAAAGAGACTATTTGAATTAATTAGTCTTCCATTATGATAGTAAAAGGCTTAGTTTTTTCTAAAAGCTGCCATTTTTGCTCTCTATATTTTAAAACTATTATTGGGTGTTTATGCACTTAGCGTTATAACTTCACAGAGATCTGAGTGCTTCATTGGTACAGAGTATATTACTCTCATTTTCTTATTTAAAAATAACATTTTAAAATGTTTTAATAGTTCACACCAACTTTCTTTCCACTTTCTCAGCTCTCACTGCCCCTGTACTTCAATCTCTTCTGAAACCTCAAGTTCCAGTGGTGTCCTTTGTAAGTAAAAGAAGCATTTGAGGCTTGATCTCAATCAGTACTTTTAAATGAGTTACAATAGTTATACCTAAGGTATCACTGTTAAATTGACATGTTTCCAGAATTGTAAACACTGCTTGGTTCTACTTGTTATCTTTTACACCATTGTATACATTTTATTAGTTATTTCAATTCATTCAGAAGTTTTAACTATAAGCATCATTTCTCCCAATTAGTCTTCTGCCTATATATTACTTTAACAACTTATAAGTTAGACAATGTTATGTAGTAGTAGTTGGTGGTGGTGGTGGTGGTGGAGGTGGTGGTGGTGGTGGTGTGTGTGTGTGTGTGTGTGTGTGTGTCAGAATAACTTTCCTGGTGGAAGTCAGTTCTTTCCTTCCATCATGGGATCAGGTAATCAAACTCAGGTCCTGAGACTTTTATGACAAGTGTCTTTCTTACTGAACTATCTTGCTGGTCCTCTACTGGGCATTTTTCATAGGTCCATGCTCTGTCTATTATTTTACATTTGTAAGCCTCAATTACATACTGGAATTCCAGATTGTTTTCTTGGGGTAACATATTTGACCCTGAGGAACACGTTCAAGATGATTAAAATTGTATAAACTTTTTATTCTGTTTGTCTTTAAAAAATAAACTGTATTTTGCTCTTGCTTCTGACAAACAACTTTACCATTTAGGCATATAATCTTTTTCTATTGACCTTGAACACTATGGTTGTAGTGTGTTCATATATTGCTAACTAATTTTCAACCATTATCTTCCCTTATTTCTTCCCTTTGGCTGTCTTGTAGTTTTTCCAAATTGTGTCCAGCTATTCACTCTTCCTGGAGTATATTGGTTTCTTAAATCTAATAAATGTTATCTCTTAGTAACTCCTGAACATTCTCCCTGACTTTCCAATGTGCTTTGTCTCTTCCCAAACTAGAAGACCACAAAAAAAAAAAAGAAAGAAGAGAGAAACATGGAGAATTCTTCACGACACTGGAGCCAGCATGGATTCTTTTTTAAAAAGATCTTATTTCAAAACATAGAAAACAGAAATGAAAGAAGGCAAACGTGATTACCACCAATTGAAATGCTTAGCACAAAGCTAAGGAAACCACTCAATAGAAACCATTAACACAGTAAAGATGTAATTTTCAAAATAAGAGAGATTATTTTTCCATTATTCATCTTTCTAGTGGAGGAACTCAAATCAAAATCCAGTGAACACTGGTTAGATGATCTGAGTACACACTTCTCTCAAGACTCACTTGTCTGTTCTATTAATGTTAAATCTATCTTAGGTTGTTTCTCTCCCTAATTCTTTCTAAATTTCTCCTTAAATGATCCAAATTTTAATTTTAATTATGAAAATTTTAGATATTTACATAGAGATTTTACTGCAGGACATACCATTTTGTATAGCCTTTTACCACTTGATCACAACTTAGATATCCTTTTCCTTATTCCAGCCTAGTGAAGATTGAGAATATGTAAATGAGTTCTGCATTTGAGAATGATCACATGTACATGAACTCTTGTATTTGATATTCTTAAACTAATCCCAATTCAAATTCATTAAAACTACTTCAAAAAAAACTTAATGGAAGGAACTCTGTCAATTTTTATAGTAAACCATATATCAAAAGCAAACAAGCTATAATAAAAAAATACAGATCTGATGTGGGATTCCCCTCTTTATGCTATGAATATGTTTTATTACCATGGATTAATAAAGAAACAGCTTTGGTCTATGACAGGGCAGAATATAGGTATTTGGGAAAACTAATCTGAACACAGGGAGAAAGAAGGTGGAGTCAGGCAGATGCCAGGTAGCTGCCAAAGGAAAAGGATGTCAGAAACTTACTGGTAAGCCACAGCCTCGCGAAGATACACAGGTTAATAGAAATGGGCTAATTTAAGGTGTAGGAGATAGTTAATAAGCCTGAGCTAATAGGCCAAACAGTTTATAATTAATATAAGCCTCTGTGTGTTTTGCTGGAATTGAATGCTGTGGGACTGAGCAGGACAGAAACTTCTGTCTACATAGATCCATAACAGAATGAACACAGGTACAAAGATTCTCAATATAATACTAGCAAATTCAGCAGTCCATCAAAAATGTCACCACTGTATAACCCAATGAGATTCATCCCAGAAAAGCCAGTATAGCTCAGAATATGCAAGCTGGCATAGCACATCACCAGAGTCAAAAACAAACCTGTATGTTCATGGTCATTTCAGTAGATAAGTAAAAGCATGCAATGATATTCAACAATCCGTCATCAGTTTAAAAAAATAATCCTAACAGAGTAAGTATAGAATGAATACTCTCAAAACTCTTAATATTGTACATAAAAAATTAAATTCATAACAAGTATTAAACTGACTGGGGACAATGTGAAAGGGTTTGCTCTAAGGTTGGACACAAGATGAAGAATCCATTTTCACCACTCTTATTTTATTAAATAATGCTGCAAATCTCAGCCAGAGTAGCCAGGAGAAAAATAATAAAAGTATCTCAAGATTGAAGGATAAATTTAAATTATCCATATTTGTAGATGGTGTGATTATATATGTAGGAACATCTAAGTGCTCTATCAAAATCTTTTATATGAATTTATATTCAATGAAGCTTCCAGACGAAGCTCAAAATATAAAACCAGTGTCATTTTATACACTAATATTGAGCTTGATAAAATAAATATTTAGAAAGCAAGTCCATTCACAACACCTACTAAATATGTAGGAACAAACATATTTACAGAATTGAAATATCTATACTGATGAAAGATGTTGTAGAGGGCCCCAAACAGATAACCTATGTTCATGGATCAGCAGCATTAATACTGTTAAATAATGATACTATCTCAATGACAAAACTATCCAAAGTGATCTATAGATTTTATGTGGAAGGTAAAATATAGTAGGAGAGCAAAACACAAAAGATTGAGAACAGATGATCTCTATCACAATCCTGAGAGCAGGAACCAGAGACCAACACCTGAGTTATAGCAGTATCTGATGACTTTGAAATATACTACCAAATTATAGTAACCACAACAGCACGGCACTAACAAAAAACATACACAAACTTATTATGGAACAGACTATAGACTCAAGGATTAATTCACTTCATGTAGCCAAGTGATTTTTTACACGGGCACCTAAAAAGTCTTTTTACTAAGTGGCGCTGTCAAACCGAGTCTGTATATGAAGAATAAAAGTAGAAACCGTCTTCTCACCTTATACAAAAATCAAATCAAAATTGATCCAAGACCCAAAGATAAAGTGTAAACCTATGAAACTATCATGAGATCACAAGAAATCATTAGATCATGAAAGTAATAATAGCATGTTTTTATTGTAGCTCTTTCTACAATAGCAAAAATATAAAATTAGCACAGGCAATGTGATACTATCGACAGGACCCCAAAGACATAGGCAAGCAATGTAAAGTAAGATTATGTCAAGCTGAGAAGCTTTTGCATAGCCAAGGAAATAAACAACAGAATTATGACATTTAGAAGGGTCAAATATTTGCAAATTATTCACCTAATAAGGTATTAGTGTCCAGAGTATACAAGGACCTTACACAGCTGAATATCAAAAAAAAAAAAAAAAAAATGATCCAATTTTAAATGGGCAAAAGAACTAAATAGACATGTCCCAAAGAAAACATATACATTACTAACAAATTTATTTCAAAATGCTCATCCCACTAATTAGAGAAATACAAATAAAAGCTATCGTTAAATACTGTCTTATTTCAGTTAAAATGGCTATCAATGAAAACAATTTTTTAAAAACCACAGTGGTAGTAAGAATGTACATAAAGGTCCATATATACACTGCTGGCTGGAGGGTTAGTATACCTTTATAAAAATCCACGTGGAGAGTATTCAAAAATCTGAAACAAAAATTTACTCTGTAATTAAATAATTCTTTTACTGGGCATACATGAAATGATGATTATAGTAGTATTTCGTTTGTATTTTAACAAATAAAGCTTGCCTGAATATCAGAGAGTAAAACAGCCTTACTGGTCAGCCTTACAGACCAGGTAGTGATGACACACACCTGTAATCTCAGCCTTAGAGAGGAACATAAGACGGGAGGAGACAACTCTCAGACAGTCTTATTCTGAAGATTCCTGGAGATAGAATCATCCTTTCAGACTGAGGTAGAGATAAGAGCCAGTGGCTGGCTGTTTTGCTTTTCTGACCTTCAGGTAGAACCCCAATTTCTGTCTCTAGGTTTTTATTAATCATACTATAGATGATGAAATCATTAGATCACAAAAGTAAGAGCAGCCAGTTTTTATTGCAGTCCTATCTACAATATCTAAAATATGAAATCAACATACATGTTGTTTATCAATGGATAAAGAAAATATGTCATATGTACATAATAGAATAATAATTCACAAAGATGAAATCATGACATTAGCATTAATATGTATGCAATTGAGATAATTCAATGAGACAGATACAGAAAGACAAATAGTAATATATGATCTCACTCATTTGTAAAAGCCAACAAGTCAATCTTGTAGAAGGATCAAATGAATTGCTGGTCAAGACTGGATGGACAGGAATGGTAGAAAGCAATAGAATAAAGATCACCAACATGGTTAGGGAAAACAAGCTTATGATTATACCTTTTCCAGTTTGGAAAGTTAGGAATTCTACTTAGACCAGTCAGACTGGGTCTCAGTGTGAAGAGGTAAAGAATAAGATCTAGAAAGAGTGGAAATGGCCCATTGATGTACAATTCAGGAGTTCGGGGCTCAATCTGTAAGCTGCCAGACTAGCTTGATTGTTTCCAGAATGAAGCTGTTTGGCCTTGAATACCAGGTTCCCAGTGTGATGTAGTTATTCATCATCAGGCTGGTGACAAGAGCAACCAACATCTTTAAAGCGTTCCCATCACTGTCTGCATCACCAGCCCAAGCACATAATATCAGACACTATAAGGAATGATTTAATCATTGCTCAGTTCATGCTTTAGCATTAGATGCATAAGCTCCAGGGCAAAAAAAAAAAAAAAACATTTGTTTGTGTACAAGAGTGATTCAAAGACAGATAAATAAAATTTGAACTGTTATTGAGGACAGAATATAAAAAGTATAGAGACCATTATACTGAAATTATCAAAGCTTTTCCTGACTGCCGCCTTCAGCCTTGATTACTTCAACTCAGAAGGACATAACAAAACATTCTTTCGAAACAGAGAGGAAAATCTGTTTGAGCTCTGTAGCACTCAACTCTACAAAATACTAGAAATAATAAGCCTCCTTAGAAGAGAAATAAAACCTCTAAAAAGACAAGGGAGATCCCACATAAACCATTTATAGGATAGGAATAAAAGACAGTGTAACATTTTTGTCACAGCATAGGACAGTTCTATTGGGAATTTAATTTATAAAATAATTCCTTTGAAAAGTCAAATATTTTAAATAGTCTCATATATTCACAACAGAGCATGATGAGAATACCATGTATTATTTTTAGAAAGTATACATTGTTGCTACAGCAACAATTTTTTTCAAAAACCTGCATCAATGTAATAGGCTTCAGAAAAGTCACTGGTTTGATGCCCATAATAAAAGAAAATCTTTGAATTTCTTTCCACTCCAAATTCCATCCAGCCATGCACATTTCAACTGTAGCATTTCTAACTGCCCGACTTCCAGTAGTAACAAAATTAATATATATATATATATATTATATATATATATAATATATATATATATATAATCTTCCCAGTCCACGATAGTCACTAAACATTTTTCTGCACTCTAATTATATCCAACACAGTCCTTTGGCTTTTGCCACTTACATATAAAAATGGAAACACTTTGATTCTATTCAAGTATTAGTAGTCTTAATTCTCTATTCTCAAGCATTCTAGTTACTTGTCTTGACATTCGTTGAGAAAATGCAATTTGTAAAAACTGTATTATCTGTGAGTCAACCACAGTGGTTCTTTTACAGAGTCACCATAAACCAATACTGTCCTGGGGAAAATGTTTAACTGCAGTTTGTAGTGCTACCTTATTGCTTTATGTCAAGGTATGCTGGGTGCAAGAAGGTACGAAGTTCCCCCTTGTTATTGGAGCTCCCAGCTGGTGCAAGAAAAGCCAGCCTGTAGCTGCCTTCCTCCCCTTTCTGCCTCACTTCCTTTTCTTTATTTCCAAGTTTCTTCCTGGCAGATTTAGACACAAAGGTCGGTGTAAGCTGGCGAAGAACCTAACCATCTATGAGAAGGTGAAAGGTGCTCTATGTCAGGCCTCTTTACATATAAACAGAGAGAGAGAGAGAGAGAGAGAGAGAGAGAGAGAGAGAGAGAGAGAGAGAGAGAGAGAGAGAGAGAGAGAGAACCACTGAGCGCTTTAAGAACCCTCCACCAGATAATCATGACGCAGACTATTGAGCATGGTAGGTTTCAATAGCCGCGTACTCAAGTGCACCTTGCCTGCCAAATTCTTTCCTCCCAGGAAATACACTGTGAATGGTGCATAATGAATTGCTTAGAAAAGCAGTCTCTAAGGAGCCCATGATGGAAGTCACTAGTATTTAAAATCTCTCTCGTCCTAGATAGGGTGTCTGAGAAGTTCTGACTTTTGAAGTCCCAGGCTCCAGAGGATCAGTAAGGAAGATGTGAAGTAGGGACAACTGTGCTCTGTCTTCAAGAGGGAAAACACTTTGGAGAAGTGACTATGAAGAGCTCCTAGACTTCCAGCACAAACAGTCCCCCATCCAGAAAGCCCCACCCTCCCACTGAAATAGCTTAAATCCTGAATTAAATATGTAAAACATGCTGGTAAAACAACAAAAACCCTGGAATTCTGGCAGAAAAGGACTGCTTGCAGGACCAAAGCCAAACTGCAGCTGTGAGCTGAGGAACCCTTCAAGAGACTCTCCATCACAAAGGTCTGCACCATAGAGATTGGCTCCCCTCAGCTGCATAGCATAAGAGATTCTAGCCTGGGGCTCGCCCCCAGCCAGTTAGTTCTTCACAGAGGCTACCAAGTCTAGAATTCTAAAGGTTACCAGACGTATGACAAGGAATACTGTCTCAATGCATTGTAGCAAATTAGCATGAGCTGAATGGCTTGCAATACAAACCCTAAAATCAAGATGTTGGCAAGGCTACATTCCCACTACCAGCTACAGAGGAAAGTGTTTTCTTGCTTGATGTGAGCTGAGCAAAGTCTTCAGTGGACAATTAAGGCTAAGGTAATGTGAGGCAATTGTCTATCTACAAGGAAAGGTGGCCTTATGAGAAGGGAAGGGAGGGAGGAAATGGGGGGAGAAGGTAAAGGGAGAGGGAGGGGGGAATGGAAGGAAGAGAAAGGTGGGAGGAGAAGAAAGGGGGGATTCGGTAGTTGAAGAGAGTACACAAGCTCAAGAAGTATGTGTCAAGAGAGTACTTGGCAAGAAGATGGTCCTTTGCCAGCAAAGACAAAAACCCACACATGGCCCTGGCCATGCTTGTACGCTGATCTTTGAATTTCTTGGCGAAACTGTAAGAAAACACATTTCTTTGTGGACATATCCCAGCTTCTGGCATTTTGCAATAGAAACTGCCACAGCATATGAAATCATTTTCTTGTCTCTTTGATGACTTCTTCCTCAAATCACCCTAACCTTCCACACGGCTCTTACAAGGAACCTTGGGATTTCTTTTAGACTACTTACTTATCTTATAATAATTTCCATAATTTGAGATCCTTAAACTAATCTCATCTGAAAAAGTAAATTTTGTTATTGAAAGCAGTGGTGGTAATTCCAGGCACTAAGCTGTGGATATTCAAGGCAGGGTGGGAAACACAGTTTAAATGGTTTTTGAGTTTTAATCAGCAAATTGGCCAGGTTTCACAAAGACTAAGACAGTAAACATAAATCACACTAATCATAAAAATTAAAGATTTCTTAAAAGAATTGCATTGTTTTCTTAAATAAAATTCTGTTAGAAACGGTATAAAAAACATTAATCAAGAGACCCACAAGATGGCTCTGCAGTTAATAGTGCTTGCCCTACCAGGGCCATGTCCTGGGTTCAGTCCTCAGAACCACATCAACTTGGAAGGAGCAAACCAACTCTACAAAGTTGCCCACTAACCTCCACATGAGCCACACTCACGTATTCACAAAAATAAGATTCAAAATATTATTTTCCTCTTTAGCAAGTGATACATGGAGTGTATCAAGGGTAGCGCAAGGGTAGAGGTGGTACAGGTGCCAACCAATCAGAAAACATCTGCACTGAGCATCACCTTTCATTAGACTTTTAGCCCCACTTCCAGCCAGATGCTTTGATCAAAAGCCAAACCTAAAACATTTGGCTGTCTAAGTATTGAAATTTTCAAAATAAAATGAAGACATATCAGATAAACACCACACCACAGGAACTTGCCAAGTGATACAGCATCAGACAAAATAGATTTTTAAGACAAGAAGAGCAAGAGCCTTAACCAGAAAAGGGCAAAAGCAATGATGCTGACACGCTTACCTTTTAACTGCTGTCACTCATTGCTGTTCTCACGCTGGCTCTTTCTTCCAAGCTATTGGCCAGCTGGCTCTTTATTAAACCAATGGGAACTGCACACCTTCACAGTATACAAAAGGATGCTCTACAGCAGAGAATGAGTGAATACATGACCTATTAGGATCACTCAGATCCCAGTGATCTGTAAAAGTTGTATGAGGAAGAACCTTAACTAACTTTCATGATAACTGCTGGGAAGCCTGGGACACAGGCAGGGTCTGTTTGCTGAACTGATCACACATCACTCCCCTCACAGAAAAGGGTTTCGCACAGGACAAAACGGAAAAAAATCATATTAAAGTTAGACTGAATGAAACCCATTTTCTAGCATCGTTTTCATTCTGTGAAAAATATTCTCTTTACTACTAAGAGAACACCTGGAAACCCATGAATTAATTGAAGATGACAAAGCACAGCAATGGTTGACTAGAAACAGGGGCCGAGGGAGCATTAGGAGGAGTGTAGGCTCGCAACAAACTTAGATGCGTTTTCACTGGTGTGCCACGTCAAAACTTTCCAAATTAGACACTGCAAATTTGGTCACTTTGCTGCATTTCACTTATACCTCGACAATCTCAGTCAGTCTCTTCCTTCTCTCTTGTAACCCCCCAACCCTCCCATCTCACCCAAGCCAGCCTCAAACTTTTTCATCTTCCTCCTTTCATGTCATAAGTGCTAAGATTATGTACATGAATGCCTTCCCACTACCACCATCTAATTAAAAGCTGCTCTAGAAGCCATGATATCAGATGGTTATTATTCATGGAAATTGTCAGCATCTGGAAGTTCTTAACTTCCCTCATCCTCAAGAGCAAGTAGCAGAAGCAGATCCTGTGTGGTCAGTAAGAGATATACAGTGTCTACATTGAAAATTCTTGGTGGATGAAAACACCATCACAAAAGACACTTAAGTAACTGCAAGTCTCAACTCTGGAGCTCAACTTCATTTATGAAAAATCAAGAAACAAAGAGGAGGAAGGAAAAAGAGTCCCAGATACAGAATATTATGGAGATCATGACCTAATTCTGCACAAACCATGGGTGCATGAGAAAGGGGTCACAGAGTCAGATCCCACAACAATGGTAACTGTGAAACTGAAGGGCCATCAGCAAGCTGTATTTAGACAATTGTTTCCCACCTTGGGACAACTGAAATGATTTCACTGTGGCCTGGATATTAGAGAATTCCAAGAACCATTCATTCTAGAAAGTGTGCCACACCAATGCTGCAATAATTAAATGCACTTCACCAGATGCATTTTCAAATACATGGGAATAACCAAACATTTGAGACTTTTTTAACATAGTTTAAAATCTTTTAACGTAAAAATCAAGAGGATCAATCAAAGTGACTTGATAATCAAATCAATCAAATCAAAATTATCAAATCAATGTCTTGATAATCTTGACCAATCTAGCTGCTGGGTCTGTGCTGTTTTTAAATTGAGATTACTTGGATGCATGTATATTATGGCAAGCTTTAATGAAATGTATTTCTTTATGAGACTGTACAAACTCTCTATTATCATAAAACTATCTGAATGCTTCCAGAAAACAACTAAACTGCTGTATTGACTGTGTGACTCATTCAAAGTACAAATAAAGGGCACCTAAATTTGTCATTGCTGTATCCAACCAGTACGCTTATCTGAAAATATTTTTGATATACTCACCAAAGTAGATATCAACATTGAAGCCCAGCCATCTTCCATATTGAGTATAACAGCATGGTACCTGACAAGTGTACCTGACAAGTGAATGGCACACATTCAGGGACACCCCTGCACATGCCTGGCCTCAGCAGATTTCTTTAGGTGTGGAGGCAAATTCCATAACCCTTTTCTGCCATTCTTAACTCCAAAACCATGTGGCTGAAGCTGCCAAATTCTGCTGCTTACTGGGAGGTAGAACATGACTCCTTCATAAAATGCATCTTCACCAGCATTCTGTTCTTCATTGCCTAAGCTTGGCTATCCTGGAAGTGGCTCTGTAGACCAGGCTGGCCCCAGATTCAGAGATCTGCCTGCTTCTGCCTTCCAAGTGCTGGGATTACAGGTATCTCCCACCACACTCAGCTCTAACATTTTCTTTAATTCCTTTTCACAAGTTGGAAACTTAGCTGGGTGGGATCTTGCCCTGAGGTTACCGCTCCCTTCGTCCCATTTCTTAATCTGTTTATTTCCTTGAACACATTACTTAGTTCCATTCTATTTTTTGGTGCTGTTTTTCACCTTGAATTTTGTTTTGTAGTTTACCCTGCTCAGTTTGCTCCTTTTCATTATAAATATCCATTTGAATTACCACTAATAACCACACAACAGTGGCTATACTAGGCTGTTATGAGATTTCCTCTGTCAAGGAAATTAATAAAAAATTCACTTTTGCCTCAGGCAAACGTTTTGGACAAGGGCAAAAGCAACCACTTTCTTCACCAAAATATCACAAGAGTAATCTCTAGGGAATGCACTAAAGTTCTTCTTCTCTGTAACCTCTTGAGCAAGCCCCCCAGAGTTCACCAAATCACATCCAATGCCACTGTCTTCCTTGCTATTATTATTATGGCCCATTAAGCAGCACTGAAAGCATTCAACTGCTTTTCTAATCTACAGTCCCATGGGTCCATATTCCTTCAAACAAAAACATGGACAGATCCATCACAGCAATCCTCCAGTCCTTGGTACCAACTTCTGTCTCAGTTAGGGTTTCTATTGCTGTGAAGAGACACCATGGATCATGGCAACTCTTATAAAGTAAAACATTTAATTGGGGTAGCTCGCTTAGAACTTCAGAGGCTCAATCCATTATCATCATAACAGGGAGCATGGCAGGAAACAGGCAGATGTGGAGTTGGAGTAGTAACTGAGAGTCCTACACCTTGAAGGCAATAGGGAGGCAACTGAGACACTGGGTGGTGCCCTGAGCATGGGAAAGCTCAAAGCCCACCACCACAGTGGCATACCTCCTCCAACAAGAGCATATCCTTTCAACAAAGCCATACTTCCTAGTAGTATACTATGAGGAACCTAGTGGAGAGCCCATAGTGTGATGCTATGAAGGTAAAGCCTAGATTGCCTTGAAGAACCCAAATATTAGGGATTCCAGAACTGTGAGATACCAGCCAAGGAAAACTGATTACAAAGAGTAGAACCAGACCACAAGAAAGAAATGTGTTGCAGCCAAGGAAGCTGAAGAAGTTGGAGATATGAAGAGTACTTTGACATCAGACATGGAGATGTTGAGTTTGGAATTTGCCCAGCTGGGTTTTGGTCTTGCTTTAGTCCAGTATTTCCTTGCTATGATCCTGTCCCTGCATTTCAGAATGGGAATGTATATCCTGTGCCATTATACATTTTTATTTTGACTTTTATAGGTGATTAGCATTAGGAAATTGCATGATTCTCAAAGGAGACTTTGAACTTTGGACTTTAAAGCATTGTTGAGACTGAGATAGACTATTGGAACTTTTGAAGTTCAACTAAATAAATTTTATACTATGATATTGTTACAAACTTATGGAGGCTAGGGAGCAGAATGTGTTAGTTTGGGTGTAATGGCCCCCGTAAACTCATAGGGAGTGACATTATTAGGAGGTATAACTTTGTAGAAGTGGAGATGACCTTGTTGGGGGAAGTCTGTCACTGTCACTGTGGGGGTAGGCTTTGAGGTTTCCTATACTCAGGATACTGCCCAATATCTCAGTTAACTTCCTCTTGCCTGCAAGATACAGGACTCCCAGCTCCTACTACAGACAGTAAGTATGACATCTACCTGCACAGTGTCCTGCTCCCTGTTATGATAGTGGACTGAACCTCCGAAACTGTGAGCTACCACAACTAAGTGTTTTACTTTATAAGAATTGCTGTGGTCATGGTGTCTCTTCACAGCAATATAAACCCTAACTAAGACATGTTGGAGGGAGAGAGGCCACTCGTTTGTCCCAGCTGCCCAGAACCAAAATAATCACACAAAACTGTATTAACTAAATTACTCCTTGGTCCATTAGCTCTAGCTTTTTATTGGAAAACTCTTACATATTAATTTAACCCATTTCTATTAACCTATATTTCACCACGAGGTCATGGCCTACCAGAAAAGTTTCAGCACATTTATCTCTGGCGGCCGCTTCATGGTCCTTCCCTAACTCCACCTTCCTCCTCCCATGCTATAGGCCAAGCCTGTTCTTTATTCATTAACCAATAAAAGCAACATATAGACAGAAGTACCTCCCATACCAAAGACACCTGTTTAAAAAAAAAAAAAAACAAGAAGCCAGCTATGGTAGCAAAGACTTGCAATCACATCACTGGGAAAGTGGGGACATTTGGATCACCTGTGGCTCACTGCCCAGCCAGCTTACTGAGCCTTTTCTGCAGGTTTCAGGCTAGTGAGAGTCTACCTAAAGAAAATAAGCACTGAAAAGTGCTGAGGAACCAACACCCAAGGCTGTCCCCTGGCCTCCAAACACATACACTTTCTTAGTTAGGGTTTCAGTTGCTGTGAAGAGACATCATAACCACCGCATCATTTATAAAGGAAAACATTTAATTGGGAATGGCTTACAGTTTCAGAGGTGTATCCATTATCATCACAGCAGGAAACATGGTGACATGCAAGCAGGCATGGTGCTGGAGAAGGAACTTAGAGTTCTACATCTTGATCCACAGGCAACATGAGGAGAACTGTGACACTAGGCATAGCTTGAGCCTAGGAAACCCCAAAGCCCACCCCACAGTGACAAACATCCTCCAACAAGGCCATGCCTACTATACCATATCCACACTTCCTAATAGTGCTATTCCCTATGGGGGCGAATTTCTTTCAAAGCAACACACACATGCACACACACACACACATACACAAGTGAACACACACACACAAACACACACAAAAAATCTGTCTATTTAAAAAAAACAGCTGGAAAAAGAAAACTGGAAGGCTGAGAAAGCATGAGGCATGCATAGAAAACTGCACAGCACTTAGCCATTGAAACCTGGCATTTGATATCAGTCTTCCCAGCTTTCTTCCAGTTCTGACCCATGTCCTCCTTTGGATATACTTTCTTCCTTGAGCTGTCTCCTGATTCTGCTACTGTTCCTGTTTATGCTCAATATTTTTGTTCTAGGACAGGAGAACATGGACGTATCAGTTGGTTCCCAGCAGATTTCAACATCCACACTGCTCTAAGCCCAGTGCTGTTCTTGGTTTATTCCATGTGTTATTTCTAACTCACTCTGCCATTTTCCAAAGATAATATGTCACAGCCACTCCATGGCAGTGAAAACAGATTCAGAGAAGAATTTGCTCTAGGGCACAGTTCCCCTAAAGGTCTTTCTGAAAACAAAGACCGACCAGAGTGCTACCACATTTCCACTACCAGCATGAGAATTCCTGACACACTTCATTTTCTCAAGTGCCCATGTACTGATTACAGACAGTATGAGTCTTTTCAAAGGAATAAACAGAAACAACCAATATTCAGACCATTGCAAATAATTAGATACATCTTGACACCTTTTCATCTTTGTGTAAGATAGCCTTGCAAGGAAGCAGAAAGGTGGGACAGTGGCAATGGTATTTGTGAGGTATCCTTGTAGCTGTGCCTGCCAGCTAACTCCAATTATGTGACTTGAAATCTAAATGGCCTCTGGCAACAAAACTTCCCCTGATCAGTCTTTGACACCACTGAAACATAAATTATAGCAAATGGGTGTTTCAATAATGGAATAAGAATAAATATGAAAATGCCTAACTTGGTGCTTACTACATAACTGACATTCTAAATGGCAAACTTCTTTGCTTACCCAATTCTTGGGATTTGTGTGCTACACAACAATCCCAATCACAATTGTTTTATGAATGCTCTTAACAAAAACTATTCATGCTACTAACAAAAACTATACATTGCATTTATGTATATAAAGGAAATGACCAACCTGTATGTCTCCATATAAAATTCTTTGTTTTAACCTAGCAAGGTAAGTAAAGTTCAAGTGCTTCTTTGAAACAGGCAGGACATATAAACCTTCTAAAACATCCCTGGTAGGAGATACTGCATCATTTGGACCCTGTGTGCACTCTTTCACACAAGCACCCTTTAACCAAGTTAGAGATTTGGCCACATATTATCTATGCATAATGAAAATAGAGTGAACACCCCCAAAAAAGATTAAATCCTACCACCTTTGCAGGGAGTTAACTAAATGCTTCTAAATCAGTAATACTCTTGGTAGCTTGAAATTAAGACTTTAACCTACACATATTTTCCAAAAGTTTCTAAATATTTTAAGTTAATATTCAGAACATATTCATGAAGATGGGGAAAACATCCTGAGGACAAAGACAGACAAGCCTCTTTGGTTGTTATATCTAGAAAAGATTAAGATATACCTTTACAAAAAGACATCTGTGAGCTGTATTTAGTAGCGTGATGTTCTATGATGCTCAATTTGGCCACAGATTTGAAAGTAAATCACTTTAAAATAAATCTAGGGCATCTTCCTCTCTCATCTCCAAAGAAGAACTCAAGTTCAAACGATACTAAATTTTCTCCTTTTAATTAGTTGCCATTTTGAAGTCAACCTCTAAACAGCATGAAAGGTGCTAACTCACAGGAAACTGAGCGTGACAAAAATCAAGACATCTAAAACGCAAAATGCCACCCTCTTTACTTTTGAAATTTCCTGTCTTTGCTGTCATATTTGGAATGGTAGGCAGACCAATGAAAGCCAATTCCATGTCCTCCTTCCACTTCTAATGAAGCTGCTCCTCTTCACAGCTCTGGCAAGCTAGCCACCAGAGGCTGGCAGAAGGGAACAAGATGTGCTATACCTAGTGAGTAAACCTCACAAGCTCTTTAAGGGGCACACATGGGACCTGGGTGTGTTACAAAGCTCCAACAGCTGTCAGTATTAATACTGGAAGTCATTATCTACTGGGGTTTGAAGCAAATCACAAGATGGAAAAGCTTTCTGAATTTCAGATAAAATGCAGGATAGAAATGTGTGGGATATTTGGGCTGATGCCCCCACAGTGAACTCACTCTTCTGTGGACTTATGTATATTTAGAAAATTAGAAAAAAAATATCTCACATAGAATTTTATTCTATATAGACTAACAAAATGTAAACACAAGGCAATAGGTAAATTAAGTCATGAAACACCTTAATATATAATAATTTTTTGCAAACCATAGAAATGGGGCAAAAGTTTTTTTTTAATTTGCCATGGTTTATTAATTCACTGAAATCAGGGATGTCAGTTTGTATGTATGTAAAGATCATAATGGGCGCATGTTTCAATTTTTGAATCTTGAAAACCAACCAAGACATCTCTAGCTTAGCAGATCTTGGAAAGGACTTTGGGAAACTCAATTTTTAATCAGCACTCCAAGCAATTATAGTTCACATGGTTTGAGGACTGAATGTTGAAAAATACAAGACAAAAATACAACCTTGCCTCTCAGTGAATCCAGAGCCCATCTAAAATCCCAAACTTTCAATATCCCAAAACATGAGGACCAAACCAAATTGTGCCTAAAGTCATACCACAGGGAGGAAGGACAGAGCTTGGAAAGATAGCACAGTCGATTGCCTGACACTGAAGGTCACGTGAACAGGTGCATAAGTCAAGTCCCCTTTTCCCAAAATAAAAGCAGGATAAATGGGAAAGCAGTAGAACTCTCCAAGACTGGTTCTCACAAGCAGAAATGAGTAAGCACCTCAGAATACTGTATCTATATGTGGGGACTTGGAAAGTGAAATGACTTGGAATAGTGGTGGAGAATTCACCAAAACTCCCAGTTACTTTGAGTTGATTCAAACACTCTTACTCACTTGCATACGTGTGCAAGCATACACATACGTGCATGTGAGCATATGCACACTCACCACATTTTAAAAAAAAGAAAAAGAAAAATCATCCCTGATGAGAAAAATTCCAGCTCAACTAGAATATGATCCCACAAAAGTCAGTGTGGGAAATATTTACCTCTTTTAAAAATGAGAACTCACATGCGATCAGTGCTTTCACTGCAGAATGAGTATAGACTCAAATATGAAAAATCAAAAGGAAAGGCAACAGTGATTGAATGGTACTTTGAGAAAATGACAACAAGACAAATAGGGAAATGACTTTCCAGAAACCTTAGCCAGGAAACAGAAAATGATCATGCCATCCCTTAAATTTTTAAAGCTCAAGAAAGCAATAGCATATGCGAAACAACCTAACGATGCAAGGGAGGATTCAGGCTAGAGGTGCAGGAAAAGCTAGAAAGAGATAAACTAGCAGAGGGGGGTTTGGGAGGGAGGTACAGGGAGTGTTGCTACAGCAGCTGAAGGGAAGGAAGATGAGTGAAACATTGTGTACGTAATATTCTTTATCTTATAGATTCTTATTGGAAGTACTTTGTTCAGAAAAGAACTCATTTATGTTTTTAAATCAGAAAGAAAAAGTGAATCATTTGGAAAGGAATATGACTTACCACTCGGAGGGTGAATCAGCAATAGAGCAGAGCACTCAGCTGGGGAGATCACTTGAGGCGGGGGGGAGTCTTCAAAAGAAAAAAACTAATGTTAAGTTGTTCACAAAGGGGACTCTGTGTTCTTAGAAAAATTAACTCAGAAAAAAAGATCAGAAAAATTTATGCTAGAAAGATGATAAAATAATTATTTGAGCAGTCATTACAAAGGAACCATGTTACCTATGGAGTTTTTTTTATGTTTTAAAATAAAACCTTTTATTAACAGAATGCAATCCCAAAATACCCTAATTTGATACATGTTAAGAAGTGATGTAGGGAGGGATGATGTTGTTGTCTGGAATCAAATCATTTATGTTCCTCCTATAAGAGCAAAAACTTTCTTTTTATTTTTTATTGATTTTATTGAGCTCTACATTTTTCTCTGCTCTCCTCCCTTCCTCTCCCCTCCCACTTCAACCCTCTCCCATGGTCCCCATGCTCCCAGTTTACTCAGGAGATCTTGTCTTTTTCTACTTCCCATACCTAGCCAACCCTATTTCTTTCTTCACAACACTTTGGTTCCTCTAATACCAATATGGATCTTGATACACCAAACAATTCCCCAATTCTTAGCAGCTACCCACCAGATATGCTATAGACACTTCCAATTAAGAGTTCAGCCTCACAGGAGTGTCCTTCATCTCAAATGTCAATCCAAGTGTAAAGTCACCAGCTACCCACACTTCTCATGGCACCACTGCAAATCCTGGTTTCCCACAAGCCTTTCCTCTTGTTCAGTCATTTGCTGTAATGGCTCTGAAAACTCAGCATAGTTTCCTTTAGCTACGTTTTTTTAAAGAGTACCACAGAGGGTAAAATGAAGAGACATATAATGAGGAACGCAGGGCATGATGTCAGGATGTTTCAAACACAGGACCTTCTGTTTCCTGGAATTGGGATCTCCCCCAGTAATCTCCATTTCCTCCATTTGGGGGCTTTTAAAGCTCCCAGAAAACAGGCCTTTGAGGCCAAGGTTCCATTCCTTTAATCATGTCTAGATATTTCCTATGCCCTCACCATATCCTGAAGCCATCAGGACCTGAGACACCTGGCTTTTCTATAACTCCAGGGAGCACAGTTATTGCCTTGAGAAGCACCAACTGAGAGTTTTTAAAAAGTGCAACACAAGACACTCCTGTTTTCTCACACTTAACAAATTAAAAGGGCTCTAGAAACTCCATTTCAAGATGAAGGGGGCATGAGTAAAATACGTATTTCTTGTTTGATCACACTGGCACAACTACCCCTGGGCTTAAATGGTCCTTAAAGCAGATGTTCTCCAACAGAGCACAGTGTGAGTGATATGCAGATGTCTCAATAAGAAGATTCTGGTACAAGCTCTCTCAGTAGTACAAATATGCTTCTCTGGCAGGGTTATGCTGTCACCTCGCTCTCTGCTTAGACAATATCCCTTTGCAAATGACCCTAGGACAATTTTTTTGCCTTATCAGATGGGTAAAGTATAGGAATGGGCTTGCTAATCACATAACATTTGAAAACAGATATTTCCAACTAGGTAAGACGATTTTTTGAAGGGTTTACTTTTAAGATTTCAAACATGACAAAGATTTTAGTTTGGCGGTAACAAGAAAGCCAGGGTGCTCCAAAAGAATAGTCACTGGTCACCTGCAACAGGAAGATATGAGCGAGATGGCTTCCATATCAAAGGCATGCAGAGTGGGTAGGCTATGGGACGCTGCTCAGAATTTACACATGGGCCTCTGGTATAAGTCAGCTTCAAAGAGATTCTGCCACAGACCAATTAGCTATGCAGAGAATCCATGCCCTCCAACCGTCCCTCTCCATCACCATCCCTCATACTGCATACAAATTCACATGAATACTTGGAACTAGGCCTGAGAGGAGGAAAACATGCTTCTATTCAAACAATAACCATATCCCAATCCCAGATTTTGAAGTTTTAAAAAGAAAGGACAAAAGAGACCAAGTTGCCCACATAATCAATAAGGACAATCCAGCGGGTGGCTTTAGATAAGCGAATACTAACATGCCTGGTGGTATATGCCAAGGACTGCTCTCCGAGGTGCACCACACCGCTCTGCATGCATTAACTAAGTGCATCTTCACAACAACACAGTGAGGGAGATGCTAATGCCAGTGTGAAGGAAAGGAAACTAAGGATAGAGCATGAAGGTCATTTGTCTATTTACCATCATGTACCCCCACACATACACACACACACACACACACACCCTGGTGCAAGAGACTTTGTTCAGCACTGTTCTGTTGTCAAGGAAGAGTCAAAACCACAATCTGAAAAACCAGAGCAGGGCTTTATTAATTAAAACCTGGGGTAAGCAAGGAGACTTGCCCGAGATGTCCATAACTAACAGATCTCATAGGTTTGTGGTCCAAAAAAAAATAAAATACTAATATCACACTGAATACAAAACTCAGCTGACAGGTAACAAAGGGCATTACCAGTAGCTCTTTTGTTCTAGTTGTCCCAAATCCAATTAATCTTCTGGAGCTATCAACTATGGTTTTAAAGTCACTGAGCCTGCACCAGCCTTTAAAGTGCCAACAACTGCATCTTTACTGGGAACCTGTTCTTATGCCCTTTCCTGTTAAGACCTATTCTTAGCTCAACTTGATACCTCAGATCCCATCTTGACTATGCCTAGATGCTAAGCGGTCACCTTTCACCTTTCTCTGGAGCCCTATCCTCCCCCCTTTAGAAACCCCCAATGTACTCTAAGGCCTTCCCTATACTGTTCTAACCTATCCAATAAAATTCTCAGCCTTTTCTTATTTCCATCATCCTTTTCTTTTCCACTTCTACAGTTTCTAATCTATAGCTTGTCAGTCTGTAGCATAAAAGCAATATAGAACTCGAAGTCAAGATAAATTTAAAGGTCAGAAGAGATGACTCAGTCTAAATCCCATCTCCGGGATGCAGCAGGATTTGTGAACAGTACAGAAAAGCTCTGAAGAGACACCTAAGACCCAATATGTCAGGCAGACATCACAATTCCCAAAGCTCTTCTGGTTAGATCAGAAGCCAACTCTCCCTGAATATTTGATGCGCCATAAAACCTATCTCCAAAGCACACGTAAAAGGATGCAACGCCAGAATTCTCAGCACGAACTAACAGGGCTGTTTAACGGATCTCCCTAAGCTCCTTGACTTGCACGTGTCCGGCCTGTATACATGTAAACACACCAACCATTTTCACGTCTTAGCAAAGGAAAAAGTATGCACAAGTCCTAGGAGAATAGATTTTCACATGCATATTGCTCCCTAACTCAGAATATTCTCTCATGATTTCTCAGGAAGGCACCCCCTTGAATTACTTCTGAACATGGCTCCTGTTTCAAAACCATTTGAAATGGTAACCTACAGACCTTCTTTCTGTTACCGCTCAAGGCTGAAGTATGGTGTTCCTAATTCAGGACATGCTCAAGGTGCTTGAATTTGCATAACCACTCAAGGAAATCTTTCCTGTGAGGACATGCACTGACCTCGTGGCATATTTCCATTAAGGCAACACTAAAAATGCTTTCCTACAGTGCAGCTGCAGCCCTGTCCATTAGAAAATAGAGCACTTGGTCGCCCTACGGAGTTCCCCTACCATCAGTCAAGAAGGCTGAAACAACTCAGCATTCAACATAGATTATAACAGTCCAGAATCTGCTTTCCCAGGGTGAATACTGGAATCCTTACACTCCATGCTTAGACTTTGTACAAAACCTACAGATAAGCACACCTCCAACTCATTTTAGAGCTAGCAACTAGAACCCAGAACTAAAAGTGTGTTATGCATCTGTCGTGTTGGGTATTTCACTCTCAAAATATAAGTAAATGTTTTGTCATAAATATGGTAAATTTTTATAATAAACAAATTGGCAAAAATCACTATAATTGTGCCACAGAGTAAATATTAAATACATCATCCCAGGCTCTCTAGCCAATAATTAGTGTTGCCACTTTAGCAAAGAACTTTAAGTTTGCAATTTTATTTTTTTTTTGCAGTTGGATTTTATTTTATTTTTTATATTAATTAATTTATTTAATTCTTAAAGATTTCTGCCTCTTCCCCGCCACCACCTCCCATTCCCTCCCCCTCCCCCAATCAAGTCTTCCTCCCTCCTCAGCCCAAAGAGCAAGCAGGTTTCTCTGCCCTGTGGGAGGTCCAAGGACCACCCACCTCTATCCAGGTCTATTAAGTTTGCAATTTTAGTATGCATCATTTCTTAAGCTATCTGAGAGGGGTAGGAGATAAGCATTATTGTGCCTATAGGAATGTGTCAGAATGAAGATTCTTTGCTTTCTTACCCATGAGAATATCTTGAGCCACAAAAATTTTGTGACAGGTTCTTAGAAACAATGGCTTTAACTTTTTTTTCTGGCAGATACTTGATAGTTTCCTCTATCAGAATGTAGCCAACACCAAGATCTCAAGGAAAGATTTTCCCAACATAATTTACCTCGGTGAGTGTTCCAGAATTCAAATACTGATGTAAAAGAATCGTTTGCATCTTTACACTGGTCAAGAGGAAGGGAGCACCCTCTGGGGGAAATACAACAGCTAGCTGTTTTGGCAGAATGAAGCACTAATGTGTTTAATGAGTTCCTCAAATATTTTAGATACTAAACCTTTTTGGATATACAATTCTCAAATGTTTTTTTCCTACTGTTTGGTGTGTCTTTACATTTTGATTGTTTTCTTGGCTATTAGGGTATTTCACTCTCCAAGCATTAAGTTCAATATTCTTCACCATAAGAAAGGAAGTCATTAAAACAAACAAATTGGCAGTATTACTGTATTTGTGCCAGAGTAAATATTGAACACTGCATCCCACAACTTCCCAACAATAATTCATGTTGCCAGTTTCCTTCTTCTGTGTGTTAAAGTTTTGAGACTCACTTTTATTTAGTTTTTCAAGACAGGGTTTCTCTGTAGCTTTGGAGCCTGTCTGGAACTAGCTCTTATAGACCAGGCTGGCCTCAAACTCAAAGAGATCCACCTGCTTTTACCTTCCAGGGATTAAAGGTGCATGCTACCACCACCTGGCTGATAGTCACATTATTGTCAATCTATAATGATCTAATTTCAGTTTTTTGCTTTTTCAAGGGAATAACCACTTTCAGGTATATGTTTTTGTTTCCTTTCTCAAAGTGAGGTGACCATGAATATGTGTATTTCTGGGTTCAGTGATCTGTTTCTTTCATCTATGCATCTGTTTTAGGTCTAGCAGTATGCAATCTTGATTACTATAACTTCAGAGTGCAGTTTTAAATTAGAGTAGGTAGCTTCTATTTTGTTTTTGTTGATAATGATTCCTTTGCTATTCAAGGCTCTTATAATTCCATATGAACTTTAGGGTCAATTTCTGTGAGAAAATGTCATAGAATTTTAGCAGGAGTATACTATACTGAATCTATAGTCCACCATATGGAAACTTATATATTGGTAATAATCAACTGTAATTGGATTTCAGACCCTCTTAAAAGGAGGGAAATTATGCTTGACACTAGAAACCCGAACAAAAACCTGTGGCTAATGAGGTCATATATTCTAAAGGAGAATCTACTACCATGACATTACTATGCCAGTATTAATCCCTAACTATTATCTAAATACTTATCTTTGTATCCATATATAAGTATAACTCTCATTCCTCATTTAAAAATAAAAATCTCCTTTGGGCAACAAGGACCATTACAGTAATCCACAACTAATCAAAATGCAGAGAATAACTCATTGTGAGGTTTCCAAGCTCCAGCTGATACATTTACAATACAACCCCTCCATCTAAGGCTCAGGAAACATCTCAGAAGAGGGGGCAAAAGGACTGCAGGAGCCAGAGGTCCAGGAAGTCTGCTTTGGGATTGTGTCTCCATATGTGACAGGAACAGGTTACCAATGAAACATCAACAATATGGCTATTTAGACAAGACCTGAACAATTCCAACAACAATTGACGTATTACAGTATAGGGAAAACCTCACGGGACACCATCCCTGGATAAGAAGACACATAAGTAACTTTCTTAACTATGGTAAATCATATTAAACAACTGCTCAGACACAGGGAACTAGGCCTCTCCAGAGATGAGCCAATACCAAATAGTCAACCCTAAAACCAAACCAGCAAAACTAAATGAAATCAGCAGGTTGTATTTATATGTGTGTGTGTGAGAGAGACAGAGACAGAGACAGAGACAGAGAGGAAAGGAAGGAGGGAGGGAGGAAAGGAGGGAGGGAGGGAAAGAGAGAGGGAGGGAAAAAATAGAGTGAAAAGAAATTAAAGAAAAAGATGTCATGAATTTAAGATGGAGGTAGGTGAGGTAAAGATGCCCAAGAGCTTGGATGGAGAAGGAAGGGGAAATGATGTAGCTATATTTTAATTTAAAATAATTTTTAAATTAAAGAACAAAACTTTAAAAAACTTACTTTGTCACAAAAAAAAGCTTAAGCCTGGAATTTTAGAACCTCTAAATGTTAGGATAGCTATAATTAAAAGTCAAAGATAATAAGCCATAAGGGCATGAGGAAAAGAAAATATTTATATGTTGTCAGTGGGAATGTAAGTCAATACAACCATTAAGGAAAATATGGAAGTTACTCAAAAATTAAGACCAGAATTACCATAAGGTACAGTAATCCTACTTCTTAATACATATCCATAGGGAGCAAAAATTGATCCATCAGAGACATTATCTATTCCCCCATGATCACTGTAGTTATTAATGATAACAATGAAGATATAGATCTTAAATGTCCATCAGTGTATGAATGCTTTGGAGTTATTTTATACACATGTAGATTATGATGTAACTTTAAAAAGCAAGGAATTGTCATTTTTAAATGAAGTGGAGAATTGTGCTAAATGAAGTCCGATGTAGTAAGACAAAAGTTGTGTAACTTACTTGTATATATGGAATACTTGAGCATTCTCACCATTAAGAAGGGCACAGGCTATGGATACATTAATTTTAAGAGCAAGATCTTATGCTTACTGATTGATTTTATTGGAATATTTTAATGATGTTGATTACATATTATATATGAATATAAACATATTCTATCAACTTAAGCACACCACAATTCAATTAACATTAACTAGTAAATAATTTATGATCCAATTTGGATAAAGTAGGGATGGCCAATTATTTGACTTTATCTACTTGTTCCAGTCTCAATTTGTAATTGGTAATTTAAGAGTCTGAGTAGGTTATAAGACCTTAGGTCACACTAAACATTAGCCTCCATTGCCCACAGAAGTGGGTACCTAGACAGTACCTACCTATTAAAAGCTTCCCACGGCATCACTGGAAGAGAAGTCAGCTTAGCTGCCAGCAGCTTTAGAGCTGACCTGATGAGACCTGGGATATGGACACTTCTATCATCTTCCCAAGATGCCACAATCCTTGCATTACACAGAGCCTCAGGGTGAACTCACAAACTTGAGGAGAAAATCTCAATCTGAAAAAGGGTTGTAAGCACCTCATGAGGGAGAGCTGCTCCATTAAGGAAGACTTACTTGCTCCTTGCTCATCTTCACCCTGGTGTCCTCTTCCCACCCGTTTCCTCTTGCTGCCTTGAAGGAATCAAGCAACTATCCCTAAAGCCCTCCCTCTTCCCTGGGCTCACTTGACACTTTGTCTGACAGGATAGTCTGGCTATCATTTTCAATGTTAAAATTGTTCATGATACAAAAAATAGAAGAAAAATTGATAGTACATAAAGCATGTAGTTGTCAAATCTATGATAAAGGTTTGACGAAGGACAAAAACTATGTTAAATCCATTCTATTTTCCTTTGTAATACAGAAAAACATGTTAAATTGTTGATGCATTAGCACTAAGATATATAACTCTTACATTACTAAAGCCTTTTCTAAAAAATTCCCTTTCAAGCAAAATTTTATTAGATTGCTTAAAGTATCAGGGATTGGCAAGACTGTTCATCAAGTAAAGCACTTGTCCCCAATCCTGACCACCAAGCTTGATCCCTGGAAGTCATATGGAAGGAGAAAATGGACTCTCACAAGTTGCCTGCTGCCATCCAATGTGTACATACATATGCATGTGTATACACACACAAATACACACAAAAAATTTTAAGTACAACAATGAATGAGCATGAATGTGTTCATAGCAGGATATTACTCTGTGGACACAGAAGGAGAGCTACACTAGAAAGCTTGAAATATTTTCCCATAGTGTTCTGTATGCAATGAGATGGTTGAGGAAAGTGACTTAAAAGGTGTAACTAGAAATCACAAACTTATTAATATAAGGCTCACATGCCTTCCAGTTTGTTATGCAAATGGGACCAAGACATTCACAGGGGTGCTTTGACACCTTACATTGAACTATTTCAGTATGAAATCACTAGGTAGCCCCCAACAAGGAACCTTCCATTCCAATCAAAGAAATTCTTTTGTGATTTCTTCAACCATCCAATGAAAATGAGCTGCTTACTGTGCAGTGGCACTTCCCAAGTCAGAGACTGTTTAATACTTAAACACAAAACTTCAGATGGGCTAAGTTCTATGTGGAGAACAGGCTCCACGGATTGTGCTGGGATTGTTCTGACCATAGTTACCATTTCTGAGGAGGAAGTGTGATGGAGGAAGGTCATTGGTTAATTAATAAAGAAACTGCTTGGCCTGATAGGTTAGAACATAGGTGGGTGGAGTAAACAGAACAGAATACTGGGAGGAAGAGGAAGTGAGCTCAGACGCCATGCCTCTCCTCTCCAGGGCAGACACAATGAAGCAAGCCGCCAGGTCAGACATGCTGAATCTTTCCTGGCAAGCGTACCTCATGGTGCTACACAGATTATTAGAAATGGGCTAGTCCAGATGTGAGAGTTAGCCAAGAAGAGGCTAGATATAATGGGCCAAGCAGTGTTTAAATGAATACAGTTTGTGTGTTGTTATTTCAGGGCATAAGCTATCCAGGCGGCCAGGAGTTGGGTGGCCGGAACGCAGCCCGCAGCTCCCTCTACAGAAGTGCAAAAAAGATTCACAGGTATATATTACACAAATTTAAAAGGCAGGACTCCATTTCAAACTGTTAACTCAAGTATGAAACTAAGATTTAAGATTGCAACTGTGTCCAACACAGCGTAGTCCTAGTTAGATTTCATAACTTAGCACAGCCAAGATCATCTGTGAAGATCAAACTTGAATTGAGAAAAATGTCTCCATTTGATTGACAAGTCTGTGAGGGCATTTATCATCAGCAGCATCATCATTATCATCATCATCATTATTATAATAGATATAGGATGGCCCAGGCTACTATGAGCAGTAATAACCCTGAGGCAGTGGTCCTTGGCTGTATAAGAAAACAGGCTGAGCAAAACAAGTTAAATAGGCAGTAGGCAGCAAGTCAGTTGAGTTCCTCCAAGGCCTCTGCTTCCATTCCTGGCTTAAACCCAAGCCCTGTAAATTATAAGATGAAATCAACCCTTTCCTCTCCAAATTGCTTTTGGTCATGCTAGGATACTCATCAAAGGAAATACTACTAAAACAAGAGAAGTTAGTTTCAACTTTAAAATTTCTTAGTCTTACAATAAAGTAACTCTGAGTGTTAGAAATTCTATTCCCAAAGACCAGATTAATTGATAGATAATTTGTGAATCATTTAGGTACTAACAATAACATCCCTAAAGGACAGATACAAGGTTTAGGAGACATGTCTTTGGCTGAATGACTTCATTGGGTAAGCACAGCACAATCACACAAATAAAAATGGCTATGACACTTCTAGACGGTATAACCATGTGGGCCCTCCATTTTGTATGTATACTCTATCACTAACCAAAATATTGTGTGCTATATGACTGTACTTAGCAAACTCCAAGCTCAGCAGTGGAGAGAAGGGTCTGAACTCTGTGGAGACAATATCTTTGCTATGTAACTTTAAGTATTGATTACACTTACAATTGGCTTTCCCACTTTAAACAAGAAAGGTCAGGCACTTTGTTTCTGACAACTCAAAGCTACACCAACTACCAACTCAGTATTCACCACAGAGGGAGCATCTTGTCCTAAAATTCCCAAGAAGAATCCACCATGTACTTTAAGTTAGCAAGCCTCAAATTGGAGGTGACCCTACCCAGGTAAAACACATGGGCCAACAACAGCAAGATAGGCAGCATCTGCCACAGAGAGGCCAGGTTCTGCAAGCATCCAACAAACTGAAGCACCAATTTCCTTCCCTACAAGTCTGTATCAAAACAATGACAATTTTTCTGATGTGTTCTTGGATTCGGTTTGCCAGTACTGGCTTTGTTGGAGCCTAGGCAGTTTGGATGCTCACCTTACTAGACCTGGATGGAGGTGGGTGGTCCTTGGACTTCCCACAGGGCAGGGAACCCGGATTACTCTTAGGGATGATGAGGGAGAGGGACTTCATGGGGGAGGGGGAGGGAAATGGGAGGTGGTGGCGGGGAGAAGGCAGAAATCTTAAATAAATAAATAAATAAATAAATAAATAAATAAACAATGACAAGAAAGGGCTGCTTTGATTGAAATCAATCTCCTCCATCTGTCAAAATAAACAACAAAAGCTTCACTCGAGCATGCAGCATGAATATGGAAAAGACCAATTTCATCCCAATATGGGAGCCCAGTTGAAGTATACAATGAAATGTATTTTAGAATATTTACCTGGATACATATTCATCATCATAATCAGTGTTAGAACAGCTTCTTTATCCCATGATATCTATTATCAATCACTGCTCCTGACAAGTGCCAATCTACATGTTCATACACAAAAACCCATTCATATTCAATGTACTAAACTTAAGTCTACACATATGTATACACCTGAAATACTGCCATAATCAAAGTAGTACACATGCCCATCACTTCCAAAACTTTATTTTCACCACTTTCTATGTTTTGGCTGTTTTCTGTTTTTTGAGCTTGGAAGGGATTTTGTTAGAAGGTGGAGCAATAGTCCTTGCAATGAGATTTCTGGCCTCCTAAGGAAATCTTACGTGAACAATACACTGTTAACTGTTGGTACTGGGAGATACGGTAGATCTCTATTATATAGCCAAATTTATATCCACTCAATTTCTTTCTTGTATGTTCCTGCTCCTACCATGGGTGGACATCACTCTTCTCTCTGCATTTAGTGGTTTCGTTTACTAGATGCTTCTTACAAATACAGATCTTTCCTTCTCATTCCCATGAGACAAGGATATCAGGAAGCTCTCCCATCTACAAGTAGAATCCTAAATTATCTGTCTATAAGAATTAAATCTAATAAGAAATTATATGAAGACTTCAATTAGCTATTAATTAATTGCAAATTGCAATTGCCCCAAGATGTTTTTTCTCTGTGCCTTTAGCAATACACTGACTTGCTTAATGAACATTATTACTTTTTTCTGTATCCATCCTAAAGACACACACTATGCTTGACCCATTATTTTTTCCTTCACATAATATAGTCTAGTACAATAGCTTGGAGAAAAAATTTTAATGAGTATTTGTTGATCTGCCTTGGTTTTTAATATTCTAAGATATATTTGTTTTTCTGCTTATCACTTGGTTCATAAAAGTATAAATACCTGGGGAGAGTTATAAACTGCTTGTGCCATATCTACATTTTAAATATATTTAGGTTTTACCCCCAGAAAAGTAAAATTATTTCTTTCTCTTTACTCATTGGTCAGTCATTAATTTGAGAAGTGCTTACAATACAAACAAAATTTTGAACTTTATTTTAAAGAGAAAATGCCTCATTGTCTTTAAAAATGAGTTTGAATTACTGGCCTGTGTGGGCGTATGTGAGTGCAGTTGCCTGCCCAGGTCAGAAAATAACAAAAGATCACCTGGAGTGGCAGGTGCATGTGACCCACTTCACACAGGTGCTAGGGAAAATGCAAACGACATGTATCATCTTATCAAAGAATTAAAGGAAACCATGCTCCATCTTTAAGGAAATTCATGAAGATGCCATCTGGCAAAAAAAAATCGCCATCCCCTCAGCATTTTTTTTAATATCAAAGAATGTACTGAAGGTTTAATCCCATTGTCAAAAGCTGCACTGATAACTACCCATCCCCTTTGGAACTAACTAGCAAACAGCCTGAGAATGTGAAACCAAATTCTTTCCAGACAGAGGGAGGCACAATACTCTCCCTCTTTGTGTCAGAAATGAAAATCCAGTAGGTGCCCCTCTGGGTGTGCTTGCCAGCTTCATTTGTCAGGGCTACACACTCTCCTGTAGAAGTCGAACTTTTTTGTCTGGCTGAAATACTTTGAACCCTGTGGTCGTTTTCTTGCTACTCCAGACCCATTTCTAACACTCCTGGGAACTGAACCTGCATGCAGCAGTACATGTTCTTAAACTGCTGAACCATCTCTCCAATCCCTTTTCCTTTTTTGTGTGTGGGGGGAATGTTTGGTTTGGTTTGGTTTTGATTTGTCGCTATTGCTTGAAATTAACTTTCTAACGCTGATTTCAAATGCAAATTGTACTTATTGTAATTTCCATTAAAATAACACAATTATGAAACCTTTAATTTTTCATTTTCAATAATGTCCTTTTACAAGTGACATCTAGCATCACAATATATCAAATGTTATTTCACAAATTACTTGAAAAGATAAATTACTTCTTATTGCTAACTTCTAACTTGTAGGTGCATTACTGTTTTTTTTCTAACACTCAATTTTATTTTCTTCCTTGAATCTACCAACTAAAATCTTTCTTCCCTCTGGAGATCAAGTTTATATCGATGGGTGAGTATATTTATTCTAATTCATTTACAGAAGGTAAAGTCATGTTGAACAGTCAATTATATCAGCTAACAGTTTTTCCCAAAACTCATAAAGCTTTATTAACAGATAAATCAAAAGGCCTGTGAATCCAATACTCCTACAGGTTGAACTTTTGGTGTTTATCTACAATATGACAGCGTGGCTGCTTGGGACTTTGGTCAGTGTTAACATGGGCTTGACAGACCAAAGATGCTCACTCTATGAGGAAAGACACCACCCCCACAATTTTCTGCTGTACCCATTTAAAACCGTTCCTTAGGGTTAGCCCTTTCATGTAAAGCCTTTAATGAAAGCATGGAACTAAAAGAGGTACTGAAAGGGGTGTTGCGTTTGCATCAAGAACTGCACACACACGGCTGTTAACTCTGCCCCTTTCTTTATATTCAACAAGAGTCACAGACGGCTGAAGCATGAGAAGTGGGGACACTGCTCATCAGAATAAAACGTCACTACGATGCCACAGAAAGAATATGGCGTGCCTGACATATTAAACTTTACTTCGCCTTTCAGCTTTCTAATGAAATATTACATGGGGTAGCAAGTCCTACAGAGAAGTAGAACCATTTCAAAATACATTTTTCTGTGCCGTATGTCATAGCAAACATTTTCTGTTTTAACGTCTCTTCTCTTTCTCAGCAAATTGTTTCATTTCCAGTGAATTATTCTGCAACGATAAGTTAAAGAGTTGACAAATGCAACTGGGTTATTAAAGATCTTATTTTCCTTTGATTGCCTTACACTCCCAATCCATGACTCTACGGAGAGAATTCTAATCAAATGTTTAACTATCAAGTGTCATAACTTATGATTCACATTCTAATTTCCTCAACATCGGTGAGTACCAGTGAGTTAAACACTGTCATCAGCATATAAACCATCATAAATTATGAGAGTGAGCAGCCTAACACTCGAGAAAACTTTCAACTAGTTGCACTATTTAATGCTGTCCTATGTAAAATGAACCACTGTCTTCACAGACTTTGTCCTTCAAAATAAAAAAGTAATGCTCTATAGCACTCTGGTGGGCAAAATAAAGGGAACTGTCACTTTTTAAAAACATCATTTAGAGCACAGGTTACTCCATGTGGCTTTTCCCAGAAGTTCCACCTTAGAAGAGGGTGGCCCATTTGTTTAGGTGGTTTCTAACACATTTGAGAAGTCAATGCGTAAAGAAAAGCCCTGGAAGGCTTTTAAAGTTTCAAGTCAAGAACTTTGCTTTTACCTCTGTTGGCTTCAAGCGGAAATGCTAATGCTGAAATCTGAAGTTCACTCACTGCGTCCAGGCACTGGAAATGCATTTCCCTACAGAGAAGTAACACAAGCCATGCAGCCTGCAGACCTGAATCATGTAGTCCTTTCCTCCAAAGTTTGCCGACCCCAGCTTGAACTAAAACTGAAGGCTTCAAGCTATTTCTTTTTTGTTCTGTTAAATGTCATCTTATAGTCTTGTTACTTGATAGCCTAGAATGGCAGCTTTTAAATACTACAATCAAACATACTTCTTATGAAGAATCAACAATAGCTTGTCATCATTCATAGATAGATTCATTGCTCATGAAGAGAATGTTGAAATTCAGCCTTTTCCTCTTCTATGTGTAAGCCTATATGCTGCTACCCTATAATAGAGGTTCACCTGACTTTAACAAAAAGCATACAATGCTAATGTACCATCCCAGTTATTTCAAATATCCAGTAACTAAATGATTACGCTTGTGTTGCTACATTGTACTAGGAATTGAACCCAGTTTTTTCACTAATCTTTCACTGTACCACTGAGCCCTGGATGGACATCTCAAGAGTCTACTTACCAATGTAGCTAGTAGCAAATCTATGAACTTCCATGTTTGTTCACCTAAAGGCCAGGTGTCTGGACAACAAACCCTTACAAGTGAAAGGGAAAACCTTCCAAAGGGCTGAGGGAGCACAGCAGAAAGGGATCTTCCAAAGGGCTGAGGGAGCACAGCAGAAAGGGATCTTCCAAAGGACTGAGGGAGCACAGCAGAAAGGGATCTTCCAAAGGGCTGAGGGAGCACAGCAGAAAGGGATCTTCCAAAGGGCTGAGGGAGCACAGCAGAAAGGGATCTTCCAAAGGGCTGAGGGAGCACAGCAGAAAGGGATCTTCAACAGCTGTTGATCATTTCCCACTTAGTTCCTTCATCTTAAAGCTAAGAAACTCCCAGACATGTCTGATCCCTCATATTCCTACTTCCCTTCTTTCTTTGTCTCTTCTAGGATGACACATAGCAACGAAAAATGAAGCAATATAGGATAAATGCATCCCTCCTCTGCTTCCACACTGTCCACACCCTGTTTCAAAACATACTTCTGTTTTGTGACAAATTAGATCTGAGACAAAAATCACATAAAATGGAGTGCAGAATTTACTACACACATGTATGTAATCTATACAAATCCTTAAACATAAGCTACAGAACAAATCTGGACCAAGATGAAAAAGATGCACTATTTGCAGGCTGGAATTTTAACAAGGAAATCCAGAACTGAGGTTCGAGGACACTGTCTGTGGTCATATTACACTTTGGTTCCACTCGGGATAAAGCAGAATAAAAGGGGTATATCATGCTCTGATCCAATGTCAGGGGTATTCTTTGCTTCTAAAATACAGTATCCTTAATAAAAAGCAGGTGGTCCTCTGAATGGAAGAGGTGTGTGTGTGTGTGTGTGTGTGTGTGTGTGTGTGTGTGTGTGTGTGTGTGTAATTACAGGACAGATTCTCTGAAAGAGTAAAGAATAGAACAGGCTAGAAAACAGATAGGTTTGAAAAGAGTAATTCTAGTAAACAAAAAAAGGCAAAATACAGCGAGTAGAAACAGTGCCGACGAAGTGGGGTGGTGGGACAGGAAAAGAACTGCAAGGGAGGAACAAACTAGGAGGTGATTATATGGAATCCAAGGCACCCGAGGAGCTAAGAAGAATCTGCAGAGAATTTATCAGCAAAGGGGGACAGGTCGAGAAAATAGGAGCAAAGATGAAAGAAATTAATATAAAAACAGGGAGATGCAAAATACTAATATTTTAGCCCAGGAATTTAAAACCATCATGACACTGTTAATTGGTTGAAAACAAAAACTCAATACAGAAAAGCAATGAATTTTTGTGGAGGAAAGAATTGGGTCAGTTGTAAGTTGAGGTCCCAATGTGGAGGCTTTAGAGGGCTAAGAACATTCTCTCAACATTACTTATTCAAAGGCAATGACAGAGAAAATAGTCATCAAAAGCTGAAAAGACTTGTTAATATGCTACAATATTTAAAAATAAACTTACTAATCATCCCAACCTGCAGCAAAAGAATAAATAATATGCTGTGTTATTGCACACCCAAAGAATGGGTTCATTAAATATTTATTGATAGAACAAACTTACTTCTTTTATTAATGCTGTGAAACAGCATCTTAGGTAATAGGACATTTGAAATTCTACAATTAAGATGCAGCTAATTCTGCCTTTAGTTAGCATATAAAATAATGGCTTTCATCATTTTATATCAGAGCAAGTATCATTACATCTTGCTCTGAGTCACCTCTCAGTTCTTTCCCACCCTCTATTGGATCTCCTCCCCACAAAAGCTCTCCATCTGCTTCATGCCACAAACATAAGTGTGTATATTGTTAGATATGGATTTCACTCATAAGAAGAAAAAAATGGCATTTTGTCTTTCCCATTTAATAATTACCTTCTTAGTTGTGGAGGAGGACCATGTTTAAGGACTATATCTCATAGTCAGTCTTCTGGCAGATTTCCAACTGTAGTGTGTATGCAGATTTAAAGCATACAGTGAGAGACTGAATCACACAGACTTGATAGACTTGGTCATGCACTATCTAAAAAGTTGTCTTCACATTAAATGCTGGGTCTACTGTTGTGGGACAATGGTCTCTACCCTGTAAAGATTTGTCTATTGTACTTATTTAATAAAATGCTCATTGGCCAGTAGCCAGGCAGGAAGTATAGGTGGAGCAACCAGAATAGGAGAATTCTGGGAAGGGGAAAGCCTCAGTCTAGTTGTTACCCAGACCAAGAGGAAGCAAGATGAGAATGCCTCACTGATAAAAGGTACCAAGCCACATAACTAACACAGGCAAGAATTATGGGCTAATTTAAGATGTAAGAATTCATTAATAAGAAAACCTGAGATACTAGGTCAACCAGTTATAAGTAATGTAGACCTCTGTGTGTTTCTTTGGGACTGAATAGCTGAAGGACAGGTAGGACAGTAACCTTTGTCAACAGTCTACAAGGCAAGAAGGCAGAAGTTAAACAGGAATCTGAAGAAAAGACAGAGAATGAAAAATAAATTAAGTTGAAACCCATGAGAATGGATAGAAATGCCTGTGCATTGCTCACCACTTCTAATGTCAAAGAAACATATCTTCCAGGAGTTGGTTCCCATTTCCATGCAGGCAGACACACCACATTGGAAAAGCTAACAAAGAACCCAGGAATGTCATGGTGGCAGAATTGGATTCTGCTGTACTAAGGCCAACCAGCAGACAAAAAAAAAAACCTGGCTACCAGAGAACTACTAAAGAACCTGCCCCACTGCTCCCAACCCTTGGGACATAAAATCCAAATGGCCATGGCTACTCATCTACCTCCCTAAATATAAATATATAATGGTGGAGGAAGTTCTGAGAAGTGAAGCCAAGCAGGGCCAAATTAGCAAATTAGAAAACTGTGATCTCTTCCATGAGTTTAAGGACCCATCTTTCTGGAAGCCAGAGCTCATCCTCCCAGCACTCCTCCCCCAGTGTTCTGTGCAACAGTTCACAGAAGCCAACACGTACACGTATCGATCCGTACAAGGTCCTTCGCCATCACAGCAGCATCCTCTGTGTCATTTTCATTGCAATTTCTCCCTCTGATTCTATTAACTCTCCCAGGTCACTCTTTTATCCCTCTCCATCATGCTCACTGGTTAAAATAAGACCGCCCACAGCTAAATCCACTCCAGTGCCTACAGCTGAAAAGCAGGAGCACACCTGAAAGCACAGTGTGCCGTTTTCTGGCCTTACTCTACAGTTCATGAATCCCATTAAGTTCACTCAAGAGCTTTGTGAGACAGGATCTTACTATGTTGCTCAGACTAGTCTCACACTTAGGATGCCCCTGCCTCAGTCTCCCAAGTGCTGGCTCACAAGTGTCACTATAACCAGCCTCAAATGAATTTTTGTCACATTTCACAGGCGTCTCTAATTTCCCTACTTCATTCTAGAACTTTCTTTGATATATGTGCTATCATTCACTTTACCATTTCTGGCTTTCTACTGAAATTTCAAACACACCCTCCCCCTTTTCACACTTATCTCGTGACCTTGCTACCTATTTACACCAGCGGTAGGTCTAGCTCTGTAAAGCAAAGCATTGAAACATCATGGCTTAAAACAACACACAAAAAAAAAGCCTAATTCAAACTACTACTCTGTACTTGATAAGTTGTCCTCAGAGGGTTCTCTCATATGTGGAGGTCTCAAGTGAGGCGCTCAGGTGGCAGAAGTGGTCTTCTACCTTGATATCCAGCAGGATGCCCAACAACCATAGAAGATGCAGGACCTCCTAGAGCCTAGGATGAGAACTCATATGGCCTCTCTTATACTGTGTTGCACAGGTAGCACATTTGAAAGGACTATGGAAGTAGACTCAGCCTCTTGGTGAAAGGAGTAATTGTGGCTACATTTGCAAACTACCCCAATGTTTGATTAGTCATGAAAGGGCCAATGTAGTATCCATAGTAAGAAGATAGAACCAAAGACCAAATACTATATTTTCACCAGTGTGAAATACAAATACAGCTTATAAATATTTATTCAATATCCATGCTACTGTTTTTAACTATAAGATTGTATACTAGAGCTTTTCTGAAGAAGGATGTCAGTATTCTATGAGTCAGAGGCCAAATGCAGTATATAAAGACAGTTTTTATAAATAAAGTTTTATTGGTAGACAGTCCTGTTTATTCATTTAGTTATTTTCCTTGCCTGTTTCTAGTACAACAGTCACATTTGTTATACCAGAAACTGCATGGTCAACAAAGCCTAAAATATTTAATGTTTGGCCTCTTACAAAAAGAAAATTTTTTCAACTCCTGATCACCAGCATCATTTCACGAGCCCTCAAGTAAATGACATTTTTAACTCTAACTCCAACAGACACACTGTCCATTACTCAAATACTAAAATGTTGTGCCAAAGAACTGATTCAACAGAGCCACCCCTTAGAGATCTTTGCTTTCTGTGTTGAAAGGTGATATTTTAGGAGATAACAAACCCCACCCCACCCCACCCCACCCCTGACAGAGACCACAGTGCAAATAGCACTAGAAACTAAGAAATGTGGCGAACCTCTTTTACATTCAATAACAAGCGAGTAAACAGTATTGAAGAGAGTAAAAACACACAGTCTTTAGATATTATTGTGCTTCAGAATCTTCTGGGATGATTACTTTGGGACCCTGTCTTTCAGAGACACAAATCAGAAAGTTTCAAGGGTGGCCTAAAAATTTTATTTTTAACAGTAACAGAGTAACAGAGCTTGCAGCAATGGAGTCATTAAATATTAGAAATATATTGTTCCTCAAAATTTTTCTAGGGTTTATTTAAAAGCCATCATTAAGCACATTGGATTAAACTCTATATAATTACCTTATTTAACTTCTGTTGTATTTATGGACATGTGTGTACCTGCTCTTCCACCACACAGTCATATAGCTGGAAAGTCTTGGCAAGAATGGATGCCACCTTCCCTACAGGTGCATAGATGGGGCTCTCTCTTCAGTTAGTCTTCCATTCTTTATAAACTCTAGCACCCTAGGGGAATAGAGGCCACATAGATCTGGAGCAGAGTCATGTATAGCTGGCAAAGATGTACAGAAGAGAATAGCTATAATCACGGGTGAGAGTCTATAGCGGTCCTCACTACCCCTTCCTTCTATTCTGGAATGCCACCAAGCCTGACTTTGAGTATATTTTGTAAACAGTCACAACTGCTTTAATGAAGATGTTAATGTTTATTATTTTTAGAAAACAGCATTCCAGAAAAACCCTCCTTGTGCTATTTTTGACGATATTGTTTAAGACTTTATTTATGTGTGTGCACATAGCATGAGCGTATGTGATATGTGTGTGATAATAACCACAAAGGCCAAAAGAAGACTCCAGACCAGAGCTGGAGTTGAGGGTGGTTGCGAGCTGCCCAGCATTGGTAATGAAAACAAAATGTGATCCTCTGAAAGATCAGCAAGAGCTCTTAACCGAGCCACTCTCAGCCCCATCAGCATTTTAAAAGTATTAACTTACTGAACCTCATCGGTGCACTGGAGAATACTTTCCTCATTCTTCCTTCCTCTCTAGACACTCCCCAGAACATTATGTGCTGCAATTTCTCCTAAGCAAATGTTAAGTATCTTGGTATCAATATATCTGGTAGCTTTGCATCAAGCTAAATAGTTTACATATATGAGTGTGTATATGTACATATATAATGTCAATTGAAATTTACAAAAACAATTTAATGTGGCAGAAGGTTAATTGAAATTAAAAGTCAGATATGACCCATCCAGTATGTGAGGGCACTCCCAAGGCAGCAGTTTCATTTCTAACAGGGACAGTTTAACTATTCTTTTTTGTGTTCTCCAAGTTTCAGTCTGGGCTTTTTGCATTTACACTTTTCCAAGGCCTCAAAACTCAGTTTCAGGTATTCACAGGTAATACTTTGGGAATAAAAGTGGATACAATAAAGTCAACAAATAATGTCTTCATATTTGTTAGGGACCTATATAAACTAGGAAAGACTAGTCTAAATTGACATGAAAGAAATAATATCCTTTTTTTAAAATCAATGAACCCATGTAGGGTTACATTTCATTACCATTATAATTTGATAAGACTGTACTGCTGGGATGTTGCTGAGAGATTGTACTGAATAAATTCTTCTATTTTTCCTATTATCATAAATAATGTTCAGAAAAAATTGTGAGGAAGTGAAGAATTTCTTTCAGCTTTTTCTAAAGCACAGATGCAAACGTAAAAAAAAAAGTTGTTCTTTTTCCATTGTTTTGCACTTATATACACCCTAACATAACTTAAATTTCATAAAAATAAGAGGTATTGAACTGTCCCTAGATGAACCCCAACCAAACAGAATTCAGAGGAAACAGATGGAAGACAACGTCCCAGTTATTTCATAAGCAACCTGTATTAGTTGCCTTTTACATTGCTTCAGCAGGGTTCCTTACAGAAAAAACAGAAGGAAGGGTTTGCTCTGGCCCACATTGCTCCATCATGAAGGAGAATCGCATCTGCAGCAGGAAGCAGAAGATGAATGTTGATTCTCTACTTACTTTCTCCTTTTTATCACTTCTGAGACCCACCTACCCTTAAGAGTAGGTTCTCACTCAGTTAGACCTCTCCAGAAACACCCTGATTGATACACTCAAAGATGTGTGTTCTTTGAGATCCCTAATCAAGTGAACAATTAAGATTAATCATCACCCAAGCTCAATACGATCCTTTGTCTTTAGTGATTTCTAGCAAAAGCTAGATGAGCCTACAAGGAGCCTACAAACACATCAAGAATAAGTGTTCTAGATTCCAAGAAGAGGGCAAAGCTTTCCAAGCAAAGCATCATTGAGATTGTTTGTCTTGGTTTGGGTTTCTACTGCTGTAAAGAGACACCACGACCACTTTTATAAGGGAAAACATTTAACTGAGGCTGACTTACAGTCTCGAGGTTTAGTTCATTGTTGTCATGGTGGGAACCATGGGGGCATACAGACAGATATGGTGCTGAAGAGGTTCTACATCTTGATCAGCAGGCAGCAAAAGGAGACTGTGAGCCATACTGGGCATAGTTTGAGCATATGATACCTCAAAGCCCACACTCACAGTGGCACATTTCCTCCAACAAGGCCACATCTCCTAATAGTGCCACTCCCTGTGGGTCAAGCATTCTAATCCATTAGTCTATAATGGCCATTCCTATTCCTGGCCCCCATAGGCTTATTACCATAACATAATATGGAAATTCTCTCAGTCCAATTCAAAAGTCCCCATAGTCTATAACAGTCTCAATCCTGCTTAAAAGTCAAAAGTTCAAAGTCTCCTCTGAGTTTCATGCAATCACTTAATAGTAAAATCAAAATCAAAATGAAGATCACATATTTCCAAGACAGTGGCACAGAATATACATTAACATCTTGAAATGAGCATAGTGTAGTAGGAGCTGTGGGCTGCGTTCTTGCCACCCAGCTCCAGGCCACCTGGCTAGCTTATGCCCAAAAATAACAACACACAAATTGTATTCTTTTAAACGCTGCCTGGCCCATTATATCTAGCCTCTTCTTGGCTAACTCTCATAATACTGGACCAAAACAAGACCAAAAAACAGCTGGGAAAACTCCAAACTCTGCATTTCCATGTGTGATATCAAAATGCTGTTGAGATCTCCAACTCCTTCTATCTTTGCTGACTATAGCACACTTCCTTCTCTTGGACTGTTTTCACTGCCTGTCTTCAGCATTCCCTGGCAAGTATTCTAATGACCCTAGCAGATATGAAATTTGATAGTCTCCAAGGGAGTCCAGGTTTCACCTTCACAGATTCACACAATGGCCTCTCTGGGACATGCAGGGACACACTTGCCATACACTTGGCCTCAGTGGCTTTCCTTAGTCATGGACAAAGATTCCATATCCTCTTTTCTTCTGTCCTTGGCCCTAAAGCCAGAACCACATAGACAAAGCTACCAAGTTCTACTGCTGACTGGGGCTGAACATGGTCTGTCATTCAATTGCATCTTCACCAGCTTTCTGTTTTCCGTAGTTTCCTTTACTACTTCTACTTGGCTGTCCTGGAACCTGCCCTGTAGACTAGGCTGGCCTTGAACTCAGAGATCTAATTGTCTCTCTCTCCTGAGTGCTGAGATTAAAGGTATACACCACCACATCTGGACCTAAGAAGTTCTTTAATTCCTTTTCACTAGTTGGTAGCTTAGCTGGGCAGGATCTTGCCCTAGGGTCACCACTCTCATTGTTCCATTTCTTAATCTGTTTATCTCCTTGATTTAGGTCTATTCCACTTCCTAGTGTACCCTTTCTCCTCACTCTACATATTTTGTATTTTACCTTGCTCAGATTGCTCCTTTTCATAATAGATCTGTATACGAGTGACCACTAACTGCCCAAGCCAAACAACTATCACCCATATTCAGAGTTCTGTCTTATGCAGATTCACCAACTGTCAGTCCAGAGTCAGTAAGCTCTCACTAGCTTGAGTCAGCTATTTCTGTGGGTTCTTCCATCACGGTCTTGGACTCTTTGCTCATAATACAGTTCTTCCCTTTCTATGGCTAGAGTCCAGGAGTTCTTCCCAGTGCTTAGCTGTGGATCTCTACATCTGCTTCCATTAGTTACTGGATGATGGTTTTATGATGACAATTATTAAGGTGGCCATCAATATGATTATAGGGGAAGGGCAGTTTAGGTACCTTCTTTACTACAGCTTATATTCTTAGCTAGGATCATCCTTGAGGTTTCCTGGGAGGTTCCATGGTGCCTGTTTTTTCACTAACCCCACAGCGGCTCTCTCTTTCAAAGTATCTCTTTTCTTGCTTTCCATCTCTGTCCTTCACCCAACTTGACCATTCTGATCCCTCATGATCTCCTCTCTACTCCCCTTCTCCCCTCCCCCACTCCCCTACCACCCTCCTGATACCCTCCTGATGACACTTTACTAAAGAGAACTTGTCTACTTCCCCTTCCTGGGAGGATCCATGTATGTCTTTCTTAGGGTTCTCCTTGTTTCCTGTCTTCTCTGGGGTTGTTGACAGTAGGCTGGTTATCCTTTGCTTTATGTCTAATATCCACTTATGAGTGAGTACATACCATGTTTGTCTTTCTGTGTCTGGGTCACCTCTCTCAGGATGGTTCTTTCCAGTTCCATCCAGTTGCCTGTAAACTTCAAGATGTCATTTTTTTTTTATCGCTGAGTAGTAATACTCCATTGTATAAATATACCATACCTCCTATATACATTCTTCCCTTTAAGGGCACCTAGATTGTTTCCAGATTCTAGCTACTACCAATAATATTGCTATGAGCATAGTTGAGCAAATGATCCCTCATGTTCTCCTCTCCACTCCCCTCCCCACTTCCCTATCACCATCACCTCTTCCTTCATGCTGCCAATTTACTAAAGAGATATTGTCTACTTCCCCTTTCCAGGTTTCATGTATGTATCTCTTAGGGTTCTCCATTGTTTCCTGTCTTCTCTGGGGTTGTGGATTGTAATGGAACCAGTATTTATCCCTAATGCATGAACTGGCTCTTTGGAGCCCATTCCCTGTGGAAAGATATATTTATTGCTCAGCCAAGATACAGGGGGTGGTAGGGCTTGGTCCTGCCTCAAATGATGCAACAGATTTTGTTGACTCCCCATGGGAGGCCTCTCCCTCTCTGAGAAGTGGATGGGGGAGTGGGTGAGGAGTATACAGGGGAGCAAGAGGATGGGAAGTAGAGGGAACTGGGACTGGTATATAAAAAAAGTGTTTAAAAAAAAGAGTGACCACAAATACCACACAACAGAGTCAATATGAGGCTGTTTTAGATTTCCTTGCCAATGCAACTAATCCAAAACTCTTCAAGTTAGCCTCAGGCAGACTTTTTGGGCAAGAGCAAAAATCAGCCATATTCTTCAACAAAATATCACAAGAACAATCTCTAGGCAACATACTAACATGCTTCTCCTCTGACACTTCTTGAGCCAGGCTCCCACGGGTCATCGAACCACAGTCAGCACCGCTGTTTTCATCCTCCTACTAGTATGGCTTTCCTCCACAGTCCCAAAAGGCCCAAAGTACATATTCTTCCCAACAAAACCAGTCAAGTCTATCACAGCAACACCGAGTCTTTGATACCAACTTCTGTCTTAATTTGGGTTTTCACTGATGTGGAGAGACACCATGACCACTGTAATAACATGTAATAGCCATGACAGAAATAAGTAAGGGCCCTCTTCTAAGTATTCACATACATTATTTCCTGTAATCTTCATAAAACACAAAACTTGTTTGGAAAAGCATTGTATTAAATTGTTTAAAAGATATAGAATCAGGATTTAAGAAGAAATCTGAGTTTATCCCCTAGTTCATTATTTCTATTCATATAAGTGCAGTGGATCATCCCTAATCCATAACTTCAAAGTAAAGAACAAAAAAAAAACCCCTAAATCTGCAACTTCAATTGTCGATCTGACTCCACAAGTGGAAAAGTACATACTATGGGCTCTGTTTTATATACAAAATTATTTTTTAAATATTTGACAAAATTACTCTTATCCTGATAGTGAATAGCAGACATAAGTGAATTTCATTTTTAAATTTGGGTCCCATTCCAAAATAGGCAAAGTTCAATTTTTAAAAAACAATTGTGAAATTCTACTTATAGAAAAGTTAGGATATCATCTATCTGGGATGATAACTCCAACTTCTCAAAGACCTGCTCATTTATCACTCCCTAAAGTGTTTACCATATGCCCAGTGTTATATCATGAACCCTTCCTCATTTCTTCCCTCATTCCTCCTTCTCTTCCTCTCTTTTACAATGTTGCTTATTTAATCCTTTGGGAGTTTGAACTCTGGTCCTCCTGTCCTAGCACCCCAAATACTGGGATTACATGTACAGGTCACCACACCTCACTTTCTGAACTATTGCTGGGAAATACCTCATAGATTCTTTGGTGCCTAGTAAATGTTCTTTTTCTTTGCTCCTTGCTGTCAATAATTACTCGTCAGCAAAGGTTCAGTTCTGCATCTAAAGTGAAAGCTGAGGCTGATAATCACACTCTTGCTGAAAACTGAGTAATGGCAATTGATGTTAACATGTGATCTTGGTACATTTTAACATAAAGCTCCATGTTTGTTTTGAAGGTGTGAAAGGGTCATGGAGAGGCTTGGCACCAGTTGGAGAAATATTGAGAGAGGGAAGAAAAGGACAAACAATTCAACATTGTCCATAGCAATATAGCACAATAGTTCCAAGGTCTTCTAGAATCTGGTGGAAATGCACATAAAAGGGTGGAAGGAAAACTCAGTGACACTAAGGACCTGAAAAAAAAGACAGAAAATAATGTTGGGGCCATTGTCTCAATCACTTTCCCTCCATAACAGTAAATAAAGTGCTGGAGAAGTAGACTACAACCAAAGTATTAACTTTTGTATAGATGGAATTTCTGTCTCATTTTATGAAAATACAGTTATAGCAAATTAAATTTTTTTCATTATATACTGCATTATTATTTTTTAAAATTTCCTGTGAGCAATTAGGGTTTTTAATTAAACAATAAACTCCTGAAAATGAAATGTAAATACTTGATTCTAAACTTAATGAAGAGGGGGCAAAGGATAAATGGTGTCAAGAACCTCTTTTATTTCTGCCAAAAGCAGCTCTTCCCCGCTTGTAGTAACTTACCATCTGTTGTTCCCTGTTTTGTTCTCAAAACTTAATGCACGGAGGACAGAAGAAAATTTAGTTACATGGAAGAAACAGAGTCCTAATTGGCCATCTCTCGTCACCAAAAAAAGCTTCCAGTACCAGGATTCGGTTATATCTTAATTGAGTTGTTGGTCAAAGGGGTCTCACAGAATTCTCCCCCCAAACCCAGACTGTTTCCAAGACTATAGGTTGCTCTTCACAAACTGATAGAAATGCCCCATTGCTGAAGACAACACCTACACAACTCATTGAACATGGAGAGGTCAAACTGGTGGGTACATGAGCCTTCACCCACGCCCTACATTCTAGTGTTTTGGGTATGGGAAGGCACTCTGCAGGCTACCAAAAGAGAAATGGAAACACCAACCCAGCTGCAAAACGTTTGTTCTACAATGCTGTCCTGCCTGCAAAATATGCTAAAGCGACAGTGGCACAGAGCTTGTGAGAGTAACCAACCAATGCTGATGTGCCTTAAGGCACACTTCACGAGATGAGACCCATACCTGACACTGTTTGGGTAACCAAGAAGCAAATATTACATAACCCATAGACCTAGGTCAAAACCAAAAACTACTGATTGTGTCAACTTTTCTCATCAGACTTTCTTGGACAGCCAGTCCACAAATAATAACATAGAGACTTATTATTAATTATGAAAACTTGGCCAGAGCTTAGACCTTTTCTGAACTAACTCCTCTTATACCTCAAATTAACCTGCTTCTAATAAAGTATGTTCTTCCACATGCCTCAGTTTCTGCTCCTTTGTACTTTATGTCTAACTTGCTCAGCATCTCATTGGTGTCTCCGCACCTCTCTTATTCCCAAAGTTCTCTCTCTCCCCAGAAATCCCACCTAGTCTCTCCTGCCTGGCTATTGGCCATTCAGCTCTTTATTAAACCAATCACAGTGACACATCTTCACACAGTGTAAAGGAATATTCTGCAACAACTGGTCTTTAAAAAAAATGGTAGTGATAAAATGCCTTTTAATGATATTCTGTATCCTCATAGGTAAGTGTCTTGTTTGTCTAACTCTTATATGTTAGTTTTTGTTTTATCTTATTATATTTTACTTTATTATTAGCTCTTAGAAGCCTGTTTGTTTTCTAATGAGAAATAGAAAGGGAATAGATCCACCTGAGAGGAGGTGGGAAAGAACTGGAAGGGTTCGAGGGAGGAGAAACTGTAATCAGGATATATTATGTAAGAAAATATCTAATTTCAGTAAAAGGGGAAAAATCATTTCCAGTTAGGGAACCAGTCATTATTTACATTCGCATGTTACTGTCCACATGCTGTGTACTTTTAAAACGTCTTTTATGTGTCAATAAAGGTCAATAATTACCTCCATAAGGACATGGCCCAGAAGAAAGGTATTACTACCCCTATGTTATCAGTAAAGGCTTAAGCAATGGAAGTGACTTGTCCAATTATGCAAGTACTTGTATGTGTATGCATACATGAGCAGGACTTTCAGCAAAGATGTTTCAGCTCCAGATTGTAGGCCTTTAAACACTCTCATCTCATTAAGGAAGGAAAGTACCTATTCACAAGTATAATACCAAATTAGCAGTTAAATTTACTTGATACTTGAGCAATATAAAGCTACACACAAAAGTGATAACAAATTTTCAGTTTTATAAACAAGCTCCAGTTTGAAGAGAGTCAGACCAGATATATTATTTTATTTATAATAACAAATATAGTTCTATGGTATAGCACATACTCCAATATGCATTGATATATTTTTTCTTATGCCATATAGTACACGTACTCTCTATAGAATACTGATAAAGGGTATTATTATTTCAAAAAGGAAAAAAGCAGATCCATGCAGATAGAAATCAGTCCTTTGAGAATGAGAGAAACTGAAAAAAATAGAAAAGAGTGGGGATGGGCAGTTCTGTGAGTAAAGTACCTATCATGCATGTGTGAGGACTTGGGCTCAGTCCCCAGTACCCTTGGAAAAAAAAATGCCAGGCAGAGTGGTGACCTGGTAATCCCCATGCTGATTAGGCAGACATCAACGGATCTCTGTGGCTCACTGGTCAGCCAACCCAGGTTGACATTTGGCTCTCTCTCTCTCTCTCTCTCTCTCTCTCTCTCTCTCTCTCTCACACACACACACACACACACACACACACACACAAAATACACGAAAGACTTGTGGGAGCTGTTGGGTCTGGATTTTTGTTCTGAGTGTCGGTAGTGTGCTGTGGTAATGCATGACAAAACATCAAACGTTAAACAATGACATGTACCATTTTCACGTGCATTTTTCAACAGATGGTTTTAAAGGCATGAGGGGTAAGAATTTTTAAGTGTCCTGAAATAGAGCAAGAATCAGTCTTTTCCTGGTTCTTTCTCTGTTCTTTCTCTTGTCCTAAGGCAGGGGATTCTGCAGCAGCCTACATCCCTGTAATACCTAACCTGCCATTCTCTTTTTTCCCTTTTCACTCCTGCCAAAAGTAATTTTCAAAAATATAAAAGGGAGAGAAGTTCTCAGTATTTAGTAATACTCTGAATATTCAACCTCTGTTTTCTTTGGGGGGAAATGATTAGAAATGAAATTTAAGAATAGTGAAATGCCTGAACCGCCACCCATAATTAAGAAAGTTGACCAATGAATAAAAAAGTTCTCCCTGAACATCAAGGCAGACCCACAACTCTCCCAGCTCTGCATGTGAATTCTTCCTCACTAGCACTCCCAACAACATCGCTAGATCAGGGTGAAAGGGAGGTGGAATTCCAGGCTCCTTGTAGAGTCTAAAAGAGAAAGGGGAAACTGGAAAACTTTATTAAAAAGGAATAAAGAAACACGATATTTAATTTCGTGACTCTAAAGCCCTTGGATTGCCAACAGGATACATCTTTCTCCAAACTGCCATCTAGACTTTTTGAACCTAAGACATCTGATAAAGAGAAAAATAAGAAAGAAAACACAGCACATTTTCAAAGATTGTTTCTAGCAGACATACAGTTTTGACAACTCTACCACCTGCTTTATAACATTAAACTGAAGGAGACTATGAATAGGAAGGGGTGGTGAGAAGATTCTACTAATAAAATATTTAAGAACATCAGAAAAAGCCATGCCAGGCTTTTAGTTTGCCCAGAAAAAGCATCTTCTTAAGTATCAGTCAAGTAAGATTTACTGTGTTAATAAAATTGCCTTCCGATTATGAAGGTGGGACACATGCACTGAAGGCAGAAAAATGCCTATTTTTAAAATCCAGACTGAAAGGGCAGAGTATTCTAGAGAAAAGACAATGTCAAGGCTCTCGCTCTTTGCAGCTGCAGTGCTGGCTTTGACCTCATCACTCACAGGTGAAAAGGACTGAGTCTCTGCCTCTGAAAATATCCTGGAGCCATATACGCATCGCGCAGGGGCGTTCATGTAATCTTACATAAGATTTAGTATGCGTTGGAACAAACAGGGATGACTATATAGCTAATGTCGGAACAGCACCTCCCGAGCAATTATTATTGCTACAGGAGGTGAGTGATTGATTGCCCGGGTTGGGGTTTACCATCTTTCAAATCTGCATTTTCCTCCAGAACACTGAAATAATGATGGTCCCAGAGAGTCATGAAGATTGCCCAATCTATCAGCATTTTTCTCTGTGTTTGACTTTCATTCCTCTGCATTTGATTGCTTCTGAAATAATGGTCGCGGAATTGAAAGTGCTCTTTATATTCCCCGGTGATTTCCATTTGTAATAGATAAGCAAATGCAATTTTTCCCATTACACTAACCAGAGAAAGATACCATTACATCTTGGAGAGCTACATAAACAGAAGAGAGAGGATTTCCCTTGGGACACCAGCCAGCCCCCAAAGAAGAAGAAATAAAGGATTCCGAACAATGAAGCAAACAGTCTGATTCCATCCACATTTGCCTACAGAATCAGTGAACATCCCACTCAGGCATGCAAAGTTTGTTTCAGCCTAAGCCGAGGCCTCTGTTTTACACAGAAATGGTGTACACAGTGCTGTGTGAGTCTGTGCTAAGCCGTAGGCTATGAGAAGCTTCACTGTCAATCCTCTCTGTATCTGAGTGTCCACGTGGCCCATTTTCTCTACATGCAAAATCTCTCCCTACCCTCACCTTGGTTTCACCCACATACTGGTCAGTTTTTGAACAATGAGAAGTTGTTTTCTAAATGGCATTTACTGTTTATCACTGAGTGCGGAGGGGTCTGCGGAGGAAAATTCCTAAGAATTTTGTGTGGAAATGTGAGCTATCAACCCGGCCGATTCTTTATCTCCTCTCTTTTGCTATTGTTTCAGATTATAAATGGGAAAATAACAGGAACAGAAAGTATTTGAAAAGCTCAACCTTAGGCTTGTTTCACTTCCTAATGTGTTACTTTCTTTTTCTGGCAAGAACTTAATTATGTAAAGTAGCGACAGCTCACCCGGATTCTTCACTGATCCACAGCACAGATAAGCAATTCTGAGAACTTAAATATGATGTGAAAGTAGTACTAACCAGTAGCCTGGGAACATTCCAAAAGAAGGGTTTTCCTGCAAACTGTGAGCACGCCCATTGTTGGCACAGCTCTGCAAAAGAAAGAAAAAAGCAGACCCTTGGGGGGAAATTACTCTTTCATAAATTATACCATGATAATAAAGGTGTTACAATATTCTTAGACATTAAGACAGAGACTAGTCCTCATAACTTCAGAAGAAAATACAAAATAATAAATGAGATAAAACCTCTACAAAATTAAATCAGTTCACTGAAATAGATCAGAGTACATGCAGTGTGCCATTCTAAATTTAGACGCAGCAATGCTTCCGAAGAGAGCTTCTAACTAGGGTCCGAAAGGCATTCCCCCATTTGGGAGGGAGTGTTTGGCACATGGCCTTAGGCTCAGAACCTACACACACACCACCTTGCTTTATCACATTGTATTTGGACCATAAATTATGATTAGAAAATCTTCCTAACCTTGGAATTCAATCTGTTCTGTTTGGATAACTTTGTAGTTTTTAAAAAATGTACTTACACACAGATTTAAGGCAAAAGAATAAAACTTAAAGGCCAATGAAGGTATAATTAAGAGTATAATGACATAAAACATGAATAGGCTATTGAAAACTTCAGTGTGAGAAGTAGCACTATATACTTTACAATTTTAGATGGCATTTGGTACATGGAGGAATAGTCCATCATGTGTTTAGAGCACACATAGAAGGCCTTGTGTGTATTTATGTGTCTGTGTATTTGCACACATAACCTTCTATTTCAGTTCTGGACTAAAGCCAACACAGCATCCACTTACTGTTCATTCATTTCTACCACAAAAATTATTAATTGTACTGAAAGTTTGGGGATACAAATGTTTTGCACCTAGAAACAAAAATAAGTGAATTAATTAATTAATAAAAAAATGAATGGTAGATGTCCTTGCGTATAAAGAACATTGAAAAACAGTGCCCTTTTCCGCTGAATTTCTTCCCTTCTCTCCTGGGTGCTTTGCTCCCCAGCTCTTATAGTTTCTCCTGCAAAGTGATTTCATCTCCTCCCTACAGACTTATACCACAAACTTTTCTTCCCACCTATAAGGAAATGTATTTGGTTATTTATTCTTTGATCATAATCTCACTGTGTAGCGCTAAATGGCCTGTAACTTGCTACAAAGACCAGGTTGACACCTAATTCAAAGAGATCGAACTGCCTCGGCCCCCTGTGCCACTACACTTGGCTACCCATAAGGAAATTAAAATGATTTTTCTTTTGAAAGCCAGCTGTTGTCCAAAAATGAATCCTAGTGTTTGCACTTAAGGTGATTGTTCCACCTTGTACTTACTTCATTTGGCATTAACAGTGGCATGTTTGAGGAGAGCCTGACATTGTTAAGTTGTTTCATTCAGGAGATAAACAACACTCAGAGAAATGAAGCTGCAGCTAAGCCATGTGCCTCACTAAAAGATGATGGCTTATGTCACCCCATCTCCTCCCCAGCCAGTGTCCTGACATTGGTAAGTCATTTGACAATCAGGAGATAAATAACACTCAGAGAAATGAAGCTGCAGCTAGGCCATGTGCCTCACTAAAAGATGATGACTTGTGTCACCCCATCTTCTCCCCAGCCAGTGTCTGTTCTTCCATCAACTGTTTTTCTCTCCTTCAAATCAAGATGAAAATGCCCCCAGGAAATGCAGGACATGTGTCATGTGATTCTGCAGCACTCTAGACTTTGAAGACTGAATCAGTCAGTTTCCTCTTCTTTCTAGGAGAGAGCTATGCATTTCCTCAACACCTTCAATGTAACCAAGGAATTTAAACAAATTGCTGTACACTATTCCTCAATGGACTTCTTGAAGCTTCTCCCCTCACAACACTCATGAAACTCCACTTCTGCTGTTATGAAGCAGGTAAGCACAATGACTCCTGAAGGAATAGAAAAAAGACAATGTAGCTAGCCTTCTATACAAGAGTCTGGGCCCCCGAAGTACTGCTTGAGCAAAAGGCACCAGTTGGTTAAGAATATCTTATTTGAGGATGGAGAGATGGTTCAGCTGTTAAAGGCTGCACTCACAATCAAAACTATAAGAATATCCAATTTATTGTGGGTACAGACACATCTGTAATCACAGCTCTCGAAAAGCACAGGCAGAAGGCTATCCAGCTCAAGGTCATCATAGGATAGCCTGTCTCAACAATCAATGAAGAATACAAATTAGCAGGTTTTGAAAGGCTACCCAGTTTGTGAAAACCTCTTGAGGATGGCATTCATCCATCACAATGTCTAGTGTCAAGGTAATCCAGGCATGCAACTGCTAAGTTGGCATAATTTCTAGGCTTCTGAAGGGGAAAGATAAGATATGTGGGGGTAAAGTAATCCCCTCCAAACTATGTGCTTGATTCCCAAAGAAATAAATCACAGGAATTTTCCTTAGGTTGTAGCATAAGAGCAAAATTTATGTATGAATCCTGGCTTGTTTTTTTAATGGGAAGAGGAAACAGAGGGCAAATGAGAAGAGAAGCCTAGGTGCTATGGAAAGAACAGGTAGAAACTACAAGAAGAACCCCATGCCACTCTGCATCTCGGGAATCCATGTGGATACAGAGGAATGCAGTTATTTAAACTTGAATGTTGGGCATGTGGGGTCATTATGGGCAATTACAATTATCAAGAAAAAGTCATTCAAAAAAGAAAAAGTTAAAAGAAATTAACTGCTTGATTTCTTAAGTAGCATAGTGAAGTCTACGATTGTTGTCCCAACATGAAACAGAGGATACTTATCTATCATCTAACTCTCAACTCTTTCCCCTTTAAAGGTCTTTTGGTATAAATATTACTCCCTTCTCTCATACTTCATGCTCTGAAGCAGCTAGAGGTTAAACACGCTGAACTTGGCTGCACTGTCGGTGTTTTAAGAGTTCTGACAGCTTTATTGACTAGATCTCCACAATAATCAGAGATTCATTTGACCATGAGAAGCTACAGGTACTGAAAATAATCCCTAAACTCTCTTTTTTCATGAAAGAATGTGCAGAGCCCAGACAGAAGTGAGAAATGGAAAGGCTTCAAGCCTAAGGGATATTCACAGACTGCAATCGATCCTCATGCGCCACATTGATTGGCCATGGAACTCTGTTCACTGTGATGTCTAGCCAAAAGAAAAAGCATGGCAGCAGATAAAAGATGTCAGTAATGTCACCAACTGTGATCACAAGTTTCCAGACGGGATGGTGACAGCTAGTGAAGCATCTTGAGTGTCACCTTCTGGGGATGTTCTGTCAAGTGCTCATCTTAGTAAGATTGGAGAGCACGTCTCACTCGCGTGTGGTTCTAAGACTAATGTTTGTAGCCAATATAGAACATAATGCTTATGTTATTATGCATTTCCAAGTGGAAAAGTTTTAAACGTCTTGCTTTCAGAAAGCCCTTTAACGTGTGAACACAATGCTCCATCAGTCATGCAAGTCTAGACAGATCACAGATTGGAGCAGCAGCAAGGTACATGAGGCCTAGAGCTACCTACAGACCTTCACTTTAGCAACGAATGTCTGCAACTTTGGGAAAGTTAGATGCCTAATCTGTGCCTCATTTCCTTCAACTACAGACTGAAGATACGTAATAGTAACTATAACGTCATTAAATGAGGGTTTGCTTGCTTGGTTTTGTTTGTTTGTTTGTTTGTTTGTTTCTCAGACATGGTCTAAACTACTCAATCTGATCTTAAACATGCAATCTCCCTGCCTCAACCTCCAGAGGAGCTCAGATTACAGGCTATGCCACCAGGTTCAGCAGAGATTATATCTTTAAAGTGCCCAGAACACTGCCCATCTAACAGGAGATATATGAGAGTTTATACCTGGGCAGCATATAGAACTTCAGGGCACACCAGATTTTGTTACTATTTAAATCCTTCCTGTATCATGAGATAAAGTGATTTGGGCTGTACCAGATAAATGGGATGTTTGGCATGTAAATGTTATTCAGAAATTCTTTACATCCCACTAATCCCCTCAAGTAAAACTGTCATAACCAGAAGAAAGAAAAAAAGAAAAAAGAAAGAAAGAAATTGACTCATATATAAAAACAAAAATCACAAATAATCCATCTCCTTTGTTAGCAGAAATATTTAACCTCAGTTAGCTAACCCCTGCTGCCCAGCACTTCCTCCATCCACCACTTATTGTGTATTGAGGGAGCACAACCCAATTAACCCACACAAATAAGAATAAAAAGATAAACTTCCAATGGTGAAAAACATATGATGTTTTCAAAATACATACGTCCTGTGTGAATCATCGTCATTGATTCTCATACTGTCTTCCCATTACTTAGAAAGTAGGTCATAAAAGCTAACCATAGGGGCTGGAGAGATGATGTAGCAGTTAAGAGTGCTTGCTGCCCTTCTCGAGGACCTACGTTTGGTTCTCAGCACCCTCACTGTGGCTCACAGCCACCTGTAAATCTATCCCAAAGGATCATATTCATTCTTTAGGCCTCTGCCAGCATCAGGCATGGACATAGTGCACAGTCAACCATGTAAGGAAACACTTTTTATACACATAAAATAAAATAAAAATAATCTTTTTTAAGTTGACTATACATATACATTTTTTTCAGATTTCAGATATCTTTGACTTTTTTCTTTTTTCTCCATTAAAACAATACATTCTGAGTTATATTTCTTGCCTAGCACATGTGAGGCCCTAAGTTCAATTCCCAGCACCTAAAAGGGGGTGGACATATCTTATGAGAAACCAAGATGGAAAGTATACATAAATCTAATTCAACTCTGCCTGTTAAAGACACAATGGAAAGATAAACAATATGCATGTATGACTATGTCACAATGAAGCCCTTTTATATAACTTCCATATGCTAATAAGGAGATAACTTAAAAAGAAAGTTAGACCAAAAGAAGCAATGCCCCCCCCAACTCCCTTGGCTTTTCTAGCCAGCCAGCATGAGGGATTCCTGTGGGTAGGCTCCACCAAAACCAAACCCCATCCACCAGCCCCTCCAAGCTACTAGCTCCACCCAGACCCAAACTTGCCCATCCTCCTGCAACCTTAGCAGAACTCTGAAACATAGCTTGCTCCAATAGTGAGGGGAATTAAGAGGTGAGTGAACAGCCACATGGTAGGAACCCCACTCTCTAGGACCTCCACAGTGGAACAAAACCCTGGGCCCCTTCCCCAACTCCATTAGCTTTTCTACCCAGACAGCAGGAGAGTTTCCTGTGGGTAGGCTCCCCCCAAAACCCAACCCCATCCACCGGACCCTACAAGCAACTAGCCCCACCCTGCTTAAGAGCTAAGAGCTGGCTACAATATTAAGGGAACCAAGAGAGCAAACCAGAGAGAAGACCAAGAGAGCATGCTTAGAGAGACCTAAGAGGCTTCCTGAGACACAGAAATTGGCAGTACAGAACGGACCAAGGAAAACTCCCAAACACTCAGACAGTCACTGCAAGGATTAGACCAAGAGGCAAAGACACTGCTGGCCTCATTTAAGGAAGAGATGGGTAGGTGCCAATGCAAGAATTCCTCCAACATCCTAAAAAGCAACATGGTAACACGAGAACCCAGCAGTCACACAACAGGAAAACTTGATCATCCTAACACAGAAGAAGAAGAAAGCAACATTAAATATAACTTTATAAAAATGATGGAGACCTTTAAAAAGTAAATGAGAAAACTCTCTTAAAGAGATGAAGGAAAAGACAAACAAAAAATTGGCAGAAATTAATAAATCCCTCAAAGAAACCCAAGAAAACCAAGGAAAAAAACAATCAAACAAGTGAAGCAAACAGTTCAAAACTAGAAGACTGAAATAGAGGTAATAAAGAAAATACAAACCAAGGTAATTCTGGATGTGAAAAATCTGGGTAAATGAACAGGAACTACAGAAACAAGTATAACCAACAGAATACAAGATATAAAAGAAAGAATCTCAGATGCTGAAGATACTATAGAGGAAATAAACTCATTGATTAAAGAAAACAACAAATCCAACAAATTCTTAACACAAAACATCCAGGAAATCTGGGACACCATGAAAAGACCAAACCTAAGAATAATAGGGATAGAAGAAAGAGAAGAATTACAGCTCAAGGGCCCAAAAAATATATTCAACAAAATTATAGATGAAAACTTTCCCAACCTAAAGAAGGATATTCCTATGAAGGTACAAGAAGCACCAAATAGACTGGATCAAAAAAAAATCTCTTCGCCACATAATAATCAAAACACAAAACAAAGAGAATAAAGAAAAAATATTAAGAGCTACAAGGGAAAAAGGTCAAGTAACATATAAAGGTAAACCTATCAGAATTACACCTGACTTCTCTATGGAAACCATGAAAGCCAAAAGGTCTTGGATAGATGTGCTGCAGACACTATGAGACCATGGATGCAAGCCCAGACTACTATACCCAGCAAAGTTTGCATTCACCATCAATGGAAAAAGATATTCCAGGACAAAAACAGATTTAAACAATATGTATCCACAAATCCAGCCTTACAGAAAGTACTAGAAGGAAAAAACCCAACCCAAGAAGCTAACTGTACCCACAATAATAACACAGGCAACAGATAAACCACCACCAGCATAACCCAAAAAAGAGAAACACACAAATGCTACTACCAAAAAATATCTGAAATTAACAAACACTGGTCATTAACATCACTTAATATCAATGGATTCAATTCACCTATAAAAAAAGACACAGCCTAAGAGAATGGCTATGAAAACAGGATCCAGCCTTCTGCTGTATACAACATACACACCTCAACCTCAAATGTAGACACTACCTTAGAGTAAAGGGTAGGAGAAAGGTTTTCCAATAAAATGGACCTAAGAAACAAGCAGATGTAGCTATCCTAATACATAACAAAATAGATTTCAAATGAAAATCAAACAGAAAAGATGGAGAAGGACACTTTATACTCATAACAGAAACAATTCATCAATATGCAGTCTCAATCCTGAACATCTATGCCCCTAATATAAGAGCACCCACATATGTAGAAGAAACATTACTAAGACTTAAATCTCACATCAAACCCCACACACTAATAGCAGGAGACTTCAACACTCCACTCTCACCAGAGAACAGGCAAACCAGACAGAAACTTAACAGAGAAATAAGAGAACTAATAGATATCATGACTCAAATGGACTTAACAGATATCTATAGAATATTGCACCAAAACACAAAAGAAAATACCTTCTTCTTAGCACCTTATCAAACCATCTCTAAAATTGATCACAGACTCAGTAACAAAGCAAACCTCCACAGATTAAAAAAAACTTTGGAGTAAATCCCCGTGTCTTATCAGACCACCATGGATTAAACTTAAAATTTAACAACAATGCTATTCTCTGAAAGCATACAAACTCATGGAAATTGAACAGTGAACTACTGAACCACCCCTGGGTCAAGGAGCAAATAAGGAAATTAAAGACTTCCTAGAATTCAATGAATATGAAGGCACAACATATCCAAATCTATGGGACTCTATGAAAGCAGTGCTAAGAGGAAAGTTTATAGCACTAAGTGCCCACATAAAGAAAATGGAGAAACCTCACATAATTGACTTAACAGCACAACTGAAAGCTCTAGAACAAAAAGAAGCAAATTCACCCAAGGGAAGTAGAAGACAGGAAACAATTAAATTGAGGGCTGAAATCCGCAAAATAGAGACAGAGAGAACAATACAAAGAATCAATAAAGCAAAGAGCTGGTTATTTGAGAAAAATAAACAAGATAGACAAACCCTTATCCAAACTAATCAAAAGGCTGAGAAAGAACATCCAAATTAACAAAATCAGAAATCAAAAGGGGTGACATAACAACAGACACTGAAGAAATTCAGAGAATCATTAGGTCATACTACAAAAACCTGTACTCCAAAAAATAGAAAAACATAAAAGAAACAGACAATTTTACACATAGATATCATATACCAAAATTAAATCAAGACCAGGTGAACAATTTAAATAGAGCTATAAACTGCAAGGAAATAAAAGCTGTCATCAAAAACATCCCAACCAAAAAAAGCCCAGGGTCAGAAGGTTTTAATGCAGAATTCTACCAGAACATCCAAGAAGAGCTAATACCTATACTCCACAAAGTGTTCCACATAACAGAAACAGAAGGAACATTGCCAAACTCTTTTTATGAGGTTATAGTTACCCTGATACGAAAACCACACAAAAACTCAACCAAAAAAGAGAATTACAGACCATTCTCACTCATGAACATGGATGCAAAAATACTCAATAAAATACTGGCAAACTGAATCCAAGAACACATCAAAAAAAAAAAAAATCATCCACCAAAATCAAGTCGGCTTCATCCCAGAGATGCAGGGCTGGTTCAGCATATGAAAATCTATCAATGCAATCCATCATATAAATAAACTGAAAGAAAAAAACCTTATGATCATTTCATTAGATGCTAAAAAAAAGCATTTGACAAAATTCAACAGCCCTTCATGATAAAGATCTTGGAGAGATCAGAGATACAAGGAACATATCTAAATATAATAAAAGCAATATACAACAAGCTGACAGCCAACGTCAAATTAAATAGAGAGAAACTCAAAGCCATTACACTAAAATCAGGAACAAGACAAGGCTGTACACTCTCTCCATATCTCATAAACATAGTTCTTGAAGTTTTGGCCATAGCAATAAGACAACAAAAGGAGAACAAGGAGATTCAGATTAGAAAGGAAGAAGTCAAACATTTGTTATTTGCAGATGATATGATAGTATATATAAGTGACCTTAAAATTACTACCAGAGAACTCCTACAGCTGCTAAATACCTACAGTGATGTGGCAGGATACAAGATCAACTCAAAAAAAATCAGTAGCCCTTCTAAATGCAAATGATAAAAAGCAGAGAGGGAAGTCAGAGAAGCATCACCTTTCACAACAGCCACAAATAGCATAAAATACCTTGGGGTAACACTAACCAAAGAAGTGAAAGACCTATTTGACAAGAACTTGAAGTATTTGAAGAAAGAAATTAAAGAAGATAACAGAAAATGAAAAGATCTCCCATGTTCTTGAATAGGTAGGATCAACATAATAAAAATTGCAATTCTACCAAAAGAAATCTATAGATTCAATACAATCCCTATCAAAATCCAAACACAATTCTTCACAGACCTTGAAAGAACAATAATCAACTTCATATGAAAAACAAAAAATCCAGGTTAGCCAAAACAATCCTGTTCAATATAGGAACTTCTAGAGGCATCACTATCCCTGACATTAAGCTCTATTACAGAGTTACAGTAATGAAAACATCTTGGTACTGGCAAATAAACAGGGAGATTGACTAATGGAATTAAATTGAAGAGACGGATATTGATCCACACATCTATAAACCCCTGATTTTTGACAAAGAAGCTAAAATTATACAATGGAAAAAAAGAAAGCATCTTCAACAAATGGTGCTGGCATAACTGGATGTCAACATGTAGAAGAATGAAAATAGATCATATCTATCACCATGAACAAAACTCAATTCCAAATGGTTTAAAAACCTCGATATAAATCTGAACACACTGAACTTGATAGAAGAGAAAGTGAGAAGTAGTCTTCCATGCATGGGCACTGCATAACCCTAGTAGCCCTGACACTGAGAGCAACAATAAAGAAATTGGACTCCTGAAACAGAGAAGCTTCTGTAAAGCAAAGCACAGAGTCGATAAGAAAAAAATGCAGCCTACTGAATGGGAAAATATCTTCACCAACCACACATCAGACAAAGGACTGATCTCTAAAATACATAAAGAACTCAAGAAATTAGACATCAAAATTTTAAATAACCCAATTTTAAAAATGGGGTATAGAACTAAACAAAGAACTCTCAACAGAAGAATCTCAAATGGCCAAAAAGAAATGTTCAACATCCTTAGCCATCAGGGAAATGCAAATCAAAACAACTCTGAAAATCAAAACAACTCTGAGATACCATCTTACACCTGTCAGAATGGCTACAATCATTGACCAATGACAGCTTTTGTTGGAGAAGATGTGGAGTAAGGGGAACACTCCTCCATTGCTGGTGGGAATGCAAACTTGTACAACCACTTTGGAAATCAGTATGGCGGTTTCTCAGAAATTTGGGAATAAACCTACCTCAGGATCTAGCAATACCTCTCTTGGCCATATACCCAAAAGAAGCTCAATCATACTACAAAGGCATAGCAGCATTATTTGTAATAGCCAGAACCTACCTAGATGTCCCTCAAGTGAGGAATGGATAAAGAAAATGTGGGACATTTACAAATTAGAGTACTATTCAGGAGTAAAAAACAACGAACGGCATCTTGAATTTTACATACAAATGGATGGAATTAGAAAACAATATCCTGAGTGAAGTAACCCAGACCCAAAAAGATGAGTATGGTATGTACTCACTCATAGGTGGATTCTAGCTATAAACAATGGATGTGGAGCCTATAGGTCATGATCCTAGAGAAGCTAAGTAAAAAGGAGAACCCTAAGAAAAATGTATAGACCCACCTGGAAAGTGGAAACAGACAAGATTGCCTGGCAAAATTGGGAGCATGGGTGTAAGGGGAGAATAGAAGGTGGAAGAGGAAGAGGAGGGGAGAATGGGAGGGTTGAGGAGAACTTGAAGGAATGGGATAGTCGAGATGGAGGGAGGACAGAGATGAGAGCAAGGAAAGAGATATCTTGATGGAGGGAGCCACCATAAGGTTATCAAGAAACCTAGCTCTAAAGAAACTCCTAAGAATCCACAAGGATGACCCCAGCTAAGACCCTAAGCAATAGAGGAAAGGGTGCCCATTTTGACTTACCCTATAGTCAAACTGATTAATATCTTAAATATCACCATAGAACCTTCATCCAGCAACTCGTAGAAACAGAGGTAGAGGCCCACATTACAGCACTGGACTGACAGCCCAAAGTCCAATTGAAGAGTGGGAAGAATGAGAGTGTGAGCAAGGAGGTCAAGACCATGATGAAACACTCACTGAAACTCCAGCCAGACTGGGAAGAAACAAGCATAGGACCAAACTAGTCCCTCTGAATGTGGTTGATGATTACATGGCTGGAGCTGACTGAGGGGACACTGGCAGTTATACCAGGATTTATCTCTCCTGCATGTACTGGCTTTGGGGAACTTATTCTCTTTAAATGGATATCTTGCTCAGCCTAGATACAGTGGGTAGGGCCTTGGACCTTCCACAAAGCAAACAAATGCATCGCTTTCTTAAACAGGCAGCAACCATTCTGGTTACCCTAGGACCCTAATTAAAAGTGGGGCAGGAAGAAGCAAAAGAGCGATGGATTACATAAACAATTTTCAAAGTCCTTTGAGTAGGAAAATATCTAAATGCAGGACAATCTTTTTTTAGAATAAAGAGAATGTGTGACAATTGAAACCATACTAAATCATAACTGACTTTCAGATGATAAGAACTCTAAGGTACCTGACCATAAACAGACAAAATGATCCATTATGAAACATTGCTTTATACTGCACAGTCAGGAGTTAGCTATTACATAAGCAATAGCCAAAATGAACTAGCAGCCACTACACACAGCTAGCGAGAAGAGAGAGTGGATCCACGATATAGACTTACTTCACATTTCTACTGTGTGCAATAATCAAAGTTATCAACTGCTGATGTGTTTGTTCTGACGTTAACAATAAGCCCAGTGCATCAAATGAACCGGACACTCAGATCTATTGTCTTCATAGTCTAATAAAATTACAGTTGTTCTAAATCTGTTTCAAGTCATCTTTCTTTACACTAAATTTTAACCTGCTGGGTTTTTGGTTTTTTATTTTTAAGGACTGGAAAATAAGGTAGAGAACAAATTATAAAGTTCAGAAGACAATTTTCTTTCTTATTTGAACGAGTTCTGAAGGCAAGACTTAAAATTCACCAATTATTGAAGTGTTGACAGGAATCTGCACCAAGTGCATAGACTATTGTGCTCAACATGTCCATAAATATGTAAAACTCTATGGGCTCAGACAGTCACAATTAAAAGTAACATTAAAGACTATAAAATTGAGCAGTTGCTTCCTATTAAGTGGGTGAAGACAACAAGATGCCAGTAGGTTAAGACTTGCCTAAAGATGTGCTTTGGACTTAGGGAAAGGCACAGTTAGAACTAACAGAAATGCTACAACCTCTTAGAAAGTCATCCAGATGTACAGGTATCTACAAACATGATGAATTGTCACTGTTTCTGAGAGGCAAGTCAGTCAGTCTTGGTTGTCATGACAATAATCCTCCCAGGCTGGTGACTGAATATGGAAAATGCAGCCGACCCGGACAGGAATAAACCTTATTAAAACAGGATTCTAAATATGGCAGGCCTTATCTGGTTAGCCCATTCTGAGCTGCAGAGTCTTGACTTAAATTGTCATCCAGGTTAACGTCGGTACAGATGTCCATATTTAATAACATCAGAAGACACTCATTTTTAGAGAGTTATTTTATTTGACATGTTTCTATGTGGGGCACATGTGCATGTGGGTAACCCAAGAGGTCAGAAAGCAGAGTCATTGGGGTTAGAATCCCAGGTGGTTTTGAGGCACTGGATGTGGGTCTGGGAACCAAGCTGTCTTTAGAGGCCCAGAAGTCATATTTTGTCTCAGGAGTTCTGAGGGAAAATATAATGATTAAAAATAGTGACAGACATAAAATTAAATTTTAAAAAGTTATTGTGCATACATTAACATGATCACTCACACCCAAAGACCACAAAGAAGCTGGAGGTTCTGACCCAGAATCCCTTCAGTAAGAATGACCAAAGCCTTGACTTCTCATTGTTTTGTCTTCTTTCTCTTAGTCTATTTTTCCTGCTGCATATTGCCGTTTTCCCATGCTGGCATGTTGTTACGTTGACTTTCGATGACAGCATGAACAAAGGCTCCACGTCTGCAACCATTCAGAATTTGTAGCCACAATAGCATCTTCTTCCCATGCCTAATAAAGAGATACTTTGCCCTCGACACTTTATAACCCCAAAAAGAGAAAAAGTCTGTGACAAGTCCTAGAATGTATTTATGTATTTTTCATTATAGCATGAAATTTTTATTCTGGAGATTTCTTATTCAACTTTTGTTGGTGAGGAGAGAAAATTTCACACATAGCCCAAACTAAAAGCTGATCTTCCATCCCTGTCCTCCCCTGCACAGGGCAGAAGCAGCAGTCACATGACTCAACTTAACCAACTTCCACAATGCAAGATTCAATCACGGAGGCATCTTTTGATGCATATCACATTGCAAACTTGTGCAAGTTGCCTGCCACAGCACAGGGTTTGCACTCTTTTTCTCAGGCCTCTCATCACCCCAGGCTGGTCGGCCACATGGTCACTAACACATCCACTCTCTGGATGGAAGAGTCATCCCTGGAAATGAAAGTTACCCAAGACATTCAGTGCAGGCAGCATTGACATCGTCTGTCCCCTTCCTGACTCTTTCTTCTCCCTACCTGTCCTACTCCCCGAGCCTTCTGCAGTTTCAGAGCTGTGACCCAGAAACCCACTCCTGCTAGCGCTTTTGCCTCGAGTTTCCCTTTGCCTGTGCTAAAATTATATAAAATTGTTATCTTGCAGCTGTCTTTGAGAGGGAAACTGTTCTCTGATCCACAGTGCTACTTCTAACTTTTCGTTTCTCTAAAAGCTTTGAAATCCATAGCTCCTGAGACTATGCCAACTTACTATGCCACCCAGTTCTCCCCTTGACCTCATTTACATGGGACCTCCCACTACTGGAAGCCATCTTATCACCACTACACACTTTGCACCCCTACCCCACCCCTCACCCCTCAGTACTTCAGCCACCATGTGGATGTTTCCTTTTAACTTAGGTTTACCACTTGTTTAGCTATGCTTCCTACAACTCTGCTCACCATTTCTTCAAGTCTTTATTGTCATCACAGAAGATACTTCCTTAGTCTGTTTTCTGTTGCGTTACAGAATACTACAGACTGTGTAATTTATAAGGAACAAACTTTAGTCAGATGGTAGCTCTGGGACTGAGTGTAGGAGGACCAAGGTGGAGGGGGCCACATGTAGTGAAGGCCTTTGCATTAGCAAGGACTCTGCAGAGTTCTAAGGCAGTTCAGGGCATCACATGTTGAGAGAGATACATGGTGAAGACAGAGACAGGATGGTCTCTATAACAAATTCTCTCTAGTGATGTTTCATCCAGTGATGATCAATTAACCCATAAACAGATCAGTCAGTCCACCCTGAAGATAGATTCCCTGATGACCTCACAGTTGCCTTTAAAGATCCCACCTCTAAATACCTTATAATGGAGCTTAATTTGCAATGAGTTTTAATTAGGATATCCAAACCAGAGTATATATCACCCCAAAGTCTTCATTTGTAACATCTCTGATCATTCCCTTCTTCAGAACCTTCTAGATCAGTGGTTCTCAACCTTCTTAATGCTGTGGTCCTTTAGTACAGTTTCTCATGCTGTGGTAACCCCCAACCATAAAATTATTTTTCTGCTACTGTTATGAAATATAATATAAATGTCTATGTTTATGTTTTCTGTTGGTCTTAGGCAACCCCTGTGAACAGGTCATTCAACCCCCAAAGGGTTCACAACATCAGGTTTAGCTGTTCTAGACTTTTATGTTCATTTGTTCTTCTGTTCAATGATGACCTCAATCTATGGCCTCACTAAATCTTCACATCACTCCTGCTTTTCTTCTCGAGGTCTTTGCCCCCATCACCAACAATGGTCTCCATGCATGCCTTTTGCTGCAGGACTGCCACCTTCTCAAGGAGTTTTCAGCTCCAGTAATCTGCTTCCATCCACCATCTCTCCCTGCTAGGTCATTTTCATGAGGCTGCAAATATTTTTCTAAGTCTCACTTTTTTATCCAAATAGGCAAACCTCACAAACAAAGAAAAACACTCTCCTGAGCTCCTGTCACTTCAAAACTAACAAACATTTTCCTCTTCTCATTTCCTCAGCAAAACACCTTGTCTGTATCAGCTAGTTATGTTAGCTAGTTCTAGTGTCAAGCATTCAAGTAAATTAAGATCGCCATTAACCTTTGGTTGCAAAGTATAGGCTCATTTTCCCAATCTATTGTAATTCTTTAATGGCGTCTTTGAGCTGCCACATGCAGTCTCACGCTTTCAAAAGTCATTTGTGATAATATTTCAAATTTATACCTGGATATAAGTCCATCCCCTGACCACTTTCTACTTTAAAATGTCTTTTGAATTTACAATGGTCATTGTATAAGACAAAAACATAGCTCTTCCCCTGTGTAATTTCCAAGTCAGGAAACAGAACAACCATCTACTGAACCATTCCAGATTAAATCAATGAATCTTTCTTTTCCCCATACTTTCTAATCCATCAATAAGTCCTGTTGGTTCTAGCCCCGAAATACATCTCAAGTCAATCCACTGTCCTCTGATGTACACTGCCAGTTCTCAGGGCACCAATGACTCACCTAGCACTACATCCAAAGCTTTTGAATTGGTTTTCTGTTTAACATCACCTTGCAACATCGACTATTCATACTACAAAAAAAAAAAAAAAAAAGCCAGGTGGGGACCAGAGAGATGATCTCAGTGAGCAAAGACATTCACCAACAAATTTGATGACCGGAGTTCCATCCCCAGGACCCACATGATCAAAACAGAGCACAAACTCCTATAAATTATCTTCTGACCTCCACACATAAGCCATAGTAAGCACATACACACATACACATGTAAATAAATCTGATTTTCTTTTAAAGTCTTAAAAGAGCCAGATGTGTTTAAATGTCACTCATTTTATATTACCCCTTGCTGGAAAACCTTTTGATTTTTTCTCATTTCTGAATGATAAACCCAGGTTCCTAAGCATGTGTCTGCGTTCTTCAATCTTATTTTGTTACCATTCTCTGATAATTTTCTCCCATTCACATGCATGATGATCCTTTCTGAACCTCAACTGCACATATCAACCTTTTTCTACTAGTGAGAACAGGGAGCAGAAACTAGCCAGTGCAAAGACCTCAAAGTAGCAAAGACTGAAAATGACCTTACTTGAACCCAAGTGTACCAAAAAAGGAGCTTTGTTTCCTGTTTATCTATTACCTCTTTAACGAGTTCCTCACTCCTCCTAAATATTTTGTATGCCTATAGACTAAAAGTGACAGTAGGTATCTGGACACATGTTTGGGCCAACTGGACTGGGCAACTTGACCCCCTAACCATATTTCACCCTGTGTTTTTTTTTCATAAAAAGTTCCCAGGCAAACTCTTCTAACTGGTACAACGTTCTCTATTTTCTGGAACCTCTTCTGCTTTACAGCAGATCTCTCTCTCTCTTTCTCTCTCTCTCTCTCTCTCTCTCTCTCTCTCTCTCTCTCTCTCTCTCTCTCTCTCATTTCTCTCTCCTTAAGTTACCACCTATGAATTTCTAATAAACATCTCTGAAACTCACCTTTGAGGGTCCAGGAATTTCATTTTTCAATAGGTAAACAAGAACATAAAATCCACCAGGCTTGGGACAGAGTTGGTGGCCATCAAGTGTCCAGTAGGTTAGCTCCTGGAAAAAGACCTTGTTATCCTCAAAGACACTTCCAGATTCCTGTATCACTACCTCCAGGCCTTTGTTCTTGCTGCTCTTTCTACAGAATATGGGAGCTGTTTATTTAAAAAGCACAGATTACTCACTTGGGCCCACAGGGGAACTAAAATCAGATAAAAGTCAGACATCTCTGGCTTCATTTTGGTTCTGTACTTTAGCTAAAAGCAGGAAGTTAAGCTATGGTCCTTAACCTTTCCTCTTAAGTCACCATGAATTCTCAGAAGAGCAACAGGGACACACACACACACATACACACACACACATACACACACATACACACACTCTTTCTAAATAAATAAAAGTTAAAAATTAAAAAGAAACTACTGCTGTTAACAGTATCTTTAGGTAGCGTGTTGCTTGGCAGGGAATGTTTAGCTGTTTTTAACACAGAGATTTAGACAAGCATTTGCTAATCCAAGCAGGTTATGGTGCATAAACACAACAAGTAGGACTGAGAAGATATCTTAGTGGAAATCTTGGTAGGGACCATCTTTAATCCCCGCACTCGGGAGGCAGAGGCAGGCAGATCTCTGTGAGTTCAAGGCCAGCCTGGTCTACAAGAGCTAGTTCCAGGGCATGCTCCAAAGCAACATAGAGAAACCCTGTTTCAAAAAACAAAAGCAAAACAACAACAACAAAATCTTGGTATGGTTGTGAGTGCCCAGAGCTCCAGCCCTGAAGGTGGAATTGGGCAGGTCCCAAGAACTAACTGTCCAGCCAGCCTAGCTAAAAAATAAAGTGATGAGCTTCCTGTCCTTTCAAGGAGTATCTCAAAGGAGTGATAGATGAATGTAATCAATGTCCTGCTCTGGCCTCTGTATACACATAGAGTCATGGGTACTGGCACATTCACATCTGTGTAATACACAAGCAACACACACACATGAATGTTCTGACAACGTACATTCAACAACATACATTTTGGGGGAGTTTCCCATGTCCAGGTACAGCTCAGATCTCATTGTGCATGCTAAAATATTTAAGTAATTATTCTACTTACTTTATGAATGACTATATCCTATAAGCCTCTTGACTTAAAGCAGTACCAGTCAGACAACATTGTATGATTCTCTTCATTAAGATTCAGAAGTAATAACTGTCGAGAGTAACTAATAAGACAGCAAGCAACATCTTCCAAATCACGAAAGTTGAAAGACTTTCCTGAATCGTGATTTGTAAAAGCTGCTGCCATTGGCATAAGAAGAGACAAAATGCATTTAATACAACAAACTAAACACATTAAACCAAATATCTACATGTTTGTTTAGATGTACTTTACTCTGTATAATAAAATAAAGTATCCTTTCATCCACTTTCTAGACCTTTCCCTAGGTCCAATGCCACACTGACCCATTCTTCAGTTAATGCTGCTGAGATAGAACGCAGTAGCTAATGTCCTATCAACCTTTTTAAGTCTGTGCCCTCAAATATAACCATAATAAACTGTTCTCCCCAGACTCCCAGGTCTGTGGTTGGTGGGAGCCTCAGCTGTCTGCAGAGCTGGGATCAACAGCTTCACATCATTTCAGGTCTCCTTCATGAGGATGCTGGTGAAACAGGGCTCCAGGCTCAATGTGGCAGAAAGGGTGTGGGCTACTGTGAAGACTGACTCAAACTGAAAACTGCACTCAGGAGTAATTATACTCTCTGTTTTGTCTCATAAAACATGTGTTTCCATAATGTTAATGATTTTTCCATTTTGAAAGAAAAAGTACTTTTTATATTTTCAATTATAATTAAGAGATCTCAGATGGTCCCAATTAGTACAATTCTGATAATAAATAATTTTGAAGGACTAACAACATACGTTTTTATAATAAAGTAAAAATTACTAACTGATTATGAAAGGACGGGAAGGGTGCATTTTAAAATCTTTCCCTTACATTTTATTTATTCAGGAAGGAAAAAAAGCTTCTGGGTTCAGTACAGTAATGAATCCTGGCAAAAGAATGTGGTGCAAATTGCCCCTCACATCCCTCTGGGGTTTGTTCCTCTGTCCTAAAGGAGCTCCTGTGTTCACAGCTCCCCATCGCTTACGCCACCCGTCAACCACACAACATCATAACCCAGCCCATGAAAACTTTACCGACTTCCCCAAATGCAGAGCTGCCAGGGCCCCAGCTTAGCCTGCCCTTACTGATCACTTAACCCAGGCTTTTCTGAACCTGATCATTATCAGGTAGACGCCATCTTGGGAGAGCACGGTACTGACCCTGGTGCTACCACAGACACATGCGGAACAGATGCTGGATAACTGCTTCCAGATGTCCGGTCCCTATGGGATGGCTTTGGAAATACATTTGATGAGCTCCTCAGAAGACGGAAACTGTATAACGAAGTGCCAGTCAACACACAGCAGTAGAAGACTAATAACACACCCTTCTTTCCTCTGTCCCCATTCCACGCCCCCTACTGGTGCCCCAGTCACTGCATTTATCCCCAGCATTAACTTACATTCAAAACCCTGCTTAGCTTGTTTTCAAAGGAAATCCCACTGACATTCCCTTTTACTTAAAGAACTCATGAATTGCAGAAAAAAATGTTAAGGTTTTCAACTGGTAATTTTCAATCCATTATATTTTTAATTACAAATGTATTTTGAAAAAAGATAAAATCTTATATTTTTAGTGGTTAACACAGAAATGTCCTCCCAGAAATCAAGGAGATCACTGTAGTAGACACAGAGTTACCTCAGGGGTAACAGCTTTCCCCGGTGATGTCAGCTCCTTCTACTGTGGGTCTAGCTGCCTGAGGGCTTCTCTCCAAAACTTCTGAAAGTCTGCTCTGCCTGAGAAAACAGAGGTCGCAAGTTCTTATAACTAATCCCTCTGGTGTAGACAGCTAGCAAGACCGATAAAGTTAAGGATTAATACTTAGAGAGATGATACACCAGTTAATAAATGGCAGATAGATAGATAGATAGATAGATAGATAGATAGATAGATAGATAGATAGATGATAAATAATAGATGATAAATAGATGATAGATAGATAGATGATAGATAGATAGATAGATAGATAGATAGATAGATAGATAATGATGATGATAGATAGATGATAGATAGATAGATGATAAATAATAATGATAGATGATAAACAATACATAGATGATGATAGATGGATAGATAGATAGATAATAGGTAGATAGATAGATGGTAAATAATAGATGATGATGATGATAGATAGATAGATAGATAGATAGATAGATAGATAATAGATAGATAGATAGATGATAGATAGATGATAAATAATGATAGATGATAAATAATAGATAGATGATAGATAGATAGATAGATAGATAGATAGATAGATAGATAGATAATAGACAGACAAATAGATAGACAGATGATAGATAGATGATAGATAGATAGATAGATAGATAGATAGATAGATAGATAGATGATAGATAGATAGATAGATAGATCGCATAAATCTATATAGATATAGACCTTCCTTGCCTCCAAAGTGTTATATTCTATACCTTTGCTGATTTCCCTCTGAGATTACATGGCAATAGTTATTAGTAACAACCATCTTGTTATTTTCTTCTAGTTGCCTTCCCTTCTGTGTCTCACTTCTCTAAATACCCTCACTGGGACTTCCTTCATCCATCAAATAAACTATTCTGTGCAGGCTTTGTCTGAAAGCCTGCTTCTGTGGGCACCCAGATGCAGACAGCCTTTGGGGTATATAATCTGTAAGCACTGCTCTGAGTCATATACTGCTAGGATACGTACTGTGCAGAACTGCTCCAGTATTTTTACCTGTTCATGCAATCCGTGTGAGACCTAAAATAGGGGGAAAAATCACACTTTAACTCACAAGAAATTTCTGAAAGACTGAATATATATTTATACAATTCTTTACATACAATATTCTTTGTACACAAGTACCTAAGGGTCTATGTTGGTTAGGGGTGTGTGTGTGTGTGTGTTGATTGGGGTATTCAGTAGCTTTTGTTTTGTTCTTGCTTTATTTTCAAGAATTAGTGGTGCATTTTACCTGCACTGATAACAAACTTCTTGTTTCAAGAAATTTTTTGAAAATAATAGAGCTCTATTTGTCTCACTGCACAGCAGATAAAGGATAGTTAAATTGATTTCTACCACTTCCTCAATCTTTTCATAAAAGTCTCTTCATATGTCAAACTGCTGTCTGAGATATATATTTTTAACATTCCAATAACACCATGTTCTGTTTAGGATCCCCACCCTCACCTTTTTCTGCAGACATACTATTTTTTTCCTAAGGTAAAATTGAATCAAGGAATTTGCCTGAGGCAAGGAGATAGAGGAGACACCTATCTCGGGTATATGCCTTTCCAAAGTGCAAAAGAAGTGTATGCTTTTCTCTCAAGAAGGTGTCACATTAAATCTGGTTTTAATAATCTCTTCCTTGTTTCCAGGTTGTAAACAATAGTATTTGAAATATTCCTCCCATCATCCCAGCTACTTCCACAAATTTTTTTCAGATTCCAAGAATAAAGAACCTCTGTTCAGAAGCAGTCAAAAGAGGAGAGGAGAAATATCCAAAGTGTTGATCTTCCAAAGATCTGGGTCCAAATACAGACTTAAGATGGACTCAGGTGAGGCATGGGATGGGATAATGTAAAGGAAAGTCTGGCATTGCTCCTGGGAGGGAATGGTAAGTCTTTAATATTTACAGGGCACTTCTCATACCCTGATGATCATACTAGCTTTAGATAAATCACTATGTAGTCACTTACACTCATTCAATAATCTTAAAGAAAGCTGCAAATTACTATAACATTTGAAAGGCAAATCGCCAATTTTGCTATATAAATGTGGACCTCAGAAAAGGGCTCCTCAAAAAGACTGAGGTTTGAATATTCAAGACATCATTTTTCTCTGCCAAGTCTGCAAGAAAAAAATCTACTTTCCAGTCCCTCCAAACCCAAGGAAAAATATTTCCCATTCTCTACCCACATAGCGTTCAATTAGAATTTATAAGCTATGAATAAGACATTCGATGAAGCACTGTCATAGAGAGTTTAACAAAAGGGACACATTCGGAGAAGAAGGGGATTAGGTGATACTGCCATTGTGTGACCATCATATATGTACCTCAGACACTAATATGCCCACAATCTCACCAAGTAACCAAATCACAAGGGCACACCAAACTCACTGACTAAAACACTACTACGTATGTGTACCTGTATTACCAGGCAATATCTACTGCCTTCAGTGAGAAAATTTCCAATATTTTATTAGCATACACTAATTATATAAAATAATAGGCTTCATTAGGACATTATCACACATGAACATAATGTATTTTGATCATATTCACACTCCATTTGCCCTGTCTGGTTGCCCTCCCATTCCTATCATTCCCCTTACTCTCTCACCAGGATCTTCTTCAACTATGAAATTTGGTTCATCTATTCTACCAACAGCTTTTGCTTTTATGGGCTTATCCATGTACTTCTGCAACACTAGGAGGATTCTGCCACTCTGTTACCCCTGGAAAATCTGTTCAATTTCCTTCCTCCACGCTGACACCAGCTCAGGTATAGATTCTCCCTTGAATTCCTAGAACTCTCTGAGGACATGGGTTAATCATGACTGTTAATAACTTTCCACCTATAAGTGATGTTGTAGCACCATAGAATTACAACTTTGATGATATCGGGCATAGTGCAAGGTTCTGAAGATAAAGAAATCTTCTAGTTCATGATCTAGAAACAATCAAAGCACGTTTTTCCAGTACAGAGACTATCTTATGATGGCAGCATTGTAAGATGCTGTAAGAAGGGCACAGCACAGAAAGATAAATGGGTGTTTATAGGATATCTCTAGAGGAGGAGAGAGTCGAGCTCACTCTTAAAAGGAGTGGAAGAATAGAACAGGTAGAGGAATTGCTGATGTGTTACCATCTCTCCTTTCTGCAAAGGCTCTTCAGGTCTTTAGGAGAAACATGGCATAGAGGAGAAACATCACTCAAATAATGACTTCTAAGAATATTTCAGATAAAACACAAATATCTAAAGATTCAAAGATATATCCACATATGAAAAAAATGATGTTTGTCTGTCTGGATCTGGGTTTCCTATTAGACACCACAAGTTAACAAATAAAAAACTCAGTATTAGTAATAGGTTTGAAGTTATTGATCAATGAGGTTCAATAGATCCTCAAACATGATATTTCCAATGTTCTTGGGTACCCTTCAGAACTTGATGGCAAGACCATGTTGTTGTATATACCACATTTTTAAGTCATAGAGCCTGGAGAAATCAAGGTAGGACTGAACTGAAACTTCATTCCTATTAACTAGCTTCATAGCCTTTGAAGATATGTGCACACTACTTGAGAAGAGAAAGGTCATCAGTGTAATACAGTTGTGAACTCTGGGAGCTCCAGTAATGACTAGTCTGGCAAGTCATGCACATTAGTGCAAAAATGGCATTAATGACATGAGAGTAACAGACAACTCTCTGCTTAGGTTTAAATTCTAGTCTACAGATGAAGCTGTATCTGACATTGTTACTAGAACCGAGAACCTGTGGCTCCCTAGTGGGTAGCATAATACCATTTTTCTGCTAATTATAAATAGTATTAAACTAACTCTTAATGTCTTACTGTTATGCCCATATATTAGTGGATCTCTCAATCCTCATCAGAGAAGCTTCTTTCTGCAGTATGTGGAGATGAATACAAAAAACCCACAACAGTCAAGCTGAGAGAATATCAGACTACATAATACCGAGCCCTAAATGGTATACAATCTCTCCTCCCAAATCTCAGGGAATCATGTAAAAGAGGGAGTCCGAAAGACTGTAAGAAGCAGAGATGGTGGATGGGTACAAGAAAATAGTGCTTCCAAATATAATAGGGCAGTTGTACATATGAACAGAAATTGTTGTAGTATGAACATGACTTGCATGTTCTCAAGTCAGACAAAAATGCTAGCATGGCACGGAGAAGTAGGTATGTAATCTCACCTCTAGTTAAGGAGATATTGTCAATTGATAGCTGCTGGATTAAGGGTCAGTTTGTTTTTAACCATGTGACCTCTGGAAGACTGGCCATGCTTCTCCAGTGGAAGACCACACACCTAAGAATTGAAAGGCAGCATAAATTTGACATCATGGGTTTAAAACATAAAGTTGAGTGGTCAGGGAAGGGGAAGTGGATTCATGAGACTTGGAGGAGGGAACTAAATAGGATCAATAAACATTGTAGGAAATTCTCGAATAACTAGTAAAAAACATATATAAATAAACAAAAATAATTTCTAAAGTTTTTAAAACTTATTATGAGCACTAAAAAAAGACAGTTATATTAGAATGATGAAGTGTTTAAAGAAACTGATCTACAGAGGTGTATAAATGTTTGAGAGGGCACTTAAGTACTTGGCAATTACTTAGTGTGAGTATCTGTATATAATGTTCTGTGTGTTATATAACCTTGCAAGGTGATTAGGAAACAAATCTCCTTTAGTCAAAGACTAGTCTCTGGGAAAGGTAAAAATCAAGGGCCTTGCCTTCTGAGTGAAAACAAGACACACAAGAACCAAAAAATAATAGAGCTGATATTTGCTTTCACTTTATTGTGAGCTATAATTGCATTTTAATCTACGTACAGCACCTATTAGTATTATTAAATTTATTGGCAACTACAAAATAAAAAGTATTCTGCCAAGATTCTCCATGAAGTTAGAATAAACTAATGTGTGTTTTACTATAATGTTATCCATAATATTATATGTATGTAATACATATATATTACATATTGTGCAGTATATGTATATCTAAAAATGACATGGCCAATGGAAAAATAATATTTAATCACAGTAATTTTAACAAGGTAATGAAAATAGGGAAATGTCCATTATGTGAAAAAGAGAGAAAACTCACAGCAGGAGCATGTCACCCATGCCAGATGCGCTGGTGGGAAGCAGCCATAAATGGGCAAAGAACCATTTTAGAGATGCTGACAAAACAAAATAAGAATTCAATAGCCTTAGCCTGGAGCATTTGAAAATCATCAGTGACAGTAAAGTTAATTGGGTGGCTAATGGTGAAAGATGAATGAACATAAAAATACTTCTCTATGTTCAATGCAAGTAAAGTGAGCACACTAGCATTTAGGAAGCTATATTTTATATATGTGTGTGTATATATATATATATATCATATACATATTACACTCACAGAATTATCAGAACAGTTCCAAAACTAGAATTTGATTCAATATTCATAAAAACAGAAAATTTCCCTAAAGTCTGTCTTTTATCAACTCTCATCTACTTGCTTCTGAAACTTGCCAGTTCTTGGAGGCTGGACAGATGTCTCAGTGGTCAAGAGCACGTACTGCTCTTGCAGAATCTGTTTCCCAGCATGCTCTTCCTTATAACTGCCTGTATGCCAGCTTCAGGAGATTCAATGCCTCTGACCTCTGCAGGCACCGGCACTTACAGAAACACACACACACACACACAAACACAGCACAACACATAATGAAAATAAAATATTTTATTAAAAATAGAAGCTTGCAATTTTTTCCAGATATATTCCTGTTTAGTTTCCTGTCCTGAAAGACCTGCTTAGTTTCATGCCCTGGGCTGCCTACCGGTTTCACTGCAGTCTCCTAAAGGACAGTGGTCTAATGATATCCTGAACTGATGTGATAGTAAGTTATACATCTTCAGAGCAGACACTACAAAGAGTTGCAGAAATGCTACTTTTATCATTCCACTTTGGTCTCACATAAACAAAATCTTGAGCTTATTAATAATCCTTAAGATTAGAAGCATATTGGGACTCCACTAGTTCCTGAGTATTTAATTATTCATTCTGAAGCTGGATAAGCAGTCCTGGAGTGGGACCCTAGCAAAGACAAAACCGAGCTAAAATTCTCTTTGTCACCAAACCTTCAAAGATCCTTGCTGCAGAGCAGAGCCCCAGGAACCTCTGGAGTACCCTGGCATCTACATCTGCTCAGAAACCTTGTTCAATAGTCTTCAAGAAGAGTGATGTTTTTCTTTTCCCAGATGTATAATTACTATGGTAAGAAACCATTTTTTTTTCCTTTTGGGAAGACTGAAGAAAGTAGCGCTACAAAGATTCAGCTTTTTATGAATTCTTCCTCAAAGGGACACAGCCTTTTCACTGTAGAGGTTCCGGCTCCATATCCCAGACAGGACTTTCTATTTTTATCATTCAACCTAGACATTTTAAAGTTGACCTGGAACTTTTCTATTTATACAGCTCAAGTGTGAAGACAGCATTTTCTCTCTCTGGAGTTCTGGCGAGCTAGCCAGCAACAGAGGTGTACAGACTCAGGCTGTTCCAAATGCTATACTGTCGCTGGTGAGTGCCAAGGAAACTCTCTCACCTTCCTTCTCAGTGCAGTGCTGCCCCTTGGTCACTGTTATCCAGATCTAGGCACTTACACTGCATCTGCTGCTCATCTGACCGCCTGTGTTTTCCACTGTAAGGCAAAAACACAGGGGAGTGACTTAACGCAAGAGAGTACTGGGCTCCCTATGTAAGTTATTTCTCAAGGGAAACAGTGTTATCTTCTGAATACTGCAGAATAGGGGAGTAGGCCTTCAAGGGAAAATTCATTGTAAGCTTCCAATCCCCTATGCCTTTTAATCCCTTCCTCTACATTAATTCTCAACCAGGAGGTTGAATGACAAGGAGTCACCGAAGACTATCAGGACACACAGATACCTACAATTCACACAACAATAACAAAATTACAGCTAGAAAGTAGCAACAAAAATAATTCTATGGTTGGGGGTCACCACAACATGAGGAACTTTATTAAAAGGTCTCGGCATTAGGAAGGTTGAGAATCACTGCTTTACATTAAACCAATGCACTCAGGCCTTTCTAATTTGTTCACAGCAAGTCTTTTTGATTCAGGTTTCCATCAACCAATCAAACTGTTAGAACTCTAGGATATTTGCCACATTTCTCATCACCGTGACAAAAGCCTGTGGAAAGGAACTTAAGGAAAGAAGGGTTCACAGGTTGGTAAGGGATACAATATATCATAGTTAGCACAAGCGATGAGCAGAAGTGTGAGGCAATGGGCTACACCGTGTCTGCAGTCAGAGCAGAGAGTGGACAAGAAGTGTCCACCTAAAACAGGTCTCCAGCAACCCACCTGCTCCAGTGAGCTTCCATTTCCTGAAGGTTCTGCGACCTTCCAAAACAACACCACCAGCTAGAGACCAAGCTGTCAAAGATATGAACCTGCAGGAGACATTGCACACCCAAACTACATCTTCCTCATTCTAATGCAGAATCTTTGTTCAGTGAACTCCTAGAAACACACTAAGTTTTTGCAGATTTGCTTCTTCAACCATTATTTCACACCTCTCCTGTGCATTCCCATATATTTCCCTAATTTATCTTACATAAATTAGAAATGTATGTAATTCTTTTGCAGTGTGATATACTTCAATCGTGCCATAATTTGCACTTCATCTTAGGAGCTAGCTGGGGATGGGGTCCTGTGGTAGGTCTGCAGGGTAAGTCTTCAGGAGAATAGACATTGATTTATACAGCAATTGCATCAATTAGGGTCTACATAACTTCTTCACGCAAAGCAGGGTAAATCCTCTGACTCAGCTAGAGAGATCATCCTGTCATAGAGAATGTGGCCACTACCACTATGGAAAGAAAGGTCAATACTGAGATACTATGGTCTCTAAAAGTGAGGAGACCTCTTCTAGAAGAATTTAGAAAGTTATTTTTTGCTGAGAGTGAATCCAGTTTTCCTGGTAGTGAAATCTCTTTCACTGGGAATAGGAAAGTCCCATCTGCAATGAAGACTGAGAATTTAAGAGGTTAAGGCCCTCATCTTCATCAGACTCTATCTCAATGAATACTCTGTTTGCCGGCAGATATGTACAACTTATGCCATAATTTAGCTTACACCGTAATCCACTGATGGCAAACTGAGGGTCTGTGTTTAATTTTCACCAATTTTAGCCATTTATCTGCATTAGACAAGACTCTCCCTCTGAGAACACCTATAAGCTCTGGGATCATTCATGTGTCACTTATGTGTGACTTTATATTGGAGCTTGAATCTTTTTATTAGTCCTTTTTTTCAGCATTTTTTCCAGTTTGTTAGAAACAATGAATCACTTGTTATATATTTTTTTAGCTTTCCAAATAATTTTGCAAGTGTATATACCAAACCATTTATTTCCTAGCTTATCATAAGTGACTCGTTAGGGGTAAATAATGCAGACACTCTGAGTATTTACTATAGACAGTTTATGCCAAGAATTATCTTTAGAACTGGAAAGATAGCAATTAGAAGCTAATTTCAGAAACTCTGAGGTTGACTCAGAAAACTTATTAAAATTCTGTTCCCTTAGATCCAGTCTCAATACCAAAATCCATGTTAATCAAGGTTCTCCAAAGAAAAGGATCCAATGGGATATATACAGATATGGAAGACTTATTGCAGGAATTGGCTAATACTGTCTGCCATCTGCATGCCAGAGAATAAAAATACAGTGGGGCAATTAATTCCCAGACCAAGTCTAAACAATAAAGAGCCAGCATTGCTGACGGCTAAGGACAGGAGAAGACGCTTGTCTTAGTTCAGGAAGAGGGGAAAAAAATTTTTTTTTCCTCCAGCTTTTTGATCTGCTCCCATCTCTGAGAAGTGGAAGCAGCCACTTCTGTTGATAAGGCCAGTCTTCCTTCATCCTCCCACTATGATACAAATGTTAGCTCTTTCTTCAGGTGGGCTAGGAAGACAGCTCATCAGATAAGATACTTGCTATGCAAGCATGAGTACTGTATGTCACATCTCCAAAATCTACATAAAATCCTTGTGGTCAGAGTGGTCTCTGTGTAATTCTAGAACAGGAGGCATGAACAGGGAATCTCTGGAGCAAACAGGTTAGCCAGAGTAACTGAATTGGCAAGCTCTATGTTCACTGAGAGTTTCAGACTCAATTTACAAGGTGGGCAGGGATCAAAGAAACCCAACATCAATCATAGACACACACACACACACACACACACATTTATTCACATGTATGAAATCATATACTCATGCGCACATATCTTCAGAGAAAAAGTTAAATTTAACCATTTACCTCTACATCTTTTATGCAAGCCAGATAAAATTATTGCCATAAAATTCCCTGAGACCTTGAAAAGTGCTAACAGCATAAGTTTAGAACCTAGCACAGTTTTAAGCCTTGTATCCACATGTACTTACTGTATGACCATGGACAAGGACTGGACCTCTGTAGACTTTTATTTCTTTTTATGAAAAATGGAGTTGATATTAGCTACTTCTATGGATTTCTGCAAGTCGCTGTTAGTACTTGGCATGTCGAAAATGCTTAGTAAGTGAAAACTCTTATTATGTCTTTAAAGTACAAGATGAGACTGTAATGGACATGAAATGAATGGCATTATAAAATCTTTGAGAAAAAAAGAAGAAAGTTGACCAAGTTGGGTAAGTCCTTGGCGAACTTTGTGTGAGAAACACAATAAGCTCAGATGTCACATGCAATGGGTCAAGATGAGAGCCTATAAGGAAGTAAATCATATAAGTCTTCATCTTGTTTCCTGGTAGCTCAAGTGTTTCTGAGTTCACGAACATATGTGGCAATAATCTTGACCACAGGACAAGAATAACAATTATACAAGAGCACTTCAGGTAGAAATCGCTTTACATGCACACATCACTGAAGAACCTGGGTCAGTCTGGAAGTATTCTTTGCTTCTAATGGCACATTGTACCTTGGATTGCCTCTCTAAATGAGCATGTGCATGTCTGCTCCCCTCTCTTTGAGAGAATTTATAGAGCACCAGCAGAATATATTGATGTGTTCCTCGGAGTAGGTGCAAAGTAGAAGTCAAAATTGAGTTGAATAAGCAGTTTCTACATTGGAAACCTGGACAAGTAAATGGCACAGGGCTGCCAGGCAGAGCACTAGAGAATTTAGCAGTGGCCCTTGAACTATGTTACTTTCATCTCCTGGTCTCCACCATGACTTATCCTCAGGAACTCATAAAATCTTAATAGCAAGGACATTGCTGCCCTGGGTGAATCTACACAAAATATTGGCTCTGTTATTAAAGTCCTACTGATCTCTGCCTTTGTGACCTCCCAATGCCCTTAGTAACATGCTACATTTGTCACTTTTGATTAGGTTTGAACCCAGATGGCCTCTCTATGACATACAATTAAACTTTATTAGTTTGGTAATACTAATTCAGAATGATCCCTAATTCAGGTATCTAGTTGAGATGCGAAAAAAGAATGCATAACTGATTTGAATGCTGACCTTAGTCACAATGGTGTTTTTTAGAAATTAGCTGGAAGATAAGAAACTTCAAGTTGCCAATCTCCTTTAACCTCTAATAAGCAGTATGGATGGGTTTCAGACAGTGAGATCATTAAAATGCCTCAGTTAGAATTTTTAAGTGCAGATTTTTTCATTCCACCATAAACTACTGAATAAAGAATTTGGATTTTAAATATATAAGTATAACTATCTCCCATGTAAAGCACGTGACTAACCAACACAGAGAATCACAGTACTAAATTATTTTCAAACACTCCATATTGGTCATTGTAGCCTGCTATGTTGTGATAACAGATTATTCCAAATTAATGGTAATTTATATTTAAAAGGTCATTTTCTATTCATGTTAGTACTTTTTGTAGTTTAGGTGAGATTTTGCGGAATTCCTACATATTTATGTTAGACTCCAGTCTGACAGAACAGCTTCACCTACAGCTTTGCCTGCTGGGTGGCAGAAGAAGGATGACATAGAAAAGCACCACCTGTCAAATGACCATGCAGAATGGAATGAGACCATGGGAATCATTATCAACAATAATGCAGTCAACCAATGATCTCTCAAATGCAAGAGATATAAAACAAAATCAATGGCTCCAATATTAAAATGTTATTGCTATAAAATTTTAAGTAGGCATTTAGAGGTCATTACTATTACAAAACTTGGATTTGATCACCTGCATATCCCTGTGAGACTGTCAACTGAGTCAGGATTTAACATCTCCATCATCATCAAAAATTTCCTTGTACCAACCTTGTATATGTCCACCTGTTTTACCTTGTTTTGTTCTATGGCAGCCACACAGAATGATATTCATCCTCTAAACATTCTAAGAAATCCCGTATTGTCAATCATACTTACTATGTCATAGAGTGGATTTTGATAATGTATTCATCATATGGGAATGGAGTTTAATGATTTGTTACTATAGAGTCGAGTGTGCGGTGAGTTTGTGACTGGACAGGGACCTCTGAAGTTCCTCATCCCCCTCCCTATACTCCCCGGGCTCCCTGCAGGGGCTCTACCCCCCCATACTGCCTCTCTCTTCTTGTCCCACCCAGCTTGCATCCAGAACCCTTCTTCCTTCTGTCCCCTTTCCTCTTTGGGCACATAACACCATCCAGCTCAGTCTGTCTGGCGCTGGGGGCAAATCCTCAGGGCAAGCAGGCAGGCGAGACCTCCTTTGCTTCACTGGCCCGCCTGCACCAACCAAGGTAGGCGCTTTGTTTACGAACTACCCAACCTGCACGGAGATCTGATCTCGGCACCAGGAGAGACAGCAGTGCGGTGAGTTTGTGACCAGCGGTGGCGGAAGCAGCCCTGGACAGGGAACTCTGAAGTTCCTCATCCCCCTCCCTATACTCCCCGGGCTCCCTGCAGGGGCTCTACCCCCCCCCCGCCCCCCATACTGCCTCTCTCTTCTTGTCCCACCCAGCTTGCATCCAGAACCCTTCTTCCTTCTGTCCCCTTTCCTCTTTGGGCACATAACACCATCCAGCTCAGTCTGTTTTGCGCTGGGGGCAAATCCTCAGGGCAAGTAGGCAGGCGAGACCTCCTTTGTCTCACTGGCCCGCCTGCACCAACCAAGGTAGGCGCTTTGATTACGAACTACCCAACCTGCACGGAGATCTGATCTCGGCACCAGGAGAGACAGCAGTGCGGTGAGTTTGTGACCAGCGGCAGCGGAAGCAGCCCTGGACAGGGAACTCTGAAGTTCCTCATCCCCCTCCCTATACTCCCTGGGCTCCCTGCAGGGGCTCTACACCCTGCATACTGCCTCTCTCTTCTTGTCCCACCCAGCTTGCATCCAGAACCCTTCTTCCTTCTGCCCCCTTTCCTCTTTGGGCACATAACACCATCCAGCTCAGTCTGTCTGGCTCTGGGGGCAAATCCTCAGGGCAAGTAGGCAGGCGAGACTTCCTTTGTTTCACTGGCCTGCCTGCAACAAGCAAGGAGAGACATCACTAGAACACCAGGAGAGCTAGCACTGCAGAGAGCCATCACTGGGAAGGTACATCAGTAGGCAAGGAGACCTGATCCGGTAAAAGAAGATCCAGAGGGGAGCATTCGGAGAAAGAGATGGGCAGGCGCCAATGCAAGAATTCACCTAACAATCTGAGAAACTATATGAAACCACCAGAACCCAGCGACCTCCCAACAGGTGGACATGAACACCTTAATCATGAAGAAGTAGATAAAATTGACTTTATGAAAGTGATTGACACCCTTAAACAACATGTAAAAAATGTCCTTATAGAAATGGATGAGAAGTATAACAGAAAGTTTGAAGAATTGAGTAAATCAGTGAATGATACCCTAGGAAACCAAGGAAAAACAATCAAACAGATAATGGAAACAGTTCAAGACTTAAAAACTGAAATGGAGGCAAAGAAGAAAACACAAACAGAAGGCCAGCTGGACAGGGAAAATCTAGGTAAACGAATAGAGACTACAGAAGCAAGCATAACCAACAGAATACAAGAGATAGAAGAAAGAATCTCAGATTCTGAAGATACCATAGAGAAAATAAACACGCTGATCAAAGAAAACAGCAAGGCCAACAAATTCTCATCACAAAACATTCAGGAAATATGGGACACAATAAAAAGACCAAACCTAAGAATAATAGGAATAGAAGAAGGAGAAGAAGCGCAGCTCAACGGTCCAGAAAATATATTTAATAAAATTATAGAAGAAAACTTTCCCAACCTAAAGAAAGATATACCTATGAAGGTTCAAGAAGCATACAGAACACCGAATAGGCTGGATCAAAAAAAAACATCCTCTCGCCATATAATAATCAAAACACAAAGCATACAGAATAAAGAAAGAATACTAAGAGCAGCAAAGGAAAAAGGCCAAGTTACTTATAAAGGTAAACCTATCAGACTTACACCTGACTTCTCTATGGAAACCATGAAAGCCAGAAGGTCCTGGATAGATGTACTGCAGAAACTAAGAGACCATGGATGCAAGCCCAGACTACTATACCCAGCCAAGCTTTCGTTCACTATAAATGGAGAAAACAAAATTTTCCAGGATAAAAACAAATTTAAACAATACGTAGCCACAAATCCAGCCTTACAGAAAGTAATAGAAGGAAAATCACTAACCAAGGAGTCCAACAATGACCACAATATCTCAGACAACTAGAGACCCTTCACCAGCGCAACACAAAGAAGGGGAACACACAAAATTTACAACTTAAAAAATGACCGGAGTTAACAACCACTGGTCATTAATATCACTTAATGTCAATGGACTCAACTCTCCTATAAAAAGGCACAGACTAAGAGATTGGATACGAAAACAGGATCCAACATTCTGCTGTTTACAAGAAACACACCTCAACCACAAAGACAGGCACTTACTCAGAGTAAAGGGTTGGGATAAGGCTTATCAAGTAAATGGACCTAAGAAACAAGCAGGGGTGGCCATACTAATTTCTAACAAAGTTGACTTCAAACTTAAATCAATCAGGAGAGATGGAGAGGGACATTTTCTACTCATAACAGGAACAATTCATCAGGATGAAGTCTCAATCCTGAATATCTATGCCCCTAATATAAAAGCACTCACGTACGTAAAAGAAACATTGTTAAAACTCAAGGCAGCCATCAAACCGCACACATTAATAGTAGGAGACTTTAATACTCCTCTCTCACCAATGGACAGGTCAAGTAGACAGAAACCTAACAGAGAAATAAGAGAATTAATGGAGGTAATGAATCAAATGGACTTAACAGACATCTATAGAATATTCCACCCAAATAGGAAAGAATATACCTTCTTCTCTGCAGCTCATGGAACCTTCTCAAAAATCGACCACATACTCGGTAACAAAGCAAACATCCACAGTTACAAAAAATATTAATAACCACCTGTATCTTATCAGATCACCATGGATTAAAGCTAGAATTCAGCAACAATGCTACCCCCAAAAAGCCTACAAACTCATGGAAACTGAATAGTCAACTACTGAACCATACCTGGATTAAGGAAGAAATAAAGAAAGAAATTAAAGTATTCCTTGAAGACAATGAAAATAAAGAAACAACATACTCAAACCTATGGGACACTATGAAAGCAGTTCTGAGAGGAAAGTTCATAGCACTAACTGCCCACTTAAAGAAAACAGAGAAAGCACACATTGGAGACTTAACAGCCCACCTGAAAGCTCTAGAAAAAAAAGAAGCAGACTCACCTAGAAGGGGTAGAAGACTGGAAATAATCAAACTGAGGGCTGAAATCAACAAAATAGAAACACAGAAAACAGTCCAAAGAATCAATGAATCAAAAAGCTGGTTCCTGGAGAAAATCAACAAGATTGATAAACCCCTATCCAAACTAATCAAACGGCAGAGAGAGAATTTGCAAATTAATAAGATCAGAAATGAAAAGGGAGACATAACCACAGACACAGAGGAAATTCAGAGAATCATTAGATCTTACTACAAAAGCCTGTATGCCACAAAACTGGAAAATGTAAAAGAAATGGACGCTTTTTTAGATAAATACCATTTACCAAAGTTAAACCAGGACCAGGTGAACAACCTAAATAGACCTGTTAGTCGTGAAGAATTAGAAGCTGTTATCAAAAACCTCCCTTCCAAAAAAAGTCCAGGACCAGATGGTTTCAATGCGGAATTCTACCAGAACTTCCAAGAAGACCTAATACCTATTCTCCTTAATGTATTTCACAATATAGAAACAGAAGAGTCATTGCCAAATTCCTTTTATGAAGCTACAGTAACTCTGATACCAAAACCACACAAAGACCCAACCAAGAAAGAGAATTACAGGCCAATCTCACTCATGAACATCGACGCAAAAATCCTCAACAAAATTCTGGCAAACCGAATCCAAGAACACATTAGAAAAATTATCCATTATGATCAAGTAGGCTTCATACCAGAGATGCAGGGCTGGTTTAACATACGCAAATCTATCAATGTAATCCATCATATAAATAAACTGAAAGAAAAAAAACCATATGATCGTTTCATTAGATGCTGAAAAAGCATTTGACAAAATTCAACATCCCTTTATGATAAAAGTCTTGGAGAGATTAGGGATACAAGGGTCATACCTAAATATAATTAAAGCTATATACAGCAAGCCGACAGCTAATATCAAATTAAATGGAGAGAAACTTAAAGCCATTCCACTAAAATCAGGAACACGCCAAGGCTGTCCACTCTCTCCATACCTCTTCAATATAGTTCTCGAAGTTTTAGCAATAGCAATAAGACAACATAAGGGGATAAAGGGGATTCAAATTGGAAAGGAAGAAGTTAAACTTGCATTATTTGCAGATGATATGATAGTGTACATGAGCGACCCCAAAAACTCATCCAAAGAACTCCTACAGCTGATAAACGCCTTTAGTAATGTGGCAGGATACAAGATCAACTCCAAAAAATCAGTCGCCCTCTTATACACAAAGGATCTGGAAGCAGAGAGAGAAATAAGAGAATCATCACCTTTCACGATAGCCACAAACAGCATAAAATATCTTGGGGTAACTCTAACCAAGGAAGTGAAAGATCTATTTGACAAAAACTTTAAGGCATTGAAGAAAGAAATTGAAGAGGATACCAGAAAATGGAAGGATCTCCCTTGCTCTTGGATTGGGAGAATCAACATAGTAAAAATGGCAATTCTACCAAGGGCAATTTATAGATTCAATGCAATCCCCATTAAAATCCCATCAAAATTCTTCACAGATCTTGAAAGGACAATAATCAACTTTATATGGAGAAACAAAAAACCCAGGATAGCCAAAACAATCTTATACAATAAAGGAACTTCTGGAGGCATTACCATCCCTGACTTCAAACTCTATTACAGAGCTACAGTAATGAAAACAGTGTGGTACTGGCATAAAAACAGAGAAGTCGACCAATGGAATCGTATAGAAGACCCGGATTTTAACCCACAAACCTATGAACAACTGATTTTTGATAAAGGAGCTAAAAGTATACAATGGAAGAAAGAAAGCATCTTCAACAAATGGTGCTGGCACAATTGGATGTCAACCTGTAGAAGAATGAAAATAGACCCATATCTATCACCATGCACAAAACTCAAGTCCAAATGGATCAAAGACCTCAATATCAATCTGAACACACTGAACCTGATAGAAGAGAAAATGGGAAGTACCCTACAACATATGGGCACTGGAGATCGCTTCCTATGTATAACCCCAGCAGCACAGACATTAAGGGCAACATTGAATAAATGGGACCTCCTGAAACTGAGAAGCTTCTGTAAAGCAAAGGACACTGTCATTAAGACAAAAAGGCAGCCTACTGACTGTTACTATAGAGTCTTCATTTGAGCTCCCTAAATGCACACCCAAACATAAGGACTTAGAGAGAGATTGATGATTTGGAAGGTAAATCTGGGAGGATATGTAAAGAGATAAGAAAGGAAGGTGTGTACAAGCCAATAAAAAGCAGATAGAACCAAGCTTGAAAAGATCCTCTGACAACCAAACCTCAGGACCCTCCCACTAAAATGGAGAACAAGACTTGTCTATCCCCACCTGGCTATTCATTGAGGGCTCCTCCCGGGAGCTGGACTATTTTAATCTGTCTTTATGTAGCCTTTACAGGCAACCAAGGTCTAGAAGCACTAGAGAAAAGACTGAGGCAGCGAAAGGAAAAAGATGCAGGTACTCAGGGTAGGAACCTGTCAGTGAGGGTCTGTTTCAGGCACAAGAAGAGAAAGAAAGGAAGAAGAGAGAGAGAGAGAGAGAGAGAGAGAGAGAGAGAGAGAGAGAAAGGAGAGACAGAGGAAAGGAGGGAGGGAGGAAGGGAGGGAACGAGGGAAGGAAAGAAGAAAGGAAAGAAAGAAAGAAAGAAAGAAAGAAAGAAAGAAAGAAAGAAAGAAAGAAAGGAAGGAAGGAAGGAAGGAAGGAAGGAAGAAAGAAAGAAAGAAAGAAAGAAAGAAAGAAAGAAAGAAAGAAAGAAAGAAAGAAAGAAGACTGCAGACAGGACATACTAGGAGCATCAGTAGTCTTTCCTATACCTAGGTCCAAGTTGACCTCCATTTGTACTTCAATATTTAATCATCAAGGATTTAATTTCTCTAAGTCCATCTGACCACATTCTCTCTGCATTCCCTGGTACCACTGAGTAATAAGATTCTTTACTTGAGCCTCAAGAACCAACACTAAAGTCAGTGACTACCTTAATCATATGTTGAGAATATTTCAATCAGATTTGATGATAGATAACCAGTTATGTATATGTACCAAGATAAGAGTATATAACTAGGCTTGCAATATTTCTGCATCCTTTAGCTTAAAATGGTGGGCAAAAAGAACAGACATTGGTGAGAAGCACTAAATTATTTGTGGAGTTCCCAGGAGAAAAAGATTATATATAATAATTGTTTATTAACCAATTCTACGCATTTAAGCAACATATAGAATCTACTACAATGTAAGTAAGCACACGGCTCATGCACCAAAAGCTCCAACCTCAAGATAAAAAGGAGATGCTGAGCTGGATGTACAGGTCAGCAGTAGGTCGTTTGCCTGGTCTCGTCCCCAGTACTGAGAAAGAGGGACGAAAAATATCATGGTAGGGAATGCCTATAATCCCCTGACTTAGGAGGTGAAGGTGGGGAAGAGGATTTCTGCAAAGTTCAGGCCAGCCTGGACTACATGATGAGGCTCTGTCTCAAGTAAAGAGAGTAAGGGAAGAAGGGAGAAAGAGGAGGAGAAACAAGGCCTCTCTGAGATCCTTACAGATTGAGTTAGGACCACAATATTTCTCTGTAGGAAATAAATCCAAATAGGTTCACAGATAAAAGATCCTATCTTAGGAAGCATGGAAATCTCAGAAGAAACACGCAGAGCCTGGTGAGCTTGCCATTCTTCCTTATCCTCAAACAAACAGGCTGTTATCACTTCTAGGAATCACAAGCAATCCTTTAGGAGAGTGCAAGTCCATTGCCAGCCCTCCCTTCCTCCTCCACTAAGCAGTAGAGTCTTACATAAACCGGAAAAGGCTGGCTTGGCCTTACTTTTTGGTTACTAGGTAACTTTCTGGCCTCCCCAGCTAAGCTTTCTCCAGTTTGGGTTTCAACTTCCTTAACCAGAGTTTGACTTGAACTGACATACAGATTACAGCTCTGGTTGTGAAAGATTTAGAAATATCCATGCATCCTTTCTTGGTGTGAGCCCTGCTGGGCCCATTTTCTGCTTATGGCCCTTCCTGATACCGGCCTTTCTTCTTCCTGCCTAAACTTTCGCTGCACAAAGTACACACCTTGTGCACGCCTGACATTCTCTGACCCTTAGTCAGCTTGTCACAAAAATTAGACCAAACTGCCAACCCCTCCAGGAAAAACAAATGGAAGTGCCCTGCCCTTTTCACGGAGAAAGGCATCTTTTACTTCTTGGTCCAAATTCAGCAACTGAGTGCAACTTAAGAACATTTTCTTTTTTTTCCACGGGAAATGAAAACCTTAAAAATTTGTAGCCCCTGAGTGCTTTGCTAGATGGCGAGGTTTACGATCCAGCCACCACTTAGCCAAGAGCAACTTTTCAAAAGACTGGGGATATTTGATAGTGTGATTAGAAATTTATTTCAGCCCTCGCCAGTGACATTAGATTATGTAAACTTCCTGGACTGCGATGGGAGGATCTCGCATAAATACGAAAATGCTGCCGATTAGAGAGTAGCCCAGGGCCTGAGCGCTGCAGTCAGCCCTTCCCTGCTGTGCAGCCTTGACCAAGCTGATCTGCCTTCAGCGCATCAGCATCTTCACTCGCTAAATCAACTCTACAGCGTGGCCATGAAATCGCATATGTAAAGTAAATATGCAGTTATAGGATTTGGCAATATTTCCCTCACTAGAAAAGAAGATAAATGCTTTTTTTAAAAAAAAATTATTCTTCTCTCATATATTGAATCCCAACCTCAGTTACCCTCTCTCCTCTCCTCCCAGTCCCTCTCCTTCTCATATCCTCTGTCCTCCAAACCCACTCCTCTTCCTTTCCCTACAGAAAAGGGCAGGCCTCTCAGGGATAGCAACCAAACATGGCATTTCAAGTTATAATAAAACTAGGCACCTACCCTCATATTAAGACTGAACGAGGCAACCCAGTAGAAGAAAGGGACTCCCAAGAGCAAGCAAGAGTCAGAGACACCCCTCCCCCCACTGTTAGAAGTCTCACATGGAAGAATATCAGGCTACACTACCATAACATATATGCAGAGGATGTAGGTCAGCTTCATGCAGGCTCTCTGATTGTCACTTGAGTCTCTGTGAGCCTCTCTGAGCCGTGATGGATCATTTTCTTGTTGTGTCTTGATCCCTCTGGCTCCTGCAATCCTTCTTCACCCTCTTCAGCAGGATTCCCTGAGTGCTAACTAATGTTTATGGGTCTTTGAATCTACTCCCCTTCGTTGCTGAATGAAGCCTCTATGCCCATAGACCAGAGTCTAGCATAATCATCAGAGAAATGTTTTTATTTATACAGAACAAAGAGCTCAGAAAGGATGCTTGCCATTCAATGACTAGACACTTTTTAACTCAGTTGCTGCTAGCATTAAGATACAGGCCCTAAATTCTTAGGTAACTTTACTATTAAGAGATAAGGACTAGCAGCTGAAGGTATAGGCAGTTGTGTGGTGTGGTAGGTCCTTCTGTTTATTTGTTTCTTTTATTGGTTAATGAATAAAGAATCTGCCTTGGCCTGTGATAGGTTAAAACAGAGCTAGGCAGGGAAAACTAAACTGAATGCTGGGAAAAAGAAGGCAGAGTGAAAGAGATGCCATACAGCCACTAGAGGAGAAAGACACAAGCCACCAGCTAGAACTATGCCAATAAACCACAAGCCTTGTGGTAAAATATAAAATAATAGAAATGGGTTAATTCTAGATGTAAGAGCTAGTTAGCAATATGATTAAGTGATTGATCAAGCAGTGATTTAATTAATACAGTTTTTGTGTGGTTATTTTGGGATTGAGCATCCAGGAGCAAACAAGCAGACTACAAACTGCAAACTACAGTTGTGAATGCTTGCTTTGTCAATGTAAAGACCTGAGTTCAGTCCCCAGCACCTACATAAAAAGTCAGATTGATATCACGCATCTGTATTCCCAGTACTGGGGAGGCAGAGACAGGTCTATCTCTAGGGCTCACTTACTGGCCAGCCTAGCCTCATCAGTCAGTTCCAGGTCTAGTGAGAGAGCCTGTCTCTAAAATCAAGGTGGACGGCTCCTAAGGAACAACATACAAGGTTGATCTCTGGTTTTTATACACACACACTTACACATGTGCACACACTAGTATCCGTACACACATGAACATGCAAACAAGAATACACACACACACACACACACACAAGGCAAGGCCTGCTACAACCCTGGAGTGTAGGATTTATGTTAGCTGGAAGTGATGCTTTCCTCTTCTGAGACTGGGTTATAGAATATCATGTAACCTCTGTGCCCTTGGAGACTCTAGCACTCAGAACCCATTTAGTGTTACCAGCCACATGGCGAGACTGCTGCCTAGTCGACTGTGGCAGCTGAGCCCAGGCTTCCAGCTTGCTCAGCCGTGAAATGTGATGAAAAGATCACCTCAAGATTCTAGTCACAACTGCTGTAGAACTTACCAGGTAATACTGTAGACAGAGTGGGGCAGAGAAAAGCCTCCCCATTGTGCCTTATCCAAATACCCACTTTTAGACTCTGTAAGCATAATAAGATGGTGGTTGCCTTTGCTGCAGATCCAAGGTGATTTGTGATACTGCAATGCCTAGCGGGAACAATAGCTGAGCAAAATGATGGAAAGAGTCCAAAGGGTGCTCATTCCAACTAATGCTTTAAACATGAGAATGGATAATACCACAACATTGAGGTTCAGCTGTTAACGTGATACACAGTCATCCTTCACAGACCACTACATGGGCGTCAATGGAAGCTATGCACCAAAGTCAGGTGACTAACTGTTACAATCTTATTTTTAATAAATAAATATACTTAAATTCTAATAACATGATATTAGAGTAATATTTCTTTAATTAAACAAGGATTTGGTAACGTCTGTACTGGAATGAGTGGGCATCCTGCTCCTGAATAGCAAGAATCACCTGGGGTGTTTGTAAAATTTAATCTCGAGACTTCCCATGGGAATTCTACCTCAATAGATGTGCACTTTTGACACATATATCAGTAAACTGAGATACGGATAAGGCAACACAGAAGTCTCCTCTTCTCCTGAAGAAAATGGAAAGTACACCGAAGTCTCTGCCTGCCTTTGCTTCTACCCTGCAGCAACTTACAGTAAATTAAGAAAAAGGGCACTTGGGTGAAACAGTACAAAGACAGTATTTAGGCTTCAAGTTATATTTCACGTTCTAAGCCGGAAGTATTTTTCTTCCTTAATTTGAATTGTCAGCTAAGAGAAATACTAGACCCAAGAGTCTAAGGTTTTCTAACTGGCAGGAGAACTCAGGCAATTTACTTAGTGGTGGATCTGATTAACACCATGCATTTACAATTTATATGAGCAATATAGTCTAGAGATTAAGTGAAGAATTTACTGTACTAGAGCTTAATGCTGCTTCAGGAAGACTAAGGGAAGCTCTGTATTTCACAGTGCACAACCCGTCCAGGAAAAGCTTTGGACTGGACGCACCAGGCAGATGCTCAGTGCCAGGGAAGAAAGCACAGGATGGAATTTTAATAAGGCCTTTCCTCCACCTGTCTCTCGATTCTGCTTCCCCTGCACTTTTGAGTTTATAAAAGTATAAATATTTTTAAAGCTCCTTCTTTAAAAGCCTCCCCAAAAATATATTCTAGGCTAGACATAGAGGAATGAACAAGCCTATCCTCTCTCTTTCTTCTGTTATTGTTACTAAAAAGAAAAATAAATAAATCTAAAATATATAACTTTACATAGACAAAGAGAACAGGATATGAAGTGACAATGACTAAAAGAGTTCAACAAAATTTTGAATCTACAAATAATGTAGACAACGAAGGGATGAGTAAGAACGCTTGCTGCTTTTACAAAATCCAGAATCAGTTCTCTGCACCCATCTTGGGTGGCTCACAAGGGCCTCCAACTCCAGCTTAACGGGATCCAGTGCCTTCTTCTGGCCTCGGTGGATGGACATACAGACATACCTACATAGAGACAGACAGACATGCACACACACATACACACACACACACACACACACACACGGACAGAAATTTGAACACAGATGTTGAGGCTCAAGATTTGCACTCCTGAGCTCTGAACTTGGGTGCTCAGATGTATCCGGTACCTTCAGTGACAAGGCGCAAGGTTGCGATAGGCAGGAAGCTTAGTTACATGTTTGCACAGGGACAACTTCAACTTAGATTCGGTCTTCTAAAAGTCAAGAGGCCAAACTAGTCCCTTTCCCTGAGTCTCATAGAGAACAGATTATTTATTTATTTGGAAAGAATACTGCCCCCTAGAGTAGCCTGTGGAGACTGATGGCAGTCAGTCCCTAATGACCAAGCCTACCATGCCCAGGTTCCTTGCCCCGATTCTGCCTGTAGTCAAAAAAAAAAAAAAAGCAACCTGACATTATCTCCAAACCAAAAGCTTATTACAAAAGAAAATGTCTTGTCACCTCATCTTACAACAGGGAAGTCCAAAGAAAGGTCTTTTACTCATATACAATGATCTTCCAACCACTTGAAAAGCCCCCTTGTTTGTATGGACAGACATACTCAAAGATTAGCAGTCTTTGACCTTGACATAGAATCATGTAATATTAAGAAAAGACAAACAAGAAAAACGATTTTAAAAATATAGAAAAATATGAGAATCAGAAGGAAATCCCAATAGAGTTGTAAAAATAGAATGATAAGCAAAGGTATATTGTTGTACAAAATAAGAATACATGCTAGAAATAAAATTTCACACTACTAAAATGAGTTATAAGTACTAATGATAACCTATAAAATATACATGTATGTACATTATCCCTCTATATGGAAATATTTTGATGACAGGAAAAGCCGAGAAAATTAGAAGACTGACTGAGAGACCTATCTGCTAATTGATATTATAGAAAGAAATAATTAACAACGTGAGGTACATTGCTAATTAAATGATAAAAGAAAAATTCTTTATAAACAAATGATTTATGTTCAGAATAATATTTGTTAACAAACTGCCCAAGCAAAAAATAGGATTATTGTGTCATTTACAGCACACACACACACAAACACCATGATTTCTTTAAGTTCGTCCAAGACATGCTTCAAATGTGGTATCTCTCATATGCACAGGAGGGAAAGGAGGTCTGCTCCATATGATGGGTCAGGTGTCCATTAACACTTGTTTGATGACGTGTTGTCCCGTAACTTGTCAGAGCACAGAGGAAACACTCCTATTTGTAATGAGTCTTTCTCTGCCCCACCAGCCAGCTCCCAAATAATGACACAGAGATTTCTTTTTAATTGTGAAAGCTTGGTCTATAGCTTAGGTTTGTCAAACTAGCCCCTATAACGTAAATTAACCCATTTATATTAATCTATATTTTGCCTTGTGACTTTTTACCTCTCTTCTATCTTGCACCTCCTCTTTTCAGTCCATATTCTCTGGAGTCTCTCTCATGCCCAGATTCATCTTCTCTTCTCTCTCTCTCTCTCTCTCTCTCTCTCTCTCTCTCTCTCTCTCTCTCTCTGTCCTGAAGTTCCACCTAACCTCTTCCCACCTAGATATTGGTCATTCAGCTTTCAGCTCTTTATTAAATCATCAGAAGTCATTTTGACAAAGACACATCTTCACGACACCTATTTCATAAAAGGCTTAGTCCAAGCAGTAGTCCTTCCTTCTACTAACATTCTCTTCACGAAAACTAGTCCTGGACCAGTTCCCAGAGAGTTGGAAAGTGAGATTCACCAACTAGCTCATTTCTAACTTTAAGTCAATATCATGGAAAAGAATAACAGATTTTTGTGTACAATGATTATCACACTTTAAGAAATATCACCATAATATTTCAGATCACCTGATATAAAGAAAACATTCTAAAAGTTCCCAGAAAAATGAGATACAAAAGATTAGGGGAGGATGGGGGGGAGCTTAGGAGAATGAGACGGTTGGGATAAAGGAAGGGTGGATATGGAAGCAGGGAAGTATATATCCTAATTAAGGGAGCCATCTTAGGGTTGGCAAGAGACTTGACTCTAGAGGGGCTAGCAGGTGTTCAGGGAGATGTCCCCAGCTAGTACCTTGGGCAACTGAGGAGAGGGAACCTGAAATGTTCCTATCCTATAGCCATACTGATGAATATCTTGCATATCACCTTAGAACCTTCATCTGTATCTGTCGATGGATGGAGATAGAGACAGAGACCCACATTGGAGCACCAGAATGAGCTCCCAAGGTCCAAATGAGGAGCAGAAGGAGGGAGAACATGAGCAAGAGAGTCAGGACCACGAAGGATGCACCCACCCACTATGACAGTGGGCTGATCTTTTGGGAGCTCACCAAGGCCAGCTGGACTGGGACTGAATAAGCATGGGATAAAACCGAACTCTCTGAACATGGCAGATAATGAAGGCTGATGAGAAGCCAAGGACAATGGCACTAGGTTTCGATCCTACTGCATGAACTGACTTTGTGGGAGCCTAGCCTGTTTGGATGCTCACCTTCCTGGACCTGGATGGAGGGGGGAGGACCTTGGACTTCCCACAGGGCAGGGAATCTGGACTGCTCTTCAGACTGGAGAGGTAAGGGGAATGAAGTGGGGGAGGGGGAGGAGAGTGTGGAGAGGGGGAGAGGAGTGGGGGGAGGGGAGAGGAGGGGAAGGGAAATGGGAGGCAGGGAGGAGGCGGAAATTTTTCAACTAACTAACTAAATAAATAAAAAGATTAGAAATGAAAGTGCCATGAAATCTAGTAAGACAATAGAGAAAAAAAACATCAACACTTAAAGGAATTAAGGCTTTATAGAACTGCGCAGCCTGAAAGATTCACCACCAAAATAGTACCTTGGGAAGTTTCTGAAGAAATGTTTTATGTAAACAAAGGAGGGAACAAAGAAAGAGCAGGATACAAAACCCAAAACTTGACAGTGCAATTAGCTGAATTACAGTGGTTATTGTAAAACAGCACTGTAGGCCAATAGCTGTGCAGGAAACCTAGAGTACTTTGTATTCGGACAAGAAAATTAAATGTTCTACAGCAGGTGAGCCTGATTACACACAAGGTGAACTAACAGATTCCTTAGAATTCCTTAATTCCTGGAAATTCCTTTCTGAGAAGGTTTAATGTCCTATTTGAACAGAGTCACTAATTAAAGATAGACTCATAAAAATTAAGTAAAAATAAAAGTTTTTCTGGTATATCATGTGTTACTTAGCTATGAATTACACAAATAACAAAAATATTGATCATTCAACCAAAATTCACAGCATAAATATATTGGTTAGTAGAAATGGTTATAGTGTTAAATCTTCATTTTTCGTGAAAAAAATCAATGTTTTTAGTTTAGAAATCAAGAAAACAGTTAAACATGTTTCCAAAAGGGAGAATATTTGTCTGTATTCACTAAAATATACATTCTGAGGCAAAGGTCAGTATGTTGTTCAATGACCAGAAGAAATGAGGGGAAGACCAAGAAAGAGGCACATATTGGGCTCTGAACAAAGATGGCTATCAAGTCTTTAGCTATGCCACAAACTCGGGTATCAATTTTGACAGGTTAATTTACATTTATGAGTTAAGCAGACACCGTCATCTATGGGCAAGGTGAATCTCTGTGGCAATAGAGAATAGAATCAAGAAGTGTACACAGGAGGCAGGATGGCCATGGAGGTTACATGATCATTGCTGAAGGCAGCTAGAGACCTGGTCGCTAGAGAGAAAACAGAGTCAACAACCAAACTCACTGAGACAAGTGAGGCTGTCTGACTTCAAAGTAACTCATATATGGATATGATCAAGGGAGTAAATATTAGGACAAAGCCACGGATATAATTAAGTAGAACTTCCCAAAGGAAAGCAAAACAGGAACAGTAAAGATTTGGATAGGATTTGGGTTTTATTTATCGAGACAGGGTCCCCTACATAACCCATGCTGGCCCTGATCCTCTTGCCTCAGGCTGGATCCCAAGAGCTGGAATTACAGTTTACTTGTAATACTTGGCAGGACAGAACTTATAAACTGCAGTTGTTGTTTTTTCAAAAATATATGTATGTATTTTTAGGGGAAAAAGGTACACAACATCTAAAACAGAAGTATTTTGCATAATAAAGTAATAAACTTCTCTACACCAGACACCCAATAATATAACTAAGAACTTATTTCTAATTTTAGCAAAGTGGAAATGGAAATACTTTTGTTTCATTTTTTGTTCTATATCCATAATATAAAGTCAGCCAACAATTCTTGAATATTACAATCTAAGGACCATTTTGGTTATTAGCATTTATAATATTTGAAAACAAAATTAAGATTTTTAAAACATCTACATGTTGATTTATTCTAAAAGAATACTTTGTTGGATCATAACTAATATTTTTATTAAATAATAAGCCCAGCATATGAGTTTCTTTTGTTTTGCTGTGATAGAATACAAGCAGCTTGGAGAAGACTTTGTTTTGACTTACGGTTCTAGAGGGCTACAGTCCAGAATGGCAGAGATAGTCTGACGTGATATCAGGAGCAAGAAGTTATTTGGTTATATTTGATCCACACACAGAGAATAGAAAGAGAAATCAGGAAATGGGCAAGGTTATAAATTCTGAAAGCCCAAACCCAGTGACATATGTTCTCCAACAAGACTCTGCTTCCTAAAGACTCCAAAACTTCTCCCAGCAGTGCCACCAAGTGGGTTCAAGTAGTCAAATGCATGAGTCTCCAGAGGACATTTCTCATTCATACTACCACAAACATCTTCCAAAGTAAGTATTTAGTGGGAGTGGTATCATTCATTATCATTCCTGCAACACTTTATCTTATGATTTTACTCAAGACAGTTTATTTCTGACAATTTTCTGTATTCAGTTTTTTTATCTGAGACATTATTTGGTTAAATCTATGGGGAAAGAAGTAGTCTCAAGCAGATAAGCTGTGCAAAATGGAAGGGGTATTTTAATAGCCTTTTCACACAATTGTGTTTGTTCTCCTTTGATACGACACCAAGATCTGACATTGGAAACCACATCCATGAGGTCTTTGTACTCTATTCCATTAAAAGCCATTAGTCTGTCTTACAGTTTGAATAGACTATTCTGTTAACAACGTGTGATTCTGTAACATAATGGGAATTAGTCAAGGTTCTCCAAAGAAACAGAAAAATAGGATATACATAGAATGAGTGATAGGAGAAGGAATTTATTGGGTAGAATTTTCTCAGGTGATGATGAAGGCTGAGACATCCCAATGATGGCCACGTGCAAGCTAGAGAGCCTGGGATGCTGGTACCATACCGAAATCCATATTCAAAAGTCTCACAACCTAGGCTGCTAACAGTGTAATTTTTACTCTGTGGTTGAAGTCCAGGGAGCCTGGATTTTGGCGTGCAAAAAAAAGTTCTGATGCCCAAGGCAAGAAGAATGACCCAGAATGAGGAGAGACCGAGGAAACAACTTTCTTTTGCATTTCCCTTCTGCTCTCTAGCCCCCCAGCTGATTAAACAATACCTGCCCACATTACAGGTAGACACTTCCTCACTCAGGCTGACTTACAGTGCCAAGCTCCTCTGCAAACACCCTCCCAACACTGTTCCATGCAGAAGTAACAGTGTGCCTATTGTCTAAATGTCCCTAACCCAATCAAGCCTGAGGACATGACAAATGAAGCCATTAATCTCACAATGCACGCAAAGAGTACTGGTACACTGAGCTGTTTGCAGCTCCCCAAAGCTAATTTCCTTACACCTTGATTCATGTCACCAGTCCAGGTAGCAAAGCATTTGGGTGCTGGGAAAACGCATAACTTACAGTGATGGGTAAAGTTTTTCAAGTTGACGAGTGAATAAATTTCTAATTTATGAGCAAACGCTCAACAAAATTTAAAAAACAATTTTTTAAGGAGCAGCTCACTTCTTCTAATCTCGGGAAAACATCTGGCACGCACATTAGAAAACTATAGTTTGCTAATTGTTCCTTTCAACTAAAAATGACACGCATAACAGCTAGGTCACCCCACAAGTCAAATACACACATGCTTTTATTCAAAGCAACCTAAAATGGGATCCGTTTGGTAGGCAACCAAAGTACTTTGCGCCCACTTCCCACTTTGCCACAGAGAACATTAAAATGACAAGCCCTCAAGGGTTGAAATTTAATACAGCTAATAATCTTTCCTGCTTCACAAAGACATTCTCATATGTATCTAGCATTATTTTCCAAGTTCAGAACTGTGAGGAAATACAGTGACATCCAGTACCATGAGCGCTGCCGTGGTTCACACTAAGGTGCTGCCATTCTTTTATACAATAATTTCGAGTTTCAACCTAATTTTAAAAGGTAAACAAGATATTTTAGGATTTTTTAAATGATGTTGTTCTTTAATATACCCAGAACATATGTCAGAGACACATAAGCTTTATGGCATGTATTTAGGGAACTACTGACTAGGTGCCAACATTACAGGTGACAAATGGCAGATTTTGCCTTTCTCTTGACTAGAGTAAGAGTTAATGTAGCACAATTAATAAAAACCCAGAGATAGAAATTGGGGTTCAGCCTAAAGGTCAGAAAAGCAAAACAGCTAGCCACTGATTCTCACCTCTACCTCAGTCCGAAATGGCAATCTTTCTTCCAGGAATCTCAGAATGAGAATGTGACTGAGAGCTGTTCCCTCCCATTTTATAATCCTCTCTAGTGCTGGGATTAAAGGTGTGCAGTACTGGGATTAAAGGTTTGTGCCCCCACTGCCAGCCTGGTCTGTAAAGCTGATCAGAGCAGCTGTTTTACTCTATGAACTTCAGATAAGCTTTATTTATTAAAATACAAATGAAATATCCCTACAAGTTGAACTAGGTATTCAAAGCCATGTGGATTTAGTTCAGGCAGTAGGCTTGAATTAAACACTTGATGACTGTGCAGAAGATGGTTCTCATGATAATTCCTCAGAATTTACCAGTCAGCAATTACATCAAAACTTTGTCTATCATCATTCTATTTATCTCTATCTTGGAGTGGTACATCTGTTTTTTGAATGTTGGAAATACCAGAGTTCCTTAAAATCCTTTCCTAAGCCAGTATCACTGAGGCAGTGGGGAAAGATTGAGGAAATGGAAATTCTAGGAGATACATATGTACATACGTGCATGTGTGCGTGCGTGTGTGTATGTGCACCCTTTTCACAGCAATAGCTTTATCACCTAGAACTTTACTACATATTATCTATGAGTATCAAAAAGGACAAATTCTATTGCAATTTACGTAATGTTTATTTTCAAATATGTAATAGGATAGCTATACTTAGAATGAACCAAAGACAGAAAAGAGAGCAATACGACTATTGGCTCAAGACTAGGCATTTTTTCCCTGTGTAGAATGAAGCTGTCCTTTCATAAATTTGGACAGCATCCATAAAGTCGTGGGCATTTTTCTAGCAGGAGTAACATCCAGATAAAGGAAAGCATAAGAACAAGCACATGGTGGCTTCGTTATTTATCACACACCAACCCTCTATCCCCAGGACGTTCACCTTTCCCTTCAGTTCCAAGCCCTCCTGTTCATCCATTCTCTCCAGCTCCCATCTGGACGGCCTACCATCCAATCTGCCCTCCTCCACTGAGCAGGCCAAGGACTTAATGAAGAATATCTTTTCTTCTCTTCTTTCTCTTTAACTTCCTAGACCTGATAAATCTTTTAAGGAAGAGAGACTGTTTTGTAAGAATGTCCAGACTAGAAAAGAGGAAAAATAAAAAACCCTCATGTCTGAGTTGGGGTCTTCCTTTCTTACCAGACACATTAGCAATAAACAACAGCTTTTTGAAGATGATGCTTCTATTTTTAAAAAGAGGGAATAAACTTGCCAACCGGACAGAATGCATATCTATGCTGTTCAACCTGGGGAGGGAAAGGAGAAGTAAGTCAAAACCACAAAGACCTTGGAGCTCAAGTTGAGTGTATCCGTTCGTGTGTACAGGGGGACAGAACCAGGTCAGAATGACCTGCTGGGATTTATCTATCTTGGAACAGAATTACTCTGAGTAAAACTAAATGCACTCAATGCAGGGTATATGATAGCAATAGTATGAGAAACCCCTCAGGTTTGACCCTTAATTAAACCAAGCTAATTACATAAATAAAAGATTATCCAAAGTTATCCCTGTCAAAAGCATTCAAATTACTCTGTGCTTCTGGCTGCAATTACACTGGAAGTGGAAGCTAATAAGCCTTCAGAGAGTGACCCAGATCAGGCGACATTAAAGCTTAGAGGAAATCAGACAGTCAACATCAGAGTGCAGAAGAGATTTGGGTTGTGGAGAATTTCATCATCTTTCTTAGTTCCCCAAGCTGCTCAGATTCCCTTAATTTAAACTGAAAACAAACACATGCATTTAATTAAGTAGACTATTATAATGAGGTCATCAAAAAGCTTTTAAAACATTTGCTGAATTTTTGAGTGAGAAATTCTATAAAAAGGCAATTTATTTATACCAGTGTCATGTATAGAGAGAAATGAAATTTGATTAAAAATACTTAAGAAGCTAACGTCCATTCAATCACTTGAATTCAGTGCAAGGCCTATCATTGAATGAAAACTATTACATATTTGAAAATAAATTACATAAATATTAATTGATTTGGTCCCTTTATTCATTCATAGGTAATATAAAATACAACTCAAGGGAGCAAAACTATGGTTGTGAACAAGACATATGTATATTACTGTCTTTATGATATTTATACTCTAATTAGGAAGATAATCAAATACAGACAAAAAGAGGGAAGAAAGATAAAAAGAAGTGGAAAGTAGGAAGGGGGAGGAGACATTATGTTACAATAAGTGTAGAGGTATATACAGCAAACTGTATGTATTAGATAGAAAACCCATGACTAAAATATAGAACCAGAAGTATTCGGAGAGCCATTAAAGAAAGAGATAAAACTAAAGCCTAAGAATGAAAAAACATCTTTGCATCCATACACAGAACAGAGGTGGAAAAATTACCTAAGAATAAAAGTTCCCTGAGGCAAAGAGCTAGTCATGTTCAAAATAAATAAATAAATAAGTCTATCTTGCTCAGCTCATGTATAGGTGATCATGACTTTACGGGTGTGGCTTCTGAAGCTACTAAGAGACACAATCTCACAGCCAGCTTCCCGTCTATCCTCTGACTCTTATACTCTTTCTGCCTCCTCTCTCAGGAATGATTCTTGAGTCATAGGTGCAGAAGAGGTAATGCATATGTATCCGTTGGGCCTGGGCTCCACAACTTGACATTTTAGTTGAATATGGTTTTCTATAATGGTGTCTGTTGAAAAGAGAAGTTTTCTGGATGTGTGGCGAGGACTACACTTATCAGGCAAATACTTTGGATGTAGTTAGGAACTGTGCTAATTCAGTAAAGTGTAGGTTCTCTTTCAAGATCCATGACTTCCCTAGCCCTGGGTAGTTGGCTAAGTTTCCAGTTCAAGGCATGATTTCCCTCTTTTTGAGCAGTTAAGTCCATGAGGTCTCAGTCCTATACAAAGACCTACAGGCAACTAAGAAATGCTGAGAGCAGGGGAAATAGTCTTAACTAGAGACGAACACATCAATTGGTTATTCAATACCAAATGGTCAGCCTTGAAAACAAATATACAAGTAATATTAGACAGACTGAAAAGGTTATATTTACGTATTTAGGAGTGTGTGTGTGAGTGTGTGTGTGTTAGTGTGTCTGTGTGTGTCTGTGTCTGTGTGTCTGTCTGTGTGTGTGTCTGTGTCTGTGTGTGTGTCTGTATGTGTGTAGCAACAACCAATGAAAAAAAAGTTCATGAATGTGAAAGACACCAAGGAGGGGTATATGGGAGGATTTGGAAGGAAAAAAGGAAGAGGGTAAAGATGTAATTATATTACAATCTGAATAATAAAAGAAATATTGTTTTAAAGAAAACAATTGTGACTAGAATGTGGTAATCCAAGGAAATGACAAAGGAGGAGGCTGGAGAAAGTCTTGACACATCATGAGGGCCAGTGCTACCGGAAGAGCAGAGAAATAAAGGCTTGAAAGGAGCTGGGAAGTGTGGCTGCCTCGATGGCATGGGTGGTATCAGTTGTGGTAGAGCTGGAGCAAGAATAATGACAGGCATCTCGCTGGAATTAGTACACGAGGAGAAAAGTAACAGACCATCATCCCAGCGGGAACTGCAATGGAAGAATTGCTAAGAGGAATATATAAAGTCAGAAGCTGTGGCTTCCTCTGCCAAACACAAGAAAGACAAGCAAATATCTGTGTCCTGGTAAGATGGAAGGGGCTAGTGGAGGAGAGAGGCTCGTGGGAAGCATGGATGGAGAGCAGAACACAAAATAAACTATGACGAGAATCATTGTTGAGCAAAGAAGGATGGTGCGGGCTCAGGCTGCCTGTGGAAACACCAGATTCTCCTCACCTCCCAGTCCCTGTGCTACTCCTTCATTTCCCGAGCCTCTTCACCTCCCGAGCTGTCTAGACTCCAACCATCAGTAATTCTATCTGCTTCAAAAACATGAACTCCAAGTAAATAGTTATTTCCTAATTCCGAACTAAACTCACAAAGCCATTTCATTGCCAATTTTTAACTACAGTCTTAATAATTTTATTTACAAGATGTCATGTAATGAACAACATAATTTAGAGAAAAATAAGATCAAAAGTGGCCTTACAAGGCAACAAGATGCGGCCTCCCTGCTCGGAGTTTTCCTTGCATTCTTTTTCAATGTCTTTTTACTGCATTATTTGAGTTTTGATAGTCATTTTTCCATCCATGCTGATACTTTTCAGTCCATTTTATTACTTTAGTTATTTCTGGCTATAATAGTTGCACTGATTGTTTTGTGGACTGTGTATCTCTTTTAAAAATATGTCTTTCTGTAGTCACAAAGCAACTCATTTACTTCCCATTGTCCAATTAAGAAAGACATAATAAGAAATATAACATAAAGCCCATTACGGTACCTTGCCCAGCTGGGTAAATAGATCATTTTCAGATATAGTACCAAATTCTGTCTTATTTTAGGAGAGTTTTTAACTTTTCAAATCCAAATTCATTGCATTATTTGAGGCTTTGCCACCATCAGTCCATCTCCTGATATCAAAGAATGTACATTTTAGAGAAAGCATAGAGAGTGACTGGAGTCATAACCACAAATCACCAGTTGGTGTGCTTCTCAGAACAGTGATACTGGACGAAAAGTCTTTCCCCTCAGATCCTGTGGTGTTAGAGTTGATGGTTTCTGTTGCTTATACAATCTATCATGCCCCCCATCACACAAGTTGGATGCCAAGAGAAATATATCTTTATATTGATATCACAAATGCCATTTTTATCTGTAGACATTGTGAAACTTCACTGGATTCCAATAATTAATCTAGAAATTTCTACTTAAAAGAAGCACTAAAGAAGTTTGTTCCTAAAAAAAGTGTCAACATCTTCAAATAAAATAAAAACCATTTCCACTTCAGAAGCATTTCTATCTTTCACAAACCCAGTCATTTCTCCTCTGGTATGAGCTTCCAGTTAATTGTCTAAGTTGCTGCTCCTAATTCACTGAGAAATACATGTTCTTCCAAAGTCATGTATGAAGTCACAGATGCAGGTTCTGGGTTAGGTTAATTTGGAATAACTCAAAACTTTTCCAATTACTAATTAAACTCAAAACAAAATTCTACCACATACTATTTGTAGAAGCCAGAACCTAGATGCTCCTCAACCGAAGAATGGATAAAGAAAGTGTGGTATATTTGAACAATGACATCTTGAAATTTGCAGGTAAATGGATGGGTCCAGAAAAAAACATATTGAGTGAGGTAACCCAGAACCAGAACCAGAAAGACAAATATAATGTACTCACTCATAAGTGATTTCTAGACACAAAGCAAAGAAAAATTCATCTACAGTCCACAACCCCAGACAACCTAGACAACAAAGAGGACCATAAATTAGACATACATGAATCTACATAGGAAGGAGAAAACGACAAGATCTCCTGAGTAAATTTGAAGCAAGAGGGTCAGGGGAGAGGGTAGAAAGGGAGGGAGAGGATGGGGGGAGCAAAGAAAAATGTATAACTCAACAAAAACAATAAAAAATTCTTCCACATATCCTCCAGAATGACTAAAATCAAGTGAAGACACAAAATGTGGGTAAGACTTTGATGTCACATGAACTCTCATATATACTGTGGATGGTGCCACTAACTCAGAGTACAAAAACAGTCACTAGAGTCAACAGTGTGCCAATTTCCGTGGCATAAACACTCATTTTGTGGCCATCTTCACATTATCAATATGATGTCACAAGAATGGACGGAGGAAGACATGCAAACTCCCTTCTCTTCTAGAACTAAAATACATGCATTTCCTATAAGTGCATATTTCCTTTTTAATTATAGTTCCAGCTGAGGTAGCATAGATATTCACCAAAGATTGCTCACAACAATGCAACCTGTAAAAGCCAATACTAGAAACAACTCAAAAGCCCATCTATTATAGAATAAGTAATATGTACATACAAAATGGAATGCTATTTGCGGATGAAAATGAACAGATTATTACTTTACACAAATCACTCAAACACCAATGGAAAGAGCCACATATCAAAAAAAATAACAATTCCATATACATAAAGATTTAAAACAGGCATAATAGTCTCTGCTTCTAGAAATCAACTCATGATTCCCTTTGTAGAGTAGCAGAACCATCTGTGAAGACCACACAGGGATTTAAAAAAGAAAAACCTTTTGCCATACAGTATACTCTAACCACATTTTCCCTCCCCTAACCTCATTCCAGGTCCTCCTCACTTCCTGACCCACTCAACTCCTCCTCCTCAACTCCATGCCCTCTCTCTCTCTCTTTCAGCAAAAAAATCCAAGAAACTCACATGCACGTTTAAAAAGACACATATACAAAAAAAAGAGAAAGAAACCAAAATATACAAGCAAAAGATCAATAAAATTAAGACAAAAATGCCCAAACAGAGCAGTATGAGACAAAGGTCTACAAAGTGTCATTGATTTCAATTTGTGTTGGTCAACTGCTCCTGGGCATGACGATTACCCTGCAGTGTAGTTAATACACTCAGTGAGATTCCATAGAGAAAATTAATTTTTCTTTGCAAGCAAATATCAATTGTTCCTTAGCTAGGGGTGGGACCCTGGGTCCACTTCCCTCCTCAGGACTGGGACCTCACCTGACTTAAACCTGCATAGGCCCTGCATGTGGTGCCACAGTCTTTTGTGCATTCATATGTGGGTGAGTCCTGCTGTGTCTACGGGAAACTGTTTCTTTAGAGTCCTTCACCAGCTTTGATTCTTAAAATCATGGGGCTGGAGAGATGGCTCAATGATAAAACACTGCCTGCTCTTCAAAGGTCCTGGGTTCAATACCCAGCAACCACATGGTGGCTCACAACCATCTGTAATGAGATCTGGTGCTCTCCTCTGGCCTGCAGGCATAGATGCATGCAGAAAACTGTGTGTGTATATATATATTTTAAATCTTTTCTTCCACAGGGACTCTTGAGCCATAAAAGGAGAGGTTTGTTAAAGACATCCCATTTAGGACTGAGTGATCCAAAGCTCTCACTCTCTATACATTGTCCATTTGTGGGTCTCTGTGCTTGTTGCCATTCAGGTAGATATCAGGAAAGAACCCGATTCATAATAGCAACATAGTAAATTAAAATACTTTAGAATAATTTAAGAAAGTAAAATACCTCTATAATGAGAATTTAAAACAAGAGAGAAATTGAAGATACTAAAGATGGAAAGGCTTCTCTTGTTGTACGGATTAGAAGAATCTAAATTGTTCAAACTGATGTCTTACCAAAATCAATCTGCAAATTCAATATAATCCTCATCAAAATTTCAACATTGTTCTTCACAAATATATATATTACATAGTATATAATAATATGTTCACTAAAATTCATTTAGAAGCACAAAAGGTCTCATGGCAACAAAACAATTTTAAGCAAAATTTATTCTTTAATTAAATGAGGCTGATGGTGTCCCCATGCCTGATTTCAAGTTATATAAAGCCATAGTAACAGAAATAAGACAGTTCAGCACCAAAATCAGACATATTGATTAATGGAAGAGAATAAGAGACACAGATATAAACCCAAACATTTGCATCCTCCCGATTTCTAACAAAGATACCAAAAATATACACTAGAAAAAAGACAGCCACTTCAACAATGGTGCTGGGAAAACTGGTTAACTACAGGTATCCTTATCTCTTACCCTGAAAAATAAATCAAATCCAAATGAATCATATGGCCTGGAACTAAAAATTCTGGAGGAAATCTAAGAAAAACATTTAAAGATGGAAGTATGGGTAAGGACTTTCTGAATAGGAGCTGTGGGGAGCAGAGGAAGCCTTTTGTGAATGTCTAAGGGGCAGATGAAGTTCTGGGTGAATGTGTGTTATTGACATATGCACAACCTAAATGCCTCAGACCCATGATAATGGCAACATCTTCCTTGGATCATGCTCAAGGAATCGATAATGACTTCTTCTGCTCCAAGTATGGATGTTTAAGTCTCCTAAGCAGTGTGTGCTAAAACTATCAACACAGCTTCCTCCTGGATAATAGCAACCTAAAACTGCTCCTCTACAAAATTCTACTAAATTCTAGCTAAACCAGCTTCCTTGTTCAACTGAATATAGGAAACACACCTCCTTGATTCAAATTATAAAATAAATGCACTGAGTTATCAGAATGCTAGTAGTCTGTCTCCAATTTGCCCACCCAATTCCAGCTTTTCTACGTGGGCCTGTTGATTCTTCATTCCTACACCTCAATCAGGTCAATCCCTAAGCTGTGTGGGTTGTAGCAAGGACTCCATTCTCTTAGAAATTAATCAACAATTGACAAGTGGGACTTCATTAAATAAAAACACTTCTGTATAGCATAGAAACGGACTACAGAACAGAGGAAAAATATTTATCAGCTATTAATCAGGCAGACGATTACAAATATTCTAAAATATATGAAGAATACAAAGAAATGAAACAAAAGAACTAAATTTTAAAAATAGGCTAAGGAATTGACCTGGGTTCTCAAAAGAAGAAATATCAATAGCCAATAAATATTTTTTTAAAAAGGTTAAACATTCTTAGCCATAAAAAATGCAGATTAAAGGAAGCTACAGGCTCTCCTGAATATGTAGAGTCTAGCTTCTAATTTTTATATGTATATGTGTGTAGAAGTGAATGTGCATAGCCAGAAAACTAAACAGGAACCCATGAGACTGGGGATGGGGGGGGGAGTATTATTTCAAGAAAGGGGCTGTGGAAAGGAGTGGGACACCTGTGATATGAAGATGGAAGAGGGAATACTAGACGGGTTTAAGTGGGAATAGGAGGTAAGAATATGGGGGAAGGGGGTATCAAGGAGATGGTTAGCCAAAACCAAAGATATATGAAAATGCCATGAGGAAAATTGCTTTGTTGTAAGATTATTTTAAAAGCTGACAAAAGGGCTAAGGTGGTGGCTCCACAGATGAACCACTTGCCACTCAGGTGTAAGGACTCAAGTTTGAGCCACAAGAACCCACACGATGTTAGACGCAGTAGTGTATGTGTGTGATCCCAGTACGCCTATGGTCTCTAGGACACAGCAGTGAGCAAAAGTTCATGTCTCAAAAACAAGGCAAAAGGTGAAAACCAATGCCTGTGGTTGTCCTCTAACTTCTACGTAAATGCCAGGGCACATAAGTGCCAACACTCACGAGTTTTCACACCCACATGAACTTGCACACCCACACTTATGTGCTACACACACACCATATAAACACATATATACAAATGTGTGTGTGTATATATATATATATATGCCTTTTTTAAAGAAAATAAGCTATACCGATGAGATTATAGCTGAGGTAATTTATTGAGGTGGTTTTGTTATAAAACATTATGATAATTTTACCAGCAAGGAATTTAATTATTAATTTCCTTTCCTGGATAAGATTTAAGGTCATAGGTGTTGAAAGACATTTACTTTATTATTGCTAGAGAGTTACTCATTGAAATTATAGTTAATTAATAAATTATAGATGTCTATTTTCCCCCCAGAAAGACCCATTGCCCCTTTCCGGAATGTTTTCAACACAGTATGAATTGGAGGTGGCTGGAAAGCCCCCTTCAGAATATTCACATGCACTGAGCTATATACATCTGCAATGGTCTTGGCAGGAGCACTGGCTGCATTTGCCCCTCTAACCAAACCATATTTACACAACAAATCTAGTTTTCTTCCCACTCTCGAATATCAGGGACAAATTTAGGAATCACCCTAAAGAAAGATGTGTAAAGTGTCCCAATGATAAAATGTATTCATTTGACAGAATAAATGACTTGAAATCATAATCACTAAGGACAATGCCATTACCTCCCCCTTACCTGAAAGTGCATGTTAATCTAACAAGACGCTGTCTTTTGCAGCACCTACACTTCTTAGAGGTCCATGCTGAAAGTTGTTTCCTCTCCTGGATTTCAATGGAGAAATTCTAAAATCCTGCCTTCAGCGTATCTCCTTTAAAAGCAATTTTTCTCATTTTCCCTCAAAACATAGATCTCTAAATCCTTATGTATTTTCCCAGGTGTAAAGTGAACAATTCTTTCAGGACATTAAAAATAATCTTTATCTGCAAAGACTATACTTTCAGGGATCATTTCTATAGTTTGTTGCACAGGTTCCTGTCTGCCCAAGCTGGAGCTTTCTTTCTTATTGTGTAGCCTGAAGCTGAAAAGACAAAGCCTCATTAAAAATCACACCGGTCACCAGTAAGGAAACCAAACCACCAGACAGAGAGTTTTGCTTTGTTTTGTTTTAAGCATTTGTACCTGCTCTATTCAGATCCACTGTTAAAAACTGTTTAAGAACACATTAGGTTGAACAATCCCTAGAAGTCTAAGAATGATACATTATCACTGTAGCACATTATAGAGGATGCCACTCAGAATGTTATGCCATCTAATTAATTTGGGGACTACCAGAAGGATTGATGTCTTAAATAGTCAAAGAAGCACATCCAACTACAATTTTTAGCACATCTTATAAAATATTACATCCCAACAGGCATTATGTACTGTCCGTCACAGGATGCAGATGAGATGAAGCAGTGCTGGGCTGGAAGGAAGAGAGGAAAGGATGAGGAAGAGAGAAATGGAAATTCTGAGAGGTCTGTGGAGAGCCAGAGGCTCAGCCTGCAGAGGACTGTCCTTCAGGGAGAATTAGCAGCAAAGGAAGGATGTTGACAACAGTGAGAAACCCTGTAAAGGAGGAACTTAGAGAGTTGAAAATGCTTAGAGAAGACAGGGTAGCCACGAGTGCCAGAAATGTCTTAAATAATGATAGCCAACAAACACAACAGCCGTGTTTCACCTTGGACATGTCGCACTCAATCACAGTTTTCTTCCCACCACTGAAAAGCTGATATATCAAAAAATTTTGGCTAACTTTAAGTAGGAAATGCTTCTAAAAGCGACTATAAGAGGATGAAGTTTCCTTTAAATATCATAGCTAAATAAATGTTGTTTAAAAGAATGTTTTCCAATGGGTTTAGGTATTCGATCACCTCCTTTTCTCAAGGGACTGCCATGTTTTATTGTCCAGATGGTGCTACTGACCCTTATTAACACAAATTAAACTGCATATAGCACCTAAAGTACGCCACGCCGTTTCATCCAAGAAAAACAGTGATTAGCATTCCAGCTCTACTTCAAAGTTTCTGATGTAATAAAGGAAATAAAATCCATTAGAAAAGATTATTTTTTATCATCATATGCCCAGATCTGAATCAGTCATATAATTGCTATATAAATATAAACTACAAATTTTTCTAGCAAATACTTGGAAAAAACAAAAGTACCTCTTATTCTTACTTTGAGAAAGATGTCATTGGTAAAATAAGATGTTCTAAGGAAGTTAAGATTTTTTTTTTAAATGGATGAAGGACACTTGAGGTATTTTGTGCATGAAATTCAATAGGAAATTCTCTTAATTTAAAAAGAATTTAAATGCATCTTAATCTGAAAAAAAATTATGATCATAATTCTTCCTTACACAATTGGTTATGAGAAACCAGAGAGAGAGAACATCTACGTAATTAGTAACAAATTCTGAGAATGAAACAAGATTCACAGTCAAGTTTAGATTAACATCAGCATGACAAAGCTAATGGGCACCTGGATACTCTTACTATATACCCATGATTCTACAGTGATTTTATCAGTGGGTATAAATTTTAATGATTTTATTTTAGGAAAATAAAATACACTCAGAAAAATGATTAAAATCCAAGTCTAAATTCAAATTCTATAATTTTCAATATGATAATTGAAATCTTTTTAGAATGGGAGATAAAGAGTTAGCTCAACAGGTTAAGAGTGCTTAACACTCTTGCAAAGGGCCTGGGTTTGGTTCCAAGCACACCCGTGGCAACTCACAATTACCTGTAACTCCAGTTCCAGGGGATCTGAAGCTTTCTTCCATCCTCCAAGGGCACCAGGCACACACGTGGTACACATACATGTATGCAGCAAAACATTCGTAAACATAAAGCAAATAATAAATCCTTTAAAAATTTAAATATCTTCCTAGAAGGCTGTAGAGGGAAGTAGTTAGAAATGCTGACCCTGAGCAGGGTGAGGTGGTGCACGCCTTTAATCCCAGCACTCAGGAGGCAGAAACAGGCGGATCTTTATGAGATAAAGGCCAGCCTAGTGTACACCATGTGTTCCAGGTCACCCATGGCTACATGGTGAGATCCTGTATCCAAAGAAGGAGGACAAGGATGAGAATGGGAAGAAGAGAGCCTGAGGATTGTTGACCTTGAGGATTCCCAGGCTGTCTCTTCTTTCACTTGCTTTATTCACCCTGGGCTTCAACCCTACTACAAGTAGTGGCTAGCAGTAGGGTAACACAAAGATGCAGTAGCGTCTCTCAGAGATTCATTGGTTTTATGAATTCGCCATAATATGTGGAAGACTGGGAGGAGGTCCTTACCAGCCATTCACCTTCTACTAGCCTTCAGTCATGATGCTAACTAAAGCCATTGGTCCTCTTAGGTCATTAGCGATTGCAACCCTTGAAAACATCATCCCAGGAAAGAAACATTCTTATATTCACTTTTCAGATAAGAAAGCTATTTAAAGTTTAGCTCTAGTGACATTTTTTAAAAGCCACTGAATGTCAGAATTCATTTAGAGATCCTAGATTATAACCCTCCAATACCACTTTGCAATAATCGCTCCCATCGATGTTTTTATTCTACAGTAAAGATGTATAATAACAGCCCTGGTTTTGGTAATTCAGTACAGTAGGTCACAAAATGTGACCTTGGAACTCCTGGGGCTCCTGAAGACCTTCACTAGAAACTCACAAGGTGAAAAGTATTTTCATAATAATACTGAGACCTCATTTGCTTTTTTTATTATTTTCATTCTATGGTAAACACACAGTAAAATTTCCAGAGGCTGAGTGATCCGTGACATTGCAACAAATTGAACACAGAAGCCTATGTGAGAATGCAGCTAAGCCAGACATTAAAGACAATGGCAGAAGTATGAAACAATACCACTCCACTAACCAGCCTTCTTTTCATTTGGGAAGTTAAGATATTTTTCTTTAAAATGATATTTGTGCTAATAAGCTTGGTTTTTTCATAAGATATAAATATATGCTTCTCAACTTAGAAGCAGTTAAATCCTGGCAAGCCTATAGTAAGTTGAGACTATAGTAAGACAAAGATACCCCTCATATATTTAACCTAACATGCTGTGTTGCCTAGCAGAGCCTTGCACTGTTGAACATTGGTTCTTTAGCCTGTGACTGCACAGCTAAGTAGAAGCTGATGCTCAGTACCACCCCTAGCGTTTAATCAGCATCATATTGAGTATTGCTAGCCTGAGAAAAGATGAAAGATAAAAGAGTCTAGTGAATGTGTCTTTTCCAACATTGTAGAGTTGAAAAATTGTAAGATGACAACCATATGCACATGTTTTCTAACATTTTATTTTTGAATATCAATGTACTAAATGAATCTAGATCTGGGACGTATAAATAAAAGTTCCTGGGAAGGGCTCAATAATTTGTGTGAGGCTAAAGGGTTTCTAAAAGCAAAAGCTACAACAAATACAATATTTATGCCATTGTCACTGCAAGACTACAAACAGGGAGAGAAGATTGATTACACAAGGACAACTTTTCAATGAGTGTTTGGTATAGTTTGGCAATTATTTTGGCACTCTGGAATACTTTCTCAAAAAGAAAGAAAGAAAGAAAGAAAGAAAGAAAGAAAGAAAGAAAGAAAGAAAGAAAGAAAGAAAGAAAGAAAGAAAGAAAGAAGAGAGAGAGACTTTAATCAGCTCCCAGCTAAAAATTCAAAAGGGCAGGAGATTTCAAGTGTCCCTTTTTGGTTATGTTACCTCATGTCAGACAGAATGACGAAACATGAGAATAATTTGTCTTTGCGGAAGGCAAATTACCAAACAAGAAGCCAGAGACAGATTCAGGAATCAGACTTGGACTTTCCTAGCTACTACCAGAAACCTGACAAAAGCAACTACAGAAATGAAAGATTTGCTTTAGTTCCTAGTTCCACGGAATATAGTCAATTACTGCAGAAAACATACAGCAACACAAATAGGAGGAAATATGTTCACATGGCATCCACAGTCGGGAAGCAGAGAATAATGAAATCTGGTATGCAACTTGTTTTTTCTTTTTATTCAGCCCAGGACCCCTCCCTATGGAAAGATGCTACCTGTCACGGCCACCGTCATCCCGCAAGATTGACGCGACCACTGGAGCTCTTCTTGCTAAGCAGTTTATTTCAGGACTCCATTCACAGCAATCTTTTCCCTTCTCTTTCTCTCCCTCTCTCCCCGGGCAAAACCTCTCCCAGCCCTTAAGTAGGCCTGGGCCGCCAACCCCAGATTGCCAGGTGGGCATTGCCCATAGGTCCACGCATATGCAAGCAGCTGACAGTCATTGCATGATAATAGCATAAGTCAGGCTTTAGCCATAGGAGTTGATTATCACAGAGAGCACTCGCTTTCGGGATCGCGGTGTGACTCCACACAGCTCTCTACATTGCCATCAGGTGTGGCTTCACGCAGCTTGCTACCCACAGTTAAAATAGGACTTCCCACATCATGTAACATATTCTATATAATCCTTCACAGAATATACAGAGGCTTGTATACTAGGTGACCCTACATCCTGTCAGTTGACAATGTTTAATCATCATACTTAAAGTCATTCTAGGAAGTCTCAGCTCTTAAAGATTCTAAGAACTCCCACATCACCACAGAGGATCAAGTTCTCAACATGTAGACCTTTTCAGGAAAAACAACCACCAAACAATAGCAGAATTGATGTCAGAGACTATCTTCAACTTTGTACATTTGAAGATAAAGAACTTTCCTTATCTCAAAATGGGATAAGGAAAACACAGTATAGAAGTCATGCGTGGTAGAACATGATTGTTCTTCCAGGACTGGGAAAACCATATTGGGCATTGTTGTGAGTTCCAGACCAGCCTAGATTACATAGTAATATACTATATAAATAAAACAATAAGAGTAAGTGGACTACAAATGTGTATAATAAAAGGGAAACTATGATAAAACTTTATGGGGGCTGAAAGAGATGATTCACTAGGTGAGAGTGCTTGCTGTGCTAACACACGAACTTAAGTTCAGAACCCAGCACCCATATTTTAAAAAAAGTAATGAGGAATCAGAGACAGGAGGATTGTTGGGGTTTGTTGGCCACCAGGCTAGCTCCAGATGCAGTTAGAAACCTGTTGTAAGGAACAGATACAGTGTGGTACAGTAGGGTACCCAGTATTCCATCCTGTCCTCCATACATACAGGAGAGTACACAACTGCGTACATATATTATACACATGCATACAGACAGACACATACTCACTCATAAAAAACATCAGTTTTGTTGTTATATAATTTATAATATAATTAAATTCAAACAAACAAGTCAAATTGAGGAGAAAAACGTAGGAGTTTCATTGTTCCCTTGTCTAGAAAAATTTTCTTGACACCTGGTAAACTGTCTTGATGTTTAGAATACAAACTAAAGATACTAAAGTAGTAAGTTTATATTTATATTTAGATGGTATTATACTGAGGGTTCCCTGAAAAGATACATAGTGTAGAGAGATGATGGATAAATAGATAGATGATAGATAGACAAACAGACAGACAGATGATAGATTAGATAGATAGATAGATAGATAGATAGATAGATGATAGATAGATAGATAGATGATAGATATAGATCGATGACAGATATATATGTAGATATCATAAAACACTGATTCACATGATTATGAAAGTTAAGAATTTCAAGTACAGCAAGTGTTGTACTTAAAAACCTATGAATTAAAGGAAAAATAGTACAGATCCCAGAGAACATTGAAAACTGAGAACCAAGAATACCAGAAGACTGAGGCTCACCTTAGGAAGTCTAACAGGAACACTAATCCAACTTTCTTCCACCTTTTCCCTGTTTGGGTCCTTAGAAAACAGGGTGACACCTATTCTTTTAGGAGAGGATAATCTATCTTGCCTTAGCTCATCAACTTAAATGCTTATGTCTCCCAGGAACACTCAGAAACACACCCAGAATCCTCTGGTCCAGCTAAGCTGACCTATAAGGTCAGCCATCACAGATGGTGTGTATCATCTCTAACTTATGGGAAAAGAGGCTATAGATGCTTTACGATAAAATGCTTTTTTTAATTTTATTCACAGATGGTCTTTAAATTGCAATGGTTCAATTTACAACTTTTCAGCTTTACTATGATGTAAAAAAAATTACCCAATAAAAGCATTTGCTTCGTACTTTCAGGTATCAGTAAATAATTTATGAGACACTTAACATTTTATCACAAAATAGAGTTTATGTTGGATGATTTTGCCCAATACAAGCTGTCAGTAAATACTCTAAACAGATTTAAGGAAGGCTAAGCTTAATGGAAATGTTCTGTGGGATAGATGAAAAAAAATGAACTTTCAGAGTATATTATTTTCAATTTAAAATACATTTATGGAGTTATAATACTATCATAAGTCAAAGAACATCAGTATTTTTTAGTTTGTTTTAAAATTTTCTCCCTTGTTTCCCTTATGCAAAGAATAATTGTAATTTTTAGGACAGTATTAAATGGTCATAATGGATAATTTTTCCAGTCCTCAAGATATTAAATGTAGAAAGAAAAGATGCCAGTTTGCTCTGGTTGTAGCATATTTCTATGTAATCTGCATATTGTACTGACATGGAAGGAATACAGCATCAAAAACAGTTACTCCCTTAATAAAATAATCCCAACAAATTTTGAAATTTTGCAAGACTTCTTTGACTCTAACAGTTATTAGATTTGCTTTTTAACCTAAATTAACTTAGGCAAATATTTAAAGAAAAAAAGGTATGTGAAAGTGGAAAGCAGAACAAAAAAATAAAAATAAATAGGGTATAAACCGAAGATTATGGGCCAATCTCATCCTTGGAGAAAGTTCAATCAGATGCTATGAGCCCTCCATAGACATAAAGTAATGGTTTTCAAATTAGGATGTACTTTAATATTGAATGTTATAACAGTCAGCAAGCATTAGCTAAAGTTTCCTTCTCTGATTTACATGAAGGTCAACCTGACAGAAAAGTCTGAGCTTCACGTGGGATATTTAATTTCTTAGATGACCTCTAGTGGTCATCCAGGACACACATTGGAGTGTGAAATAAGAGCTGCTTATATTACCAAGAACAAAAAGATCAAATAGCAGATGGGATCCTGAAAATGTCATTTACAGGTCACAGAAATTTTCAGAATATTCAGTGTATAGAAGATCAAAACACTTAAGGTATATCTTCATTGCCTATATTTAAGAAAACATACTAAATAAAAAATATACAAAAATCTCACAATATAAAGTAGGAAATTAGCTATAACATTGCCTAGAAACAACATTCAGTAATAACAACTGAATAAATAAATCATGGTTCTTACATATAGTGAATTACACCAACTGAGATGAATGGCATAGCTATTTAAATAAAATGCACTAACAAATATTGACCCACCACTCATCGTAGCCCCACTAGTCAGTCAGTCAGCAAGGCTCCTGTGGGCAGACTGCTCCAACACACCCCCCATTGCACCCTGTGATCTACAAGTCTCTCTCGGGCTCCCAAACCCCACCACCCAATGAGGCATCAGCAGCTCCCTGAGACACAGAAACCATCTGCACTGATTAGACCAAGAGGTGAGTAACTGGTCTCCCAGATGGACAGCCTAGTCTCTATGCATTAGGCCCTGGGGCACATCCAGTACTCCTCCCCCACCCATTGCATCCCTACTAGCTGGTCAATAAGCTAGACTCCTGCAGGCAGGCCTCTCTACCATCACCCCTCTTTGGACCATGTAATCTACAAGGCCCACTCTGCCCCCGAAACCCACTCATCCACCAAGGCATCAACCGCCCTTGGAGGCATAGACACTACCTGTACCAATTGGAGGAAGAGTGACCCTGGAGGCATAGGCACCACCTGCACGGAATGGAGGATGAAACAGGGAAATGCCAGGGAAGGTATAAATTCAACAACATAACGAGTAATATGGCACCACCAGAACCTAGCGGCTCTACATCAGCAAGACCTGCACATTCTAACACAGAAGGAGTTAACCTTAAAAATAACTTTATGAAGATGATAGAGGTCCTTAAAGAAATTGAAGAAAAGACAAAAAGATGGAAGAAATCAGTAACTCTCTTAAATAAAGCCAAGAAAAAAAAAACTATCAAATAGGTGAAGGAAACAGTTTAAGATTTGAAAATCAAAATAGAGGCAATAAAGAAAATACAAACCAAGGGAATTTTGGAAATGGAAAATCTGCATAAATAAAGAGAAGCTTCAGATGTGAGCATAACCAACAGAATGCAAGAGATGGAAGAGAATATCTCCGGCAGGCATTGAAGATACCATAAAGGAAATAGATTCATCGATCAAACAAAATATTAAAGCCAATAAAATTATCATACAAAAACATCCAGGAAATCTAGGACACTATGAAAAGACCAAACCTAAGAATAATAGGGATAAGAAGAAGAAGAATGCCAGATCAAAGGCACAGAAAATATATTCAACAAAATCATAGAAGAAAACTTTCCCAACCTATAGAAGGAAATGCCTATGAAGATAAAAGAAGCTTACAAAACACCAAATAGACTGGACCAAAAAAAAGGCCCCTCACCACATAACAATCAAAATATTTAACACCTTAACACAGAGAATAAAGAAAGAATATTGAGAGCTGCAAAGGAAAAAGACAAACTAGCATATAAAGGTAGACCCACCAGAATAACACCTGACTTCTTAATGGACACTCTGAAAGCCAGAAGGTCCTAGACAGATGTAATGCAGATACTAAGAGACCACAGATGCCAGCCCAGACTAATATATCCAGCAAAACTTTCTATTGCCATAAACTGAGAAAAAATATATTCCATGACAGAAACCAGATTTAAACAATACCTATCCATAAATACAGCCCTATAGAAAGTACTAAATGGAAAGCTCCAACCCAAGGAAGCTAGCTGCACTCATAAAAATACAGGCAATTGATAGTCTGATACCAGCAAATCACAAAGAAGCAACACACACACACACACCACCACCACCACCACCATCACCAAAAAAAAAAAGGAATTAATAAGGACTGGTCATTAATAACAGTTAATATCAATGGACTCAATTCACCTATAAAAAGACACAGTCTAACAAAATGTTTACAAAAACAGGATCCATCCTTCTACTGCATACAAGAAACACACCTCAACTTCAAAAACAGACATCACCTCCAAGTAAATGGTTGGGAAAAGACTTTCCAATCAAATGGAATTAAGAAGCAAGGTAGTGTAGCTATCCTAATATCTTACAAAATAGACTTCAAACTAAAATCAATCAAAAGAGATGGAGAATGACATTTCACATTCATCACAAGAAAAATCTATCAAGATGAAATCTCAGTTCCCCACTACAAGGGCACCCACATATGTAAAAGAAACATAACTAAAGCTTAAATCACACATCAAACCTCACACCCTAAAAGTGGAATCCTTCTACACACCACTCTCACCAATTGACAGGTCTTCCTTACAGAAAATTAGCAGCCAAAACATAACAAACTCAAATGGGTTTAAACAGACATTTATAAAACATTCCACCCAAACACATAAAAAAATACTTTCTTCTCAGTACCTCATGGAACTTTCTCAGAAACTGACCACATATTCAGTCATGAATCTCAACAAATACCAAAAAAAAAAAGGAATAAATTTCTGTATTTTATTGGATCACCGTGACTTAAAGTTAGAATCAACAGTAACGCTAATTGCAGAAAGCCTACAAACTCATGGAAATTGAATAATGCTCAACTAAATCACTATTGGAACAAGAAATAAATAAAAATAATTAAAGACTTCTTAGAATTTAATGAAAATAAATGTACAACATACCCCACCTATAAAAGCAGTACTAAGAGAAAAGTTCATAGTTGTAAATGCCTACATAAAGAAGTTGGAGAAATTTCACACCAGCAACTTAACAACACACCTGCAAACTCAAGAACAAAAAGAGCAAACTCACCTAGAAGGAGTAGACACCAGGAAATAACCAAATTGAGGGATGAAATCAACAAAAATAGAAACAAAGAAAGCAATACAAAGAATCAATGAGACAATGAGTTGGTTTTTTGAGAAAATCAACAAGATAGACAAACCCTTATCCAAACCAAAAGGCATTGAAAGAATATCCAAATTAAGAAAATCAGAAGTGAAAAGGGGGACATAACAACAGACACTGAGGAAATCCAGAGAATCATCCAGTCATACTTCAAAATCCTATGCTCCACAAAATTGGAAAATTTTAAAAGAAATAGACAATTTTCTGGATAGGTACCACTTACCAAACTTTAATCAAGACCAAATAAGCAATTTAAATAGGCCTAAAACCCCTAAGGAAATAAAAGCAGTCATTAAAAGTCTCTCAACAACAACAACAACAAATAAAAAAGCCCATAGTCAGATAGCTTCAGCACAAAATTCTACCAGAATTTCAATGAAGACCTAATGTCAATACTCCTCAAATTGTTCCACACAATAGAAACAGAAAGAACCTATCAAACTCCTTTTATGAGGCTACAGTTATCCTGATAATGAAACCACACAAGATATTACTAAAAAAAAAATTACAGACCAATCTCCCTTATGAACATTGATGCAAGTATACTCTATAAAATACTGGCAAACCAAGTGAAACAACACTTCAAAAACTTCATTCACCATGACCAAGTAGGTTTCATCCCAAAGATGCAGAGATAGTTTAACATATGAAAAATCTATCAATGTAATACAACATAGAAACAAATTGAAAGAAAAAAGCCATATGATCATCTCATCAGATGCTGAAAGTCTTTGACAAAATCCAATGCTCCTTCATGATAAAGGTCTTGGAAAGATTAAGGATACAAGAACATACCTAACATAATAAAGGCAATATACAGCAAACTGACAGACATCATAAAGTTAAATGGAGAGAGATCCAAAGCAATTCCACTAAAATAAGGAACAAGACTAGAATGTCTACTCTCCCCATATATACTCAAAATAGTACTGGAAGTGCTAGTTAGACCAATAAGACAACAAAAGGATAGCAAGGGGATACAAATGGGGAAGGAAGAAGTCAAACTTTCACTATTTGCAGATGATATGATAGTATACATAAGTGACCCTAAAAGCTGTACTAGGGAACTCCAACAGCTGAAGAACGCCTTCAGTAATGTGGCAAGATATAAGATAAACTCAAAAAAATCAGTAGCTCTCCTATATACAAATGACAAATGGGCTGAGAAAGAAATCAGAGAAACATCACCCTTGGCAATAACCACAAAAAGTATAAAACATCCTGGGGTAACTCTAACCAAACAAGTGTGTGAAAGACCTGTATGACAAGAACTTTAAATCTTTGAAGAAAAACATTGAAGAACATATCAGAAAATGGAAAGATCTCCCATGTTATTGGATAGGTAGGATCAGCATAATAAAAATGGGAATCCTACCAAAAGCAATCTACATATTAAATGTAATCCCCATCAAAACCCCAACACAATTTCACAAACCTTGAAAGAATAATACTTAACTTCATATGGAGATACAAAAAACCCAGGATAGCTAAAACAATTATGTACAATAGAGAACTTCTAGAGGCATCACCATCCCTGATTTCAAGCACTGCTGTAGATCTGTAGTAATAAAAACAGCTTGGTGTTGGAATAAAAATAGACATGTAACCCAATGGAATCAAATTGAAGACCTTGACATTAATCCGCACACCTATAAACACCTGATTTTTGGCAAAGAAGCTAAAACTGTACAATGTGAGAAAAAAAGCATCTTCAACAAATGGTGCTGGCATAATTGGATGTCAACATGCAGAAGATTACAAATAAATGCATATCTATCATGATGGACAAAACTCAAGTCCAAGTGGATCAAGAACCTCACCATAAATCCAGGTACACTGAACATGATAGGACAGAAAGTGGGAAGTAGCCTTGAACATATGGCACAGGAGACCACTTCCTAAATATAATACCAGTAGCACAGACACTAAGAGCAACAACCAATAAAACTGAAAGCTTCTTCTGTAAGGCAAAGGACATGGTAAATAAGAGAAAAGAACAGTCTACAGAATGGGAAAGATCTTCACCAACCCATCTGACAGATGACTGATCTCCAAACTATATAAAGTATTCAAGAAATTAGGCATCAAAATATCAAATAATCCAATTAAATTGAAGTATATATCTAAACAGAGAATTCTCAGCAGAAGAATTTCAAATGGCTGAAAGACATTTTTGAAATTGCTAAACATCCTTAGTCATCATGGAAATGCAAATCAAAATGACTCTGAGATACTATCTTATATCTGTCAGAATGGCTAAGATACAAAACACTGAGAACAGCTTATGTTGGAGACAAAAAGGATTAAGGGGAACACTCCTGCACTGATGGTGGGAGTGCAAACTGATACAGCCACTTTGGAAATCAGTATGGCCATTTCTCAGAAAATTGGGAATCAATTATCCTCACGACCCAGTAATACCACTCTTGGGCATATACCCAAAAGATAGTCAATCATACCACTAGGACATCTGCTCAACTATGTTCAGAGAAATATTATTCATAATAACCAGAACCTGGAAACAACGTAGATGCCTCTCAACTGAAGAATTGGTTAAGAAAATGTAGTACATTTGGCAATAGAATATGACTCTACCGTTTAAAAATGAAATTTGCAGATAAATGGATGGACCTAGAAAAATATTATTCTGGGTAAAGACACCCACACCCAGAAAGACAAATATGGCACATACATATTTATATGTAAATGCTAGCTATTAAATCGATGATAAGCAAGCTAAGTCCATAGAACCATGGAGGTTCAGAGACACATCCTCCTGCAGCAAATAGGACAAATACAGAGACCCACATTTGTTGTAATATGAGCGGCGGGGCTGCATCTCTGGCACCCGGCCGCCCACATGGCTAGCTTATGCCCCGAAATAATTACACGGAAACTGTATTCTTTTGAACACTGCCTAGCCCATTAGTTCCAGCCTCTTATTGGCTAGCTCTTACATATTGATCTAACCCATTTCTAATATTCTGTGTAGCACCATGAGCTGGCTTACCAGGAAAGATCTTAACATGCGTCTGTCTGGAGTGGGAGAATCATGGCGACTCCTCACTCGGCTTCTTTCTGCCAGCATTCTGTCTGTTTACTCCACCCACCTAAGGGCTGGCCTATAAATGGGCCAAGGCAGTTTCTTTATTAGTTAACCAATGACTTTCCTCCATCATTTCCCCTTTTTCTGTTTAAACAAAAAAAAGAAGGCTTTAACTTTAACAGCAAAATTACATATAACAAAACAGTTATCAAGTAAAAATTATAGTTACAATATTTATATCTATTTTATCTTTTATCATAACTAAGGAAAACTATAACTATAACTAACCATTCTTCAACTCCATCAAAGACTCCAGAAGGATATAATATTACCTAAGCAAACAAGAGATCCAAAACTCTAGAAATGACAGAGAAATCTCACTGCCTGGACAGTCACCCAAAGTTTCTCTGTACCGTTGGGGCATCTGTCTTCAGCCTACAGGCCCATAGTATCCAGCAGACATTTTCATCAAGCAGGAAATTCCAAAGACAGTTCAGTCACTTTCTGCTGTGTCCTGCAGAATGTCTCGTAGACTCTTTCATGAGTCAGGAACCCCGAAAGACCATCTCACCTTTAGGCAAGTTTAGCAGTCCTCTCTCTGCGGGTTCTTTGTGTCCAGTTTATGCATCAGTCCATGCAAGAGCAGTTTCTTGCCCAAATGGCTATCAAACTCCATAAGGAGCCTCTTCAATGCCCATCTTCCTCTTGAAGTAGCTGGTGCTGCCAGAAGCAGACGTGTCTCATTGTCATGAAAAGCCCTAAATTATTAAAACATTTAAAATGCCATATTCTGTAGTCTTTGAAAGATATGAAGAATGCCTATCTAACTGAAATATATCTCTATATATCTAGAAAATCTAACATGACTACAAGCTTGACTATTATTGATGATTGTCCATTAACAGCCTATATTTCCTAATTATACATTACATTTTAAATGAACTATACAATCACAATACAGTAATCAAGATCAGAAATACATATACATATAACAAAATTGACCTTCAAATCCACACCAATGTAAATTATTCATATCTATATCATATCCCCCTTTAAATGTAAAAGAACATTTATAAACAATATTTGGGAACATGGGCGCAGTTTTTTCTCTCCAAACTGCTTCCTGCTGTATGGGGGCGTCGTTAAATAGGTCTTTCATGGTATAACCTGTGTGCCAGGGTCATCTCAGTTGTCAGTTGAGTGAAGTAATTTTTGAAGGTGTTCACAGCAACCTTTCAGGAGGGCGTGGTCTATCATACCATATCAGGATAGACGCAATCCACAGAGTCTCATCCTCTGTGAAAACAAAAGAAGACCCTCTCCAAAGCATCATATCCTTAGATCCATATTCTGAAATCATAATACCCTTATATCCATTCTGGTTTAGCTTGGCAGCCCATATAATGAAATGTCTCTCTGTACTTAGCTCCTTTACAGTCAAAAATTTTAAAGAAAACACAATAATACAAAGAATCCAGACTCTCTGTGAATTTTCCATTTTTACGTGGCTTATTTTTCTTTATTTCTTTTAATCTATAACTATCTGTACTCTGTCTCTTTAAAGACTTTACCCTTTTTTAAGACATTAACTTTATTCTTTATATATATCTTTTTCTCTCTCTCAAGCCTACGTACATTCATCCAACAGTGTCTGAATCAGTTCTATTGTGAATCTGTAATTTTTTTACTATCCAGGAGCATTTCTTAAAATGTTAAGCACTTCTTAAAAACTTAAGTTGCGCCATATACAGATAATACAGTACCGCCTGTGTCCTGCCCAGTTGAAACCTTAACTGCGCTGTTATTACAGTAATTACGGTAGTTCCTGCCTGAGACCAGCACAGTTCAGCATGGCGAAGCCGAGCAGCTCCTGCCTCAGAGCCATTTGGTGCCCCTGAGCCACAGCACACAATGACTTCCTTTTAGGCACACAGCAAGTCTAGTTGCCATCAAACAAATCGTAGTACTTTATTCCAAATGCTCCATTCAAAGACTCTTTCTCCCGCAGGAGCCAGACAGAGATTGCAATGGTGGCACAGTGCAGAAAGTCAGCATTTTAAAACAGCCAGTTTTTTCCTGTTGCTGAGTCAGGACCATTTCTTTGCGGCACGCAACCCACAAACAGCAAAAAGCTGTCGTGAATACTCTCTCTCTCCTTTTTAAGCCCTCTCAGGTTTTACGTGGAGTTCATTAGCACGTTGGGTGCCACTCTGTTGTAATATGAGCGGCGGGGCTGCATCTCTGGCACCCGGCCGCCCACATGGCTAGCTTATGCCCCGAAATAATTACACGGAAACTGTATTCTTTTGAACACTGCCTAGCCCATTAGTTCCAGCCTCTTATTGGCTAGCTCTTACATATTGATCTAACCCATTTCTAATATTCTGTGTAGCACCATGAGCTGGCTTACCAGGAAAGATCTTAACGTGCGTCTGTCTGGAGTGGGAGAATCATGGGGACTCCTCACTCGGCTTCTTTCTGCCAGCATTCTGTCTGTTTACTCCACCCACCTAAGGGCTGGCCTATAAATGGGCCAAGGCAGTTTCTTTATTAGTTAACCAATGACCTTCCTCCATCACACATTCAGACAATGTACAGAGAGAGATCTTGGAACACTCAACTCTAGACAGGGTATCTCCATGAGACCTGCAAAAGAAGAAGCAGAAAGATTTTAAGAGCCAGAGCAGATGGAACAATCCAAGGAAACAAGGCCTTCTAAACACATAAGATGAATGCACACGTGAACTCACAGAGACTGAGGCAGCATGCACAGGGCCTGCACAGGTCTGCATCAGATGAGGTCCTAGAGCTGAAAGCAGAAGCTGGCATCCACCCTATGCTCAGTGCAGAAGCTACCTTCTACTGACAACCACTTGCAGTTATCTCCAGAAGAGTCTTAATGAGAACACAAAGTGGATGTCAGTGTGGCAATTTCTCAGAAAATTAGGAAATAATCTTCCTCAAGACCCAGTAATATGACTTTTGGGTGTATATCCAAAGGATGCCTAATCATGCCACAAGGACATGTACTCAACTATATTCATAGCAGTATTGTTTGTCATAGCCAGAACCTGGAAACAACATAAATGCCCTTCGGCCAAAGAATGGATAAGGAAAATGTGGTACATTTACACAATTGACTTCTACACAGTAGAAAAAAATAACTACATCTTGAATTTTGCAGGCAAATGGATGGAGCTAGAAAACATCATTTTGAGTGAGGTAACCCAGACCCAGAAAAACAATTATCACATGTACTCACTCATAAGTGGTTTTTAAATATAAAGCAAAGAAAATCAGCCCACAAATCACAATCCCAGAAAACCTAGACAATGAGGACACTAAGAGAGACATACATAGATCTAATCTACATGGGAAGTAGAAAAAGACAAGATCTCTTGAGAAAATCGGGAACATGGGGACCTTGGGAGAGGGTTGAAGGGGAGGAGAGAAGCAGGGAGGGAGAAGAAAAAAATGCAGAGCTCAATAAAAATTAAAAAAAAAAAGAGTAGGACCCAGGCTCAGGAGTAGGTGGCCAACAGAGAACAAACTCAATGGCATTATTAGAGGTTCCTCGTCTCATAACGTCATGTCAGAGCTTTTTTATGTCTGCTTTTATTTTATTATATTTTTTTAACCTAACAGTGTTTCATATATGTTACAGATTCCAGTTTTGTATTTTTATGGGATTCCTGGCTATGCAAACCAGAGTGTCTTAGTGTATATAATTGTTTCTTATGCCTTTCTTTGGGCTCTTTTGCTTCTGTTTGTTTTGTTCTATTCCAATTTATGTTTTATCTTATTATATTTTATTTTGTTTTATTAGCTCTTAGGTACCTGTTTGTTTTCTAAGGTGAGACAGAAAGGGGATGGATCCAAATGGGGGGAAATTGAGAAGAATGGATGGAGGGGAAATCATCATTAGAGTTTATAATATAAAAAAAAAATCTATTTTCAATAAAAGAAGAATGGGATTTTGGCCCATACTAGCTTCTGTTTTGTTGCATAATATTACCTTGTAACAGTAGCTTTTCATAAAACTAAGCACATGCACAAATGTTTGTTTATGAAATTACAGTCAATTTCTCACAAATTTTACATAAAGGCATTTCTCTTAACCTACCCAGTCACATCTTTGCGATTCAGTAATATCTCAGGACACTCTCTGACTCACAATCATGTTTTCTCTCAGCTGAGGATAGTGACAAATGCAGGCCAACATATAAACTTAAGTCATTTCTGTAGTTTTTGAAACTCAATTATGGGATTCTCAAGTGTGGACTTTGAGACATGACAATGTTACATCACAATGTCAAAAGGTTGAGCACCCCTGAAAGGACAGCTTCCTTTACACGCTTTTCCTGAGAATTGTCTTCTCTTAGTCACACGCTCCACACAAGGCCAAGGGCTTGCTTGTTATTCCATGAGATGTTGGCACCACAATACAAAGGTCCTTGTGCCCACAGATGTCCAGGAAACAAAGGAATGTTGAGCACATAGGGTTGTCCTTTCAAAGGAATGGGTATAAAACTGATTCTCACTTCCAGAAAGCTTGGAATCGGAGGTGACGAATAGTCTGGCGATCTGTGTTATCTGTGGGTCAGACCATATCAAGCTCCAACAACCAGAACCAGACGTGAGTTGTAATCTACATAACCCTTACAGGCAGGGACTTCCCAGACTCGCACAACCAGGACCAAGGTGGCTAATAGCCCAAATGACCTCTATAGTATCAGAATGACCAAAATCAGGCTAAATCCTCCTTAGGCCCTTAAAGTAGCACAGTAGCCTATCTCCAGAACCCATCTTCCTGGAAGAAATGACATGTACCCTGAGTTGAGTTTCCATGCAGCCCTGCTTTCTTGTGCACCAGGGACTGTACTACACCAGGAACTTTTTATTTTCAAATTATGCTGGGTTTAAATATACTGGCAAGAAACCACCTGGCATCAGACTTTCTAGAAGGCTACATCCAGGTTGATAAAGTCAATCTGAAGCGAGTTTACTTTTTTTCTTTTTATTATGGACATCAACATGAACACCTTCAGGAGCACAGACAAAGACATCCACATGGCCTCCGGCTATAGCACAAGCCATGATCTCAATATGACCTCCAGAGGCAGCACCGACCACAGATATCTACATGGGCCATGGAGATCAAACCAAAGCAGAACCACTGACACCAATATGGCCCTCTAGGCCTCAGACAGCAGCATGAATCAGACATCAACATGGCCTCCAGCAGTAGCACAGGCCTTGGACATCCACAAAAACCTTGAGCATCAACACGGCCTTGGGCAGCAGCGCAGAACTCAGAGGATACCGACATAGCCTTCTGGGAATAGTACAGATTATGGGGGTCTTTCAGAGAGGCCCAATCTAGAAAATGAACTGTTTTCCATCTTGGATATCCTGTCGTGCTCAGATCCAGGACCATGATGTGGCTGGGCACTGTGTTCAGGGCCTGTTTGAGCTCCCGGCGGTTGCACACCACCCTGACCGCCCTGGCCGCGACAAAATGCTGCCCCATACATCGCAGCATTCTTCCACACCTGTCGTTGACTTCGTATTCCACCTCTCTCCACTGCATATGTCACTCCATTCCTCCATCTTTCCCATCTCTCCATCACAGAGCTGCCCATCAAAGTGTCATTACAAACAGCAGTGTGCCACACAGTATATCTTCTTTTGCCCAAACAGGTTTACATGCAAACACTCCTTGCAATGAGTCATTGGTCCAGTTCAAGGTTTCTGGTTTCTGAAGCACCATAAATACTGAACCATCACCAAGACTTCTCTCCGACAACCTCCTGTTGTGCAGACTCAGGATGGTTTTGCGGCTAGGCAGGGAGTCCGGGGTCAAGTTCCTCGGCAGCAGCACAGCTCCTTGATCTCGATGCTAGTCGCCCTGGGTCTAACCTAGAACGACTGTGTGCTTGCAGCATGCGGCAGCTCCACAGCCTGCGAGCTCCTTCTCCCAGCAAGGCGAGCAGCAGCAGTGGTTCCATGCTGAGGCCTCAGGCCTCTCCAGAGCAGCACCGCCCCATATATTCAGTAGTTTCACCATTCTATCCAGAGCGCCTGGTTCTGCTCTGCCATCCTCCCTTCTGATTTCATGATTCTACTTTTCAAAAGCATATTCCCAGAGGACGTACCTTCTTTGAGTTGTTCCAGGCATGCTTCGGGCTCTGCAGACTGTTCTTCTGTCACTGTCTCTCCCCTCAGATTCTCTGTGGCTCTCACGGGCTCCTTGGAGGAGCTGCTCCACACTTCCAGGGCGAGTGATGGAGGCTGTGGCTGTTTTTGATCACAGCTGTGCTTCATTTTTAATCTTCAGTGGCAATGATGTGCTTCCAGCTCTGGTTCCACGGCACCCGCTCCTGCATGTGCCCCAGTGGCTCACAGACGGAGTAGAGGTTGGGATGGACTGACTGGAAGCACTGGATCTTGGCCACGGGGACAGCGAAGTTAGCCATGTGCCAAGTAGTCCTAAGCATAGCTGCTGTGGTTCTCCTGAAGTGAGATTTCATCCTTACCTCCTCACAGTTCATTGCTGCCTGACACCTACAGAGAACCCCCTCAATGAGGGAGAGGAGAAAGAAGGAAGAAGTATAAATTTCTTCTATTTGATTATTATTTATTATTATATTATAAACTTTATTATAAAATCAAGTAAGTTCATTAAGTTGTATAAGTCTAGTTAATTTTGATGTGTGTTGTTTTTCATTCATTTTGATTTAATCTTCTTAAAATCCAGATTTAGTTCAAATTTTTTTACATTCTTTGTTCCAAATATTTTATTTTTCCAATCCCAGATGTTTGAGGTATAGAACAAATTACAAAACTTAGCATTTGTGTGTAACTTTTTGGACACATAAGTCCTGCCATGACTTTTTCAGATCTTTGGCTAGAAATTTTTCATAAAGACGCTCTTCCACCCTGGTCTCCCCTATATTGTACCTAAAGATGTACAATAGCTTCAAACCATTTCCTTGAAGTCAGAATAAACAAACAAGTGACACGAGCAAGACATGTGCATGGTCCACTTTCTTTCCGTGACCTAGTCTATACAGCAGTTTGTGTGTGTTTTCTATTGTTCTTACAAATTCTCATAGACTTTGGTGGCTTAAAACTCATTTGACTCATGTTGTATACGTTGGAAGTCTGCACAACGCTCAATGATAAAGGTAAAGGCCATATTCTTCTCTCTATTCTCTGAGAAAACTCATTTCCTTACTTTATCTGTAGCCCAAAGGACCCCTACGCAGTCACAGAGAGCAAAGCAAACCCAGTCCTCACAGGTCATCAAAGGCTTTCATTATTATGGCTTGACGCTGACTCCGCTGTTGTCTCTCGCATCTCCCATCACCCATCTGAGTGAACTGGGTGCACCCAGGTAACATGGGTTATTCCCATCTTACAGTTACTGGTCATCCATTGTGTTCTTAATTTGCCTTCTCTGTGTAATCAAACATTTACAGCTTTCAGGAACTGAGAGGCAGACATTTGGAGATCTTTTATTCTGCCCCTCAAACCTTTAAAGTACATTAAAACATTTAAGTCAAAATAAATGACAAAAGGATATGGAATTTGTAGAATGGTTGGCTATATAATGAAGAATATCATGTTTTTAAATATAAAATCGTAGCCTATACAAAACAGCACGGTCCTTATTATTTAGAATACAGTGTTAAATGGAATATGGTTTCTGATCTCGATTGTTATAATATTGGAGGTCAGATATGTTAGGTAAGTAAACCAATTTTACAGTACAGTGTGAAATGTGGAGGCAGGGCAGTGAGCAGGGCATGTAAGCACAGAAGGGAGGCACTGATGTGTGCAGGGTTGAGTACCCAATCTAATGCTCAACTCACCTTCCTGGGAACAACAGCTGAGACGCGTCTGAAAGGACAAACGTTGCCTTAAAATTTCAAGCAAAAGAAACAGTAAGAGCAAAGTCATGGAGGAATAAAATTACTTAAAGTTTAAAAAATAAGCCCAAAAATTAAATACAAGAATATAATTATCTCCTTTTTCTCCTGCCACTCTCAATTGCTTTCAGTTTATTCCTTGTCCCCTTCATGATATTAGACTGCCATGTCATAAGGGTGACCTGGAAGCAGCTAAGCTGCCGTCAAGAAAGCAGACCTTGCAAGAATGGCTTACTTGAGTCAGGATACCAAATAACTTGCTACACCTTATGGACTGCAAGTAATCTAAGCAGATAACAGATAATCAAGGTCAATTTCTCTCTAAATAGAAAGCAAATTCCCAGAAGGTAAGTCAGTTTGACTCACGGTTTAATAGGCTATGATTGTCCAATTGCTCATAGCATGATGTTGAGCATATCTACAGTATCCAACGGTGGAATTGCTAACCACTTAGCACAATAGTCAATTTCCACCAAGTGAACAAGCACTTCTGTTTTGTTTTGATTTTCCTGTCCAGTATCTCATTGATCCAGCAAGTGAATGAAGTTTAAAAACAATGGAAACAGAGGGAAGCTGCTTGGGGAAAGAGGACCAGAGAGAAGCAGGAAGGAGGCAGGATGGCAGGTGTGCTGAGTATGAGGAAGGGACTATATGTACGTATGGCAATGTCACAATAAAACCAATTGTTCTGCAACACAACTAAACTATAAATAAAGTTAAATCAAAATCAATCAACCCTTGAGTCCTTTGTTCTACAAACCAAAACTTGTACAGATCACAGAAACTAACAGACATTTCCTGTAGAATCCAACTTCCTTCTTTTTCCATTTCAGAATAACCCAGGAGATAACCTGAGCTTTCTAGTAATACAGATCCAGGTGATGCTGTCGCACACCTTTATTCCCAGCACTAGAGAGAAATATAAGGCAGGATGAGACAGGAACTTGTGCTCTTTCAGTCTGAGGATTTCTTGGAGGGAAGAGCACTCTAGTGGCTTGGCTGCTTTGCTTCTCTGATCTTCAGGTTGAACTCCAATATCTATCTCAGGGTTTTTATTATTCATGTTACAGAGCATGGCTCCTGAATCTGGCTGAAATGTTTCTTTAGATTACTATCAACACAGACACCAAAGTAAAGAATCATTGTCAACTCAGCTTCATTCACTGTGAGATGAAAACCTTGATATTTAACAAAACAAGTTCAATGTGCTAGAAAACATGCAAAAAACTGCTACATTAGACCCAGAATAAAGTAAAACCAACTCAATCTCATGTTATGCTATCTCTCTAACAAAGTGAATTAATCAATAAACTCCAGCCTTTCTTTTAGCTTTGCTCAGGTGGACCAGTTACCTGAATTGTAGGACACTAATATGGCACATTCTTAAATTGCATACAAGTGACAAACTATATTTTTAATACAGTTTTCCATATAGCCCAGGCTGTCCCTAAATTTGCTGGGCAGTCCAAGCTGACTTCTAACTTATAAGTATTGTTATTATGAACATGAGCACAATACATTTTGATGACATTTTTTTTAGAATTCTACCTGCCCATAAAATGCTTTCTGCATTAGTAATATGTACTAAGAGTAAAATAAAAGCAAACAAAAATTACTTTCATTTACGTTCACATCAAATTCCCTTTGACAGTTTCCATCTGGTACATTGCACCTGACAGTGCCGGTCCCCACTCTCCCATGTGATGTGATGAGTCATGATTGGCTTCACCCGGACACATCAGCTGAAGGCAGCACTTGGCCAAAAATACCCCATGGGAGATAGTTTTTTTCATGGATAATGAATGAATCATAAACGTATGCTGTATTTTATATTCATTGACAAGACAGTCAGCAGCTACAAGATGCAGAGTGTTTTTGTCAGATTACTTTATTCTTACCACTTGGAAAATGAGCAATTAAGTACATAAAAGAACATTCTAATATCAGTTCTGCCTCTCTGAGTCAAACAAGTAAAAAGAGAACCTCGGTGTTGGTATAGACACAGAGAAGGAAGAAGGAGGGAAATTACTCGAAGAAAATGGTGTGTCCTGACAATGTTTTAATAATACTTTTAGCTCAGAAGAATTTTATATAATACCTCAGATGACTAGATTTTAAAGTAACCAAACTACATGTCTACACAAATCAAATATATGAAGTATTTATTTAGTGCTTTGATTTATCTCCTGTTTTATCTATCTCTTGCTGTGTAACAAATAACCTCCAGAATGTTAGTGGCTTGAAACAACATGACTTATCTCACAATTTTTCTGGGCCATGTAACCAGGTACTATTTAGCTAGGTCCTCTGGTTCTGAGACTCAGTCACCTAAAGGTTCAAAATGTTAAAAAAAAAAAAAAAAAAAAAAAAAACTAAGCCCATTTGTATGTTTGTTAATAGGGTTCATATCCCGTCATGCTGTTGGACTTGGGCTTTAGTTTCTCAAGGTTAGAGATTAGTTCAGTTCACTGCTACACGACCCTCTCTACATAGTGGCTCACAACATGGTATCAAGTAAGAGAGAGCACAGGAAAGGAAACAAGGGGAATTGACGGGAAAAAATAGCTTTGTAATAGGTAAGAGAACTCCCAAAGGACCTGGGTTCAAACCCCAGCGCCCACATGGTAGCTAACAACAACCTGTAACTCCAATTTAAGGACATCTGACCCTCTCTTTTGGTCTTTGCAGGCACCAGACATGCATGTGGTGCACAGACATAAATGAAGCCAAGGCTCCCATCACATAAAGAAATTAAGTAAATCTTTCAAAAATTATCAACAAGAATATAGAATTGAACAAAACCATAAACCAATTGATTCTATCAGAAGACATCCCATCCAGTAGCATAAAATATTTTTAGAAAGAAGGAAGGAAAGAAGGAAGGAAGGAAGGGAAATGATAGTAACCCAAGGCCAGAAGTAGCAACTTTCGCTGTTTTCCCAAAGCAAATTCTTATTAGCAACTCTTCAGGGTCCTCCACATTCAGGGCAGGGTTTGCACAACAGTGTGAATACAGGATCAAGGTCACTGAGAACCTTGGTAGAAGCTGCCTATACACACCTTTAATCCCAGCACTTGGGAGGATGGGGTAGTAGACGAGCTGAAGATCAGAGCACAGCAGCAGTTCAGCACCTACTAGCAAACACCAGGCCTCGTGTTCAGTCTTCACCACAAGAGAAAAAGAAAGGGGGAAAGGCAACCTATCACATTCACTCCGGTATAACAAAATCATGGCCCACACTATGGAGAAAAAGCAGGGGAAGGGAGGGGGTGTTTTAACATTAAAGTCTAATCACGAGTCACCAAAATGATGACATTAATATTAGAGGGCAACGTGGAGCTGGTCATTGGTAACACAAAACAGTTATCACTCTCCCAGGAGCATCCCTTTCAGTTCTCCTACCTCAAACATTCATGTCACGTTTGCTTTCTCAGACAAGATGATGTCAACATTAACATTCAGTGCTGGGAGAATCTGTGACCTTTCTACACTTAATAGTTATCAACTGCACAGTCGCTATTGAAACAGACAATACCGAAATCAAAAGTTCAGACAGACAATCAGCCTCTTGCATTCATAACCAACAGAAGAGAACCCACTTCCACTTAGTTAATGTAACACACAATGCAGTAATATTGTTGGGGTCTCGGCAAGCAGCACAGCTAGCAGGGAACAAAACCGTGTCAGGCAAAGAATGAAACTCAGGTCAGCGCCACTTTAGCAGGTGCTGGGTTAAAATTTCCAGAATTTGACCTCACAATTTATTTTTCTTACATATTTAAACACACTAAACCTTTGGGGGAAAGTCTCCGCATGACAGTTATGACAAAGCTTCAGGGATGACTACGTTGAGACTTCCTTCCAAAGTACACCTCTACAGCAAAGCACCTGTGACCTTCATCAAAACAATCCATTGACTGATAGAAAAAGAGCAGGGAAAGGGCCTTATAATGAAGGATTTATAATAAGCATAAGGAGAGATCCTATTGATGGAGGATGCAAAGTACATGAGGCCTCTTTCATAAGGTAGGGTTCGGGTCACTGAAAGACAAATCTCAGGATTACAGCCCCAGTAATGCTCAGGATTTGGGGTGATTCACATGAAGCCTGGATCCACAGAATAGTAAAGATCACCAGGCTGTTAGACAACATCCACTCCAGCCTTCTGGGTGACCAGGATGAGTCATTTCCTTCCCTTAAAGGAAAAGAGCCTGAATGTTTAACAGTTCTCGTTTTTCTATTGTTTTCTAAAATCTGTGCCTCCCTCATAATATAGCATTAACATACCTAGATAAGTATAATATATAGAGATATTACTATTATCTACTTAATTACTTAGCATTATAAATATGAAAGTATTTATACATGTTAACTAGTAGGAGATCAACCTGTAAACTCAAGAACCTCCAGCCGGGCGGTGGTGGCACACGCCTTTAATCCCAGCACTCGGGAGGCAGAGGCAGGCGGATCTCTGTGAGTTCGAGACCAACCTGGTCTACAAGAGCTAGTTCCAGGACAGGCTCCAAAACCACAGAGAAACCCTGTCTCGAAAAACAAAACAAAAAAAAAAAAAGAACCTCCATTAGTACTAGGGATATAGTTCAGTGAAGAGAGCTTGTCTAATATGCACAAGACCCTGGGTTTCAGGTCCAGCACACACACACACGAAATAATCTTAATTAATTAAAAAGTAATGATATACTGATACATTTATAGTACCAATTTTCAACTAGATGAAAACAATGCAACTTTGCAAACCTCACAATTTCTGCCATTCCTCTTTGAATGACAGTAAAGTCCAGTGAGTAATAAAAAAATGTCAAGAAAATTACACAGAGTCTACATTGACTGCCTACATTTTACTTAATGATTGCTGTTTACACTCATTTTGAATTTACTTATTTGATATGAACAAAATAACATGCTTAAAGAGTTGATTGTCTCATTTCTGCTTGAGGACATTATTTGTAAAGTCATGCAATTCTCTTTTGCTCCTGCAGTTATCAGTTTTGCCTTCCTATCGGCATAAGCATATTCTAACACATTGAGCGAACACTTCTGATTTGTTTTTCTTGGTTAAAAATACTATATTGATATTATATGAAATATACACACATATGTGCATTTTAATTTTTCTGCAAACCTTTCAGAAAACGAACTAACTGCGGGATCATTAGTTCCAAGACAACTGAATGTCTGTTATGTGTAAAGTACTCCATGATGATAAAATAGGCTTTCAGTTTTTACGTGTTAAACCTTGTTAAAGTTGAAGTTTGTTTGAAAATAGTTTTAATATAAGCAAACAAAAGGAAACCTCTTCCTACTACTAGTAGGCAACCTTAAAAGGTGCATCTCTCTTGAAGCCTGGCCAGCAAGCCAGATTTTAGTCCCAGCCTCTTTATACTGCTATTCCTAATCAGCTACAATGCATCATAAACACGCCTTTCTCTTTACAATAAGAACGGTTTTACTCTGTTCATCCAGAACGTAATCTCTAGAGTTACTCTTTTCACAAGATTATAGACATTTATTTAACATTTTCAACTATTTTCCGCTTACTCAGATAACAAATTTGTTGTTTAGGAAAAAGGTATAAACCCCAAGCTTTTTTACTATACTCCTCAGTGAAACATTTGAAGATTAGTTTTAAAAGCTTGCATGATAGTAAAGAAGCACCTTTCTATTAATGGGAAAAAAGTAAAACCTTCGAGATAGAAGAAAATGCTTCTTGAGTGGAGTCCAGTCAAAGATGTGAGTCAAGAATGTAGAACCAACAAACAAAATAGCTTTCTGGGTTCTACTGGTAGGTTACACAGAGGAAAGATCTGCTAAAGACAAGGTCTGCTAAAGGAATTAATTCAGAAATAAAAGGAGCTCTACCGATTCTGATTTGCCATTAATCAGAGCACTAAACTTAAAGGTGTGTGCCACCATGCCCTCACTTACATAAATAACTCTTAAATAAGTAACATTTTAAACACATTAATATAATACATACCTGAGCATCTATGCTTTCTTTCTACAAAGACTATAAGATTAAAATGGCACCGTACATGCTATGGTTTATGTTTTCTCTGTAGCACAGTACACAGTCCATGCTCAGTCCCTTCATATTAGCAGTGAAAGTTTGAAAACGACCACCAAAGTACTTCGCTTTTAATGATTATAGGATCCTTCTTCTTCCAAGTCTAAAAATGAATTGATTCAGACATTATAAAAATATTCCTATTTGTACAACATTGTTTCTAACTTTACTCTGATATTAATGGCCTTTCCAAATTACCTGCAAGTAGTTTCTTTTTTTAATTTCCCACACTTATGTTTTCTTTTTCTTTTTTTTTCTTTTTTTTTTTTTTTTTTTTTTTTTTTTGGTTTTTCAAGACAGGGTTTCTCTGTGGCTTTGGAGCCTTTCCTGGAACTAGCTCTGTAGACCATAGACCAGGCTGGTCTCGAACTCACAGAGATCCGCCTGCCTCTGCCTCCCAAGTCCTGGGATTAAAGGCGTGCGCCACCATCACCTGGCCCACACTTATGTTTTCTAACTGATGTTTTAAATCTAGTGTACATTTCAAATACTATGCCAGGAATTCAGAACTCATCCTCAATGTTATTTTATTTATTATTAATTCATATTTTAATTCTTTATGTATTTTTTGTGAATGTGATCATGTCCACCGGTCATAACCCATCCTGCCTATAACTCTGACCCTGCAATCAGATTGTGGATTCAAATGAAGTTCCAATCTGTATTTTACAATCTCACATAATTAACGATGGTGAAAGTCCCCAGCGTTATCCCAAGTTCCAGTCATTGCTAGGAGGGATCACAGGACTCTACATATAATCATACTTTTAGCTGAGATCTATTTTACCAATTTACAAACTAAACTGGCAACGAAAACATACGCACAGGGCAAAGTCAAGCCAGGTACACACAACCCTTCAAGAGTCCTCCTCTCCTACCCTTTCCCACACACAGGACATACTGAATTTCTCCCATTTTGAATTGTGAGATTGCACGTGAAATGTGATCTACCCAAGAGAAGCTTGACATTTGCTGGAATCTGAGCATACATGCCCCTGATGACCACCCACCAAGTTTCCAGGGTTCCAGAAGTCTTTCAATAAATAAATAAACTGTGTATATAATCTGCGCACAAGCTCTTATTAGTTAGAATGGTAGGAGTCGATCTGAGATCTAAGTTCCCATGTGTCAGCCAAGAACTAACACAGCAAGCAAGCCCCTTTTTAAGCCTCTTAGCCTGTTTTAGTAATTCTTTCCTAAACACTAGACCTTTAATTTACTAAGTGATTATGATTTCTAGAGCTAATAATTTATGATTTAACTCAATAGATTTCAGTAAAATTTTACATCGATGACCCTTAGAACCCAGAGAAGTCAAAGCCATCTTCTGAATGTCTGCTCTCCCTACAGTGCACTTAGAGAAGCTGGGGAGCAGAGTCACACAAAAATACTATCAGCAAGTTTCTGGGGTCCAGTAGCCTGAGTTTGAATGGTAATTCCACTGCTGATTTACAATGTAATTAACTAGCCACTTTGAACTTCAGTTTCTTCATCTATGACATGAATATAATAACCGTGCTATCTTCCTACTGTTATTGCAAGGATTTTTGTAAAGTATTTTGTTGTTTTATGGTTTCTATTGCTGTAATGAAACACCCTGGCCAAAAATCAACTTGGGGAGGTAATGACTTAATTCCGTTTGTAGTTCTCGGGTCACACAATATCACTGAGAGAAGTCAGGGCAGGGAACTCAGGCAGATACTTGTACAAAAGCAATGAAGCAATGCTGCTTCCCAGTTAATTCCTCCCAGACTATTCAGTCTGCTTTCTTATACACCCAGAACTGCCAGTCCATCGCAGACACCGCCCACAGTAGTTGGGCCCTCCCACATCAGTTATCAATCAAGAAAAAACGCATCACTGGTTTGCCCAGACTCTAATCTGGTGAGGGCATTTTCTCAACTGGGGTTTACTCTTCCTAAATGGCTCCAGCTTGTATCAAGTTGACAAAAGAAAAAGAAAAAAAAAACTAGCCAGTACAGTACTCAAACTGACCACTTCCTCATAACCATCTACTTCAGATGGCCCAGTAGCTCCTCAAGTTCCTTACGTTGCGCTGTCGGCTGCTCTTCTCAGTGCCAGTGCTGAGTGGGGGGGGTGGGTGCCGGGCAATTAAACAGATGGACTCAAATTCATATGAAAATACACGTTGAAGACCTAAGATAGACAAGGTAATAGCAAACACATGACACGATGGGATTATTACCTAGGAAATTACTAAAGCGTACCTCTGTATCTGTGATACTGACCCCGAAGACTATTAAATCATGAGGACTCTGACCTAACAAACATCTCGGTCCCTTAATGAATTTTGTCATATGGTGACATTATTGAAAGGCGGTGAAAGGTGTCAGGACCTAGTTGTCAGTAGGGCATTGTGAGTGTCCAGGAGTTACATCTTGCCCTGGAACCTCCCTGGAATCCTTCTCTCTGCTTCCTGACCACGATGACCTAAACCATTCTACTCACGTGTGCTCTCTCCCTGCCATGAGGGACTGAAGTTTCTGAAACCAATAGCTCAGTATGGAGTCAAATAGAAGCTAAGGGACAGTTTTGCTAGAGCTTAAAAGGGAAACCTCCAGGATATTTACATCTAAGCAGCTTCCCAGGGGAGAACAGAGGAGAGAGAAGGGAAAAGCCATGTTGGTTAAGCCAGCCCTGAGGTCAGATGTATGATACAAGCAGCCACACAGTGTGGGGAGGGGTTTTCAAGAAAGTAGGGAAGCTCAAATTATCAGAAAAAGTACAATTCTGTTCTGACCAAAGGAAAGAGACAAGAAGAAGAAAAAAGGGAAAGTTGGTCCTTTCTGACTTCAAGTCTCCAAGAGGCAGGCAGACTCCACTGAACCTTGGGATGACTTATAGGGACTGTGCTAGAGACAGGAATTCGGGGGCGGGGGGGAGGAATACAGTATCTAGTTAGGCTTAGGGTAAGCATTCCTAGGGGTAATGACTTCACCAGGTGACTGACAAGGTTCATCTAGATGTTAGGTCTCCACACAGGCCAGGGATTCTGTTCTCCTGACTGCAGGGAGTTTTTCCTCAATAAACCTTTATTGTTTCTCTAACACAACTGTCTATGAACTAATGAATGATGCAAACTATGATGTAAGTACATGGTGGAATGCTATTCCATAAAAAGAGGGAATAAACTTCTTGTTTGTGTTACAACGTGGATGACCATTTAAGACATTATGCTAGTTTAAAGAAAGAAAATACAAGTTGTTTTTAATGATGCCACTTACATAAAACTTGTAGGAAAATCAGCTGTCTAGATATTAGTAACTATCTCAGACTAGAGGTGGATCAGGGATGAGACTATTCATAGTTATAAGGAAACATTTGGAGGTAACAAAGTTTTTCTAAACCTGTATCATGAAATTGGTGGTGCAATATATAAGTATGCCAAACATAATTAAACTTCAATGAGTAAATTACACAGTATGTAATAGAATTATTTTTTTCGTAAGATCCTGTGACTGTCAAAGATTTCCAAACTAGGACTTTGGGATAACTCAGGCTACCTGATGAAAAATAGTGCCATTCTGGAAACATTCTCTTTACCCACTGGTAATTAACACATTAGTGCTAAACACCAGTATCTCGTGAAAACAAACGTATACACTACCTAAAGAGGTACTAGAAGGAAACAACTCCAGAGAGAACAAACAGGAGCTGTGCTCAGGGTGCATGCTCAATGACAGAGATGTAAAGGCAGACAGCACAGTAGGAAAGAGAGGGAAGATGTCAGAGAAGCTCTCTGTAGCAGTCCTTACCCCCAAGGAAAAGAGAAACAGGCTGACACTGCAGAATGTCTTGTACGTCTGGAGTGGAGAGCATGTTTGTCTTTCTCTTCTTTGTTCTAAGCTGAAAGTGGAGTCAAAAGAAGAAGCATGGTCCTTGACCACAGTCACACTGATGAGTGTTAGTTACGTAGGCTGTGGTTTGGCTTCCTGTGGACTTGTTGCTCCAGAGGATGTGATATGACCTCCTGAACTGTTTGCTAAAGAAGTTGTGAGCTTCGGTCTAATGAGGTCAATCAGATAGAGAGGATTCTGTTGTCTTACGTGCTCTGGCCATGGTCCACTGCTAGATTCAGACCCTGACAAGTTGACAAGTTTAGTATAAAATCTTGAAGAGCAAAGAGCATCACTGTTACGTTAGCTAGGACCCCTCAGGCAGACTTGCACTCCATGCAAAGAAGCCCCCAGTTGTTACCTGTACAGGTTTTCTGGGTAACCAGAAATTGTCTGAAAATCAAGGTGATATCACCATTTCTCCAACTTTGACCTGCCTTCTTGTTGAGGAGACCATGGTGTACCCAGACAAAGCCCTCCTTACTCCACATGGGTTAGGCACTCACTATGGCAATCCATAGACTTGGTCAAACATAGCTGAGGCAACTTTCCTTAGGGTCTGAAGCAGAATCCATGCAGAAGAATTACAACACACATTAGTAATGTCAGTCATGCCAGTAGCTTGAAGTTTCTCAACCCTTTTATTCCTTTTCTGCAAGTAAATATTGGTTTATGAGGTGACAGTGTTATCACATCTAAATTTATTTGATTAGTCATGTGGGTTTCTGCATGTGCTGTGGAAAGAGCAACATGAACAATTTTCAGGTCTCCTGGTTCTGGGGGCAAGAGGTCTGTCACCAATAAACTGCTTACCCATCTATCCCTCTGCCTGGCTCATACACACAAAAACAAACTCTGTGTGTGTGTGTGTGTGTGTGTGTGTGTGTGTGTGTGTGTAAATATATAGTGAATATATGGGTTCTTAGAAGGGATTTCAGGCTGTGGTCCAGCTGTTCCAATAATGGCTGTCTACCAACAGAAAGTTCAAGAATCCAATAGTTGTCCAGTTCATGAAGCTGGATATCTTCATACATACCAGAATCCTAAAGAAGTGAGCTTCAATGCCAGTGAAGGAATGGACTTGCCAATGGGAGTGATGGCAAGTAGGCAAAGAGCCAAAGCTTCCTTCTTCCATGTCCTTTATATAGACTGCCAGTAGAAGGTGTGACCCCAGTTAAAGGTGGATCTTCCCACCTCAAAAGATCTGGATCAAAAATGGGTCTTTTGATTAAGTGGGTCAAAGATTTAAGTAAGAAAAAAAATCCATCACAAGTGTACCCAGCCACTTGGATTTTAGTTTATTACAGATGTAGTCAAGTTGACAACCAAGAATAGCCATGACACCCTCAATTTGTCATTCCCTTGTACTTCCCTACCAGCCGCCATAGCTCCCTGCACTGTTGGCCCAGGTTTCTGAGCTAGTCTGTGACACTTTGAGGAAGTCACTTCTTATCCAAAAGTTCTTCCTGAAGAGAACTGCATGACTTTGACCAACTAAGTTCCACAACAGTACAGCTTCCATGAATCTTGTTTCACTACAGATCTCCCACAAAATCCCACTTTGACAACCATGGTACCATAAACCCCCTGTTTTGTATCTCTGTGATTAACTGGCCAGCCCCCTGATCTCTGAGACTTGTCCCCTATGTCACCCCACTCTCTCCAACATAGGAAAGTTAGGATCCTTGTGGATACTTTTCACATGCTTTGTGGGACTCCCCTCCCAACCCTGTGAGGCGGAGCCATTGCTCGTCCTCTAGGAATGTTTCTTGTTATATACGTCTTTTTCTCGTGGGATTATGATTTTGAAATAATCATGGAATAAAACTTCTGACATCAAAGCTCTAAAGAGTCTTTAATAGAATGTAACCATTGAAATCAGGAATTGTTTTTACTTTAAAATTAATGCAATGGGTTCCTGCTCTCAGCGCCTTACCACAGAAGATTCTCAACCAGTGTGATGTCATTAGCAACAAGGAATGTTGAAATAATTTCGATAGTAATAATTAGATTGTCAATCATGTAAATGATTTACTTCTTTTGATGAATTAGAGCAGATTTAGAGTGGTTCCCTGAAATTCTACCATTCTCTCATTTTCTTCCCTATCCGCTTTTTAAATTTGGAAGAAACAGTTGAAGAGGTAGAGAGCAGACACAGCCTGTAATTTATTGTTCCTCTGCTACATCTCTTAGTGAGCCATCGTTAATGATATATCGTTAATAACTGCAGCAATTATGAATTATTCTAGTACTTTGGGTGCTGATTTTGTAGGTATTTCTATTTCCATTTCAGTTTTAGACAGGGAGCAATTTTTAATAAAAAAAAAACAGAGATGGAAAAAGCTAGGATAATAAGTGTGTCTTTACTGTGGGTTTTCAAATATCTTCTTTAGGAAGGGAAATTCTTCAAATAAGGACTTTCAAGAACTCTAATGTAGAAACCCAATGAACATGAAACTGTCCTAACTTAAAACTGGGCAAAGATAATGCTGCCCTTGTGTCCCCTTTAGTGATACTGGACACACATTCACAGAGCCCGTGGTTTCACTGAACATCAATTAAAAAACAGCCATTTTCATTGGCCTGGCATATAAATAACATGATGTTATTGACAAGGAGAGACACTCTGATGACCAACTAAACGTATACCAGGTAATGGCACTGGGAATACTGGCCATGTGAAGTAACTCTTCATGTAATGAATGAATAATCTAAGTATTTTTTAGCTTACAAGGAAGATTTATTTAATAAAAGTACCCAGTTCCTCATCTTAATATTACCAAGAGAATGGAGATAAGTAATGAAATATTAATAGATTTTTTTAAATTACACTGTTTCAAAATATATTACCTTTGGAAGACTTGGATGTGGTTCAGTAATAGAGTACTAACCTTGCATGAATACGACACTAAGTCCAGTCCTAGCACTATGAGTAAATAAATTAATATAAATTTTCAATTATACAAATATTCTTATGAAAGAGTAGTGAAACAAATACTTTAAAATTTGTTTTGTTTTGTTTTTCTGAGACAAAGTTTCTCTGTAGCTTTGTAGCCTGTTCTGGAACTCGCTTTGCAAATTAGGTTGACTTCAAACTCATAGAGATCCACCTATCTCTGCCTGCTGAGTGTTGGGATTAAAGGCATACGCCACTATCACCCATTAATAAAATATATGGAGGGATTGGGGGGAAGGGGAGGGAATGAGAGGAGGTGGAAATTTTTAATTAAAAATAATAAATAAATGGAAAAAAACAAAAAAAACAACTGAAAAAATATTTTATCATTTTCTTCAAAAAAAAACTTTTTAGATTTGTGCACTTTTGCACACATACACACAGTCTATCATGTTTGTTGCTTTATTTCACCATAGCTTTTTCTGGGGACCAAACCTGGATACACCCATTGAGAGAGGTTTGTCAAGAGACAAAAAGTTAAAATAATCCATTTGCATTGTTTAAGGAATTCATTCTCAATGTGCCCTATCTTCTCAAACTTTCATCCAAAGTACAGATTCAATTGTTACCAAGTTGATTTCAAAAATTACTATAATAAAAAACAAGTATAGTTTTAATGTTACAAATTTAAAAAATTGTATAAATTTAGTCACGTATCAAAATGCACCAGGAGAGAAAATTTGTCAGAGAAAGATGTGTTATGCAGGAGAATCTATGCATTTACATATCAACAACAAAAGCAGGACTAAATTCATCAATCTTCGTTCTTTTTTCTGAGTTCTTTTCTTCCATTAAACTGTGCAGTGGGAAACTAGGACACAGTATAGAATGCGTCTTTGTAGGCTTTCTCCTTCTCAGCCGATCCTCCCCCTAGCCCACTCCACACCTGCTACTGGTATGAAAGAGCTAGCCCCACAGAAAATAAGAATCCAGCTATACTCCAAACTTTTCAATTTTATGATACAAATATTCCAATACCAGAAAACAAAAACAAACAAAAAAAACCACTTCACTTTTATGCTTGCTCAGACAGTGGACAGCGGTAACAATAGTAAATCATAAATTTACAAAGAATTTTTTTTTTTTTTTTTTTTTTTTTTGGTTTTTGAATCAAGGTTTCTCTGTAACTCTGGCTGTCCTGGAACTCACTCTGTAGACCAGGCTGGACTGAAACTTGGAGATTGTACTGGGATTAAGGGCATGTGCCACCATCACCCAGCATCATAAATAAATTTTAAATGCAGAAGTTAATTATGTCATCATATGGCTACTCCATCTTGAAGGTTCTATCAGACTGTTGGATAGCTATTCTTTTCCACATTCCTTTTTAAAATAGCCAAATAAGAATTAGTGTGAGAATGTCTTCAAGAAAGACTTCACAGTGTAACTTCCAACTCATTCCTTTTTTTAATTTAACAACTTGACTCCAAGAGAAAGTTCCATCTTAGAGGAACTGCAGACTGCCTAGATAGTAGACACCTAAGCAACAAATCTTGAACTTCCTGAAGAAAGTAATCTTGAGTGTACGTATTTGTTCAATTAGTTAACTTTAAATATTTCTTGTTTTTTTCATTGGCTTGTGACAAAATAATGAATTAGAAAGAGGATACAAAGCACTCATTCAAGTCCAAGCTTTTATTCCTTTCTTTAAAAAAAAATAAACAAACAGTGCTAACAAACTAACAGCCCAGTACTAAACCAAAAGTCTACATATTAATCTAAAATTTATCTGTGTATCCATGAAATTCAGTGATGTGTCCACTAACAGGAAGAGCACATACAAAGAAGAAGACTATGAATTTTTAAAGGAAGTTTTCATCCTAGGGTCACAGAGAAGTCCTTCTTGCTACCTTTCTTATCCCTCACTCTCTTGGTGTGTTCTGGAAGCCCAAGTCTCTGTTCTTGTAGTCCAAGTACACATTGCCAAACTCCCTACAGGAGCAGAGCTGAACATTACACTAAGATGTGGAAAGTTGTACTTTCACATAGGGCTGCTGACATCTTCTGCATTGTTTTTCTAAATTATATATTATTAAATTATAGCCCAATTCAATCCAAACAGTTTCGAAATTCCCAAACTCTCCATGCATCTGAATTAATTAATCATATCTAACACTTAGCTAGACACAGTAGAATTGAAAACCATGAAGAACACAGTGTCCCTGCCCTCCAGGAACTACTAATCTGGGGAGATAAAGTGACAGAAATATAAATTGTTCTGAAGAGACAGACTCTGGTAAGTGTTATAGATTTATAAATAAAATACATACTGTGAGAGAACTAGGAAAAAAACATTCATGCTACCCACCAGTCAGGTAAAATGCATGGCAATTTGATTTCTATGACCCTGGGGGCATTTGCCGGTACTGATTCATTTTGGTGTCCCACATATACAGCAGTATATGAACATTTATATTTATAAAAATATTTATAAATCACTAAGATTAAATTATTTAATATACTTTACATTATATTGTGTTCTGAATTTCAGTGTGCTATAATTAGGTTAACATTATATCATATTTTACTATAAGTTTTAACTTTCTGGAAACATTATTTTTCCAGAATATCTCATCTGCCTATGACTCTGGATAAAATAGTACCCAAGAGTGTATTAATTCTAATCTTTACCCTTATGCTTTAATTTGTTGGAAAACCTTATCTTTAAATAAGAATTCTCAATAGAATTACATATTCTGTCTAATGTAATTCTGATAACATAGTAGGCACTCAAATTTTGATGTTTTTATACAGTTATAAGTATTTCATTGAGTAGTTATTTGTGTAAAATTGCATAATTCCATAATACCAAAAAGCATGTTCATTACATTTCTTTTTTTAAGCAAAAAAAAACCAAAATAACCTAAATACTCATCCTCAAGAGAACAGTGGAAAAGCTGTAGTATATTAATGCAAAGTACATTTAAAAAAAACAGACAACATACATGCAACAATAATTTTAAAGATATTGAGTATCAAGCAATTAAGAAAAATGCTTGTGATATACAAGTAACAAAGACTTGTTTCCTGAAAAGCATCTCTAGGCCATGTACACATAGCAGGAACCTAGTTGGCTATCATTGGTTTTAAGTATATAAAGAAGAAATAAACACAAAGGGAGCCCTAAAGATCTGCAAGGTTTCCCTCAAGACGTCAGATAGGTGGCCATTTGAGTATCTGCACAGAATATGGATTGATTCTTTAAAGTTATCCTACCAATAGACTACTTAGCAAGTTTACAGGATCAATATATAGGAATCTAATATGTTCCAATACATTAGTAACAAAGAATCCAAAACAGTAAATTCACAACTGAAAACTTATTATTATACACCACAACCAAATATAACTGGTTTCAGGCATGTAGGCTATAATGTTCAAAACTATATAGACTATAACATGTAGGCTATAACACTCAAAGTTAATGTGCAGGTCAAAATAGAAAAGTCACATGATCATATTAATATATGTAGGAACAAATCACTTTTAAAATTCAACATCCATATATGATTTTCTAAAACTCTTTCTGTAAACTGGTAAAAGAAAGAATTTCCTGACCTTGATAAAGAACATCTACAAAAAAGAAAAACAACCTACAGCTAGCATCGCGGCAAAGAATGGGACAGTGCAAACTTCCATAATCAGGAAAAGCAAGTTTGTCTCCTGTCATCCCTTCTAGTGGTGTACTAGAAGATTTTGCTAATATTGATAAGGTAAGAAAATGAAATATAGGCTATCTTCCCTAGGAAAGAAGAGATAAAAATGTCTTTTTTACAAATGGCACAGTTATCACCATAAGAAATCAGAAATAACCATCAGAGTTTCTATAATAAACAATTATAGCAAGGTTATAGGACAGGTTATTATGTAAGAAGTCTTTTCCCAGAGACCGAGAATTAACAAGAAGAATGAATTTAAACTGTAATACAATTTATATTAGTATTCAAAACATAAAATACTGAGGTGTAAATCTGATTTTAAAATGCTGATTATCTAGAGGAAGAAAACTTTTTTCTACTCCCCCTCCTAGATAAAATGTATTTATCAAATCCCTTCCCTCAGGTCTCAGAGAACTCAGCGGAAGAGGAGGCAGAAAGATTGTAAGAACAAGAGGGGATGGAGGACACCAAGCACACAAGGCCTGCTAAACACAGCAGGACCGACCCACATATAAACTCACAGAGTCTACGGCAGCATGAGCAGGGCCTGATGGATTGAAGCTAGATGGTGTGCATTGCTAAGAGGAGAAGAGGATAAAAATCCCCCAGAAGCTATCACCAATTAATAATACTGATAAGGGAAAAATTAGTTTTCTCCAATGGAGTCTCACTGGGGATATAGACCACACTTAAAGACACCAGTGTCCCACACAAAATGACACCAGTGGCCTATATTGGAAGTTCTTTGTCTCACAGTGTTCTGTCTGAGGTTTTTTTCACTTTATAGACCTTTTGCTTGTATATTATGATGTTTGATTTTTATGAGTTTTCTGTGTGTGCAGATGTGTGTCTCTCAGCATCTGTATGTGTTTCTTGTGCTTTTTCTTTGGCTCTTTTTTTTTCCTGCTGGTTCATTTGTTCCTATTTTTGTTTACTTTTATTTTATCCTATTTTACTTTATTGTTATTTTTAGATGCCTGTTTGCATTCTAAGAAAAGGAAAAAAAGGGTATGAATCTGAGTAGGTGGGGAGGATCTGAAAGGAGGTGGGGGAGGAGAACCATCATCAGAGTATATTAGAAGAAAAAATTATTTTCGGTTAAAAATAAAACTTTGTTCTAATTAAGGAAATCAGGGAAATAAATAAACAGCAATATCTCATGTTAATGGATAGAAAAACTCAATGCTATTAAGATGTTAGTACTGAAAACTTTACCTATGGATTCAATACCAGTCAAAATTAAAAAAAAAAAATGAAAGTCAGTACTTTCATAGATATCCACAAACTGATCCCAAAGTTTATGTAAATACTCAAAGCAACCTGCACAGCTAACACAATGATACAGGATAAACCAGTCAGAGGGCTGGCTCTACCTGATGCTTAGACTTACCATAAAATGCAGAATGTAAAACAGTGCTGTTGACAAAATGTCAGTCAACCAATGGAACACAACGGAGGGCTAAGCAATAGGGTCAGGTTATCTTGGACAAAGGAACAAAACCAATACAATCAGGGAAAGACAGTTTATCTCAACACCAAAACTGTAAAAATGTAGAAAACTAATTCTTATTCATTACCTAAAGGGACATAAAATGTAATAGGTGCTGAGGAGATCTGGTTAGCAATGTCTGAGAAAAGTGAATCATACAAATCAATGATTATGATTTTTGGCATTCACCCAAATGAACTGACAACATGCCTACAAAATAATCTAGTCATGGAAAGTTGGGCTTAGTGGGTTAGACCTGTAATGTGAGCACTCAAGAGTCTGAACAGGATGCTACAAGTCTTGGGCTAGCCTGTGACACAAAGTAAATTCCAAGCTAACCTGGGCTACGGAATCAAACTCTGTCTCAAAGAGAAAGCTGAGGGATATGCATATTTATATCAGCATTATTTTTAATTATCACAGTCTAGAACTAATCAAGATGACCTTAAATAGATAGGTACATAAAGTGTTGCATCCATACAATCGAATGTTACTCTATCATAAAACAAAAATGAGCTATCAAAGCAGCAAAAAGCATAGAAGGCTCTTAAATACATATTACTTCATGAAATTAGCCAGGAAAAGATAATCTACTCTATGGATCCAACTACAATGTGCTGAGATGATAAAACTATGAAGATGGTAAAAGAGCCATGATTTCCAGTGACACAGGAAAGGAGAGCATGAGCCGGTAAATCCCAGAGGAGTTCTGTGGCACTGGTAGCATCCTGCATGGTATTCTAGTGATGGGCAGATGCCTTAAAAGAGTTCTGAGAATCCACAGACTACGCGCAGAGTGGACTCTTGGTTATCTATGGGCTCTGGGTGACAAACAGGATGTGAGTTTCCTGGTTGTGGTGACAACACCACTGAGATATGGGATGTTGGCAGTAGGGGAAGGTAATGTATAGCAAGGACTGAGTATATGGCAGTGGTTCTCAACCTATGGGTCATGATCCCTTATCAGATTTCATATTATAGGTTCATAATGGTAGCAAAATTATAGTTAAGAAGTAGCAAAAAATGATTTAATTGTTGGGGGTCCCCACAATATGAGGAACTGTATTAAAGACTCACACCGTTGGAAAATTTGAGAATCACTGGTGTATGGGACTTTGTATAGTCAACTAACTTTACTATAAACCTCCCAAAATGAAGATTATACTTTTGAATAACTCAATGAAAATAACATATAGACAGGTAAACCAGTCTGCCAAAACACAGAAAAGATCAGCGTTCTTAAAACTAAAAAACACTCCCAAGGGGCATTAGAGAAGAAAGCAAATACATTTAACTACTGCCACACTGAAGAACATTCACTGTGATTCCAATTTTAATTCTTTCCCAAACTGAGGTATATTCCATAAAAATCACAACCAAAATCCTAGCAAATCATTGTCAGAAACTGACAAGCAATTTTCAGAAATTGCATAAAAATGCAAAGCGTCTAGATTGACCAGAAGCAAACTTTGAAAAGGAAAAAAGCTGAGAGTTTAACACGAACTTCTAAGGTCAGCTATAAGACTGTCAAAATCAGAACAGTGAGGGAGTGGCCTAGAGACAGTTAAGTCACGTGGGACAGGTAGACACAGTTAGAACCACACATGTGGACAAGGAAAGAGATAAGCAGAACATAAAATGCTATGCTATAATAAATGATGCTGGAACAATTAATACCTCTTTGAAAAAATAATAATAAAAAACTTCCACATTCATCAGATGTTATATGCAAAGTTAAGCCTAAACATGAACATAATACTCTTGGGGAAAACATGTAAGGGGAGGGATGCCTGTGAAATCTTGGCAAAGTTTTTGTAAACACACAGAAATCACTATCTCTAGCATCTTATCAGGTTACCATGGCAAATATTGGCAAAGAACAGAAAACCTCACATACAGCTAATAAGAATGAAAAATAATACAATCACTTTAGAAAAGATGGTAGTAATTTCTTTAAAAGTTAAGCCCACCCACACCTTTATTTAAAAGTTTCCACGGGACTATTTCATAGGAACTTTATGTTTAATAGCTAAAAATGGAAACAACCCAAAAATCCAAAGAAATTCAATAAAGGATGGCATATCCATACAACAGAATGCTACTCAGCGAGTAAAAAGGAATGCACTATTAATATGCTGGTGATATGAATGAATATTGAAATGAATGTGCTCATTAACAGAACAGATGAATAAATGTAGACTCTATGTTTCCATTTATGTAAAATTCTAGAAAGTAGAAACTATTCTATAGCAAAAAAAAAAAAGCAGTTCTTCGGGTACCTGGGAAGAGGAGAATGAGAACGGAGATTCCAAGGGACAGAGAAAAAAGTTTGAGGTGATAGATATGCTCATAACCTAGATTGTGTGATAATTTTTCAGGTGTAGATATTTTTAATTTTCTTTTTACTTCATATACATGGGTCTTTTATCTGAGTGTATTTCTGTGTGTTATCATACTACGGAGGTCAGAAGAGGACATTGGATCCCTGGGCCTGAGTCTGCATTCATTGTTCTTATGTTCTGTGCAATCATTTAATATGCTTGGCTGACCACAGTCCATCTGTGCTCCCCGACACTACGTAATTTTAGCGCCCACTTCTGAGATGTCTTTCACCATTCTGAACCACAATTTATATTCTTATATGTCAAAGTTCATTGAGAATAATATAATGGCCTTACTGGCCATAGCGATGTCCAACCTGTGGTCAGCAGGCCATATATATTCCACACATCTGCCAGCAAGTCTGACCACCTGGGTTTGACATCCTAGATCTACACTGCGAAACAAGTGAACTACAGCAAGTTGTCTTCTGACCACGCATGAACTATGGCATGTATTTGTGTGTACACACCACACACACATATACACAGACATCATGTGCATGTGCACACACACACAAAGTAAATTAACTAATTAAAATACAATTTTATAATGTTTAAACTGTATGAGAATTCCTAGTTCTTGGTAAATGTGGTAGTTTCCCCCCTCGTCTAAGGCAAACAATGGCCAAAAAACATTTCAAAATCTAAATCAGAATCTAAGGTGTTACATTAAACCTCAGACTCATATTTTTGGTTGTGAGCCTGGCCTTTAATGGCTGAGCCATCTCTTCAGCCCAAATCTCGGACTCTGCGTTAGAGAATCCCTCACAGCCTCTCAGCTCAAAATGAACATTTTTAACTTTTGGCTCTGTTTATAGCACAGGGCTCAAAACACAACATGGTTCAGAAAAGCAGTGTTTGACGCCAGGTTTCTGAACAGCCATTCCTCTTCCTGTATAAATGGGGCTTAAGTGGGTACCGTTTACATCCATGAAAACAAAGAGCAAGCAATTTTGTCAGTCAGAAAATTACGGAGAGATACGGTTAAACCGCGCACTGAAGAGCGCAGACCTGACAGGTGGCCCAGCCGGTGGTTAAGTAATAAAAGCCACTAGCAGAGAGCCCGAGCATCCACCGAGAGCAGGCAAGGACTCTCAACTCATAAACGGCGAGGAGTGATTCGGCATGCGATCTGAAGGCACATTTGCTGGGTTAGTGCTCCACCAGTTCAATTCAGATCAATCAATGCTTCAGAAATCGGACTTGTTCTTCAGAAACAGGCAGGGAACCTTCATAGCATCAGCGAGAGGTGCAATCATCTCGGATAAAGAAACCGTTTTTCTAAAGAGATTGCTTGGCACTCATTTTGGATCATACACTCTGTAATTTTCAAGGTGTTTGGCAGGCCTTATTAAAATGATCTTCACCCTAAAGACATGAAGATCATAAGGCAGACGGGAGTAAATCCCTGTTACAGGGACTTGGGAGTGAGAACTGTACCCAAGGCTTACACTGGCAGCTCTCATTCCCCCATCTACTCCCTTCCCACCACCTTCTTCATTCATTCTGATATATAGGGAATGCCAGGTTGTCACAATGCAAGGGGAATGACTTGCACTTGCAATCAGGCTGAATCAGGAGGCTTGAGTTCAAGTCCAGACTGACCTATATAGAATTATCACATCGCAAAAACAAAACAAACACAAAAAGAGATGTAAGGGTGTCATATTCTAGTCTGAAGGTGGGACACTAAACAAGATGAAAACCGACAGCAAACATCCTTACCCTGATGCTTTTCAGCCTCTTCCCAACCTCTTGCCTCTCTATCCCTCGGCTGCTTAAAGGAGTTTTCTCTGATTCAGCAACTCCTCAGTCAGGCCTCTGCTCTCACCACTCAATGAATCTGCTCTCTTAAAAATGAAAATTTAATTACCTTTTTAAGATCTCTTTGTACCACCCTCCTTCAGTGTATGGTCTTGCTAACCACAAGTTTCAAAGCCGATCATCGACAGACAAAAGCTTAGGAAAACTCAATTGGGGGAACTCCATCACCTTTAAATTGCAACAATTGCAGAAATTAATTAATTTTACAACACCTTTGCTCAAGAATGGAAGACTTGTCTCCTGGCCAAGTGCTAGGTAGATTCACGTATTCAGTTTCGTTTAATTTGTACGACAGTCCTGGGAGGCTGACATTCTCATCTCTACTTTATGCCTGAGCAAATTTAAGATCGTGGAAATGTAAAAAGAGTGTCCAATGTACCAGCTGATAAGTGGCCCCTGGTCCCCACTCATCAGGTCCTTTGCTTCACAACACAGCCATCTTCCTACCCGTTGACCTATTCGGGAATAAGATGTCTCATGGGAATTAGCCCAACAAGGAACTCAGGTTTACGAGTAAAACAAAGTATTTAAGCAAGTACCCCTGCAAAAGTGGATTTTTAAGGAACGGAAGCAGTATTTCTCCAATGTTCATCCTAGGAACAGCTGTCGCTACAGTCCACTGCGCAAGGATGCTATCTGTGTGCACTTCCTGGAGTGTTTGCCTCCTCCTTCAGACTTAACTCTTGTTAACTCTGCTGACATTCTGGCTTGTTGAATTCGATACTACTTCTACTCCACACCAGTGTTTCAAATAGAAAGATAACAAGAGCAAAACATCACGTCAAACCACTTCTGCCTGAGAATGTCAGGGTACCACACTTGCCTTTGGTCAGATTTGAGGATCATTTGTTTTGCACCTTTGCTCAGCATCACTTAGGGCCTTGGTGGGTAGTATATTTAAGAAGGATTAGTACACTGATGGACATTCCACTTTTTAAAAAATGATCGCCTAGGCAAATGTATTTGGAAAATCCTGCAGGCTATTATTTAGCCTTGGATAGTCACAAAACACTGTAGTAGTATTTTTAAAGTGTCAAAATGCCCAGTATTCTGTATTTACTCTATTAGCTTAATAGATGATAATGCAGATATACATGCAGGTACCATTATAGAAGGTTTCCAACCTGCTATATTTCAGCAAGTGATTTCAACGTGTATCTTAAAATCAACAAATAATACTATAATTTTATATCACTAAATTTAATAAATTACACACATAATTTAAAAAAACAATAAAAACTCGGAAAAATAGCATTTAGTAGCTATTATATTATATCCACTCTCAACACTTTCACCATCTCAGATGGTTTGAATAGGATGGCCCCACAGGCTTCCAGATTTGAATGCTTGGTCTCCAGGGAGTGGTGCTCTTATGAGGTGTGGCTTTGTTGTACTAAGTGTGGTGTTACTGGAGGAAGAGTGTCACTGTGAAGGTGGACTTTCAAGTTCCCTATGCTCAGGATACCGCCCAGCATCTCAGTCAACTTCCTGTCACAGGCAAGATGTAGGGCTCTCGGCTGTCTCTCTAGCACCTCTCTCTGCCTGAAAGCCACCATGCTTCCCAATACGACGATAATAGACCAAACCTCTGAACTGTAACCCAGCACCAATTCAATGTTTTCCTTTGAAAGAGTTACTGTGTTTAAGGTGTCTCTTCACAGCAATGGAAATGCTAACTAAAACACCACCCCTTTTAGGCCTTATCACTCTCATAATGGTGCTATAGCCTAGTTACTGAAGATCTCAGTTGTTGGAGGGAGGTCACTTGTTGGTTCCCAGCCACCCGGCTAGTTTAGACCCAAAATAATCACACAGAAACTATATTATTAAATCACTGTTTGGCCCATTAGCTCTAACTTCTTAGTGGCTAACTCTTACATCTTCATTTAACTCATTTCTATTAATCTTTGTATCACCATGTGACTGTGGCTTACAGGTTAAAGTTTCAGCAGATCTGACTCTGGCGGCGGCTCTCATGGCATCTCTCTGACTCCGCCCTTCTCTTTCCCAACATACAGCCTAACTTTCCGAACTAGTTCTGTTCTTCCATGCGATAGGCTCAAAGCAGTTCTTTATTCATTAACACATAGAAGCATTAACACAGAGAAGAATTAACACATAGAAGCAACACATCGAAGGGCCTCCCACATCACTCAGTCTTTTGAGAGACTATAAAAATGGTCTGGGAAATAATGCATAGGAAATTAGAATGTTTGCTATAAGACAACTAACTCTTTAGCTCTTCTGAAAAAGTTCATGATTTTCAAACAAATACAAAACACAATAGACACATGGCAGAATGGTGGTGGTGGGTGGGGGAGATGGAAAAGGAATATATTCTTCACCCAATAAAGATTTAGTAGCATATCTCAAAAACTAGTTATAGGGATGACACCTTGAGCTACATGTCATTAGACTGTGGAGGACAGCAACAGACTGAGTTAAATTGTTCAGTCATTCATACTGATGTAATGAAACTCGGGAAAACCTGTGGTCCCAAAAGCAGCTCACATGATGGGCTAGGCACAAGTACCAATGTCCAGGCCACCACAAGATAAGAATAAGGAAAAGACTTGAACTCTGAGATTATGCCCAATGCACCTCTCTCCCATAGGCCGCTCCTACTTGTCTTTGTTGCTTTAAAACTTCATTCATAGGCACATACTTGAGTTTGGCAAGTCACCCCAGAATATCTCCAAACCTTAGGGAGCAGATAACATCTCAGATTTGTACCTAGCTGCTCCCAAGAAAAGGCAGGCAAGGGACCCCAAACTTGAGGTTACTGTTTGAAATGAGAAGAGACTAAAACACAACTTTGACCTTAGCTCTGTGAATTTTGGCTGTGCAGTTGGTTTCAGAAATCACCATGGCCACCCAGCAGCACAACGAGATTGTTAGTTATTATCCAGCTCTTACAGATTAGGAAACTAAGATACTTAGTTACCCAACTGCCAAGCAGATGAAACTGCCTCTAACTCTGGAAGATCCTACTACAGAGTCTGTACTTGTCTTCTCTCCATGGAACCACACCATGTGAGATTTAAACCAAAAACTCTAAATGCAAAACCTGTCAATGTTTTTCTTAATCCTGAATCTCTTTGCCATATCAATGTAGAGAGCAATATTTTTTAGCAATTAAATCTTATTGTACTTTTCCATACCTTCAACTTAGCTTTTCACAGAAGCAATGTTCTCTTATTTTTACATTTATATTTCATCAGTTTATGCAATATTTAAATAAATTACATAGTTTCAGGTGCAACAGTCAAACAGAGATTTAAGTGAAATCTCATGCCACCTGTCATCTGACAGTTTGAATATGAAACAAATGTGTCACACCTAGCTAAAGAGCAGTCTTCTTTTATTTTTAAATATTTGGGGCTTTAATTATGTATGTGTACCTGTGGTGGGTTGGATGGATATGTACATGTGAGTGCAGGTTTCCACAGAGATAAAAGACAGTATCCAGTGCCCTGGAGTTATAGAGGGTTATGAGACACTCATCCTGGTTCCTAGGAACCAAATTTGTGTCTTTTGCAAAAACAGTGAACACCCTTAGTGACTCTTAACCACAAAGAGAGAAGTCTGTGTACAGGTGTACAGTATATGCAAGATGTATCAGTGAAACAGGAGTCAGTTTAGAAAGGATTCTGGTATGCATATGTGAAGGTCTATGGTGACCATACCCTCCTGTGAATCCCTTTTTCAGTTCCAGATGCTCTGTTCTCATTTCCTGGGTATTTTCTCCTTGTTGTCCTTCTCTGTTTACTCCTACTCTGTCAGTCCCCTTAAACATCCCAGTTTGATAAATGGTATAGAGGGACTTCCACATATCCCATCTTCATCATGCCCAGCTGATAGAAGAAGCATTGTGCAGAGGTTAAGACACTTACTAAGTCTGCATCATCTCATTACCCCTCTAAACCCCTCTAAGATCTGCTACTGTTTTGGCCACCCATGGATGTCAGTCATTTCAATGAGAACGTCATGGGCTCTTCGAAATCTGTAGTGCTCTAACTTTTCAACTCACTAGCCTTATCCAAGACTGGGAGAGTTCCTAGATTCTAAATCACCAGTTGCCTGAACACAGCAACTGCTGGTAGATCTTAGCCTTTGCACATTGCAGAAAACTGGTTCAATATGCCCAAGTTGTTTACATAGCTCCCAAATGAATTACTCTGAAATGATTTCTTTTGTGGAATTACCATAAAATTTTATGGCTCTTTAAGGCCTGCTAAGTACTTTGGCACATATTTTACCTCCTACTTTAAACAAGTCCCCTATAAATTACAGTTATTCATTCAACAGATATGTATCTCATACATTCCTCATCTGTTTATATCTGTTATAAACTTCAAGTTATACTTTAATTTCTCTTTAGATCATACCAATCTTTTACCTCTTAATATTAGTAAATAATATTAGTAAATTAGTAGTAATAACAATAAAATCAGTAATAATCTGGATCTACACTTATTTCTTGCGTATTGAAAGCACTAATTACATTTTTCTCTCACTCTAGTCTCATTGCTTCTGTTTGGTTGATTCTGTTAGTGTTCCTGACACTTGCTGGGTCTCCTTAGAGTGTTACCTTTCATACCCTAGGTGCAGTACATTTGGCTCGGTCATTCTAGTCACGCCTCAGCGAGAACTGTATATCTGTGTTTTCGGTGTCAGGATTGGCCATGGCACTTGCACCGACCAATGTAACATGATCTTAATGGTCACATTTGACGAGAAGAAACATTAAAATCCAGCTCCTGGACTCCTACAGTTATCTCTTCTTTTGTTATAAGAGGGGCAGTGTGTCAGACAGAACTGACCCTGCCACTCAGTCCCCTAAAGTAAAGTGTGTGGCTCTGACATCAAAAAGACAAGTAGCTAAGCTACTAGCTTTTCTAAACCCATGAGACTTTGTGTGTCTTGTTCCTACATTGTTACCTAGATCCTAGTGATAGGCAGCATATGTATCACTAGTACATTGCTTTGAAAATGAATGAATGTTTGACCTGATGTTATAGAGAAACCTGGCACAGGGTAAGATAGCAAAGGCAATTAATTACTAATGCTACATCCAGACTCTACCCTCACATAATAAGTGATGTTGATTCCCATTACCTTTAAGCACAGATGGGAATGCTTCTACTTACCACTCTTTTTTTTTGGCCGTATCAATATAAGATTGCTGAGCCTATATCTTATTTAGTTTGTACATAAACCTTACCTACAAAATAAGCAATAAATCCTTCAAGGAAGGAGTCAGGTTTCCATTAAAATTTAAGGGGCAAATTTGCATTATTTTGTCAATAAAAGTACAAAAGCAGGTAAGAATTTTTGTGTAAGGATTTGAAGCTAAATTGAAATCTGCTTGTACCGCTACAGAATCAATACAAACAGGGTCACTGGAGTGTTCGTAATTTAGTTAAGTCTACTATTGCTCTAGCTCACTCATTCAAATTTATCCCTTTTTGAAATTTATTCCTCAGGTGTTTCAATCAAAGGCTCTATAATGTAGCTAACACTTGAGCTATGTAGCAGCACAGAAAGCCACACTAAGGTTGGCCTCAGAGTCCCTTCCTGACTTCCCAAAGCATACTCCTTAATCTCCGGGCTGCGATGCTCTTCAGGAAACATCTCCCCCACATCCTTCATTTCAGATTCTTCCTCTGGATGCAGAAGGATGTAATTCACCCAATTGGAAATATTTCCAGACATGTCCCCAACACCTAAAAGTGTCACTTCTGAGTAGAGTAACTCCCTTTCCGGGAGCCTGGCAGGATTGCCAGAAAGAGGTTACAAAGAGGTCTAACCCTAACAAACCCCCCACCCTATTTGAGTTTCCCTTACCTACTTCATGTTCTTATTAGCAGTTAATGGAACATTTGGAAGGCTCCTGAGTTACATTAAAGCTGTTTACAATTTGACACATGCCCTAGAATATGAAGAGGAATGACATTTTTGTAGGCCAAAAAAGGAAAGAAGGGAAACAAGGAAAAAAATAAAAACAAAATACTTACGAAGCTTAACACTGGGCAGACAGCTATGCCAGTACCCAGAAGCAGAGATGGGGGACTCTCTGGGAAACCTGGGAACTGAACTAACAGAATTGGCAAATTCCAGGTCCAGCGAGAAACCCTACCTTAGTAAATCAAGTAGATGGTAATTGAGGAAGGCATCAAACATCAACCTCTGTCCTCCATGTACATGCATACACACGTGTGCATGTACACCTACACACATATGCACCCTCATATGTTAAAACACACACACATACACACATATATACACATAAGACAGGAGCTATAAAACCCCTTACACATGAATACTTTTTTTTGAGTAAATTTGTATGGAATTGTATAGAAATAGGAAGAGACAGCGTAATTATTTTCTATGAAACATGGTCTTAATCTTCATGGAGAAAAATTCATCACTATATGCAACTGGTACCTGTCCAAGTTGCATCGACAGGAAATATATTCATTAACTGTTTTGCTGAACCTTGACTTGACTAGCTGCAGCTATCCATTAAGGCAGAGTTACAGTGAGACCTGAGGGTCACAATTTAGAAGAATGGAGGTGGAAATTCCTGTGCGCTATTGCTCTTCATAGCCCAAGTGATATGAGTTGACAAGACCTAGATTTCCAAACCTGCCTATGATTACACAACTCTTTGTCACACCTAAAGAGAAGGATTGGCAGAGGTAAAGATGACGATAAAGACTTTCATGGGATCTATGGTCTCGTTTCTCTAGACAAACACTTACTTGACAAAGGAGTTTCTAGCACTACAGAGGACAGCTTTTACAACGGCCTCTTTGCCTCAACTATGCCTCCTACTTGTGTCCTTGTCCAACACCCCACATATAATAGAACACTTATTTAAACAATGAGATGTCACATGAATGATAAAATAAAATATGGTTTTTAGGAGCTGGAGAGATGGCTCAACAGTTAAGAGCACCAACTGCTCTTCCAGAGGACCTGGGTTCAATTCCCAGTGCACAACTGTCTGTAACTCCATGATCTGACATCCTTACACAGATATACATGAGGGCAAAACATTAAAGCACATAAAATAAAAATAAAAATTTTAAAACCTGTTTTTAAATGTGATTTTTAGAGGAGGTTATTCAAGACCTCAAAGTTTGTACGTTATTTCCCTGGTCTCTTAATTGAGAGGAAGCTGAATGGTTTGTCATTAAGATGTTCCAACAATCCTTGTATACAGACTTTTATCATGAGACACAAATGCTTCCTCCAAGTCATAACTGCTGTTTTCAGCCACCAAACATGGGGGTGATTTGTTATACAGCTATAGAAAATGGATGCAATTGACAGCCTAAAGACATATGGCCATAGGAGAAGCATAGTACTGGGGCACTGCCCAAAAAAATGCAGACGGAAAACCATTAGTACCAGAAAACCTTATGTCTTCCCCTTTTAGATTATTGATAACATTTAATTTGTCTGTTGCCAATTTTCCATCCTAAGTCTATAAAAAATACATAGAAATTTGAGTTAAAAGCAAAGTTAAGGTGTTGATAGTGTTAAATATTTTAAAAGGAAAAAGACAGGCACAGGATAATCTTGACTTGCTCTTAGTTCAATGAGTGTGTGAAAATCTTCCAAAAGATAATGTATTTGCAAAGAGGATGAATCAAAAATGAATACCGCATTTATGCCTCAAAAGACATTTGATCCTTTATCTGAGTTTTCCCAGGTGAAGCCAGTGCTAGCCTTTGCTCTCATCTTACTCCACACAGCCAAGTGAACAAAAAGCCAGGCATGAGCAAAAATTCCTGGAGCAGCGAATCACGTTTGTTTTGATTAGAGAAAACAGAATTAGAAATGTTCAAGAAGCATCTCTAAAAACCTGGAAACTCAAGAACATGTTGCTTAAGTCATTTTATTCCAAATCTCCATCAACTTGCTTGCAGGTCAGACATTCCTGAGCCTTTATTTTTCCAGAGTCTACACAAGAAAGGATGTGGGAAAACAGGAGACAGCTGGAGCTCAGCATCCAGCAACCCAGCAGCGTCCATCTGCTGCTGACATTCCCTAAGTCGTAAGGTGGCATCCTCACTTCAGACTCCCAAAGCCCCTCGCATGTTCTCTACTCTGAAAACAGGGCCAACATCCATCCAGTATCCAAACTCGGAACCTGAGTGAGGCTCATCCTTCAGTTCTCTTTTTTTCCCTTTGGCTCCCTACACACTATCACTAGCTGACTCCTTTCTAAAAATCCACCCATTGCCTCAATCCTCACTTCACCAGTTTTTAGGAGCAGGCCATTTCTCTGCCTGAGCTGATCACCTGCCTATCAGGTTGAATCTAGACTTTCATTTTAAAACGATACGTGATTATGTCTCCCACCCCAGATAACCTTTCATGCATCACTGTTCAAGATCATTATTTGAATAAAAAGCCCCACAGTGAGTGAGTTATCCCTATAAGATTTGATATTGCCTTAATAGGCCGAATGGTAATTACTTCTCTTCTCTACCACAATACTCTTGACTCTTCAAAGTCATAAACTATGTTTTTAAAGGGCTCACTGTGACTGGCGACAGAATGCAAGCAAGAATAAAAAGAATAACACTCCCCAGCCTGGTTCGCATACAGGACTGTATCTCTATAATACAAGGAGATGAAGACTCCTTTTCCCATTCACATCTTATGTTTTACACAGTGTATATATATTGTATAGACCAGATCATTATTCTCTAATAAACTATTACAGTCTTGTGCACTACAGGGCTGAGACTAGTATTACTGTAAGCCAGAAGCTTGTCTCCAGGCGTTCCAAGACCTTGCTATTCAGCATATAGTCAGCCCACGGCTCCACAGCTCCAGAGTTACCCAGGAGCCTCGGCATTGAGAAATGCAGAAAGTCAGCCCCAGCCCAGAGATTCACACGGTCTGCAGCAGTTCAGTGTCGAGCACAATTTCAATGCTTGAGGAACACTGCTCTAAAACACATTTAGGAGCCATCATGCTACGTACCAGCTAGCAGCAGAAGCCTCTCTGTGAAGAAGGAGAGATCAGCTAAGCAGACACATGCATGTTCAGGTTACTTTACCTGCCTGGGTATAAGACAGAATAGTCTGGGGTTGTGCCGAGTCAAAACACTACTTCCTGCTAACTGGATTTCAATGTGGGCTTTTCTACAGAAAACTGTCTTTGACTGCTGCGTACACTACGTGCCTTTAATAGGGACGGTGCCTACTAAAAGCAAGGATTATCAACCATGGATTACAATTCACTAAAACAATTCAAACTTGAGAATTTTATCTCTGACACACCTAAAAGTGACTCAGCACACGCATGTACTTGCTGATATGCAGACACTAAAGGAGGCTGGAAAATATTGTGTTCAAGAGTGCTGTAGAACCAGATGCTGTTTGCGGCTACCTATCCTTCAGAGCTCCTGACCCTAACTCCCTTATATACAATATGGCTAAGACTAATTCCTCTAATTCCTGCACATGGGAGGCTCAAGCAGGAGGTTCAGGATTTAAAGTCAGACCAGGATAGAAAAAAACACAGCGTCAGACAAAGAACACCTTCAGGGATGCTAACCCCATGAAGTTCCTGAAAAAATGAACAGAAGACCTGCAGGGGCTGGCGCATGAGCGGCATATGACTCTTCTATTTAATTTGTTATTTAATTTCATTTAATTTGTCTCAGCAAATAGCTTCCTCTAATAGATCAGATGTTTAAGCAGAACGTCAACTCCATTAAGATTTTAATATCCATTTGCCCAGCCCTCCCTCCCATGCTGGCCTAGTCTGTGTGTTTACCATACCTTAGAAACATTTCTGTTGCCATAACATTTAGAATTTATAAAAAAAAAAAAAAAAAAAAAAAAAAAAAACATTTAGAATTTATGGTACCTACTTGAAACATGACTTTTTCCTCTCCATGTACAATCTACCCTCTAAAACCAGGACAAACTTGCTCTTTGGAGAAACTCCTGCATTTGCAGAATCCCTGACACATCCTATATAGTCAGTGAATGATAGAGGGGTAAATTAATGAACAAATGTCAGAAACTTTCTCCGGCAGTGATCAGTGCCTCTCTATTGCTGTCTTTTCTCTGTTTTCTTCTGTAATAGCTTCTCTGCCTCCTTCACCTCCTCAGCCCCACCTCTTGTTTACATCTCATTCTCTACAGTTTAAATTATTCAACGCACAGAGCAAGGAGGTTGTCTGTGGTTGAGGATACCCAAGCCATAAGTGAAGTTAATAGAGTAAAAATCTCTCTTTAAGTTCTTTTTATCTGGCTGTCCATTGTGGATACCTGAGTCTTATTTGTAAGAAACATCAAATCCGTTCTATTCATTTCATCTATTATTAAACAGAAAGACTTTGGAATTTTTGTTTCCCTCATTCTCCCCCTATCACCCACTCCATGTTCTTGTTCAACAGAGTTAATTACTTATCTAATAGCCCGCATGATATTTGTGCTTAAAAACACACAAGGGGGAAATGGATGATTATAAGAATGCAAAATTTAAACAAGAGAAAGGCTGCTTCTGCCTCCTGCATGTCATTACTCTCTCCTGAGGCCTGCAAAGGCAGGAAAGGTGTTTCCCCAGGCTCCTCGCTCACTCCAGACACCCCTGCAGCCCGTGGGGAAGACCATCTACTAATGTTCTTCATCGGGTGCTGCTCTCAGTTTAATTCTTCCTTAATTCCTGGCTTTTAATTTGCTCCCTTTCAGCTGAATCTTAAAAAGTGTCTGTGGTAGAAATAACAGCAATCCCAATTTTGGTATTAATCCCCTAAAAATATATTTTTAATTAAACTAGGATTGGATGGATTTTTTACCTCTTAAAGATTATCTTATTTTGCTAGGCGGTCGTGGCACATGCCTTTAATCCCAGCATTCGGGAGGTAGAGACAGGTCAATCTCTGTGAGTTGGAAGCCAACCTGGTCTACAAGAGCTAGTTCCAGGACAGGCTCCAAAGCTACAGAGAAACCCTGTCTCGAAAAACAGAAGCAAAAAACAAAAACAAAAATTAAAAAAAAAACTTATTTTATGAGTGTTTACCATGCATGTATGTGTGTGCACCACGTGTGTGCCTGGTGTCTGCTGAGGCCAGAAGCTGGGGTGGAGGCCAGAAGAAGGCCTTGGGTCCCCTGGGACTGAAGTTACCAAAGGTTGTCAGTTACCATGTGGATGCTGGGAACCAAACCAGGATCCTCTGCAAGAGCAGCAACTTCTCCTTCCCTTCCTCAGCCCTTACATTCATTTTTACAGCCATAAGAAACAAATTAGCCTCTTTTAAGACTGTTTATACCAGATTTAAAATATGAAAAAAGTACTCATTCCAAATATGACTTTTTTTAAATTTTTTGCTTTTCTGAGTACAAATTTAAGATTTTGCAGCATATTTAAAACTCTTTTGACACGAATTCTACTTTGTTTGCTTATATTGACTTTTTATTTTTATTTCGGTTCTTCATGACAAAATCTGTATATTATTCCCAATTTAGTCTCCACTCTCAAATCATCCAGAGATTCAGTGAAATGATCAGAATTAGCAGATAAAAATGCCAAGGTTAACTTAGAATTTCAGGTAAACAAATAACTTTAATATAGTGTGGAGTTTGCAATGTTTAGGCTATATTTATGCTATAAATTATTCAAGTGCTCCAATCAACAGAGCCTTATTCTCTCACAGTTTCAGGGGTCACCTGTGTGGGAAGAAAGGTGTCTCTGGCTGGGATCGCTACAAAAACTCAGGGAGAGTCCTTGACACTTCAGCTCCTGATACCTCAGGCCTTCTTGGCATGTGGCTGTGTAACTTTAATCTCTGCCTTTATCTTGATTTGACCCTCTCCTCTGAATTTTAATTCTCTCTGCAGGCTCAGGAACTTTTGACATCCTATTTAATGTCCACCTCCAAAATTCCAAAACGTCCTCATCTTAAGATTCTTCACTGAATTACATCTGTAAGACTATTCTTCCAAATAAGGTAATTCCCACAGGGTTTAGCTATGAAAGTATGAACATAAATTGAGAGTAAGCTTCTAATGTACTGCAGAGGAGAAGGGCTAAAAGCTTAAACATCCGCTGAGAATGATGAATTCATGGTTTAGGAGTAACAAGCAATATACCCAAGATGGAAATCAAGATGTGGAAGAAACTTCCTATAAGCTTCCTGTGATGTTGTTTCAGTAATAGTAGCTTCTTCTTGGTAAGAGACATGGAAAGACGAGCCAAGTCATTTAGCTGCACATTAAGCTGACATTTGTTGAGCTCAGTTTTATGTGCCAGTCTTCTAGAGAGTAGCAGCGAATGTAAGGGTCAATCAGTAAGGAAAACAGAAGAGGTTTTTTTCACAGCAGTTCTATAAATATTGAAAGGAACATTTTTCCCAAATAAAAATTTTGTGAATCCTAACAAAATCAAAATGATGGCAATGTTCTATTTTGAAAAATTGAAAGGGAATATCTGATGTACTATTATAGCATATAAATATCTTTGAAACTTAACTGCATTTTTCATAACATTATAAATATAAAAATGGAGAAAGTTGACCGAGGTAAAGGACACAGAAAGAGGCTTTAAATGTGTGATGTTTTTGTTTGCAGTATTGGGGATGGAAGTCATAGCCTCTTGCACGCTAAGCAAACACTCTAAACTAAGCTACCTTTCCAGCGTTTTCAAAGACTCTTAAGTGCTGGGGAGAAAATACACACAGTGATTTGAGGACATGTACCTGGGAGCAAGATCCAATGCTTTAGAAGGGCTGATTAGGAAGCCGTCTCAGAATAGATGACATTTGTGCTGAGTGCCAAGAGATGTAAGTGTAGCAGGCATGCAGGATCCCAGCAGAAAGTGTTTCAGGACAAACACCACAAGGTGTGAATGCCTGAGGCAGGGAATGATGACTCAGTTCTGGAAAGAGGAATATGCTAGGATAGCCAGAGCATAGTGAACAAACAAAGGGCCAACCTGGACTGAATGACATGAACTAGAGCCAGGCTTTACTAGGCCTTAAATGATCCTGGGGCAGAGTGTGAATTTTATTCTATGGGAATGGAAGCACACCAAGGATTTTAAAAGAGATATGGTGACTTTGTTTGTGTTTTCAAAACTCAGCGGCTACTACCAGAGACTTACTGAGGAAAGAGTGGGAGCACACATATCAGGGAGGAGGCTAATGGGGTACTCCAGGCAGATGTTCTTAGGACTATAGGAAATGATAGTGGACACCTCTTGGAAACTGAACTGTCTGAATTCGCATATTATATGCCGAGAGTAGAAGAGAAAAGATGAAAGGTTTTTATCACCTTCACACATAGAAACTACAGTGCTCAGTCTTAGAAACTACAGTGCTCAATTTTAGCGGCAATCAAAGAAGTCTACAGAAGTTCTGGAGAAGTAATATAGACTGGAGAAATGTGAGCAAGTTCTGAGAAACATCAAGGAGAAGAAAGAGGCTTTCAATCCCTCCTCTCCTTTCTCCCGATGGCTAGGAAATGGGGCACATCAAGGATTGCCTTAGAGCTACAGAAAGAAGGGGCACACTGGTGATGGCAAGTCATCCCATTATCCATGCTTATTGAACAGAAGAGCAAGGTACACTGCCTGTCTTGTATGACTTACTCTCCTACCTTGTAGGAGGAGACTGTGCTTTCATTCCCTGACCACCCAAACACAAATAATCACACAGAAACTATAAATTACAATACTCTTTGGCCTGTTAGCTCAGGCTTCTTATTAAGTAACTCTTATACCTTAAATTAATCTATGTATCACCACGAGGCTGTGGCCTACTAGAAAGGTCCCCAGCATCTGTCTCCTTCAGCAGCTACACGATGTCTCACTGACTCCGCCTACTTTCTCTCTATATCTCTGTTCAGATTTTCTACCTGGCTTTACTTTTCTAAGCCATTGACCCAAATCTTTATTCACCAACCAATAAAAGAAACACATATACAGAAGAGCATCCCACATCACTACCTCAGTATTAAGTGAGAAGGAAACCAAGCCCAAGACTATGAACCCAGGCTCCACCTATCTGGAGTGTTTTGTAACAGTTCAGTTTCCATCCTCCTGCTAGAAGGAGACCTCTGCTGTCTGTAATGGAGACCAGAGCCTACTATGCCACTGAAGCCATGCTGATGGAGCAGTCAGTGTTTTAATCACTGAGCCATCCCTCCAGTTCCTAGTAATTAAGAGTCTGAATCACAGAACTTACAACATCAGTTATAAAGGATAAATTTAAGGAGAAAATAATTATACAATTCCATATATAGTTTCTCTTTACTTTTAGATTAAACTCTCACATAGCATTAATTCTTGTGGCTAACCTTAGTCCTTTCGGGGTTTTTTTAATTTATTAAAATGCACAATGCACAAGAGGATTTCATGTTTGGAGTTCCACTTTATTGAAGGCAAGTAAAACACAGGCACTTATCTCCTTCTTCATTCTCAGTAAGGAGAACCCTAAGAATAAAGAGAATTATCTTTAAAAACAGGAGAAACCACATTTGCAGAACATTCTAAGTCTGTATTTTGGCTTATATTGGATTAAACAACCATGTTCCATCAAACGTTAGTAATTATGAAGCAAAATCAGTTAATAGCATAGTTGAAATATTTCAGTCTAATTATACTGCTTTCTAACTAAATATAAGCCCTTAAGTATCTTGTTTTAGAATATTCATCAAAGAAATGGTCCACATCCAGTTAATATTTATGAACTATTATCAAGTATTTAAACTTCAGAGTTGAAAAGAACCTTTAGAAACTGCAAAATCTTCATAATGATCGCAAACTATGATTATCATTAACCTTTTGTAAGATAGCATATTTTTTAAATTATATAAAGTGTCCAGCTTAGCTAACCGACAAATAGCAAAGCCAACATTTACACCAAGACCTTCTCATTTCAGTTCAGAGAAGTCGAAGAGATAAGGTTCAGTCATTAGGAGAGTTGGTGCTCTTGCAGAAGACCCCAGTCAGAAGGCAGCTCACAATCACCTCAAATTGCAGCTCCAGGGTATTTGATGCCTTCTAGCCTCCATGGGCACCTGAACTCACATGTGCATCTATCCACACATGTACACATAATAAAAACTGAAATAAATTTAAAAAAAAAAAAACCCTTCAATCCTCTGCATGCTCAGACTCTGCTTAAAATCTTTACTTTCCAGCTTAAGCATTTTGCCAATGCCACATGCCACTCTTAAATTTTCACAATGTAAGATATGGTTCACATTTACATTTTTCTTTGTTAAAACACTTGATTTTGTACCACTTCCATGCCCCACACTAGGCTGAGCAGCTTCAAACTATCAAGTCTTTTGCTGTGATTTTAGAAAACAAGATTGTTGGGATGGGGTCTCTATTCTCAAAAAAGTCCATCCCAGGGACACCCCTAAAGTTCTTTGGAGTTTCTTCTAATTTTTATACTTTTAAGATACCCCAGTCTTCACTCTTAAGTCATTTCGCTGTTTTGGATAAGGTCCACTTATTTTAAAGCAGTCCACTTTACTCAGAATTTACAGATTTAAAGATTAATTACATCCTGTCAGGACCCAAAGATGTGAGCCTATTCCATCTTGTCTGAAGGTCAGCGAGTTTAAGTTTATTTTGCTCTCTCTGAGTTGCTGACAAGTGTGGCTACACACCCTGACTTAGGATGTGGTTACTTGGTGTTTTGGACATTTATACGGCCCATAGATTTAGATCCGCTCCACCCTGACCAAAGGTCAGAGAATTCAAGCATACTTCTGCTCCTTCTTTTGAATAGGAGGTTTGTCCTAGGGAGTGACTGCCTTCGGGATACTTGGTCTAGGGTGTGTTCACTGCCTAAACAACAGAATGTTTAACTCAGGATATAGTTGCTTAATGTTTCAAGTATAGGAGCAAATAACTGCTCTGGATGTCCTTTATATCAGTTTAAAGCAGTCTTTTGCCTTCTTCCCCCTTTTGTATTGGGGTATAAAAGTGTATGGAAAATTAAACACAGGCAGGTGAATTCAGAACTCAAAACTCAGAATCAGCATTCAGTATTTGCTGAGTTGCCCTCCCGTTACTATCCTGTGTCTCTGTGTTTGTTTCTATCTCTGTTCCTCCTACTTAACATTTCTAATCCTCACATCCCTACCCTGGGATGTTCAAACTCGCTGTGTGTAGAGGGAGCTGTGGGCCTCCCAGCTCCCTGCCACCCGGCTCCCGCATGACTAGCTTTATACTCGAAATAATTACATGGAAACTGTATTCTTTTAAACACTGCTTGGCTCATTAGCTCTATCCTCTTACTGGCTAACTCTCATATCTTGATTAACCCATTTCTATTAATCTGTGTAGCACCACGAGGTGGTGTCTTATCAGGAAAGATCTTAACCTGCATCCATCTCGGAGAGGAGAGCTATGGAGACCACCTGACTCGGCTTCTTTCTCCCAGCATTCTGTTTGGTCTACTCCACCTACCTAATTTTCTATCCTATTAAAGGCCAAGTAGTTTCTTTATTAATTAACCAATAAAAGCAACAGATAAACAGATGACCCACCTACATCAGCTGTGGCTAGGATTGTGGCAGAAGTCACCCCAAAAAGGTGGCTCCAGACATATGTCAGCCCAACATGTAAAGGCTGTCAATATATCCTTTTTAGGAAAAAATAAATCTTCACCACAAAATTTAGACCACTATTTGAACAAACAAGGCAATGTCATGGTCTAGGAAAAAGGGAACAAATCTCAAAAATCTATCTTCTCTGCATTTTGCTCCTTATGAAGACTTGTGGTATTGCTGCTACCTTACCAGTGCTAAGCGCTCCGTATGAACCCTTCACCTTCCCTATTCTATGGCCTGCAAGATTTTTCAGGTGTTGCTTGTGTTCTGCATCATGTGTAACATCCAGCTTACTCATCCCGCTGAGCAAATGTGGACAAGCCTGCCCTCCCTTTGAGCAGCTAACACATGCTTCAGCCTCCTTGACTCGGCACCAAGTTCCCTACAGAAGTGGTTCTCTTCATTTCTTACTCCCTCCTCCCTGTGTACTCCTCCTTACTTCATAGTCCAGCCTCGGGTGCTGTCACTTTTTGATTCTGCTACGTTTTTCGCCTGAAATGTTCTCCATCTATTCGTACAGAACTGGGCACAGGCTGATCTCCTACTGTGCCTCCTCTTTGCACTGACCAGAGCAAAGGGTGGACCTGTAACTTGGAGAAGTGATATGGAATGGAAACAAAGGCAAGGAGCCTGAAAGCTGACAAAGCTAGACCGCACTGCACTGGGGACACTGTCACACCAAATGCTGCTGGCTGTGGCTCTAGATGCCATGATTTAGTTGTGAAGTTATACTTCCAAGGAGCTTACATGATATGAATTTTATAAAATTGCTCACCAATGAGACTACTGAGTAAGTTTGCTAATGATTTTTTTCCAAATCATCATTATAGATTATTGATTACCAGACTGGCATCTATGTTCGACAATGGAGCAAATTGGTCCTGATAAGAAAAAAAATCTATGTAGAAAATGGCAAAGTCAGAAATAGTTCTAGTTGATACAAAGCTTTTAATTTTTTTTTAAATTTTAAAAATGTATTTTATATGCCTGAATGATCTACCTGCATATGTCTATGCACCAGCTGCATGCCTGGTGTCCAGGGAGAACAGAAGACGGATAGGAATCCCTTGGAATTAGAGTTCCAGATGACTGTGAACCACCATGCCACTGCTAGGAATGAAGCCTGAGTTCTCCAGAAGAGAAACAACTGCTCTTAACCACTGAGCACTGAGATACCAGGTCCTGATGTCTAGTCCTCAGTGTACAAAAATACACGAGCTATGGTATGTCAGAGGGTAGACCCGACTGTGAGTATCCACAGATCATAAGAATACTTACCTGCTGCTTTGCCTGAAAGGCATGAGGTTACGAATATTTAAGAAAGAACTGAATCACACAGAAAGACTCCAAAAGTACTGAAATCCCTAGAGATGTGCTCTTTATTTATCTGTTTTGAACTCATTGCAATCATAGGAAAGAGACCAAACTCAACCCCAAGCCATTTTAGAAAGGGAAATTATTAGGTGTGATAACTTGGAAGCAGGAAGCAAGCGCCTTTAAACAAATACCAAAATTAGCAATGGAAGGCAAAGAAGTATTTATGAATGCTTTGAAAACCATTTTACTCAACTCATTCTTTTTCAGAGGATGTGGCTTGAAATAGCTAAATCTTTGCAAATGAATAATTTATGAAAACTCCAGTACCCTTTGAATAACATAATTTAAACTGAAGCCATTACAGCATAAAAGAAAAAAGAAGAACTCACTTCAGATTCTTCTAATTTCAACATGAATTATCACAAGATTTTGATTTAAGGTAATCTAATCTCCATTTTGGTTCATTACACAGGATTTGACTAATTGTGCTTACACAGCCCAAGTACTAAATAGAAGTTAGAGTTCAAAGTGGCTTAAATGTGAACAAACTTATCTAAGCCAAGACCTCATTTGAATCCATTTCAAAAGTAAATTTTTATCATGCATTGGTACATTTCTTTTCTAAAACATTTTCTGATTCTACATCAAAGAATCAAATCAAAAGAACAAAAAAATCAAAGTACAAATAAGAATTAAATCTGACAAACCTCGCAAAATACCAAATGGACTACCATTTTCATTTATTTCATCCAAAAGAACCCCCTTTATGTCACTGACAGCCTTCTTTTAAAGGATGAGTTCTAGTTAATACAGTTGAGAAAAATAAATACCACATCATCATTAATTCAGAGCTTTCTCTAACAGGTCTGTGTACAAGAAATGACGAGATGAAAGCTAGACCGAAGGAGCCCTAATAGAAAAATCACACCCAGAAAATATAGTAATCAGTTGGTTAACATATAACCATCTTGTCCCTGAATACTAGTCAAGATTTCATTGCTACCTCCTCACACAGCTCATGGAAATTTGCTCTTTTCCCCAATCATTCGTACCTCTGTCCATTGAACATACTATTATATCTTAACTACTGTATAAAACCGAATTCTGTATAAACAGAGTTGTTTGGTCTAAATTCCTTGTGTTCAGATTATTATATTCATCTTTTAATCTTTAGTAATTTGCAAATCATGCACTCAAAATCACACGTGACCAGAAGAGCTGATCCTATGTTTAGGAAGACAGGGAAGGTGACAGAGGACTGAGATCATTGGTGGGCTATTTTGCACTTTTGCGTTTTATTAATACTATAATTTTTATTATAAATTATTATTATTTTGCATGCTCCTCCCACCTCAAGGTTGCTGTTGTACCGGGTTTCCTATTGCCAGAAACCCAGTCATTCCTGAAAACTTCTAAATTCGGTTTCTGGACTCTTGAATCTCTCAGCCACCCTGGGAATGCAGCCAGGCTCTGCCCCATCCCCCATGTCCATCTGAGCTGAGCGCTTCCCTAAGCAATTCTAGGTCAACATTAGCTAACAAGAGACAATTCATAGCTCATAAACGACTTGAAAAGCCAGCCTGACAAAACAGGAAACAAAACAGTGGAAAAAAACGAAAGACCCTATTTCACAGCAAAACTTCTCATCCAACCCTTTGCTACAAACTGCACTCAGATGCCTAGCAAATAGGGGACTCTGCCCCTTTTCAGGTGAGGGCCCTGAAAATCTGGGGAGGAAGGTCAGAGAGAAAACCCCACTCCACCAGAATCCAGACACAGCAGCTAGTGAGAGTCAGGAACTTAAAACCGGAGCCCATTATCCGTCCTGAGAATATAATCTCACCAGCCCACACTGCCTCTCTAAGGACTTGATTTAGCCGGCTTTCTACTTCCACACCTTCTAATTGTAGAATTTCCTTTCATTTAAATCTCCTCTGGGCCAAACTCTGATTAAACTAACACATATGGTCTCTAGGATTTGGAAATTGAGCTTCCCCAGCAAGAAGCTACTTAAAGAGTAAACCACCCACCCACCCTCTTCGGTTTTCCTTGCCTGAAATAGACAGGGCAGTACCCAGGCAGGAAATTAATTGACCCAGACTCCCTTACATTTTCTCTTCTACTCTGAAGACAAGACAAAAAAAAAAAAATTCCCTGGCAACTGCAGGCCAAATATCAATTTTCCACTAACTCAGCACATTCCAACTTAATGTTCTTAGCTCCTTAGAATCCAGCCTACTGTTAACATATTATTTACATCTCAGAGATAACCTTACTTTCTAAAACTTAATTGAAATGCTCCCTTTTTTTTTAAGAGAAAGCATTGATTGCCACTTAAGATTTATTTTCAACTTGGCACCCTAATGTCTTAGAGAACCAGCAGCTGGCAAAGGCACAGGGAGCAGGAGATAGACATGCCCGCAATAACAACCAAAACCTTCCCGCAGGCTTCTTCCTAGCCACTCAAACACAGATTCCTCCCTATCTTTCTCTTCTAATAAGCTTAAAGTTCAAAAAAACAATAATGTTTTTCTTTCCTTTTTTTCTTCATATCTCTATTTCCATTGGTAGCGTTGGGCATGTACATCTATGTGGCAAATTATTTTAGGTTTTTTTCTTTACTTTTATGAATACATACATGTACATGTTTATGTGTACTCTTGTATTTTATTAAGCACCTACTCCTCTCTGACAGGCACTGTTCCAGGCCCTGAAGACACAGCAAGGAACAAGTAAAAGCTCTTGCCTCTGACCGCTGAGGAACTTCTAGCCTGGGACAGGGAAGGGGAAACCCCATGCGATAAATCCTTTCGCGTGGTAAAGCTCTAGAGAGGCAATAACTTAGAGAATGTGGTGGAGGGTGACTAGGGTCTACTGTTACATTTCAGAACTACCACGTGAAAACAAGATGAACAAATGACAAAACTGGAAAGATACAGCAAGTTCAAGCAGGCCTGGGTTCAGACATAATCCTGGCCTGGCTGACATACACGGCCAGAGGTGGGACGTTCCTGAGAAAAGTAAAACCGCAGGAGGTAAAGGCTAGGTCCAAGTCAGAATGTAGACACAGCTGACACCATAGGAAAGTCCTGGATTTTATCCAAATGGCAGAGGAGAGGCACAGGGAAATGTTTTATAAGCGTCACATAGAATACCTTGTGGAAAGACCTTGGTGAGAAGGCAAAAAGGAAAGAAGGGCCACCACTAAGAGGCCACTGCTGAGGTGACCGGAGTCAGCAATGGCCTGTGTGAATCCAACGTGGGAAGATAAAAAGGAGGCAGACTTGAAGATTGTTTTTGAACTGGAGATGTCTGACCCTACCATCCCCTTCACTTATTCTGCGGCACCATAAGATATTTGGCAAGACAGAGACCATATTCATGTAACTTTTATTACAGTAAGCAGATATAAGCATTTGCTTTTAATTTTGTTATTAGTTATTATTGTTAATATCTTACATTGGCTAATAATAAATTCTTTTCATGGATATATATGCATATGTTTGTGTGTGCATGGGTATATGCAATAAAAATATTACATGTGTGAAATATGTAAATAAGACTTGGTCCTCTCAGCAGTTTCAGGATTCTGTTGAGTGTCCAGAACACGTCCTCCATGGAGAAGGGTAACTACTAGATATAGATATAAAGAGGGAAGAAAGGGAATCAAATGACCATATACCCAAGATGACACATTTTCATAATTAGGTATGAAATATTAGGTAGAATATTGTAGAATTGTCAAATGTGAGATTCTTCCCAAATGTTAAAATGAAAAAGGCAGTTGGACACAAAAGTGTCTCCAAAACACTGGCTATTTCTGTAAAGGCAATAAAGAGGAATGTTTCATTCAAAAGGTGTTACTGTTTGGATAAGAATGGACTCCATGGGTAACCCAGACCCAGAAGGACAAACATGAGCCTTCATCCAGTAACTGATGGAAGAAGATACAGCGATCCACAGCTAAGCACTGGGCTGAATTCGAGGAGTCCAGTTGAAGAGAGGGAAGAATGATTATATGAGTAAGGGAGCATCAAGATTACGATGGGGAAACCCACAGAGATAGCTGACTTGAGCTTGTGGGAGCTCACAGACTCTGAACCGACAGCAGGTAGTCAACATAGGACTGACCTAGGCCTTCTAAATGTGGGTGACAGTTATATAGCTTGGTCTTTTATGGGGCCCCTAGCAGTGGGACCAGGACCTATCCCTGGTGAACAAGCTGGCTCTTTGAAACCTATTCCCTATGGTGGGATTCCTTGCCCAGTCTTGATGCAAAAGGGAGGAACTTCGTAATGCCTCAACTTGATAAGTCATGCTTTGTTGACTCCCATGGGAGGGCTTACCTTTTCAGAATGGAGATGGAGGAGGCGTGGATGGGGGAGATGAGTAAGAAGGGAGGTGCGGGAAGAAAACAGGATGAGAGGAGGGGGGAAACTGTGTTTGGTATATAAGATAAATAAACGAAAAAGTAAAGTAATATAAAAAAGAAATAAATTTAAAAATAATGAACCCATATATGTAAGTGCTAAATCATCAGGGAGTAGGATTATTTGAAAGGATTAGGAGAGGTGACCTTGCTGGAGAAGTGTGTCACTGGCATTGGGTTTTAAGGTTTCAAAAGCCTGTCCCAAGCCCAGTGTCTCTCCAGGATCAGGACATAACTCTCAGCTACTGTTCCAGTGCCATGCGTGCTGTCATGCTCCTTTCCATGATGATAATGGACTAACGCTCTGAAACTGTAAGCAATTCCCCAATTAAATGCTTTCTTTTATAGGAGTCACTTTGGTCATGGTGTCTCTCCACAGCAATAGAACACTGACTAAGACAAAAGGTATTTGGAGAGTGACTCTATAACTTATTTAACCAACACTAAACACCTGCTGTGCTCATGACACTGTTTAAGAGATTGAATAAAGACTCATAAGTATTATTTTCATAAAATGTTGGGTCTAATGGGAAGAAACAAATAATATACATATGAGAAAATATGTCAGATATGAAGCCATGAAAAAAATAAATCATAGTGATAACACACATGATAAGGGCTTTATGAGCATGTTGCTTTTGTGTGAATGAACCTGAATAATTTTGGAAGCATTTGGAGGAATGCAAAAGAAGGACTAATGTTTGAGCAATAAAAGGATTAGCAATCTGTTCAAATTTACAAGGCATGGGCTTCCAGGTGAAACACAGATATTCCAAATTCAGAAAGAACGCAAGGAACTATTTACAAGTAAAAGAGGTGAAAAGAGCCGAGGCTTTCTTCAGGAACCCAAAGTCATTCTAACAAGACCACTAGAGTGCTTTTTCAAATAAGACTTTATGGCCCTCCATCTCTCCAACCCCTTTTCTGCTTCTAGACAAGGAAACTGAAACAATAAAACATTTTTATCTGATTTTATAACCTGATTCTTTGTGGAAATACCCAGAGGGGATTTCCATTCTTCTTGCTTTCAAATGCACTGGTATCAGTTATGTTCAGTTTACCTCTTTCTCCTTGATGTTCAGTTTCAGTCTCTGTGGCTCAGGGTATCACATTATCTCCATCCCCGAGAGAAGGACAAAGGTCAGCACTAAAAGAGTGGAGGGGTGGTGAGTGAGAGAAGTGATGAAAGGTCTCAAACCAACCTTGGCAGCTGTCTTTCCAAAGTCAAAGAAGAAAGGGGGAGGGAAGCCAATCACAGGGAAGCTGATAAAAATCTGAGCCTGACATTGTGTCTGCTTCGGGAGGAACTGTATAGCTGAGGATGGGAACACTGAGACTCTTAAACATGTTTTCATGAGGAATTTAAAGTAGAAAAGTAATACTGAGTAACATCAGAAAGAGATTTGCTGTGAGAGTCTTCACTGACTGGTAACAAGAAGGTTGTAAGAACAAATAACATCTTTCCATATTTAAAAAAAAAAAAACTTAAGTTATGTTCATCCTCCAAGTTAAGAATGTCAACCATGCTTTCTCTCAGAGATATCCAATACATACAATGAACTAAGAAACAAAACTGTCTGACCTCACAAATCCTGTACACATCTCGATTCTGGTAAAACACCAGCAAAAATCACTGTGTACCAACTGCAATTTAACTCTGAAACCAGTCATAGAAATCGATCTTCTTGGTCAAAACTTAAATTAGAGTATATTGAGTCAGCTCCTATTCCAGTTCCCAGCACGAAACCTCCCCTATCAAAACATAGAGTGATATATCCATGCCTCAGTACAGGGTTTCCACAGCTAAATCCAAATTAGACACAGAGATTAAGGAAATCAAAATCTAATTTTTTATCATTATTCTCATAACTTGATTAGAAATGAAGTGATATCAGATAAGGACCGTAAAGGACTTAGATAATCATAGCTATCCCACTTACATATGATTGTGTGTCATAGATGTCTTACTTATGTACGATTGTGTGTCATAGATATCTTACTTACGTACGATTGTGTGTCTTTGTAAGGTAAAATTTGTTCCTATGTTGGTATTTTCTTTGTAAATTTTTTTTACCTAAAATGTCAATAAGATATATCACCCAAATAATTCTTTCCACATCTTCCTCATTTTTCTGATATTTCTATGAACAGCCAGAAATAATAATCAGTGAAAAATTATATCATAATCTCAGTGGTTACAGATGAAAAAGAAAGGAAAATCTAGAAATGATTGCCATTGACAACAGACATAAAATTTCTTAAAATTATCTAAAAGTTTGTATGGTAACAGCCTCCACAGCTGTCAATATTGGTTGAAAAGGAAAGTTGGTATGTTTACATATTATTGAATATCTCACTATATGTGCAGTATGTTAAGGAAATACACAGATGAACAAATATACAGATGTCCTCCCTCACACACAGTGTATGGTGACATAGCAGGATGTGGTGGCTTGAGTAGGAATGGCCTCCATAGGCTCCCCAATTTGAATGCTTGGTTGTCAGGCAGTGGTGCTACTTGAGAGAGAGTAGGAGGTGTGGCCTTGTTGGAGTAGGTATGCCTTTGTCAGAGGAAGTATGTCACTAGGGGTGGGTTTTGGGGTTTCAAAGGCTCAAACCAGGCCCACTGTCTCTCTCTTCCTGCTGCCTACAGATCTGGATATAGGACTCTCAACTTCTCCAGTATCATGTCTGCCTGAGTGCCGCTATGCTCCTTACCATGACAACAGTGAACTAAAACTCTGACACTGTCAAGCAACACCAATTAAATGCTTTCTTTCATAAGAGCTACTGTGGACATAATGTCTCCTCTCAGCAATATAACACTCAGAGCGAAGCACACGGTGGAGAGAGCAGGGTTTTTCTCTTTTATTTTATAGTAAGTTTTAAGTTAAAAACATCTACTTTGGAAACAAACTGTAAGAGACTTCTCAGGCAGTTCACAGTATCTTGGTAATGGTCAGGCAACCATTTATTCTACTGTGGTGAAGATAAGGAGAGAAAGATCCGAGGCAGGCAGACTGATTACATAAGAGAACCTTTTCTCATATCCAATTTCATTTCCTTCTCCAAAATTTCAATACCTCAAAAAAAAATCAATATCAGCCACATGATTCCCTGGAATCCATATTAGGAAACTTTTGATTTCCAAAATCAAATCAACCATAAATGATGAAAGAGTATTGAAGATATACTAGAAGAAGGAGAAGAAGGTGATTTCTCTTACAATATCTAAAGCATTTTCAATAGCTAGCCACAGTGGTACAGCCCAATTCCAGCTGGAGTTTGGAACCATTTGGAGGTGGTAGAACCTTCAGGCAGCAGAACCTTGTGGGGGGAAGCTGAGGGGCATGCCGCTGGAGGCAGTGTTGGCAGCCCAGTATAGTTGCCCTTCTCTCCTTGCTTCCTGTCGATTACAAAGCACACTTACCTGTTTGCCACACATTTGCTGTGACCTCCTGTCACACCAAAGACAACAAGGCAAAACAACAAAGCAAAACTTCTGAAACCAGGAAAAACAGCCCCCCACCCGCCAACCTTTCATTCTTTAACTTGGGTATTTTGTCCCAGTGAAGAAAAGTAACCAGTCCCTAGGTTATGACAGTCGACCTCAAAACCTGTCAACTGTACAAGGTTATGAAAGCATCATGTATTCAGTACAACTGCACTTCACAGTTTGAATTTTGATCCTTTCTTGGCCTGACTGTATGGTCCACATTATAATTCCAGCCAGCCACACTCCCCAGTAAGACACATGGTCATAAGGTTAAAACAACCTATACTGTGCATACATGGTGCTGTGTTGCTGAGCTAAGATGCTTGTAGGTTAAGATATTTTCAGTAGATGATGAATTTGTAAGTCAGGGAGTACAGTAAAAGTGATGAGAAAAGGAGAGAGATGGTGGGGTGGGAATGCTTGAGGCTAAAAAGGCTGCAATGTGAATAAAAATGAGAATTAAACAAATAATCTCTTTGGAAAGAAGAAACTAGATGAGGCCAGGGAGGGAAAGAAATAATATAAATATGTACTAGCTCATTTCCAAAATTATTTGTTCTAAGATTAAACCCCAGGTTTAGTCATTGTGGAGTACTCTCAATTAGCCTGAACTCCTGAAAGACAATCTCTCTCAATGCATTCCGAAGGATAAACCTGTTTAAAGCCCTGGCAGCACTTGCTCACAATCCTGGTGCTCAGAGAGTGGAAGCATTTGGGAGTTAAAGGTCATTCTCAGCTACATAATGAGTCTCAGGCCAGCCCAGGCTCCATGAGACCCTGTCTCAAAGGAACAATGGAGAAAAAAAAACTGTTTAAAGACATCAAAGAACATGCAATAAGCAAGAAGAAATTGTAAAAAGTTGGATTTTTTTTTATTGAGAACAGATTTTCACACAAAGTATTCTGATTACTGTTTCCCCTCCTCCTATTTTCTTCACATCCCCTCCCATCCAAATCCACACCCTTTCTCTAGCCATCTCATTAAAAAAAATAAATAGACATCCATAATATAATAACAAAATAGGAACAAAAATCAAACCAGGATAGAACAAAACAAGCAAACAGATTAAAAAGAAAAAGCCAAAGAAAATACCACAAGAAACAAATATAGATGCAGAAACACACACATTCACACACAGAGAAATCCCATAAGAACACAAAACCGGAAACCACAATATATATACACAAAAAACCTGTAATATTAATGACAGGGAAAATATGATAGCATATTATGAGACAAAGACCCTCCAAAAATGCAACCGGGTTAGATTTGTGTTGGTCATCTACTACTGGGCATGGGACTTGCCCTTGAGTACGGTTTGTATAGCCAGTAAGATTCTGCTGGAGAAAAACAAATTTTCGTTTGCAAGTGGTAATCAACTGGAGAAAGATTCTGGGTTAGGGATTGAGGCTTATGCCCAATTCCTCCCTCAGAGCTGAGACCCCATCTGGCTTAGACCTATGTAGGCTCTATGCATGCAGCCACAGTCTCTGTGAGTTCTTACGTGCATCAGGTTTGTTGTCTTTACAAAACCTTATTTCTTTGGTGTCCTCCATCCCTTTGGCTCTTCCAATCTCTCTGCCTTCTATTCTGCAGGGTTTCCTAGACTCTGAGGGGAGGGATTTGATGGAGATATCCCCCTTTAGGACTGAGCGTTCCAAGGTCTCTAACAGTGCCTGGGCTTACACTCACCGAGTTCAGAACTATGTACTGACTGAAAGGCACATTAACACTCGCCTATGGGAAGTGGGAAGATTATAAACATGAATGGGCGAACTTGCTGGGGTGAGAGATGTTTTGTATCTTCCTTATAAATGATAACGCAGGAGTCTACGGTTATCAAAACTCACTGAATTAAACAGACACCCAAGAGCTATACATTTCATTGTATGAAATTTTTACCTCACGAAAAGATGGAATATGAAAAGAAACCCACTTTTGTCACGTTCAAACCAATGCTGAAAATGTGAATAGAGATCAACATGAATGTAGAAACAGCATCTGAGAAGCCAGGGAAGGAATTCTGCATCTGCTGTAAGCGATTGTATGATAAAAGGTCTATCCACTTTGGACCCAGTGTCTCTCATCAGAGAGTATGTCAGTTTCCATCATGCAGTAACAAGTGCATCATTCCAAACAGCTCTGAAATAACTCACACTACTTTGATAATTCCTTCCCCTGTCACTTAGTAATAGGCAGAGAAATCTGAGCTGCCAAATGGTGGCTGCTATGTAACAGAACATGGTGCAACTCAGGTTAAAACAGCTCCGCTTTCCTTTGAAAGGACTGTGTGAAGGAGGCCTCAGCAGCCCTGCACCTCCTTCTCCCGCCTGGGCCAGTCCTGTAAGTGACCTCTGGTGAACTAAGTGTCTCAGGAATGCTGACCAACTGGAAACTGAAGAAAATGCCTTCCGAAAATAGAGAATGAAAGCCATAGTCTAAAAATGCCATCCAGCTGGCATGGGTCACACTGGGTGCTTAATCGCTGCTTTCTCCACATGGTCGAATGTGGGCCGTGCTGGAATTACAACAAAATGGAGCAAAGTCAATCTTACAGAGTTCGTGGTGCATCAGGGCAGTGGTTGAGCTTCTAGATGCCCATCATAATTTTGGGAACACCTTGTGGCTATTGTCTCCTTTTAATAAACAGTTCTAATGAGGAGTTATGGAAGAAAGGACTACATGAAGCTACATCTGACCTACAAAGATCAGATCGGACCCTGGCTCCTTTTCCAAATTGACAGTTGAAGACTGAGTTATGTGAACACCCATGGGTAGCAAAGGTAGATGTTCCAGAACCTAGCTTGCTCTACCTCATCACTATCGAATCACCTTCATTTCGATCTTGGTGAACATTAGGTGGCAATAGTAAAGGTGCTGGGCATAAGACGAGACACTTCTGTGTGCATCATGGTGAATGTATCTCTGTCTCACTGTCAACGTGGGAACCTGACCAGCACCTTCTGGAGTTGCATCTTGGGTCTGCCTTTGAATTTCAGCCTAGGATCTTACACCAGTTGTGTACTAAATGGAGACATATGTGCAAAGAGATAAACATACAAATTTAGAACCACACACATCTTCCTGGAGAGCATCCTATTCTTCTCATTTCTAAATAAAGATCTAAAATGCTTTTTTAGAAGGACAACATGGTGTAAGAAAGCCTTACATATGCTGTTTATTTCTCATTTTCCTGTTAGTTTCCCATACTATATATGCGTTAGTATATCTGTATGAATACATATAAGAAAATGTCATGGAAGATTATCCTATCTTGGATTTGAGGCTAAAGCCCAAAGCAGAGAATAAGTGACTAAGTTCCTCATGCTGTAAGTGGACACCACCCCAGAACGTAAGTTGCTCATATCCCTCCTATAGAAATAACTGATCAAAACAGAAAAGCACCAGCGAAGAAACAAATGTTCTGTCTCCCAATAACATGAAAGGAAACCTAGAGAGAGGCAAGGCATCAGGCTTGTAGGGCATGAAGGGTCTGATGAGAAAGTCTACTACTTCTACTTTCCATAACAGAAACAGAAAGATTAAGCTCCTCTTCCATCCCAAACACAGAAGGAGGGCTCTGAGAGAGGGCAATCAAGGAAAGTATGAGGAAGGATATGTGCTATCCTCTTCCATGACTGGGAGACTGTTTAGCTACAGAACCATGCAGTCCCCATGATCTTCCATGTTTAAGTCATAGAATTACCCGTGGTAAAACACACATAATACAAATTCACCATTTCAAGTGCAAATTTCTGAAGAAATAAGAGTTAACTTCTGTGGCATGCCATTCCACAAACATCGTTGGCAGATGGTTCTTTTAAACACATTCCCTGACTGCTGTATCATCCGAGTATCCGTGTCACATGAGGGCTCTGTGAGTCATTGTCCTCATGGCTATCATTAGTCTTGCCTTGAGAACAGTCAGGCTTGACAGCATAGCTGAACAAAGTGACAAATGCTGCATTCTTGGGCACAGTTTTCTGGAGGCGGTCCATCTCTTGGAGTAATCCATTTGAAAAAACCTGAAGTAACTCTAGTAGAGGTTATGCCTTGGAATATTTGGGCTGGGAGCAAAATTTCTCTACAAAATCAGAACACATGCAAGAGCGCCTTGGAACTTTGGTAGTTTCATGTGAAGGTACATGAAGATACCAAAAAAACAGAAACCATAAAGTCACCTATACAGCCATAAGCCTAAGCAGTGGTATGCCCAACCAAGAGAAGGTGTTTGAGCAAATAATGCCAGAGGTACCAGAATATGATGAGGCTATTCTTCCTGGATTTTGGCATGGGATTGAGAAATCAGCTGAAACCGACACCGAAATCACATCAACAAAGACTATCACAATAAAACTTAATTAAATGATGTTTACCTTTCTAATATCTTACTGTTATGTCAAAAACTAAAACAGAACTTGAACAAGTCACAGGGAGCAGAGAGATATTTCAGAGTCAAACACCTTTCTCCATATGACTTGAGACAAAAGTAAGATGTAAACCCTGACCAGAGGCTACACATTTTTAAACAACCCAGATAAATCCATGAATGATGAAGTCAAGCTGTTCTAATTAAGATCATCAGAAAGTCATAAAATTTTAATTAAAATTTAAAGAGATGATTATCCACTAACACCAGGGAATTGATACAAGTATGTTATAAGAAACATTCAAGAATTTATATTTTTACACATACAGGGCATAATTCGTGAACAAGCCTAACACTTATTTAAAAATGTATGTCCAATGCTGAAATAGAGATTGGAGAATAGCTGTGCCCATAAAGCGGATGTCTTTATGTGCCAATCTAAGGTAACAAAGAATTCCTGCAAGGTTCTGAGTGCCAAGTGTTAGAGGGATGGTAATATAGATCATTACAGGAGAGAGGTGAGGAAGCAGGGAAACTAGTTACAGGTGCTGTTTCCATCACAGTAAGAAAGAGAAGAGACCTGAACCCCAGTGATCTAGCAGGCTGAAGTAGGGGGTGGGGAGATCAACAGGACCTTGGGTCTGCATATTTAGATATGATAGATAGAAATATCTCTACCTATGACCTGCTGTCACCTCATGGCACAGGCAGATGGATAACAGACAAAGTTCTGTCTGCCAACTCAAAGTGTGGGCAGGTGGGCATCACAATGAACGAGCAAGTATGTGGTGAAGAGATGGGAGAGAAAGAGAAGCTGAGCAGTTAGTGTGGTGAGCAGGCTGGTGTGAGATACATGCCCTGCCACCTAAGGTTGTGATAAAGTCTGTCCCCATGATATAACCCAGGTGTTGATGGAGGATACTTGTTTGTTTTCCAGCTGCCCAGACCCAAAAATCACACAGAAACTATATTATTACAATATTGCTTGGCCTATTAGCTCATGCTTCTTATTGACTAACTTTTATATCTGAACCCATTTCTATTAATCTGTGTATCGCCATGTGGTTGTAGCCTACTGGTAAGATTCTGTATGGCATCTGGCGTCTGTCTCCTGTGGTGGCTACATGGCTTCTCCCTGACTCCACCTACTCTCTCCTCTCTATCTGCTTGGAATTCCCGCCTTGCCCTATTCTGCACTGCAATAGGCCCAAAGCAGCTTTATTCATTAACCAATGGTATTCACAACATACATAGGGGAATCCCACATTACCTCCCCATTTCTGTCTAAATAAAAAGGAAGGTTTTAACTTTAACATAGCAAAATTACATATAACAAAACAGGTATCAAGCAAGGATCACAGTTACCATATTTATATCACCTTTATCTTTTATCATAACTAAGGAAAACTATAATTATAACTATCTATCCTTTAACTCCATCAAAGACTCAATAAAGATATAATATTACCTAAGTAAACAGGAAGTGCATTGTAAGCAACTTCCAAAACTCTAGAATTGACAGAGACATCTTGCTGCCTGGACAGTCACCCAAAGTTCTTCTGTAATATTGGGGTACTCATCTTCAGCCTACAGGCCCATAGTATCTGGCACACTTTTCCATGAAACCGAAAATTTCAGAGACAGTTTCACCTCTATTAGCAGTTTTTCAGTCATTTTTTTCTGTGTCCTGCAGAATATCTGGCAGACTCTTTTATGAAGGAGGAACCCTGAAAGATCATCCCATCTTTAGGCAATTCAGCAGTCATTTTTCTGTTCATATAGCATAACATCAAACAGTCCAGGCAAAAGCAGTTTCTTGCCCAAATGGCTAACCAACTCCATAAGGAGCCTCATTGATGCCCATCTTTCTCTTGAAGTAGATTGGTGATGCCTGGAGCAGATTGGTTGTTCATTAACCAGTGGTATTCACCACATACAGAAGGGAATCCCACACCACCCAAGGGCCATGCCTGGGTCTGTGGTCCTACCACAGCTGGGGTCTGTATTGATATCCATGACCCATGTTACCACAGAAGACCATATTGTTGGTCTAAAGCCATGTTGATGTCCAAGTACAGCGTGAGCTGGCGCCACCCTACACCAGTCATTGTACCAGTCAGAGCAACTAAGCTATCATCCAGGCCCACATCCAGGCCTTTGAGTTGGCCCACTATTCCCATCTATTCACATATATTCCCATCTATGATCTGTTGGAAGACCTGAAGGAGCCAGCCAGTCCTGCAGAACCACAGACTCAGGATCTTCATGACTCAGCAACCGCAAGATGTCTGAGATGCGTCTTGGTGAGGGTATTGATGGTACAGCAAAACTCAGTGGCCTTGAACCAGATCAATAGCTCATTGCAATGGACATTTGCAAGTAAAGCTGTTTGGGCAAAAGGATCCACTGTGTGACACACTGCAACCTCCAATGCCACTACCATGAGCAAATAAGTGACGGAGAGGCAGGAAAGATAGAGCAGAGTGGTACACGCATGGTGGAACTGGAGATTTGATAGTCGTGACGGTGTGCAAGAAGCCTAGGGTTGATAAAGGAGAAGGTCACTGCCCAGAGGGGTCAGCAAGACAATGTTTGTTTGTTTGTTTGTTTAATTTTTATTTTCTTTTGGGGAGGAGGGTCCAAAGGTGGAGGGCAGATACGGAAGGACTGGAAAATGAGTGGGATTGGGATGCATGATGTGAAATTCCAAAGGATCGATTTAAAAAAAGAAACATCTATCTATCATAGGATAGATAGCTATATCATAAGTCTCTTGTTATTTCTATCACGTGTCATAAGATAGAAATAAGAAGATTAAGAACAAGTTAAAAATTAGAGTTAAGGAAGAGCTTTATTATCTAAAAAAAAAAGTAGGATTTTGGCGTGTTGAATAGATAGGCAATTATTCATCTCACTGACCTGAGAAATGCAGAACAAAGAAAACGTTTCTCTGTGTAGTAAGATGATGACTTAATTGAATATTCCAAAATAGAAGACAGTAGCTTGAATATTCCTAACACAAAGAAATTATAAAGGTCTTGGGTGGTAGTTGTGCTAAATCTAAATATGTTAAAACTATCACACCATATATATACACTCAGTCTATAAATATGTATAATTGAAATGTGTCCATTTGAAATAAAGACATAAAAATTAAAGGATATTGAGCATGTGCTTCATGAATCTAGGAAATTGCATTTCATGGGCACATTAAATACTACTTACTCTACAAGATGTGCTGAACTTGGTGCGAAATGAGATGTTCATAGGCAAAGTAGATACAGATGATAGAGATTTGAGAATGCTGCTTTCAGAGCTTATGAATAATTGGTAATATAGCAAAATGAATTAAGATTATTAGTATATAAGATAAATATGTGGATAAAAGAACATCAAGTTCTGAAACTTGGAGAGCAATAGTATTTTAAGAGTTAGACCAAAGGAGTGTGTGTGTGTGTGTGTGTGTGTGTGTGTGTGTGTGTGTGTGTGTGTCAAAACTGTCAATAAAAAGAAAAGGTCAGCGGAAATCCAGGAAATTGTCTCAAAAAGTGGTCAGCAATGGTAAATGCTACAGAAAGGTCTAGCAAAATAAGAACTAGAAATCTTGGCTATAATGACTGAGTGTGAAATCCAGGTAAACACTAAGAACATGAGTAACAGCAATTCTAGTGTGGTCCTAGGAGCAGATGCCCACTTGCCATGAGTTTAGAAGTGAACCAAGGGTGGCAAGTGCTATTTGGGATTTTACCAAGTTTGGATTCCAAAGAGAACATGAAGGCAGGGAGTTAATACAGTTTAGTAGGCAACTGTGGCACAGATAGAAAAGACAAAGGAAACACAGTGACTTGATTTTTATGGTAGCTGATAACCATTGAGCATGCTTATAAACTTTGGAGAAGGAGCCACTGGTTGACTCCTATTGACACTGAAGATATGAGAGAAAAAAAATAACAAAATAGAAAAATATGGGATGAGACTCATGGTTATAAGAATGTGAGTAATGTAGGGAGCTAACTCAGCCAGTCAAGGGTTTGGTGTGCAAGCATGGAGATTTGAATTTGATCCCTGGGACCCTGTGAAGTGCCCGGTGTATTCTTAGAAAGACAATCATCTCATGTTTTTTTGCATGTGTGGGTCCTAGATTTTACAGATATGTAAAAATCCTATGTGTATGAATAACATAAAAGTAAGACCAGGGGAAGAGGAGATCAATGAGAGGGGGAGGGCCAGGAAGAGGAAGACAATGGGGTACAGAGAGCATGCTCACATTAATTATATACTTGCATGAAAATTGCCTTCTGTGATCATAAAAGTGCATCATATAACTTTCTATAACTGCCTTTTGAATTGCTGACCTAAGTATGATGTGGGATTCCCCTCTATATGCTGTGAATACCATTGGTTAATAAAGAAAGTGGCTTGGCCTGATAGGGTAGGTAAAACAAATCTAGGCAGGGAAAACTAAACTGAATGCTGGGAGAAAGAAGTGTGGAATGAGGAGAAGCCATGGAGCCACCACCAGAGACAGACATGCCAAAACTTTGCCAGTAAGTCACTGCCATATGGCAATACACAGATTAATGAAAATGGCTTAAATTAAGATGCAAAAGCTAGCCAATACGAAGTTAGAACTAATAAGCCTAGCAGTGATTTAATTAATACAGTTTCTGTGTGATTATTTCAGTTCTGTGTGACTGTTTTGGTGGCCAGGAAACAAATAAGCAGCCTCCTACTAAGAAAGTATCATTTAAAAAAATTGTTAATTTTGGCATGAGACTAGGACAAAATTCTAACAGATTCTGAAATGACCCTAAACATGCTTCTACCATATTGTACTTTGAATTTATGCAAAGCAGTATTCCCAGCACCGACTGTCATGAAATCAAAGCTTTAATCGGCTGAGATTTACCTCTTTCTATGAAGGCAAACAAGCACATTCACCTCATTAGTCTGCACATGGGCTTTCCTCTTCTCAAAAGAGTGAACAATGGGGGCCCACTTCCACATCATTCTGTGTGGCTAGGACACCTGAGAGAAAAAGCAGACAAAACACCAAAAAGAAAGAAAACTACAGACTAATGCCACTGTGGATATAGGAGCAAACGGTGGCAAAACACTGCCAAGCTAAGCATGGTGATTCACACCTGTATTTCAGCGTTGGGGAAGCTGGGTAGAAGAAGCAAGAGACGGAAGTCAGTCTACTTTAGATGGTAAAATCTTGTCAAGAAGAAAGGCAGAAGGGGAAGGGGAGGAGAAACAGTTGTGTAACAAAACTTTTCCTTGGGAAAACCAACACACATGTCTACTCACCCCAGAAAGGGAACCCATGACAGACCAAAACACAACCAACATCCAACTTGGTGAACAAATGAGTTTTATTGGTATTACCTACAGAAGTAGAAATGACTCAAAGACAGTTGCATTAATGAACACACCCCAGCACAGCTGACAGCTCACAAAAGCTAGGAACCTGAAGCACACTGCATAGATTGAAGGCAGGGCCACAGATTGAAGATGTCTTCCCGGATACCTCAGTCAACCTAAACCTCTTCTAAGCAGCTACTTTCTGCTCCTTCCAGGCAACCGGTCTGTTCCCAAGAGTCTTTTTTGAAGTTTTTCTTGTCCGAGACTTCTCTTTGCAGCATAACTCTGCTTACTCTGGCCTTATTCTGCTTACAGAGAGGCCTAACAAATTTGGTCAGTTTCAGGGATTTCCTGAAGATACTGAGAGAAGAGAAAGAGAGGGAGGAAAAAGACGGAGAGAGGATGGGAGAGTGAGAAATACTATTTTGAAGGAGAAACAAGGAGTTTCAAGTGCTTGCCACGAAAGCCTGAGGACCTGAATTCAGACCACTGAGTAAAAAGGAAACCACAGACTTCTGTGCCTGTAACCCACTCTCTGGGCAGGAGAATGTTGGGAGATTCTTGACTGGCCAATCTACTGAAATATATGAGCTCCAGCTTCAGCAAGAGACCCTGGCTCAAAAATTAAGGTGGAAAATGACTAAAGAAGACAGTTGAAACCAACTTCTGGCCTACACATGCATCTTTTTCACTTGCTCTCTCTTTTTCTCCTTCTCCCTCCTCTTTTCCTCTCTCTTTCCCTCCCCCCCCTCTTACACACACACACACACACACACACACACAAGAAGGAAGAGCAGTACCGGCAGTAATATGTAAAGTTATATGCTCTGTCAAAAAAAAAAAATATGTCCCTGGAAACCCAATTATCTGAGATACCATATTAATAAAATAAATTAGAACAAAATCACCCAATCACTCAATGGTCACAACAAAGCCATGGCAATGTTATAGCCCTCCATAGTTTAAAGCATAAACTAGAAACAGTAGAGACACACCTAACTGAGCAGAAATCTCCCCCAAAACAAACAACATGGTGCTTAGTGGCAAAAGCCTGAAAACACCCCCCTAAAATTGGCACAAGACAAAGACAATGATGCCCACACCTTCCCATGCTGCACAACAGTTCTGACAGGCAGTCAGGCAAGAGAGGGAAACATCTAGATGCAAAGGAAAGCTTTGTACACAATAGGATCACAAATACAGAAAGGGTAAGACATCCATACAAAATTTGGATTTCTATTTCTTTCCAAAACTTTTGATATTTTTTTAATCTACCAAGGAGATGTAAATCAAAACCACAATGAGATGGTAGCAGCTTATGACCAAGTCATATGAGTAATTTTAAAAACCAGGGACGGAGGAGATGGATTAGTCAATAGAGAGCTTGCCCCACAAACATTCAGACCTGTGTTGGATCCCCAACACCTACAGAGCGTTAGTGGAAGAATTTGCTTGTAATCAAAGCTTTGAGTAGGTACAAACAATTGACAAGTGCTGCCCCAAGATACTCCAATTGAAGTGCTCATGACTCCAATTCAGTAAGCCTTGGGTTCCAGGGAGATACCCTGTCTCAAAAGACAAGGTGAATGTAACAACATTCAAGGTTGTTCTCTGGCCTCCTTACATGTGCACACACATGCACACATAGTTGGCGCATATACACACTAAAATGAAATATATACTATAAGTAATTAAGGGTACTTAATGGCTCAGCAAGAATGTTAGCTGCTCTTGCAGATAATCAACCTGAGTTTGGGTCCTAACATCCATGTCCAGTGGCTCACAAGTACCTGTAACTGCAACTATAGGGAATCCAGTGTCCTTTTCTGTCTGCCATGGTGACCCACAGTCACATGTACATACCCACACAAAGGCACACACATAATTTTTTAAATTAATATTTTAAACTAACTAAATAGATTTTAAATTTTTTTAATTATGGCAAATTAAAGAAATATTAAATATTAAAGGATCGACAAATGCTGGAAACAGTATGGAGAAGCAGACACCCTATACATTTCTGCTGGAAGTGAAACACTTACAATTCTTTTGTGTAACCCAGCACAGCCTACCCACCTCAAAGCCATTTGGCTACTGTAATTTTCCTTCACCAAGTAACCTATCATATTTTTAAAAATTGAGCTAGACACTTTGGTGAGTCTTGGGGTTATTCAGTCCACCACCGTACCTACAAGAGGCCACAGCAAAGTGCCAGACGCTCGAGTTAAAGTAAGGACTTAGACATGATACTCTCACCCAAGGAAGGCTTTCTGTCCTTATGCTGATATCTGAGCCACACCATTGCCACTAACTAGCATATTGCCACTGCTACCTGCTAAAATCCAAGTACTGGAGCTAACAAAGGTTATCTGCTTACAACAGGTCAGTCTTTAGTTAGTCTGAATAAGGGCCCATGAGAGTGTTCAACCCAGTGCATCTCAACCTGTGGGTTGTGAGCCCCTTGGGGGTCAAGTGGCTCTTTCACAGGGGTCACATATAAGATATCCTGCATATCAGAGACTTGCATGACAATTTATAAGAGCATGATAATTACATACATGAAGTAGAAATGAAATCATTTTATGGTTGGGGGTCCCTACAACACGAGGCACTGTATTAAAGGGTCACAGCGTTAGGAAGGTTGCAAACCACGGTTCGAGCCTGACACTGACCGGAGCGGAAGCTGTCCTTCCAACACTGTCCTCTCTCCTACAAGTCAGTGACGGATGCTCGAAATTCTCCACGTATCAGTCAGTGACAGATGCTCAAAATTCTCCACGTATCTCTCATTTGCTCCAAATGTAACTAGTGAAGAAGGCTGGCACATGAAATATGATCTATTGGTCAGTCTTGACAGTTAAAATCCAATTAATAAAGAGATGTGAAGAGTAAGCGATACTGCATCTGTTATAAACACATCAGCAACATGGAAGAATGCAGCTTTACAGCCGACAGGTTTTAATTTCCTGAAGATAACGTGGTCACCTACTGAACTTCCAAAAAGCAGCTGACTAACTTACCTTAGAATCATTTATTCTTGCTACAAAAAGAGTAGCTCATAATTAGCAGTGCAGTCTACCTAAATGAGCATGCTAATTTAAATCTAAAATCGGTTTCTCTTCATGCCTGAGGATTAAGGAACCCAGGAGCCGGTATCAAAGGCCTAGTGTATTAATCATCTAGTATAAGATGCTACCAGTTCACACACTTGTTTCTAGGTATAAAGAACACATATTAAAAAGTTCAAATGCAAACCATTTGAGCTTTCAAAAACGGAATACATAACCTGATTTAAAAAGTCTAAATACTTCTTGTTTCTAAATCCTAGAAGGCTTTCTAAGCCAGCTGAGAGTTTCCAAATGGAAATAGGAAGAAAACAGGTACTGGAATCGGTGTTCCCGAAATCTATGCACAAGCCCTGCTTTCTGAAAACCCTGAGGCTCAACACAGGAACTCATGAAAGTACAAACTATGCTATTATCTAGCTTTGTGCTATCATTTTTTTCAATAATAACTGCCCCAGATCAGAGCTGCCTTTCCACTTTAAGATAAAACAGTTATTTACTGAGTCTTAGCTCTGCTCTCATCAGGGGGCTAAGTCCCATGGAGAAACGTTGATACATGCTGAACATTCCTTGCCACTCAGGGAATAAAAGAGAAAAAAAGATTGTTTTTCAGAAATAACCCAGGCAGAGCCTAGTTTCGCCTCAGAGTATAGTGGCATAGAGTTGCTACCATTAAGAACGGCCCTAAGTAGGACTGACCGTATTTAAACTGTTTTTTAGCTGAGTAGATTCTCTAGATTTTCAGAAGACTCATAGTTTCTTCCTTTCCCTGTCACAAGTCTGGGAAATTCTGAAGGTTGGAGGAAAGAGAAATTGTAACCATGACAATCTGGAAGTCCGTTTTTTTCTTTAAGATATGAATCAGTTTGTCACTTTTTTGCATAGATCCAATCTATCACTACTACCCACCATTTCGGGGAAAATGTCAAACTCTTTAGAGCAACTCAAAGCCATGCAAAAGAGAGGTCCTTCCTGCTTCTGTCTCTAACCCTGCCACGAACAACCCATTTACCGGTCCTCCTCCCTTCAGTGCCCTCTGCTGCCACATAGGTTGGCTGTGCTCATTCATGCCTCAAGACCTGCCTCAAGTCTGCAGCCCACCTTCCTTCTTCCTGCAGCCCTCCCTCCTCTCCATCCTGCCAACACCACTCTGAACAACAAACAACTATTCTTGGAGCTGCTAACAGAGCTCCCTTCCCACTACTTTCTTCACAAAGCCCTATGACCATCTACTTACTAGTTCTTCGGTCCTGCTGTAAGTTCCAGGAGGGCAGCTAGAAAGGAGGTTCCACAATGGTTGTTCATGTTAATTGCTCAATAAATGTTTAATATGTCTCTAAGGGCTTGAAATAAATATCACTTCAGTAGAGGGAAAGAGACTGTCATGGAGAAGCTGATTTGATTTTAGAGTATTATGAATAGCTCCACAGAGCAGGGGAATGACCCACAATGTAGATGTTTCTGTAAAATCCACTGACCTCCCCTCCCTCTACTGAAAGGACCCCACAAGTCATTTGGGAAATGGCCTGATCCCAGTAAGGTGATATATTTCAGTTTTAACATCATAAATAAAACCTTCTCTAAGAAATGATTGTGAATTCAAAAGAAGAGAACAAAAGAAATATACAAGCGGGAGTTCAGGCATGTTTGAATGTAACTGCCCATGTGTGGTGGGTAATCTTCACTGTCAGTTTGACAGGATTTAGAATCACCACGGAAACACATCTCTGTGGGTTTGGATAAGGATGTTTCCAGACAGATTTAAAAATGAAGAGGGAAGATCCACCCTGAAAGTGGGCAGTGTCACCTACAAAGTGAGTTCAAGACTGAGTGGAAAGGAAGCTAAACACCAGCACTCATCTCTGCTTCCTGCTCCACCGAGATGGAAGGGGACGAGGGGCAGGTACATACCACTGCCTCCCTAGTGATCTTCACCACTATATTGTCCCCTCCATGATAGATTAAATCCCCTCAAATTGTGAGCCAAAATGAACTCTTCTTCCCTTATGTTGCTTCTTACTAGCTCTTTGGTCACGAAAGTAATTAGTACAGTGCCTACAGAGGCTTTTAGTCACTGCTCTAGTTTGTTTTCTAATTCTGTGATAAATACCCTGACAAAAAGCAACCTGGGGAAAAAAGAGTTTATTTCAGTTTACAGTTGTAGTGCATCATAAAGGGAAGTTAGGGCAAGGAACTCAAGGCAGGAACCTGAAGGCAGGAACTGATGGTACGGAGACTATGTAAAGTTCCACGGTCTTTTTTTTCCTGGCTTGTTCATTTTGTTATACACCTCAGCAGCATCAGCCCAAGGATGGCAGCACCCACAGTGGGCTAGGCCCTTCTACGTCCATCATCAATCAAGACAATGCTCTATAGACTTGCCTCCAGGCAATCTGATGAGAACACGTTTCTCAGTGGAGGTTCTTCTTCCCAGATAATGCTAGCTTGTGTCAAACTGACAAACAAACTAAACAAGTTCATCACACTTCCATATGGAAACTATAGATGGTTGATTAACCGAGAGAAGAAATTAAAAATTACTCATAAATACCTCAATCTGAGAGCCACCATTAAAGTTAGGGGCTATACTGTTACCAGAAAAGTTCATGAGTTCCACATTGGGCACCATATACTACCATGGAAACTGGGGTCCATTTGGGGGTTCTTAGTTTTATTAGTAAAAGAATGTAAAATTGACTCAGAAGTCTGTCTTAGTTAGGGTTTCTAATCCTATGAAGAGACACCATGGCCACAGCAACTCTTACAAAGAAAAAAACATTTTATTGGGGCTGGCTTACAGTTTCAGACGTTTAGTTCATTATTGTCATGGCAGACACAGAACGAGATAATGAGTTGGGAGTTCTATATCTGGATCCATAGGCATCAGGAAGAGAATGCCACATTGGGCATTGCTAGAGCATCTGAGACCTCAAAGCTTGCCCCTGGTGACACATTTCCTCCAACAAGTATACCTACTCCAATGAGACCATACCTCCTAATAGTGCCACTTCCTGTGGGTCTATGGGCTATTTTTATTCAAACCACCATATTCCACTACCTGTCACCTATGGGCTAGTAGCCATATCATAGTGCAAACTTCATTTAATCCAACTTCAAAATTCCCCATAGTCTATAACAGTCTCAATTTGTTTAAAAGTCCAAAGTCCCTTCTGAGATTCATAGCAATCTCTTAACTGTAACCCCAGTAAAATCAAAATGAGAAAGCACTAATCTACATGGGAAATAGAAAAAGACATGATCCATGATCTCCTGAGTAAATAGGGAGCATGGGGCTCATGGGAGAGGATAGAGGTGGGAGGGGGAGGAAGGAAGGGGAGCAGAGAAAAATATATAGCTCAATAAAAACAATTTAAAAAATGAAAAAGCAAATCACATATTCCCAACACATAATAGTACAGGATATAAATTACTATTCCAAATGGGAGGAAAAGAAACATAATAAGGAAATATGGGTCTAAACCAAGACCAAAAACTATCTGGACAAACTCCAAACTCTGTATCTCCATGTCTGATGTCAAAGTACTCTTCAGATTTCCAACTTCTTTCATCTTTATTGACTGCAAACTATTTCTTTCTTTTGGGCTGGTTGCCCTCTCCTCAGCAGGCATCCCACAGCTCTGGCATTTCTAATATCTTAGAGTCTCCACGGTTATCCAGGCTTCTTTTTCACAGCTTCGTACAATGGCCTCTCCAAGCCTCTATGATGGAGGAAGGTCGTTGGTTAAAAAATAAAGAAACTGCTTGGCCCTCATAGGTTAGAACATAGGTGGGTGGAGTAAACAGAACAGAATGCTGGGAGGAAGAGGAAGTGAGCTCAGACTCGATAGCTCTCCTCTCTGGGGCAGATGCGATGAAGCTCCGACCCAGGATGGACGTAGGCTAGAATCTTCCCAGTAAGTGCACCTTGGGGTGCTACGCACATTATTAGAAATGGGCTAGTCCAGGTGCGAAAGTTAGCCGAGAAGAGGCTAGATATAATGGGCCAAGCAGTGTTTAAAAGAATACAGTTTGTGTGCTGTTATTTCGGGGCATAAGCTAGCCAGGCAACCAGAAGCTGGGGCGGCAGGAACACAGCCCACAGCTCCCACTACACCTCTACGCAAGCACACCCCTCCATAGGCCTGGCTTTTCTTAGTCATGGAGGGAGATTCCATATCCCTTTCTTCTCTCCTTCACTTTAAAGCCAGAACCACGTATCCAAAGCCACCAAGTTCTGCTGCCTGCTGGGGCTGGAACACAGATGGCCCCCTCGTTAAGTTACATCTTTCCTATCTTTCTATTTTCCACAATTTCCTTCACTGTTGAGTGTCTGTCCTGAAACTCCTGTAAACCAGGCTGACCTCAGACTCAGAGATCTACCAGACTCTGTCCTCTAACTGCTGAGATTAAAGACATGCACCACCACACCTGCCTCTAAACTTTCCTTTAAATCCTTTCCACAAGTTAGAAACTGAACTTAGTGGGGTCTTGCCTTGAGGTCACCACCCCTTTTATCCCATTGAATGGCAGGCTTTTCTTTAATCTGTTTATCTCCTTGAACACAGGATTTAGCTCTATTAACCTCCTGGTGCCCCCTTTCTCTTCAATCTGTACATTTTGTATTTTTTTTTCTTACTCAGCCTACTCCTTATTATAGATCTTCATAAGAGTGAACACTAATAACCACATAAGAGAGTCAATACTAGGCCGTTTTAAAATTTACTCTGCTAATCCAAAACTCATCAATTTAGCCTCAGGTAGAATTTTTGGGCAAGGGTAGAAAGCAGCCACATTCTTCACCAAAATATCACAAGAACAGTCTATAGGCCCCATGTTAATAGTCTTCTCTTCTAAAACTTCTTGAACCAGGCCCCGACATTTCAAATCACACTCAACACCACTGTCTTCCATGCTCTTACTAGAATGTCCCGTTAATCCCCATTGAAAGCATGCATTTGCTTTTCTAATCCAAAGTCCCAAAGTCCACATTCTTCCAAACAAAAGCACAGCCAGGCCTATCTCAGCAACACCCCAATCCGTTGGTACCAACTTTTGTATTAGGGTTTCTACTGCTGGGAAGAGACACCAACTGTTATAAAGAAAAACTTATTTAGGGCTGGTTTACAGTTTCAGAACTTTAGTCCATTGTCGTCATGGTGGGAAGCATGGTGACATGCAGGAAGACATGGTACTAGAGAAGGAATTGAGAGTTCTCCATCTGGCTCTGCAGACAAGGAAAAGAATGTCACCCCCTGGCATGACTTGAGTAGTTGAGATCTCAAAGCCCACCCCCAAAGGGGGCCATTCTTATTCAAACCAACACAAAGCCCAAGGATGGTTTTTAGAGTTTAAGAGAAAACAACAGGGCAATAAAGCTGTAAATCTTAGAGGAAAGAAAATCATGAAGTTATGGAAGTAGTCATGTGCTATACAAGCAATCACAGGGTGGAAGGGGGTAGAAGAGGGAGCTTCAGGGAAAGAATGGGGAGCTTAAAATATAAGAGAAAGCATGGAGAAATACATCAGTTGTTTTGCTCTGACATGTTACCAGAGGAAATGGGAAAATACAAAATTTGTAGAAATAAAAGTTTTTATTTAATTAAAAATTCCCACGGCAGATGGTTCTTCTGTTGCTACACTGTCCACTGCTGTCTTTTTACTATATGTTTTTTTTTCCTTTCTTAAAAAAGTTTCAAGATGAGACTTGACAGGATACTAGATGAGTCATACCAGAACAGATGGATAGAACTTCAAAGAGTTATTGATTGAAATGGAATACATCCTATTAGAATTACAGAAATATTGGAACAAGATAAAAGGGACATTGTTGAGGGGCTGGCTGAGGGAAGAATGATAGATGCACAGAAAGTATGTTCCACTTGGAAAATAGAATCAATTGTCCAGAGTCTCAAACCAGGCAAAAGGGAAATTAGAAAGACTGTACAGAAAAAGAAAACAGGGAGGGAGCTGCCTAAGATCGACAGGGCTTAAAAAGGAAAAGCAGTGTTTCTCTTACCAAGATTCAGAGTTATCAAAAAGTTCCTCTGGGTTTGGTGATGCATGTGAGTAGATAGAAAAAATCATGATGGCTAGAGGTTGGAGGGAGAAATATGCTGACCTCAAGGTCCCGGGAATGGCAAATGCTTTAAAGAAACTGTTGTGTTCTGTGGGCCACATTCCCTCAATGACTGTCCACAGAAACTAGAAGACAGGATGGTTGCTTTCAGTGAAGATCAGCTGCCTTACCTCCCAGCATATAGCAGGGTCTTTATGCACTGCAAACCATCTCTCATAGATGCTCAGATTGGTCCTCAGGACAGAGAATAAGGACTAGGAAAGTTCAATGCTCGCTTACCTGTTTTCAGGAGGGAACGGCCTAAAGATTAGCTGACCTGAAGAGAAATTTCATTTTAAATTCTAGGTTTCATTTTCATTATAAACCGAAACAAAACAGCAGCAACAGATTTGTTGATTCACATCTGTAACCCCAGGAGACAGAGGCAGGAGGTGCAAATCCTGTGTGAGCTATACAGTGAATTCAAAGCCAACCTGTGAAACTCGGAGAGGTCACATAGCAAAATTTTTAAAAACTCAAAGTGTCGAGGATAAAACTCAGTGGTAGAGTGTTTCCCAAAAATATAAAAAGTCCTGAGTCTACTCCAAAGTTTCAGGGAAAAATATTTTAGATTGAGTTGAAGTCAAGAAGAAATTTAATAAAGAATTGTTGATATTTTCAACTTGAGAAATGCAACCCTTGGTCACACTGGAATTACAAAAGAATCAGTCTGTGACTTGTGTAGGGGCCTCATGTGTGAAAAGTGAACAGCAGAGACTTCTTTTTACTCTGGTAAAATATACTTTCTTTTTTTTTTTTTTTTTTTTTTTTTTTTTTTTTTGGTTTTTCGAGACAGGGTTTCTCTGTGGTTTTGGAGCCAGTCCTGGAACTAGCTCTTGTAGACCAGGTTGGTCTCGAACTCACAGAGATCCGCCTGCCTCTGCCTCCCAAGTGCTGGGATTAAAGGCGTGCGCCACCACCGCCCGGCCGTAAAATATACTTTCTAGCCCCGCCCCTTATCAGTCATTCCACAGCTACTTACTCCCTGACCACAAACGCATTTTCCCACAGTCCTAAGTGACCATATCATTCATGCAGCACCTTCCAACATTCAAAAGCTCTTCATTTAGCTTGCCCATAATCTTTTGTATTCTTGTATCTCACTTTATCTTCGATCTAAACTTCTTTACAATCATGTCCTGCATGACTCATAACAGAAGAACTGATAATATTTTGCCCCGTAAAATGCTTAATTATATTGAGAGACAGTCAGTATAAACTCTGTGTCATCCACACTGAAGCAGAGAGCCAATGCAGCCACTCTGTAGGGGTCTAAGCAATGCCATAGAGCATGAATAAAATGCACCTGGCTTTCGTAAGCATCTCTTCATGCCATCAACCCTCCACCACAATATATTATTCCAGTACTGCCTACAATAGCCCTACCTTTATGACAAGTGTTAATGCAGTGACTGATAGTTCAGACAAGGAACCTGACTAGCTATTTGAAATATTCCGTACCTTTCTTACGGTGAGATTCCTTCCTTACCTGCAAAACGGGAATTGAAAGTATTCACAATTGAGGGCTGTAATATGAAGATTAAATGTTACAGAAAGTGCTGCTGAGGAATAACACCAGACTCACTTTCAAGAGCACTGTGATAATGGTGCTTTGCTCTCTCCATCAGTATCACCACCAGTCTTGAGTCATGGTATCAAAAGTCATCGCGGGCCCAAGGCGGTGTGGGCTTCTTAGTTGAAAGCAATGACTATCTGTTTCTGATATTGAGGACTATGTTTTATGAGTCACCAGGCAGAAGGTTATCATTGTTCCCCAGCACCTTACAGAGCTCATAATGTGCTGAGTCACAGATGATTCTGCTTTCCCAGAAACCCTGAAAGAAGCTCAGAAGCAACCATGGCAAAAAATGTTTTATCTCTGCAGTGTGCAATGCTCCTCTGACCCTGAGGATTGGCTCCTGGATCAGCCTGGCCTCCCTGATCCTGTTTGATAAAGACATCACACTCATGAGGCCCTGTGACTCATCATACGAGCCAACAGTGCCCACTGTATTGAACAGTCACATTCCAAGACACACATCTCCCACTTAGATGTTAGAATCCACGGGGCCCTCTCTTTGAAATCCTTAATGAACCATAACATCTGTCCACATACCTTTGAATCACCAGAAATAAAAAATAGCACTTAGATTTTTGGGTGGTCTGAGCTATGACAAGGTGAGCGAAGCTGTCCCTCTCTGTATCTTCTTACTCTGTTGAGCAAGAACGAATGATCTAGAATGTCCAGGTCTCTTGCTGTATGAATTGTGGAAATGTAGTCTCTTAAGAGAAATGCTTTCTTGTCTCCTAATGACACATAATTCAACTCTCTGTAGTTGCTCTAGTCATTCAATACACATATTTTTACTTTGATTTTATTTTAGTATTCTATTTCGCATAGAGCCTTGCCTGTGCTGGGCACCAACTCCCAAACACCACCAACACAGAGTTACAGACAGAGTACACTCTGACTTACAGTCGAAAGAGTTTATATACATTACTGCCAATAATGTAGTATCAAGTACAGTAAGCCCTATTTATCTGCAGATTCCACAATGAATGATTCAGCATCCTGAAGATGGAAAAGTCCTATACTGAAGACAATGGTTGTGCTCTTGTCCTCACTCCCTAAATAATACAGCAGGACAGCCACTTCCCCCAGCATTTACATTGCAGTGGACACTGAAAGAAATCCAGAGACGGTTTCGGTATCCTGTAGGATGGCCACAGATCACTGCAATAAGCTGTATTTAACAAGGGACTTGAGCATCCTTATATTTTGGTATATTGGGGGGCATCTGAAATAGGATATTCTGGAATAATATCCCGAAGACAACAAAAGATGACCGTTTTTCTTAAAGTATTTTAACCACCTTTTTACTTAACTTTCTCTTGTCTCCTTCCTCTCTAGCCAACCATCTGTGACCTCCTCCCACTCTCCTCAGATCTCCTTCCCTCACCCATCAGCCCCTTTACCAATCTTCTTAACTCTTCATCAAAGTCTTCTTCCCTTCAAGCTGAGCAGCTCACCAGCTCACTGTTGCTTGGTTTTTCCTGATAACGGGGAGAGTTTACTTCCTGCACTGGGAGCAGCCTGACTTGCTATTTTCTCTCCTTGGGGGAATTCAAGGGCTGCTTAATAATAATTTTATTGGCTTCAACTGTGAAATGAACGTTGGACAAGTCTACAAATGTCAGTGGTAGCATCCTTCCACCCTAATCAGGGATTTCTTAGCTTAGTACCCTCCCACTTCTCTCTGCCTGACAATAGCCATGATGCCTGACAATACACAATTGAGATCTGAAGTGGGAGAACAAGAGGAACCATTTCCCCTGTGTTCTATGGCATGTGTAAGAAAATGTGGTAAAACAAAAGAGAAAGCACACCTGGACACCTTGAGATGTGTGAATCCAAAGCTAAACAAAACAACAAGAAATTCATTCAGGCTGAAATAAAACCCCAGCTGCCCCATGCAGTCATGTCTTCCTTCTTAAATAAGATGGCAAACTACTTCCGTCAGATTGGCATTCTGCGCATTCATTGGCTTCAGGATCTCCCTGTATTGGTTCCTGGCAGTGAACAACAGTGATTACTGTTACCGTGTGTAGCTCTTCCCTGTCAAAACAGCTGAGTGATTCGCAGTAGGCAGACATAAGAAGGGCAGAATAGAGTGTTCTAGTATCTATTGCAGTCATTTGCCAGTATAATGTAGGCTTGTCAATTATCTTGTCATGCATCCACTTATGTTGAATTTGAAAACAGTAAACATCATGCAAAAGTATAAGTGATTTATATACAAGACTACAGGATCACTTAAAATCTGTTTTGTGGTTATTGCTACAGAGGGAAAAAATAACAACAACAATAAAAAACCATGAGAAGAAAAATGAAATAACATTTTGAGAGCAATCATCTTAAAAGCACAAATGGATTCTTACTTTATCCCCTCCCCCGACTTCAGAAACTTCAGTCCGTCCGTCTGACTAATAATGCTTTGGTGGTTTAGATAACAAAGCCTGTGCCACTCAAATTAAGTCTATTCGTTGATGCACTTTGCAGCCTGACAATACATCACCTGATAAAACCGCAAAGGCCTTGATAAAGGTAAGGGAGTTAAAACAGAGAGAGAGAGAGAGAGAGAGAGAGAGAGAATTCCTGAAAGGTTATAAACTGAAATTGAGTGGCCACAGCATGGTGACCTATTTTGAAGCAGCGATACTCTCATCTGTGAGTGGAAGCTAGTCTTTCAGAATCACATTGTTAAATGGAAGCCTTGGCATGTTTTGCTTTCATTACTGAATCTGTTAGCAAGAACAAAACAAGTTCAGAGATTAGAAATCAGAAATTGGTCACACACCAAGTTTCTCTTTTTCTATTCAGGCGGTGCTCTGCTGTTCAGTCATGGAAGCGGCTCTGATCTAATGTTGCTATTACTTCCTAGAAGTTGACACAACTTCAATACGTCTCCCACTTTCCCTCAATGCTTGGCTTTGTTCTCAGCCTTCCTGTGTATTTTCACAGCTATTTCTTCCTCTAGATTGGCCTCTTGCACTTGGCTTACATGATTTTTCTTTTCTGTCCTATTTATACGTCCACATCTCCTGGGCTGCTCTACACTTTCCCCTTTGGCATTATAGCCCTCAACTATTTTACTATTTTTTTTTTATCTCTTCTGCTATTTTTTTTCTACAGAATTTTTATTGTGGTTTCTTTAATTATATTTTCTTTTGTGGTCCAGAAGGTGGCCACTAAATGTTCAATGCCCAATTTTGTTTTACTGTTTCACAGATAATTTTCCAAGACAAGATTTCTATTCTCCCTTTCCCTAATCTACCTGGATACATGTGTACAAAGCCAGGCTCCCTCTGCTTAGGCAGAAACTGGCTAGACACAATTAAACACAATACAGAACAACTCTAAGTTAGTCCAGTCTATCATGTAAGCACACTGGATTCTTTTCAACAAACAGAAACAAGCAGTTTCACTAGAAGCAAATTGCATGACCCAGACACTAATACTGAAGTGCTATATTAATTATCCCATGTATGGACGTCATCGAACACTAGCAAATTCAAATTGTAAGCAGAAAAGGTAAATATGTGAGACTCCAACCTGAAGGATCAACCTTGGTTTTCACGTTCTCACTCTCTGTGACTCAATGCAGCCTTAGCAGGTTAGGAGGTAGTGAGAAAAGTGTGTTTCATTAATTTTGTACCTTTATTTTCATACAGAGTCTATGTACCTTATAGATGAGCAACCTACCTCAGCATAAACTTTACTATACTCTTTTACTTACAATTGCAAATGGAATACTTTCCTTAAGGTACATAGAAGTCTCCTCAAATCTATTATGCTAGCCGGGGCGTGGTGGCATACGCCTTTAATCCCAGCACTCGGGAGGCAGAGGCAGGCGGATCTCTGTGAGTTCGAGACCAGCCTGGTCTACAGAGCTAGTTCCAGGACAGGCTCCAAAGCCACAGAGAAACCCTGTCTCGAAAAACCAAAAAAAAAAAAAAAAAAATCTATTATGCTTTTTTGATAACATCAACAAAAGCTAGATAACAAACTCGGGGATTAATACAATGAGCCTTCCACCTCCGAAGAGTTGTTGCAGTACGAGGGAGTTTCTCAGAGAGGCACACTAGTTCACTGGTTAACACTGACACAGTCAGGATGATGCCTCAAGTACAAGGGCCATGGCAGAATGAAATTAGAAATAATCAAAAGCAGTAATTACTGTACAAATAAAAAAATGATTATGAGCTAACCATACACAGGGAATCCCAACATGTAAAGACCAACCCAGGATACATGTCAAGACTGTGTGTCAAATAAAGCAGAAAAAAAAAAACCTACTAAAAAATATAAACCCCTCATATTTTTTTTTGCCAAGGTGATGTAGGAGGTTCTTCTGTATTTGTGTCGCTTTCATTGGTTATTAAAGAAACTGCCTTGGCTTAGTTCTTAGGGCAGAACTCAGATAGGGAAGACAGAACAGAATTCTGGGAAGAAGAGCAGTGTGTCAGACACCATGGTTCTCCTGCCCTAGACGGACGCTGTTCAGACTCATGCAGGTAAGCCACAGTCAAGTGGTGATACACATTAATGGAGATGGGTTAGATCAGGATGTGAGAGTTAGCCAATAAGAGGTTAGAAATAATGGGCCCAGCAGTAATTTAATTAATACAATTTCTGTGTGATTATTTCAGGTGTAAGCTAGCTGGGCAGGATTAAAAGCAGGCCGGCTCCTCCTTGTTACACCAAGGACATTACATGAAGGTGAGACTTGAGTTCAGATCCCAGCTCTGCTACACTAGACAAGTTATTCACTCCTATGATTTTCTGTGGGTTTTCTTTTTCATTTGGGTACAAGTGATAATTTCCAATACCTTCATGTTAAATGGAGTAACAAAAAAAAAAGTCAAGTTCCTCTATCTCCTCCACATATGCTAGCTCAAATATCCATCCTACCGCCGCTCAACTCTACCCCTGACCCTCAGCCTCCCCAGCTCAGGGCCTCCTCAGGGCCTTGATGCTTGCTCCTCCTATTGGAGTGCTCATCCCCACAAATCTCATGGCTAGCTCTTTACCATTCAATTCTAGACCTCCATTTCTCTCACTCAGAAGAGATGCCAACCTTGTCCTGGTGACTCCTTATCTCACTGCTGACATCTTCTTTCTAGTACTTCCTGCACATGAGCTCACTGTGCTATTTGTCAGTCTCATTATTTATAGATTGCTCACACGTACTCTCTCTCCCGTAAAAGGAGAGAACCCGAACACCTCATTCACTGCCAAACCAGCCCTATATTTAAACCTGACTCCAAGCAACAGAGATCCCGGGGAGTAGACAGGATGGTTATAATCTAGTAAAAAGCAACCTGGCGGCAGCATGAGAAATAGACAGAGTCTGGAAAAGACAAAGCCAGTGAGATGGAAAAAAGATTAGTGTTTTCTAGGGTTTGATGGGAGAAAGGATGAACAGGCAAGGGACAGGGGTTTTCAGGGCACCGAAGGAATTTAATATGATATTATGATCATGGATACATGTCATCATATATTTATCATAAACAATTAGAATATAAGACACCAAGAGTAAACCCTAATGTAAAACATGGCCTTGGAGTGATGATGCAGTACTTTTTGGGTTCATCAGTTATAATAGAGGTACATGGCGTTGCTAATAATGGGGGAGGTTGGCCATGGTCCAGGCAGGGATTATGCGAGAATTTTTGTTTTTAAAAATGAGTTGGTGAAAGCAAGGCTCTAAACAAAGAGACTGAAACAATACATAAGCAGGCAAGATATAAAAAGAGCATAAACTCCGGTGACAGCATACTCTTTATGAAAACCAGGGTCACACCCACAGCATATAAATGTTCCTCTTAACACAAAATACCTTCACACTGTTACAAAACGAGGTGTGGTACCCTAGCAATTGATACATTCGATCTCTTAGCTATGTTGATCTACTTGCTTTCCTATTTAATGATTAAAAAGTGTATTATTTTAAGAAGTTAGCTTCTGTACTAGGTTCCTAATTAGTCTGCATTTGACCAAATCACAAAGATATTTTATATAACATACAACTAAAACTTATTTTCTCTCCTGCATATTTTTTTACTATTCCATTTCAGGCTAGCCTCCTAGACTCCTGTAGTCATTTTGATTCCTTTCTGAAATGGCTGATCCTGACTGTCAGCTTGACTGGATTTGGAATCACCCAGGAGGCATAGCTCCAACGTATCCTTGAAGGTGTTTTCAGAGTAGTTGAACTGAGAAGGAGAAACATGCCCTCAGATTGGGCACCTTCTAAAGGGCAGCTCAATACAGAGAAGTCAGGAGAAAGCAGTGTTCTTTACTGCTTTTTCCTCTCAGAGTTCATCTATTGTGGATGCTATCGGCCTCCATCCCCTTCGGCCTTCCACTATGAAGTCACTGCTGATGAGTCTCCAGGAACTTTAGACCCGCAGCACCACATTGGTTCTCCTGAGATATCCCGCTTCACAGAGTGAGCAGATGCCTAGTTCTCTACCTCTCTACAGTGTAGAAAGCCGTTGTTGAACTACCCAGAGCCTACCTCATAAACCAATCTAATAAGCCTTCTTCTATGATGTAAATATTCTACTTGTTCTATTCCTTTAGAGAACACTGCCTAACACACTTCCTCACACAATCTAATGCTTGATTCACATACTAACTAGTGCATCATACAAAACAGGCTGTCTATATTTTTATGGCAGTGCAACAACTGATTCTTTTTAAGTAACTAGAAGGTATAGAAACTTTTAGAGCCTACAAATCTCCTTCATTGCATATTTAAGCTGTGTTCTTCATGCTAAACTCTGGTACAAGAAAGAAGCTGCCCGAGAGTTTTTTACCATTTGTTATGGGAGGAAAGTGAGCCCACAGATGTAATGATCCTTGTTCTTTGTACACTGCTGCATTAATCAGCATTCTTTGCTCTTAGTTCCCCTGTCCCATTTCTTTATCTTAGGTCCAAGGTCATTAAGAGATAATAATAATTACACTGCTGAAGTCAGCAGCATTGGGAACAGGCTTAGAGTGCCCACTGTCTGCACACTAGAGGCCATTCTATTTGCAGATAGCACTGGTTAAGAGTGACCACCACCCCCGCCTTCATGGGACCTAGATGCAAGAGGAATGGACATTGTGACGACTCTTAAGAGTGGGACTTTTCCATGAGGAGTAGTTCATTCTTTTTATTGGTCTTTCTTAAGGACATGAAAGCCAGGAAACTGAAAAGTTCACACGGCTTCTTTGTATTTGTTCTCCACGCCTTGCCTCACACGCCCCTGTTTAAGATTCCGGACTCAACCGCCTGCTTCAGACACAAAGGCATTTATTTCTTTGGCTACCTCCTCTGTCTGCAGACTACTCGTGACCATGGCTGGGGACAGGCAGATTTGCTTACAGTCCTGGCTGTTACTTGAGCAAATTACTCAGTCTCTCAGCCTATTTCCTCATCTATAAAATATGAATAAGCAGACATACTGCAAAGCATTGTTGTGAAGAATAAACAGGGAGCTGATATAAAACACTTTGCAAAGTGACCAGCACAAAGGCAAACCTCACCATCTGTTTAGACAAGGTCTAATCCTCTTGAGTTAGGTGTTTGTGGGGCTGCTAATAATGCCCTCCGCTTTTTTTTTTATTCTTCATAGAACTGAAGTTGTATGTGGTAGTTTAGTGTTACTTTCTCCATGGTTTTCAATTTGTTCTTCTTTATTTGCTTGAGATCAGTTGTTCAAGTGTTGCTGTTTCCCAGGCACCCACTACCTCACCCGAAAGACGCTGTGCTCCCTAAGGGCCAACAAGTTAATTTCTGTCTTCCTCCCAGTCAGCTCTCTCACACCCAACACAGTGCCAGCGCACAAAGGTTCACAAGTACACACTGAAAGAATTGATTGGACTTTGAGTACATTTGAACCTCTGCCTGCCTGTTGTCCTTTAATCTACTAACACCAACTCAAGAGCACCAAGTCACTCTCTTGGTTCCCATCTTTTAAAAGTCACTAGCTACATTTTCATATCCTGTTATGGCTACATTCATCTTGAAAGCCAAGGTCTAGACCAAAAAGTAATTACATTCACCTGGAAAGTTCAGGGAGCCTTAAAGACGTCTATGTGATTGTTATATGGATATTTGCAGTAGACTCTTTTGGTCGCTGTCATCAATGCATTTGGCACAAAAGTTTAGCAACATTTTACAAGCTTGACTTGACATCTGAAGTCCAGCTGACATTTGTTAACATCTGGCAGAGACAATCTTCAGAGTCTGCTGTTTGACAGGAGCCCTTACACAAACACTAGTAGTCTTTGTCTATGGTTGCAGAGGCTAGGGAAATGAATAGCTGCATCTCACTGTAGTAGCTACTTTGGCAATACACAAAGACCTATTTGAATAGCAAATTTTATATTAAAAGATAGAAATGACACTTTAGCTAGACACACTTGAGAAACCAATGCTTCTCCATTGCTTGTGCCATTTGATGTCACCATTTTGGACAATCTACACAAAGGAAGGAAAAAGCAAATGACAGGTTTTATAGATGTAATTATAAGAAGCTGTTGATGATCTACACAACCTAGCTCTAAACACAGACCTTGTTTACTTCTATTATTCTTTGATGAAAGGAAAACATATAAGGGCCTTTCTTATTAAGCCATATATTAATAATTAGTGTCTGAGAAATAGACTGACCATGGAATCACTGCCTCTGAGAGGTGCTTGTATGTGTTGCTACCATCGTTTTCCCTCATCACACCAAGGGTCACAGGTCCTACAATGAGACATGTTACGTGTGCAGTCTACTGATGTCTGCTAGGTTATGTCACATCTAAGAAGTTGAAGATGCCCAACAGGGTGGGTCACAGGCTTTGACTATGGTCTCTCTACCTCATCAGCCACCAATTGTCTCCTTGGGTTACTATATCTACTTAAGAACTTGGGCAAACCCCAATATAGACAATTAAAAATTCACCATCCACTAAAAAAGTAACATTTCCCTTAAAATGATTCTCAGGGAGAGAAAAACCCTAAATGCCTATACATATTTAATATAATTTTTAAATGTACCACACGTTATTCCTTAGATCACAAAAGTAGAGGCTGATCTACATTATGTGATGATTGGATTTTTTTCAGTATGTTGTTTCTTTGAGGTATTTAAGTGACTCATCAATAAAAGGTGACTAATAAACATTTTAAAATAAAATTACAACCACATTAATCTATAAAATAAAACTACTAAAAGCAATCTTTATGAGTCAAATAAATAAGTTAACAGGTGTCATGTAATACTGAAACTGTCAATACCTTGAATAGGAACCCTAAGTGTATAAGTCACTGTCCAAATCTGGTTGGTTGTGTGTGTGGTTTTTTGTTTGTTTGTTTGTTTGTTTGTTTGTTTGTTTGTTTGTTTGTTTTTCAAGACAGGGTTTCTCTGTAGCTTTTTTGGTGCCTGTCCCGGAACTAGCTCTTGTAGACCAGGCTGGCCTCGAACTCCCAGAAATCCGCCTGCCTCTGCCTCCCGAGTGCTGGGATTAAAGGCATGCGCCACCACCGCCCAGCGGTTGTGTGTTTTTATAAGAAAAGTTTTCTTAGAAGTTAGATATGCCCTTTTCATGTATGTTTGCTGCAGTGACAAGGTAAGTAGATGCAACAAAAACTGAGTATTTTCAAAAACTTAGATATTAGCTGCTTCAGGGAGAGGGCCGCTTGTTTTTCCTGGCCATCCAGCTAGCTTCGCCCCAAAATAACCACACAGAAATTGTATTTATTAAAATACTGCTTGGTCCATTAGCTCTGGTTTCTTATTGGCTAATTCTTACATCTTTTTTTTTTTTTTTTTGAGAGAGAGAGAGACAAGGTTTTTCTGTAGCTTTGGTGCCTGTCGCAGAACTAGCTCTTGTAGACCACACTGGCCTCGAACTCCCATAGATCCGCCTGCCTCTGCCTCCCGAGTGCTGGGATTAAAGATATGCACCATTATCACCCAGCCTAATTCCTACATCTTAATTTAACACATTTCTATTAATCTGTACATCGCCATGTGGCAGTGGCTTACTGGGAAAGATTCTAATCAGCGTCTGTCTCAGGCAGAGGATCCATGGCTTCTCTCCCTGATTCTGCTTTCTTCCTCCCAGAATTCCGTTCTGTCTTCTCCGCCTATCAGTTCTGGCCTATCAGTTTCTTTATTTCTTTATTCATTAACCAATACAAACAACACATAGAAAAAAGGACCAATTAGCTATCTGTAAATGTACAGTATATTATTGCTGACTTCTCCTGTAGCATCTACAGCATCCTACCCTGCTCTTCCAAAAAGAAAATACCTTAATAGGCAAAATAAAAATATTGTCAGTGTGTACATATGTCTATGCAAGCATGCAGGTATGCATATATGTATGTGGATGAACATGTAGAGGGCAGAGTTCAACCTTGGATGTCATTCCTCAAGAGGCATTCACCTTATGTTATGTGCTAATTAGCCTAGAACTGACTAAGGAAGCTAGGCCAGTTGGCCAGCAAGCCCCAAACTCCAGGTGTCTCTGTTGGGAAGCATGAGAATTATAAGAACAGACCTCCTCCCCTGGCTTTTTCAAACAGCTTCTTGGAATCAACAAATCCTCATGCATGTGTGACAACCACGTTAGTAAGGTACTTCCAAAGGCCCTAAAATACTCTTCAGTGTTCGCCAAAACTAACTGGGATTGGAGGACTGTAGAATCCAGCCGTAATATTGTAAAAAGATTCCAACAAATTTACAATTAGTAATTATTGTCAATAGACCAGGTATTCTGGTACCTAGTTTACACACATTATTTCCAGTTTTCAAAACAAACTCCTGGGTAATTCATGAGACACATCTTACAGGTGTGAAAGCTGAAACGAACTTGATTGAGCGTGACTGTTATGTGCTAGATGTTTATGTTCTAACCCTCATGTACTGAAGCCTTCACTCCCAATTTGATGGTTGGATACAGAACTTCTGAGAGGTAATTAGATTTGGATGAGGTCACAGGGTGGAGACCTCATAATAGAGTTAACATTCTCTTGGGCAGAAATAAGATGACTTTTTTTCTTTCACTTCTCTGCCCCCACCCCAACTTTTCATTGAGCAGGGAAACAGTAGGAGCGTGGCTGTCTGTGAATCAGGAAGAGCCTCCTCCAATGTTGACACCTTAACCTCACCCTTCAGTCTCCAGAACTAGGAGAAATACATGTTTTCTGTTTAAGTTATCAAGCTATAATAGTTTCTTCCGGCAGCCATAACACAACACAAACACCCTGCTGCCTTGTCTCTTACTTTACTTTAAAAAGAAGAGGAACTAGTATGGATAGACAATTGCTTTCGTGTCCCTTTATAAAATGTATATGCTTTTTTAAGATCTCCACACTTCCAAATGTCCAAAACATTTGCCAAACGGACTATTTGGTGCTTTTTTGGCACTAGAAATTTTTAATTGAGTTATTCGTATGTGTATAGATTCAGGGTGTCATATGTGCACACATATGTGTGCATACAGAAAGCATAGAACTTGGATATTGTAGTAATATGAGCGGCGGGCTGCGTTCCTGGCGCCTGGCCGCCCACACGGCTTTACCCAAATTAATTACACGGAAACTGTATTCTTTTAAACACTGCCTGGCCCATTAGTTCCAGCCTCTTATTGGCTAGCTCTTACATATTGATCTAACCCATTTCTGATATTCTGTGTAGCACCACGAGCTGGCTTACCAGGAAAGATCTTAACCAGCGTCTGTCTGGAGTGGGAGAATCATGGCGACTCACTGACTCGGCTTCTTTCTCCCAACATTCTGTTCTGTTTACTCTACCTACCTAATGGTTGGCCTATCAAATGGGCCTAGGCAGTTTCTTTATTAACCAATGAAAGCAACAGATTAATACAAGACCCACCTTCATCATTTTTCCTTTTTCTGTTTAAACAAAAAAGAAAGTCTTTTACTTTAACATAGTAAGATTATATATAACAAAACAGTTATCAAGCAAGAATTACAGTTGTAATATTTATATTTATTTTATCCTTTATCATAACTAAGGAAAACTATAACTATAACTAACCATTTTTTAACTCCATTAAAGACTCCAGAAGGATATAATATTACCTAAGCAAACAAGAGATCCAAAACTCTAGAAATGACAGAGACATCTCGCTGCCTGGACAGTTATCCAAAGTTTTTTTGTACCATTGGGGCATCCATCTTTAGCCTTTAGACCCATAGTATCCAGCAGACATTTTTATGAAGCAGGAAATTTTAAAGACAGTTTAGTCACTTTTTGCTGTGTCCTGCAGAATGTCTCGCAGACTCTTTCATGAGTCAGGAGCCCTGAAAGGCCATCTCACCTTTAGGCAAGTTTAACAGTCCTCTCTCTGAGGGTTCTCTGTGTCCAGTTTATGTATCAGTCCGGGCAAGAGGAGTTTTTTGCCCAAATGGCTAACCAACTCCATTAGGAGCGTCTTCGATGCCCATCTTTCTCTTGAAGTAGATTGGTGCTGCCAGGAGCAGACATGTCTCATTGTTATGAAAAGCCCTAAGTTATTAAAACATTAAATGCCATATTCTATAGTCTTTCAAAGATATGAAGAATGCCTATCTAACTGAAATATATCTCTATATATCTAGAAAATCTAACTAACATGACTACAAATTTGACTATTATTGATGATTATTTATTAGCAAACTATATTTCCTAATTATACATTACATTTTTAAATGAACTACATAATCACAATACCTTAATCAAGATCAGAAATACATATACATATAACAAAATTGACCTTAAAATTCACACCAATGGAAATTATTTATATCTATATCATATCCCCCTTTAAATGTAAAAGAACATTTATAAACAATATTTGGGAATATGGGCGCAGTTTTTCTCTCCAAACTGCTTTCTGCTGAATGGGGGCGCTGTATTCAGATCTTTCATGGTGTAACCTGTGTGTCAGGGTCATCTCAGTCGGCAGTGGAGTGAAGTAATTTTCTGAAGGTGTTTACAGCAACCTTTCAGGAGGGCGTGGTCTATCATACCATATTGGGATAGACGCAATCCACAGAGTCTCATCCTCTGTGAAAACAAAAGAAAACCCTCTCCAAAGCATCATATCCTTAGACCCATATTCTGAAATCATAATACCCTTATATCCATTCTGGTTTAGCTTGGCAGCCCATATAATGAAATGTCTCTCTGTATTTAGCTCCTTTACAGTCAAAAATTTTAAAGAAAACACAATAATACAAAGAATCCAGACTCTCTGTGAATTTTCCATTTTTACGTGGCTTATTTTTCTCTATTTTTTTAATCTATAACTATCTGTACTCTGTCTCTTTAAGGACTTTATCCTCCTTTTTTTAAGACATTAACTTTATTTTATATATATTTTTTTCTCTCTCTCTCTCAAGCCTACGTACATTCATCCAACAGTGTCTGAATCAGTTCTATTGTGAATCTGTAATTTTTTACTATCCAGGAGCATTTCTTAAAATGTTAAGCACTTCTTAAAAACTTAAGTTGCACCATGTACAGATAATATGGTACCACCTGTGTCCTGCTCAGTCCAAACCTTAACTGAACTGTTATTATGGTAATTACGGTAGTTCCTGCCTGAGACCAGCACAGTTCAGCATGGCGGAGCTGAGCCCTCCTGCCTCAGAGCCATTTGGTGCCCCTGAGCCACACACAGTTCCAGGCACACAGCAGTCCACATTGCCATCAAGCAAGCCATAGCACTTTACTCCAAATGCTCCATTCAAAGACTCTGTCTCCCGCAGGAGCCAAACAGAGATCGTGGACAGAGATCGTGATGGCAGCACAGCCCAGAAAGCCGGCATTTTAAAACAGCCAGTTTTTTCCTGCTGCTGAGTCAGGAAAGTTTCTTTGCAGCAAGCCACCCACAAACAGCAAAAAGCTGTGTTAAACTCTCTCTCCCTTTTTTTTTTTAAAGCCCTCTCAGGTTTTATGTGGAGTTCATTAGCACGTTGGGTGCCACTCTGTAGTAATATGAGCAGCGGGCTGTGTTCCTGGTGGCCGGCCGCCCACACGGCTTTACCCAAATTAATTACACGGAAACTGTATTCTTTTAAACACTGCCTGGCCCATTAGTTCCAGCCTCTTATTGGCTAGCTCTTACATATTGATCTAACCCATTTCTGATATTCTGTGTAGCACCACGAGCTGGCTTACCAGGAAAGATCTTAACCAGCGTCTGTCTGGAGTGGGAGAATCATGGCGACTCACTGACTCAGCTTCTTTCTCCCAACATTCTGTTCTGTTTACTCTACCTACCTAATGGTTGGCCTATCAAATGGGCCTAGGCAGTTTCTTTATTAACCAATAAAAGCAACAGATTAATACAAGACCCACCTCCATCAGGATATCTTATCTTATTCTCTTGAATCAAGATCTCTCATTGACCCTGGCAACCACCAAGTCCCAGCCAGCCTCTTATCTCTACTCCCCACAATACTAGGATTACAGAGGCATGTAATCACATTGGGCATTTTATGAAAGTCCTGGGGATTTGAACTTAGGTTCTCAGACTTGCATATTAGCTGTTCCTTCTCACTAAGCCGTTATCTCCAGTGCCTATAAGTACATCATAAAATTAGTGTAAAAGGCATATTTGTTTCATGACCTTGACAACTATGTATACCTTCGTAATTATTATCCAGAATAATATATAGAGCACAGCCATCAGCTTATGAAGTTCCCTCAAGTTCCATTTGCAGATATTTATCACTGTTGCTGACGCAAATGCTCTGATCTCTATCTATGCCATAGACGAACAGTTGCTTTCTTCTAAAACTTCATATAACTGAAGCCACTGAGGGCGCTTTTGTTTCTCACTTGTTTAGTTCCATTTCTTTATAAGATTCATCTTCATGTTTTTGCTGCATGCATAAGTAGATTATTTTTATCATATAGACAACACATAACTTGTTTATCCTTTCTCTTCTAGGTGACTGTCTGGTCATAGCAGATTTGGGCTGCTATGAATATTCTTGTGGGTCTTCTTGTGAAATTATGCATTCATTTTGGGTGACAGCGCATAGCCAGTATTGAAATTACTGGGTTTTGAGAAAGCATATTGTTCCATTTTCTTGGAAACTGGGAAACAGATTTCCAAAGTCATTAGACTAGAGTTTCTATGTTGAAACATTCTATGTGTAATTTCCTCAGTTTTGCATTCTTGTTCCTTCTCCTCTCACTTCCCAGGATCCACTTCTGAGGCTGATGTATTTAATCCCATAAGCCTTTGGGTCAGTTTCATTGATCTCATCTTCTGTGAAGTTGTCCTATCTCTAACTTCTGCACTGTCAGCCAAAAGTCTTTTTTTTCCCAATAATTTCTTGTTCTGTGTTTCTCATTTCTTCTAGGGCCTTTTTCACTCAGTTGTTTCTATACTGGGCACCGTGATCACGCTATAGATTCCTTTGTTCCCCAGGCCTCAGTCACAGTGCCAAGCATCCTATAGTACAAAGAGCTTTTCAGATGATGAAATGTTACTTTCATATATATTTAATCTCTTCCCTAAGATTATAAACTCCTTGATGATAAAATCATGTTTATTTAATTTGTGCAAAAAAGAGAGTGCTCTGCATTAAAATAGCTTAAAAATTTGATGTGTTCTAAGAAATACTTTATTAAAGATGCACAAATATTGTAATTAAATCAAATTCATTTTAAAGAATATGCAAAATAAGCAAAAGATATAAATTTCATTACATGGTTTTATAATCTAAGTTTCCCATCTGATTGAAAAACGACTACTTTTTGTTAAAATATAATGCTAAAATTGTAGCATAAAAATACAGTATTTCTGAAGTCTTTATTTCAAATCAGAGCTGATTTCATATACCATTTTCAAATATACATGTTTGCAAATGTAGTCACAAAGATTCTTAAATATTAATCAAGAGTACTTAAGCATTTGAGTTGTTCCAACTGATTCTCAGTTTATAGAAAATTTAATTTTTGAAAAGACTGTTGTATTACAACTCATTTATTTCCTATGATATAATTGTATTAACATCCTTAATTTTTGAATCACCAGGTACTGTTTCAGGTGAAAACATGAAATTAATGTAGAACTGGGAAAAGTGTCTAGCCTTTAAAATAAAATATTTCTTTCACAATAGTCTTATAGGATCATCAGAACTCAAACACACTTTAGAGGAAGCAGGATGGCTTTCTGAAATGTTGCCCTGCTATCTAGACTATCCCTTCACCTTCGGAGCCCAGGGGAACACTGCAGGATGCTGCCACACGGAGCTGTTTACTAGATGTTTCCTGATACTCTGTCTGCCATTTCCAACACGTGCTATTTTGAGAAATGTTAAAACATATAATATGCTTCATTATCAGTGGAACTATATAAGGATCTACAGTCATGACACTGAATTCCATTTCATTTGACTAGTCTAGGAGATGAGTTTTCAAGTAGGAAATGTATAAGGAGAACAACCCAAACTGTAAACAAACAAGCTGTCTTAGTAAGAGGAAGAAATGCAAATCATAGGGAACTAAATCCCCGACTATTACAGCAAAACTCAGATGTTAAACTATTGAAAAATCAGCTTAGAAATATTGCGTGGAATGGGCTATATGCTGAGTTTGTTGTTTTTTGAAGCTTATTTTCATCCCTTAAGATTAGGATCTGAAAGTTTTTTATAAATGACCCATGAATTCACTAGAATTCATTCTCTCTCTCTCTCTTCCTCTGTGTGTCTGTGTGTGTGTGTGTGTGTGTGTGTGTTTGTGAGTGAGCAGAGGTATGCACGTGTAGATATATGTGCACATGCATGTATGTATGCGTGTATGCATGCACGCATGCCTGTATGTGTGGGTGTGATTAAAGACAGAGATCCTACTGCAGGATAGCCAGGCATTTTAACTACATTCACAGATGCCTCCACTTCTTTTTTTTCCTGATCTGTGTGTTTATTGAATAATTTGATGTGGGATTTCCCTCTGTATGCTGTGATTACCATTAATGAATAAAGAAACTGCTTTGGAACTATAGCAGGGCAAAACTTAGTTAGGTAGGGGAAACTAAACTGAATGCTGGGAGAAAGAAGGGCAGAGTCAGGGAGAAACCATGGAGCCACTACTGGAAACAGACACGCTGAAATTTTGCTGGTAGGCACCACAACCTCGTGGTGATACACAGATTAATGGAGATGGGTTAAATTAAGATATAAGAGTTAGCAAAGCAATTCCACTAAAATCAGGAACAAGACAAGGCTGTTCACTCTTCTCTCCATATTTCTTCAACATACTTCTTGAAGTTTTAGCAATAGCAAAAAGACAACAAAAGGCGATCAAGAGGATTCAAATTGGAAAGGAAGAAGTCAGACTTTCATTGTTGGCAGATAATATGATAGTGTATATAAGTGACCCCAAAAACTCTAAGAGAACTCCTACAGCTGATAAATACCTACAGTGATGTGGCAGGATACAAGATTAACTCAAAAAAAAAATCAGTAGCCCTTATAAATACAAATGATAAGAAGCTGAGAGGGAAGTCAGAGAAACTTCACCTTTCACAATAGCCACAAATAGCATAAAATACCTTGAGGTATTTTAACTAATTAAAGAAGTGAAAGACCTATTTGACAAGAACTTTAAGTCTTTGAAGACAGAAATTTAAGAAGATACCAGAAAATGAAAAGCTCTCCAATGCTCTTGGATAGGTAGGATCAACATAGTAAAAATGACAATCCTACCAAAAGCAATCTATAGATTCAATGCAATCTCCATCAAAATCCCAACACAATTCTTCACAGATCTTGAAAGAATAATAATCAACTTCATATGGAAATACAAAAAACCTAGGATAGCTAAAACAATCCTGTACAATAAAGGAACTTCCGGAGGCATGACCATCCCTGATATCAAGCTCTAATACAGAGCTACAGTAATAAAAAAAATAGCTTGGTACTGGCATAAAAACAGAGAAGCTGACCAATGGAATCAAATTAAAGACTCAGATATTAATCCACACACCTACGAACACTTAATTTTTGACAAAGAAGCTTAAATTATACAATGGAAAAAAAGTATCTTCAACAAATGGTGCTGGCATAACTGGAAGTCTACATGTAGAAGAATGAAAATAGATCTATATCTGTCACCATGCACAAAACTCAAGTCCACATGAATTAAAGACTTAAGTATAAATCTGACCACACTGAACCTGATAAAAGAGAAAGTGGGAAGTAGTCTTCAAAGCATGGGCACAGGAGACTACTTGCTAAATATAATCCCAGTAGCACAGACACTGAGATCAACAATAAATAAATGAGACTTCCTGAAACTAATAAGCTTCTGTAAAGCAAAGGCACAGTCAATAAGACAAAAAGCAGCCTACTGAATGGGAAAATATCTTCACCAACCCCATATCAGACAAAGGACTGACCTCTAAAATATAGAAAGAACTCGAGAAATTAGACATCAAAATTCTAAATAACCCAATTAAGAAATGGGGTACAGAACTAAACAGAGAATTCTCAACAGAAGAATCTCAAATGGCCAAAAGATACTTAAAGAAATGCTCAACATCCTTAGCCATTAGGGAAATGCAAATCAAAACAACTCTGAGATACCATCTTACACCTGTCAGAATGACTAAGATCAAAAACACTAATGATAGCTTATGCTGGAGAGGATGTGGAGTAAGGGGAACACTCATCCATTGCTGGTGGTAATGCAAACTTGTACAACCACTTTGGAAATCACTATGGCGGTTTTTCAGAAAATTGGAAATCAACCTACCTCAGGATCCAGCAATACCACTCTTGGGCATATACCCAAAAGATGCTCAATTGTACTACAAAAGCCTTTATTCAACTATGTTCATAGCAACATTATTTGTAATAGCCAGAACCTGGAAACAACCTAGATGTCCCTAAACCAAAGAATGGGTAAAGAAAATGTGGCACATTTACACATTAGAGTACTACTCAGTGGTAAAAATAAAATAAAATGACCTATTGAATTTTGCATGCAAACTGATAGAATTAGAAAACACTATCCTGAGCAAGGTAACCCAGACCCAAAAAGATGAATATGATATGTACTCACTCATAAATGGATACTAGCCATAAACCAAGGACATTGAGCCTATAGTTCATGATCCTAGAGAAGCTAAGTAATAAGGTGAACCCCCAAAATCATATATAGACCCACCTGGAAACAGACAAGATCAATTAATAAAATTGAGAGCATGGGGGTTGGGGAGAGGGAGGCTAGAAGGGGAAGAGCAGGGGAGAATGGGAAGGTTAAGGATAACTTTAGGGAATGGGATAATCTAGATAAAAAAGGACAGAGATGAAAGCAAGGAAAGAGATATCTTGATTGAGGGACCCATTATAGGGTTAGCAGAAACCTGACTCTAGAGAAATTCTGAGCAATCCACAAGGATGACCCCGCCTAAGACCCTAAGCAGTAGAGGAGAGGGGGCCCGATCTTGATGTGCCCTGTAGTCAGACTGATGATTATCTTAAATATCACCATAGAACATTCATCCTGCAGCTGATGGAGACAGAGGCAGAGACCCACATCAGAGCACTGAACTGAGCTCTCAAAGTCCAGTTGAAGAGTGGAAGGAATGAGAATATGAGCAAAGAGATCAAGACCATGATGGGTTCACCCACTGAGCTAATGGGAACTCACCAACTCTAGCCAGACTGGGAAGGACCAAATATAGGACCAAACTAGTCCCTCTGAATGTGGTTGACAGTTGCATGACTGGGGTAGACTGAGGGGCTACTGGCAGTGGTACCAGGATTTATCCCTATTGGCTTTTTTCGGAATCCTATTCTCTTTGTATGTATACCTTCCTTGCTCAGCCTAGATATAGTAAGGAGGGCCTTGGACCTTCCACAAAGCAATATGCCTTACCCTTTCTGAGGATTAGATGGGGGTGGGGTGGGAGGGTGTGTGGAAGGAATGGGAGAAATGGAGGGAGTAGGAACTTGGATTGGTATTTTTTTAAAAAAAAATCTAATAAATTAAAACAAATCAAAGAAAAAAGATATAAGAGTTAGCCAATAAGAAGTTAGAGCTAATGGGCCAAACAGTAATTTAAATAATACAGTTTGTGTAATTATTTTGGGACCTAAGCGCACGGGAACTAACCAGCGGCCGCTTAGCCCCAAAATAATTTGCAAGATTTCAAAACCCAGCTTTAGAAAAGAAAGCTCATATTTCGGGCTCTGATATTTTACTATTGAGCCTAAGTCACCCAGACTAGCCTTGAGCTTTGATTTTTCTGCCTCAGCCTGCCGAACATCTGAGACTACAGATGACTAGAGGTTTTAAAACAAGGCCAAAGGGAGCAAAGGGCAGCCATGAGAGTGAAAGAGAGGGGTAGGACAGGAACTGAGTAGAAAAGAGGAAGTGATAATTACCAGGTAATTTGACAGTTTTGGAAAATGATTGGCAATATAGTATGGGACAGTGAATAACTTTATAGCTTCTGTTGTTTGCTTTCTTGAGTAAACTCAGCATGGGATCTCTTTTAGGGCCAGCTGGCAGGTAGCAAACAGGCTAATGTTCAATGAAAATAAATAATTCCTGTACTTATGAAAGGCTTTGATGTCATATGGGAGTTTGCATTTCATAAGACCTTTGGGTCCATAGTCTAAAACGGCAAGAGTACAATAACCATTATATCTACTGATTGTTTTGTTTTTCTTTGAGAAATGTTCACACTATGTAGCAATGGTTGTCCTCAGACATACTGTGCAGACAGGGATGACCTTTAACTGACAGAGACTTGCCTGTTTTCTGCTTCCCATGTCCCAGGATTGGAGATGTACAAAGTCCTTAATGTTAATGAGGGCTTAAACTGCACAAATGTTTAATAAAATTAAATAACAAAATTATATATCCTTACCTTATTGGAACATTTAAATAAATATCTGACACCAAAGTTAATACTTTTATGAAATATCTTTTTCTTTTCTTTTTGAGATTATCATATAATTACATTATCTTCCTCTTCCCGTCTCTCCCCACAAACCCCTTTATACCCCTCCTTGCTCTCTTTCCAATTCCTGGTCTTTGTTCACTGTTTTTGTTACATTTGTATATGTATAGATGTATATATTCCTAAATATAACCCACTCAGGCTATATAATTTAACACTTTGAAGTAAACTATTCCCTTTTGTCTACACTTTAGACACCCAGTGGAAAAAGTTGTGTTTGTCTTTCTGTTGGCTCCCTCTTTAAGAATTTAATTAAACTTTGTCATGTAAGAACCAATCTATGTATTTGAGAAATTGAGGTTCATGGACATCTAGGGTTTTCTTTCTCTTTACATCCAATCTACATAACATTTGGATATCTCAGCTTCAATTAAACTCCCTTCTTCAGAAAACTGTCGCAGACTGAAAAGAAGAAATTAGACTCTTGAAACAGTATTTCAGAAGTGCCCAGCTCTTTCCTGGCTCTGTTAATGTGAATTATACATGACTCATGCACCCTGTGCGCTCCTTAAGTCTTAACTCCTAGTAAGATGCCCATTTTCAAAGCACCTAGAAGCGTAACACAAAAACAGTGTCTTTACTGAGCATTTCCTTAGCGAACACTGGTTCATAATTGTCCCTGGAAAGTCTTAGGCCAGAATCATTCAGAAATTCAGAAAATTTCACACTTCCTGAAAGCAATTATGTGGGCTGGCACGTGCGTCAGTCAGAAGGTCAATTGTCTGCAACAGGAAGACCCAAGTTCAGTCTCCAGAAGCCACAAGAAAAAGACAGGCTTAGCAACACATTTGGAATTCTTGCGCTGGGGAGGCAGAGGCAGGTGAAATCGGAGACTTGCTGGCCAGCCAGGGGAATCTACTCTCAGACAAATTACAGACCCTGTTTCAAAAAAATCATGGTGTGTAGCACTGTAGAATGATACCTAAGGATATCCCTTGGACTCTACATGTACACTCACATACATGTACCTGCACACATACACATATAAAGGAAATAACATGTTATGTACACCATAGAGTCTGGAATCACTCCACATGTGAAATACATTAACATTTGTACAACAAAATACAAAAAAACAAGACTGTGATAGATTAAAAGCATACACATACGCATTTCCACTGAACATCAGTTTAATTTAGGTTTTGCATAAACATTCACCTGTAGTTCTCAGAATTGCACATAAGGGTTGGGGAGCCTGTGCTGCCCTGTGTCTTTATCCTGCCTAAACTGTCTTTCAACCCGGATCTAAACCCATGTCAAACTGATGCAGACCGTAGAATGGGACTGGATGTTATCCCTAATAATTTGGAAGAAGACTAGCCATTTATCTTGACTGGGATCCAATGCCTAGAAACATTTTTTCCTTTGGGGATGTATAGTCTACAGATGTGCACACTGTCTGGTTGGTTTTCAGGCGGGCTTTTTTCAAATCGCCCGTAATTGTCTGCATGCTCATGTGTGACAACCTCTAGCTCCTATGCTCCTCCAAGCACATTCTGTCAAATTCCTCTGGGGCATTCTCCCTCCTTGGCTGATATTTTGACAAGTATACTGTACCTCTTGAGATCTCTCTCTTATTGAGCAAAGGAGTTAGAGTGACCGTAGGTCTTAGGTATGCCCTCTTCAATCCTCCTCATGTCACTTCTGAAGGTTTCCTATGACAGGAAGTTTAAGAAGCATTGTGCTATGAGACAGCTCTCCTCTCCACCCCTTAAATGCTACTTTTAAATTGGTTCAAATGTAATTTCGCTTTCATTTTTTTTTCTGCCAGAAGACTTCCTTTCCAATCAAGCTTTATCACTGTCAGAAAAGATGAGTGGCAAAATTATCACACGGAAGAAGATTAGAACACAATGTTTTAATACTTTCACAATCATGTTGTATTCTTCTTTATGGGTGCTTTAATGAAGACAGTGAGAACCAGCAGCGTAGCTCTGCCTTAGTTTAAATGCTGGGTTTTCTACTTCATACATGACCTTGAAGAAATTGTGTTCCTGTATTTCCATAGAGAACTTCATCTAGCTCATCGGGAAGATAATTTTTTAATCATTTATATATTTATTTTTTAATTATTTATATTTTAATCATTTATATATTTAATAGTTTAATCAAATATAAATCATACCTTCATGGAATAATTATATTTTTTACAATTTCATATAAATATGCAAAGTAGTAGGATTTACATTTGTACACACATTACCCTCTCATCTCCGTCTCTCTCCCTCAGAACCCTTTTCTTCCAAACTTTTTTTTAATCCACTGAACTTGCGTATGCATGTATACTACAGCAAGAACAACTCACCAATGTCTATACCACTGAAAAAACAAGTCACTCCCTCCCATCGCAACCATTAACTGCCAATAGTTGCTGGTGATAGGGTAGGAGCTCCTGTGTGCCTCCGTGATCCATATCGTTCTGCTTCACCCCAGCCCACAAACAGTGTAACACTACCCATCCAAGGAACAGTGTGTGTTTGCTTCACGGCATACAACGAAGGAATGCTGTTCCAAAGGTTACAAAACCCAGCTACTAATAGAACTGATATACTTGTACTCAAAACTCATCCAGAAAAGTATGAAGCAAAAGCCAAAATTACTTGAGTTGTGTCTCTCAATGGCAGCCTTTGAATCACCCATGCTCCTATAAATAACCTGTCACCCATGTTCCTATAAGGAACCCCCAGTAAACTCACTGCTTCACCAAACTAGACGTGGGCAGAATCATTTCCTTTGATTCTTACTGCCTTATCTGGAATGAAGAAATATGTGTTTGTCTCTCCCTAAGATAAGTCACATAATAGGTGGTTGACAGAGGAGAGGGGCTGGAGCCACAAAGGAAGAGAAGTCAAGGAACTAAGTGACTAAATGAGCCAATGAGCAAGTCTCAGCCACAGCTGTCAAGAAAACATCAACAATTTCTTACCAGTGGAGCTCATCTTCATTGTAATATATATCTGATTTCTAGTACGTCCTATTGAATGTGAAATTTTTACTTAATCTTTATTTGTTTAGAACTCTGGTAATCCTGTCTGACTTCTCAGACTTGGTAACTAAGCTTTTGCTTCATGTCCTTCTGGCTTAGAGTACAAGTGTGCCAATGCTCCTGGCAGCTGGGTCCTATGACCATTAGAACCACCAGTCCCTGGCTGTAGGCAAAACAAGCACCATTTTGACTTGTATTTGCTCCTTGGTGGTGTTCTTTCAGAGCCTGCTCCAACAAAATCAGTCGGGAGTATCTGGGTAGGAGCGCGAGGGTTAAGGAAATGTCAGATTGACAGAAATTGAGACGGAAAATACAGGATAGGTTTGGGGGACTGTCAGGTTACTCTGCACAGCCCCGAGTTTGTTTCAGAGCCTGCTTATAGACAAACGCAGAATAAAGCACAGCACAGACAGTCAGTGTCCAACAACAAGACCATTCCTGTCCTTGAGTAAGCAGTTTCAATTCCTATCTCCATGTTCCTGAGGTTTGGCATCAACAGTATTCTTTCCACTAGATAGTGTGTTCTTTTCTCGTGGGCAAAGTCCACACTGCCCTTAAGGATACTGGAACTAGCAGAGCAGGCAAGTTTGAAATCAAATGACTTTTTTTTAAAGTCAGAATTGACTCCAGATGGAAACTGAGTCACACGTGGGCTACCACAGTGTTCTGTTGTTTGTGGGCTCCGGTTAGGTACAACATTATAACAGGAAGCGCCCATGGATAGAATAAAGCTGCTCTCCAGGAAGATATTCGACCGGCCCCCTTATCCCCTTCAAAAACACATCCCAGTCACCTACTTTCTCCAATTAGGCCCCACTTCTTTGAGATTTCACAACAAGCTGGGACCAAGACTTCAACATATGAACTCTGGGAAAATCTTAGGGTGCAAGCTATAACAAATGCAATATGCTTAAGAAACTGTTGTAGAATTTTTTAAGGTGTGTTATTTTTGTTTATGGTGCATTTGTTTAATTCTGTGAAGCTGTGATACTTTGCCTGTCTAGAACACCTGACGGTCTATAGAAAAGCTGAATGGTCAATAGCAAGGCAGGAGCAAGGATAGGTGTGGCTAGCAGGCAGAGGGAATCGATAGAAGGAGAAATCTGGATGGAGGGAAGTAGACATAGAAGGGAAAGGACATCAGGGGTCAGCCTACCAGCTACACAGCAAGCCACAGAGTAAGCGTAAGATTTACAGAAGTGAGAGAATGGGAAAAGCCCAGAGACAAAACATAGATGGGATAAATCAAGTTAAGGAAATCTGGCTAGAAACAAGACAAGCTAAGCTCAGGCATTAAAAAGTAAGAATAAGTTTCCATATATGATTTATTTGGGAACTGGGTAGCAGGCCCCCCAGAAAAGCTAAAAAAGCAATAACAACCAACTACATTTTGGCATACAAATGTGAGGCTTGAATATCCATCCAGAGCCTGAGAAAGCTGGGGGAAAATATGGCTCCTTTAAGAAACCCTGCTGTGGACATAGAAGAAAGCAAATGACAAATTTTGCCAGTGCAAGGCAGAACAGATCTTCAAATTTCCTGCTTCACTGAAAAGTCTGCCAGATATTATGGGCCTGTAGGCTGAAGGCAGATACCCCAACAGTACAAAAGAACATTGGGTAACTGTCTAGAAGTGAGATGTCTCTGTCATTTCTAGAACTTTGAAAGTTGCTTACAATGCACTTCCTTTTTACTTAGGTAATATTATATCCTTCTGGGGTCTTTGATGGAGTAGAAGACAGATATTTATAGGTTTCCTTAGTTATGTTAAAAGATAAGTTAGATATGAAACTTTAGACTCACAAAGAAATATTGTAACTTTAACTCTTGCTTGATACCTATTTTGTTATATGTAATTTTACAATGTTAAAACCTTCCTTTTTATTTAGACAGAAAGGGGAGATGATGTGGGATTCCTTCTGTATGCTATGAATATGTTTTATTACTGTTCGTTAATAAAAAAAAAAAGCTGCTTTGGTCTATGGCAGAGCAGAATATAAAAAGGCAGGAAAGGAAAACAGAGATAGAGAAGGAAAAAAGGAAGAGTTAGACAGATGCCTTGTAGCTTCCCAAGAAGAAAACAATAACAAACCACAAGCCTTGTGGTAAAACATAAAATAATAGGAATGGGTTAATTTAAGATGTAAGAGTTAGTTAATAAGAAGCCTGAGCTAATAGGCCAAACAGTTTTGTAATAAAAAAGAAGCCTTGCTGTACAGTAGAGCACTTAAAAAGCATTTTTCATGCTAAATAAAAACAGAAATTAAGTAAAAAAAAAAAACTGTCTGCCACAGTGCAAGCATTGACATTCTAGAACTCTAGGAAGGTTGAAGGCAGTTCTTGGTCATTAACCTCCAACCAGGCCCCGAGCTTTAGGTTTGGCTTTCACGACTGGAAAAGTGGGTGAAGCCAGCCCATAGAGCTGCAGGTGGAGGACCCAGCTGTAGCTTAGCAGTTTAAAATTTTCTTACTCGGTCAAAAAAAGATAAAAATATATGCAGTTAAAGAGGCCCAGATGGAAAAAAACTCTGAACAGGTTCCAATGTGTTTTACAGTGTACATCGGTTTAGGAAAGAAAGAAAATGGGTATAGGCAGTTATAGAAAGAAATAGTTTTAAAAAATAAAAGTTTTTAAAGAGACATTGAAAGTAATATAAAAACAAAAATCCACACAAAGATGGAAAATACATGAGGAATCTGGATCCTGTATGCTATTGTGTTGGTTTTGAAATTTTTGACTACTGAAAAGCAAAGGACAGCCTCTAAGAGACCTGGAATTGAAAGAAGGACTATTGAAATAAACAAGCCTTGATATTTTAAGAATGCCATCACTATAAAATGGAAGTTTAAAATGTATTTGTAAATTGGAACTTAAAAGATGCATTGCTTTAGAGAAGGGGTTTCGTTTTTGTTTCCACAGCAAACAAAGGCTGTGGATTCGTTCCAGGTTAATATGCATTAGATATGATCAAGGCAGATGGCCTGAATCTTTACAGGTGATATCTATCAACAAAGGTTATATCTGGTCTTCCCAGGATTTGGCTATTATCTCAAATTTTCTCAGAGACCTCTAACAATGTTTCACCCACAGACAGCAGGAAGCAGTTTGGAGAAAACAACATCCACATTCACAAGAGTTGGGAGTGTGGGTGGTCTTTGGTTATTTGGTGGGTCGTGGGATGTTTGATATAATTTAGGGGAATATAGTAATGATAAGATAAAAGGGTAAATTATTGAATTTACTTTAAATAATAGGGTAGATTATTGAATCTACTATAAAACAAAAAACTATTAATCTCAAATATTTGGTATATTGATACAAATTTAAGGTATTTTTTGTTACAACACACTGTATACATATTTCTACTCTTGTTTAATGAACTTTTGTATACTGATACAAATTTAAGGTCATTTTTGTTATATCATACTTTGTATATATTTCTATACTTGTTTAAAGGATTTTTGTAAGTGATACCTATTTAAGGTTATTTGTGTTACAACATATTGGATATGTGTTTTATTCTTGTTTATGGTATGGTTCCTATGTGAGTCATTTAAAAATGTAAGGTAAATGAATGTGGGTGACAGTTGTATGGCTGGGGCATATCTCCATATATTTGGAGATATATTTTAGATAGATAAATGATTGTCAAAAGACCAACAGAATATGACATTTAAAATGTTTTGTTAACTTAGGCCTTTTATGACAATTAGACACATCTGTTCCTGGCAGCACCAATCTACTTCAGAGATAATAAGCATTGAAGAAACTCCTTATGGAGTTTGCTTTCAATGCGGCAAGGCTGTTTGAGCAAGAAGCTGCTCTTGCCTGTACTTTTTGACAGTATGTTATAAACTGGACATGCAGTACCCACAGGAAAGTGACTGTTGAACTTTGCCAAAACAAGGAAGGATGGTCCTTCAGGTTCCTGTTTCACAGAAGAGACTGCCAGACTCCCTGCAAGACATTGAGGGATGTGACTGACAAACTGCCAATATAGGTGCAACAGTTTTTCAAATTTCCTGCTCCGGTGAAAAGTCTGCCAGATACTCTGGGCCTGTAGGCTAAAGATGGATGCCCCAACGTTACAGAAGAACTTTGGGTGACTATCCAGGCAGTCAGATGTCTCTGTCATTTCTAGAGTTTATGGACACTATTTGCAATGCATTTTTTACTTAAATAATACTATATTTTTCTGGTGCCTTCATGGAGTTGAAGACTAGATAGTTATAGTTGCAGGTTTCCTTAGATATGATAGAAATTAAGTTAGGTATAAAATTTTGGATTTACTAAAATAGGGTAAATTATGTAGTATTTTTTTTTTAATTTTAACAGATGTTGCAAAAGGAGTGGCAGGCTGCATTCCTGCCAGGATCCCAGCTCCCCTGCTAGTTTACACCCGAAATAATTACACAGAAACTGAATTCATTTAAACACTGCCTGGCCCATTAGTTCTAGCCTCTTATTGGCTAACTCTCACATCTTGACTAACCCATATCTAATAATCTGTATGCCACCATGAGGTCATGGTTTACTGGCATGAGTCTAGCCAGTGTCCATCTCGGAAAGGGGAATCATGGTGTCTGCCTGACTCTGCTTCTTTCTTCCAGCATTCTGTTCTGTCTACTCCGCCTATCTAAGCTGCTGTCCTATCAAAGGCCAAGGCAGTCTCTTTATTTGACCAATGAAAGTAACACATAGACAGAAGATCCACCTACATCAACCAGACACAAATGAATTGAAATTCAGTACAATGTGAATGTAATCTTTATTTGATTGTTGTTCTTATTGTATAAGTCTTACTATGTTAAAATGAAAACTTTTCATTTTTGTTTAGAAGAAAAGGGAAATATTGGGAAATATATTTTTAAGTGTGTTGCAGTTTTCCTACTGCTTTTGTTAACAATTCAAAGATGTGTTTGATTAAATAAAATTAACCTGCAAGGAGGAGGCTGAGTCAGCATGTAGCTGACCGGAAGTGGTAAGAAGGAACCCCTGCATAGCAAGGATTTCCTTAAAATGGAACTGAAAGAAGCACACGGGGTTGTTTGGAAAACACCAGCAAGGGGAGAAGGCTAGCTACTTGCTGTTCAGCCTTTCTCAGCTAGCAGAATTCTAGTTCAAACCCTGAACTGTGAGTTATTTAGATTTAGACAGTTTTCCTTATTAGCTTCAAAAGAGTCCATGCCTAAGGGAATATAATCCCCTCAGGCTGCAGCCCTTATGGCTGAAGCTATTGTTTAAGGGGCAGCCACTGTAGATAACAAAAACATATACCCACAAGAGACTATTCTGATTTCCAGTAAGAAGTCTTTTTAATTCTTTCTTTTTTGAGCTTATAATGTAATTATATCATTTTCCCTTTCCCTTTCCTCCCTCCAAACCCACCCATATACCACTCCTTGCAGTTTTTGAAATTCATGGTCTCTTCTTTGTTAATTGTTGTATATATACAACCTGCCCAGTCTGTATAATGCTGAATGTATGTATGTATGTCTGTTTTCAGGTCTGATAATTTGGTACTAGATAACCAATTGGTACACTCTTACCTAAGGATGATTTCTCCCACCACATTTCCGCATTCCTTAACTACCTGTAGTTTTTTTATGTGGGTGAGGTTTCCTACATTAGCAGGTCTATAATTGGTGTCCTTGTTCAGCTTTTGTTTAAGTAGTCATGTTGATAAGACTTTATGGGTGTAGCTCCTAAGATTCCTACTAGGAGACACAGTCTCACAGTAAATTTCCTGACCCTCTGGTTCTCACTATCTGTCCACTCCCTCTTCTACAATCATCCCTGAGCTCTAGGTATGGGAGTAGCCTCGTAAGCACTGGGACTGGGTTCCACAACTCTGCATCTTGATTGCTTGTATTTCAACAGTCAAGACACTGGGACGTTCCACAATGCTCTCCACTTGGGCATCTCAACCTGTTTCTAAACCCATGCTCAGAGAAAAATCAGGGGTCGAGTTCTCACTCAGCTCAGCCTGTTATTGCTAAGACTGCCAATAAGGTAGCTTTCGCAGTAACAATTTGGGCAATGAAAGCAATGATCTATAAGAACTTGGATTGAGGACAATTTATTTTACACAATAGCCAGCCATCAAGTGATATAATTCAATCTCTATCAAACCATGACAAGAGTGAAAAGTGCTTGCTTTCCCTTAGGAATAGAAGGCAGTCCCTATATATCTACATGTTTTTTGTTTTGTTTGTTATTCTCTCTCTCTCTCTCTCTCTCTCTCTCTCTCTCTCTCTCTCTCTCTCTGTGTGTGTGTGTGTGTGTGTGTCTGTGTCTTTGTGTCTCTGTCTCTGTCTCTGTCTCTCTCTCTCTCTCACACACACACACACACACATATGCACCAGGGCAGTTCCTAATATATGTGTGTATAAAGGTCAGATGTTGACTTTGGGCTTCTTCCTCTATCCCTCACTAAACTTAAACTTCACGGTTTGACGTGCTCTGGTTGGTCACTGAACCCAAAAATCCACTCGTTTCTGCCTTTACTCCCAAGGCTGGGATTACAGATAAGCACCACTGTGTCTGTCCTTTTATAGATGTTTAGGGATCCAAACTCATATCGTCATGTTTGCAAAGCAAGTTCATTGCCCACTGAATCATTTTCCCAGACTCCACGTTGTTTTGGAGTTTTTTGTTTTGACCATTTTTAATAGTTGGAATATCCCTGAAGTGCTAAGAACATGAAAACAACTACCAAGACAACTGCCATGGGTGAGGATGTGTGGAACAGGGAACGCTAATCCACTGTTAAGGGACTGCAAACTGGTGCAGCTATCATAGAAATCGGTATGGAGATTCCTCAAAAAACTAAGAGTAGATCTACTATACCACCCAGCTATGTGCTCCTTGGCATGTCCCCCAAAGGACTTATCTCTACAGATGCTTGAGTAGCCATGCTCATTGTCACTCGATGCACAAAAGATAGGAAATGGAAAGAACCTATATATCTTTCAGTTGATGAATGGATGAATCTAGAGAATATACACTATGAATACTATTCAGCTGTAAGAAAATGAAATCATAAAATTTAGAAGTGAACAGATAGAATTAGACCATATACTGAGCAAGGTAACCCAGACCTAGAGTGACAAACAGTACATGTTCTCTCTCTCTCTCTCTTTTCTGTGGATCTTATCCCTGAATGTTTAAATGTGAGGATATAACTTGGAGTAACTGCAGTCAGCAGGAAAGGGGACTATGGGTGGGAAGTGGGGTCTAGAGGGCAAGAGTAGGGCACGGTGATGGGAAACCAGAAAAACAGGAGGAGAGGGCAACACCGAGGGAAAAAAGGAGAGCAGGGATAAATCAACCTAAGGATGTTTGGAAAAGCCATAGGGAAACATGCTGTTTTATGTTTACTTGCAATTACACACATATACCGCATTATTATATGAAGTTCTGCTACTTGGGATAACAACACCCTCCACCATCCCAAAGCCACAGCTATCTAACAAAAAGTCCAATGCCAGGTATGGGAAGCCTCCTTTCAAGTTGTGGGTACAAAACAATGTATATGACTTCCATTGCCCTTATTATCTACCAGACATTGAAGGTAAAATCCTATTATTGAAGATATTATACACTTGGGACAGAAAACTTGGAAGTGAGTGAGTGAATCCTCTTCAGTTCTCGCGGCACCAGAAGGAGCTATGCAAGTTTCCAAAGAAGAAAAGCAGGTAGTACTCTTCCTAGCTGCAGAACCTACACACCGCAACAATGACCAGAATAGCAAGTTATCCCCAAAGATGCAATAATTATATTATATACTGAGCATGACTAAGAGGCATCTAATTGGACTTTTAGCCCACTCAATATGAGGAAAAGTGTGCTTGACAGAGTAAACAAAGGCCACTACCTACAGCTGGTAATATGACTGACACAATAGGAGAGCCTACTGTGGCCACTTTCCTAAACCAATCTAATTCCTAATGTAGTTATCGTTATACCTACAGATAAACATAGCTCTCACCATTCATTAAAGAAGATTCTTTTAGCAGTAGCCAGAGATCATTACATACACAACTGGTCAAAAGACAGAAAACAACTAATCAAATGGTGCCTGACTGCAATGGATACATCTACAAAATGCAACATCTACATCAAAAACTCAGGACACATTGCAGAAGAGTGGGCGGAAAGGTTAGAAGAGCCAGAGGATCAGGATATCTGCTTTTAGGTGATGTCATCTATATTTGACAGGGAAGCTGAACTCACAATATCTCAACAACATTGTTGCATAAATAAGATCTGAATAATGACAAGATAAGCTCACATGTTCATATGGGTGAAGGAAATCTCACTAGGCTCTGTAGCATAATTAATAAAAACCCAGAGACAGAAATTGAGGTTCATCCTGAAGGTCAGATAATCCAAACAGCCAACCACTGGCTCTTACCTCTATATCAATCTGAAATGGCAATCCTGCCTCCAAGAATCCTCAGAATGAGATTGCATCTGTGAGCTGTCTCCTCCTGTTTTATATTCCTCTCTAGTGCTGGGATTAAAGGCATGCACCACTACCGCCCGGTTTCTATAGCAAACCAGTGTGGTTACTGGGATTACAGGTGTGTGTCACCACTGCCTGGTCTGCAAGGCTGACTAGGGAGGCTGTTTTAATCTCTGATCTTCAGGCAAGCTTTATTTATTAAAATACAAATGAAATATCACTACAAGGCTTCACCCTCACATTAAGGGGTACAGGCTATTTTCAAGTTCTGACTATGACAAACAATGCTGCTATAAACATAGTTGAACACATGTCCTTGTGGCACATGAACATCCTTTGAATATATACCCAAAAGTTGTATTGCTGGGACTTGAGGAAGGTTGTTTCCTAGTTTTCTGATAAATCGCCATACAGATATCCAAAGGGTGTGTACCAGCTTGTATTCCCACCAGCAATGCAGAAGTGTTCTCTTTACCCCACAACCTTTCCAGCACAAGTTGTCGTCAGTGTTTTTGATCTTGGCCATTCTTACAGGTGTAAGATAAAATGCTACTGAACAAAGATTGGATAAGGAAGATGTGGCACATTTATACAATAGAGGACTACACAGCAGAAAAAAATAATGACATCTTGAAATTTGCAGGCAAAAGGATGGAGCTAGAAAACATCATTTTGAGTGAGGTAACCCAGACCCAGAAAGACAATTATCATATGGACTCACTCATAAGTGATTTTTAAACATAAAGCAAAGAAAATCAACCTACAAATCAAAAGTCCCAGAGAACCTAGACAACAATGAGGACCCTAAGAGAGACATATATGGATCTAATCTACATGGGAAGTAGTAAAAGACAAAATCACTTGAGTAAATTGGGAGCATGGAGACCATAGGAGAGGGTTGAAGGGGAGGGGAGAGGCAGGGAGGAGCAGAGAAAAATGTAGAGCTCAATAAAATCAATTTAAAATAAAAGAGATACAGACAATTAGTGTTTGTTAGGAAAGGGAGAATCAGTCTGCCATAGGTATAAGCCCCAAAAGGTTTTACACTCCCAAGAAATCATCCCAAAACGCACACATATGTATGAAAAACTCTAAATTAATTCAAGGAGTTGTACTTATAAATTTATGTGTATACTTACATAACAATAATAATTTAAAGAGTTGGGGGTTCAAGATAGAGTTTCTCTGTGTAGCTTTGGAGCCTGTCTTGGAACTTGCTTTGTAGACCAAGCTGGCCTCAAACTCAGAGGTCCACCTGCCTCTGCCTTCCTAGTGCTGGGATTAGAGTCCTGTACTACCATCACCCGGCAACAATAATTTTTAAAATAAAATCATAAATTTGAGGTGTAGAGGCACATGGGAGGAGCTGTAGGGAGAATAGGGAGTTAGTAAATGATATAAATACAGTTTATATGTAATATATTTTAGATAACATATATATGTTTAAATATTTGCATATATATCTTCATATATAAAATTTCCAAATAAAATAATTTTTAAAATAACATTTTAAAAAACCATATAAATATTTATCTGTAAGCTTAAGATTACAGTCATTAATCTTAAAGCTATATACTATGTAAAAAACTATATCTTGTTTTAGCCTTCACACATTTAAGTCAAAACTTTGAACTCAAAGAATAATACTTAACAGACACATCCACAAAGAGTCTCCAGGTCAATAGACCAGAGTAGCTTAATGATGGTGAATGAGAAGCAAATGTCCATGTGAACAAATCAGCCACCTTGAAGGTTTTCTTGACCTTTGCCCCTCACTCATCCCATAGGTCTGAACAGTAAAGTCTGACCAGTAGATCTGGGACCCACTGGTTTGGGACGAGTATGCTAAGCCTTGCCCCCAGCCACAGCTCACACAGTACCTAGGCCACTCCAATCGACTCCCACACTTCACAGTGTACTCTTGCACTTCCCCGTTGACCACAGTGTGCACAACAGAAATTCCTAAGGCGCTGTGAAGAGAGGGCACACGCACAGCAGGAATATCCCTGTGGCATTGTTCTCTGCAGCATTTTGCCCACAGCGGTGAAAAGGGCGAGCTACAGAGTCACAGTGTGAACAAGTCTCACAAACCATGTTGCAGTCAAGAAAAACAGTTCAAAATCCAGGAAAATCTCAGCTGCTAAAAGCACTGCCGGCTGTTCCAAAGGTTCTGAGTTCAGTTCCCAGCAGCTACATGGTGAGTCACAACTGTCCGTAATGAGATCTGGTGTCTTCTTGAGGAAGAGACCTGGCCAGTCGTCCTCATCCATGTTCAAGAGAAGCGCCATATACAGGCTGCCAATGCATGCTTCAGCATTGCCAGGGCATACATTTCCTTTTCTTTCCTTCAAGTTAATACACTCATGTTCCAAGAGGAGACGGTGGCTGAAAAGAGCTTCCACTCTTGGTCTAGGGAATGGTTACAATTTCACTCTGAAATTTAATCAAACTACAAGCCTTTTACTGTTTTTTTCCATACACTATACATTACACACACACACACACACACACACACACACACACACACACAGATCTACTTTAAAAAGCTGACATTAACTTGATCGTGCCATACTCCTACTTAACACTAGCCTGGGAACTAAAGGCCAGCCTCATTAACACGGCCTTCAAAGCCCTTTACAACAGAGTTCCTGCTTTGTAAAAATCATGTTCTCTTTCTGCGCGTCTTAGCTTCTTCCAAAGGCATGAACATTTCTTCCCACCTCAGGGCCACATCACATGACATCCCCTCTTCCCGGCCGCTGTCTTCCTGTCATTCTCTATTATTCAAATGTCAGCTTAACTAATCTGCCCGGGGACACTTCTCTGACTCTGAGACAGGCCTGGACTTGCTGCCATGGCTTCTCTCCCCTTCCTCATATCTTTGTAACACCCATGACATGCTTCCCAGCTCTCCAAGTCACAGGCTTCATCTGTCTCCATCAGTTAATGACGTGCCCACCAGCACCCATCAGAAGGCAGACACCATCTCCTTCCTGAACCCCTAAAAGAGGCAGGCACACTGATGCCCACCCAGCCTTGATGTCTATCTAGCTTCCAAATGAGAAGATGGAGTCTTGGCAGAACCCACCTCTTATCACATCTAGCTGTCAGAATCATAACAGAAAGTAAACCCTCAGAAGTATGGTACTCAAAATTTGCCTTCAGCAGCTGACTTGTTCTGGCCAGAAATAAGGCAGATCGTATTTCACATCCATGTACACAAATCACCACACTACTGCAGTCTCCGCTTCCCTGGGCTTGTCTTTCCCATACTGTCACATCTCAGTTCATGAGAGTTCATGTGCCAAATTCAGTCTTTTGGATCCAGCTAGGGTCGTTCACTTGTTTAAGACTGACTTTTAGAGTTGGTAGATTAGGAGCAAGGCATACTTCTCAGCATCTTTTTTACCCAGAATCAAAGTAGTCACAAACTAGATTCTTGGAGGCCTGGATAACAGGAAAGGCACAAAGCTCTTCAAATGATGCCTTGAGGCAACCTGGAAGCTTCTTAAGAATTCTCAGCAATGAACCCCCAGCAATTCAGTGTCAGTGCAGGTGAGCAAGAGATGGGAAGGGGGGGGGGGCATAGTAGGTGACACTGGTACAGAGAGAGAGGCAGAGCCAAAGCACAGTGTAATGTTGCCTGATCAGGGCTCCGGCCAGTGCTGGCCTTGGACAGGTGCTCTGCTCTGTGGTGATGTAAGAGGAAGTCATCTTGAAAGTTTGTGTCTAAGCTTGCCGCTCTGGAAAACATAAATTCCTACATTATCCAAGCCACTAAGTGTTGTTGTTTATTTTACTCGTTTACTCTCTTGACTTTTGGGGGGACCCATCACCCAGATCCCAAATAAATAACACATACAAACAAACATACATGGAGACTTATTCTTAGTTCTAAATGCCTAGCCTTAGCTTGGCATGTTTCTTGCCAGCTTGTCTTAAATTATCTCATCTACCTTTTGCCTCTGGGTTTTTTCCTTCTCTTACTTCTGTATCTCTTTCACACTGATTCTGTGACTAGCTGGGTGGTTGGCCCCTAGCATCCTTCTCTCCTTGTCCTCTCTTGCTCCTTCCTCTTCCTCGTTTCTTCTTCTATATATCCTCTCTGCCTGCCAGCCCCACCTAACTTTGCTCCTGTCTTGTTATTGGCCATTCAGCTCCTTATTAGACCCACCGGTGTTTTCTACAGACAAAGAATCACAGCCTCACAGAGTTAGACAAATGCAGTGTAAACAAAAGCAACACACCTTAGAGAAATATTCTCCAACAAGTGATTTGTGTTTGGTGTGGCCTCATCAGAACACCACTGAAGCAAGCCCATTAAAAGATAACATGCCACAAGGTTCAGGTTAGAGACACAGAAGAGAGCAGGATTCACCTTCTCAGTAAGACTAACATAATAACCAGCTAAGGTGTGGCTGGTGAGTCGGGAGAATAAGGAAGTGAGTCCAGTTACACACTAGAACTGGACCTTATAAAACCATAATTATGGGCCCAGGACCGGCGCGCAGATGCGGGATGGTCCAAGCATGAAACAGTGAAGCCCACACTGAGAGCAGATCGCCCCACTACAATTAAATGAAGTAGGTTTTTTGGGGGCTGGCCTGCAGGGTGGTAGACCTTTTATTAGCGAGGTCCCCTGGTGAACGGGAAGCCTGGTCCTGGTCCTGAAGACCCTTCTGAGTGGTGAGAGGGATCTTGGCCCGCGTCAGGAGCCAAGAAACAGAGCGAGGGCATTTTGTAAGCGGGGACCCTGGCCAGCAGGGAAACCTGATCCTGTTTTAAGAGACCCATTAGATAGCATCGATAGGAGGAGATGGGCAGGCACCAAGGCAAGAATTCACCAAACAATCTGAAAAACAACATGAAAACAGAACCCAATGATCTTACAACAGAAGGACATGAACACCTTAACACAGAAGAAGGGGAAAAAATTGACTTTTTGAGAGCAATAGAGTCCCTTAAACAACATGTAAAAAATGCTCTTATAGAAATGGATGAGAAGTATAACAAAAAGTTTGAAGAAATGAGTAAATATGTAAATGATACCCTGGGAAACCAAGAAAAAAACGATCAAACAGGTAATGGAAACAGTTCAAGAATTGAAAACTGAAATGGAAGCAAGGAAGAAAACACAAACTGAGGACCAGCTGGATATGGAAAATCTAGATCAACAAGCAGAGACTACAGAAACAAGCATAATCAATAGAATACAAGAGATAGAAGAAAAAATCTCAGATTCTGAAAACACCATAGGGAAAATAAATGCACTGATCAAAGAAAACAGCAAAGCCAACAAATTCTCATCACAAAACATTCAGGAAATATGGGACACAATAAAAAGACCAAACCTAAGAATAATAGGGATACAAGAAGGAGAAGAGTCACAGCTCAAAGGCCCAGAAAATATTTTTATCAAAATTATGGAAGAAAACTTTCCCAACATAAAGAAAGATATTCCTTTGAATATTCAAGAAGCATACAGAACACCAAATAGACTGGATCAAAAAAAAAATCCCCTCACCATATAATAATCAAAACACAAAATATACAGATTAAAGAAAGAATATTAAGAACTGCAAAGGAAAAAGTAAACCAATCAGACTTACACCTGACTTCTCTATGGAAACCATGAAAGCCAGAAGGTCCTGGATAGAGGACCTGCAGAAACTAAGACACCATGGATGCAAGCCCAAACTACTATACCCAGCCAAGCTATTGCTCACTATCAATGGAGAAAACAAGACATTCCAGGATAAGAACAAATTTAAACAATACATAGCCACAAATCCAGCCCTACAGAAAGTAATAGAAGGAAAATCACAACCCAAGGAATCCAACATTGCCAACACTGCCTACAATAACTCAGGCATCTAGCGACCCTTCACCAGCACAACTCAAAGAAGGGAGACACACAAACTCTACTACCAAAAACAAGAAGAATAACCGGAGTAAACAAACACTGGTCATTAATATCACTTAATATTAATGGTCTCAATTCACCTATAAAAAGGTACAGGCTAAGAGATTGGATACGAAAACAGGATCCAACATTCTGCTGTTTACAAGAAACACATCTCAACCACAAAGACAGGCACCTACTCAGAGTAAAGGGTTGGGAAAAGGTTTTTCAAGCAAATGGTCCTAAGAAACAAGCAGGTGTGACCATACTAATTTCTAACAAAACTGACTTCAAACTAAAATCAATCAGAAGAGATCGCTATGGACACTTTATACTCATAAGAGGAACAATTCATCAGGACAAAGTCTCAATCCTGAATATCTATGCCCCTAATATAAAAGCACCCACTTATATAAAAGAAATATTACTAGAACTCAAGGCAGACATCAAACCATACACACTAGGAGTAGGAGACTTCAACACACCTCTCTCACCAATGGACAGGTCAATCAGACAGAAACCTAATAGAGAATTAAGAGAATTATTGGAGGTAATGAAGCAAATGGACTTAACAGACATCTATAGAACACTCCACCCAAATAGGAAAGAATACACCTTCTTCTCTGCAGCTCATGGAACCTTCTCGAAAATTGACCACATACTCGGTAACAAAGGAAACCTCCACAGATACAAAAGAATATCAGTGTCCACCTGTGTCTTATCATATCACCATGGATTAAAATTAGAAGGCAACAACAAAGCTACCACCAGAAAACTGACAGACTCATGGAAACTGAACAGTCAACTACTGAACCACACCTGGGTAAAGGAAGAAATTAAGAAAGAAACTAAAGTCTTCCTTGAACTTAATGAAAATAAAGAGACAACGTACTCAAACCTATGGGACATGATGAAAGCCGTGCTCAGAGGAAAGTTCATAGCACTAAGTGCCCACTTAAAAAAAACAGAGAAAGCATACATTGGGGACTTAACAGCACATCTGAAAGCTCTAGAAAAAAAAGAAACAGACGTGCCAAGGAGGAGTGGAAGACTGGAAATAATCAAATTGAGGGCGGAAATCAACAAAATAGAAACACAGAAAACAGTCCAAAGAATCAGTGAAGCAAAAAGTTGGTTCTTGGAGAAAATCAACAAGATTGACAAACCCCTATCCAAACTAATTAAATGACAGAGAGAGAACATGCAAATAAATAAGATCAGAAAGGAAAAGAAGGACATAACCACAGACACAGAGGAAATTTAGAGAATCATTAGATCTTACTACAAAAGCCTGTATGCCACAAAACTGGAAAATGCAAAAGAAATGGACACTTTTTTAGATAAGTACCATATACCAAAGTTAAACCAAGACCAGGTGAACGATCTAAATAGACCTGTTAGTCACGAAGAATTAGAAACTGTTATCAAAAATCTCCCTTACAAAAAAGCCCAGGACCAGATGGTTTCAAAGCAGAATTCTACCAGAACTTCCAAGAAGAGCTAACACCTATACTCCTTAATGTATTTCACAATACAAAAACAGAAGAGTCATTGCCAAATTCCTTTTATGAAGCTACAGTTACCCTGATACCAAAGCCACACAAAGACCCAACCAAGAAAGAGAATTACAGGCCTATCTCCCTCAAGAACATCGACGCAAAAATTCTCAATAAAATACTGGCAAACCGAATCCAAGAACACATTAGAAAAATTATCCATTATGATCAAGTAGGCTTCATCCCAGTGATGCAGGGCTGGTTCAACATACGCAAATCTATCAATGTAATCCACCATATAAATAAAATGAAAGAAAAAAACCATATGATCATTTCATTAGATGCTGAAAAAGCATTCGACAAAATTCAACACCCCTTTATGATAAAGGTCTTGGAGAGATTAGGGATACAAGAGTCATACCTAAATATAATAAAAGCTATTTACAGCAAGCTGACAGCTAACATTAAATTAAACGGAGAAAAACTCAAAGCTATCCCACTAAAATCTGGAACATGACAAGGATGTCCACTCCATACCTCTTCAATATAGTGCTTGAAGTTCTAGCAATAGCAATAAGACAACATAAGGGGATCAAGGGGATTCGTATTGGAAAGGAAGAAGTTAAGCGTTCGGTATTTGCAGATGATATGATAGTATACATAAGCGACCCCAAAAATTCTACCAAAGAACTCCTACAGCTGATAAACACCTTTAGTAATGTGGCAGGATACAAGATCAACTCCAAAAAATCAGTTGCCTTTCTATACACAAAGGATAAGGAAGCAGAGAGGGAAATCAGAGAAGCATCACCCTTCACGATAGCCACAAATAGCATAAAATATCTTGGGGTAACTCTGACCAAGGAAGTGAAAGATCTATTTGACAAGAACTTTAAGTCTTTGAAGAAAGAAATTGAAGAGGACACCAGAAAATGGAAGGATGTCCCTTGCTCTTGGATTGGGAGGATCAACATAGTAAAAATGGCAATTCTACCAAAAGCAATCTATAGATTCAATGCAATCCCTGATGGAGGTGGGTCTTGTATCTATCTGTTGCTTTCATTGGTTAATTAATAAAAAAAACTGCCTAGGCCCATTTGATAGGCCAACCCTTAGGTGGGTGGAGTAAACAGAACAGATTGCTGGGAGAAAGAAGCCGAGTCAGGCAGTCGCCATGATTCTCCCACTCCAGACAAACGCCGGTTAAGATCTTTCCTGGTAAGCCAGCTCGTGGTGCTACACAGAATATTAGAAATGGCATAGATCAGTATGTAAGAGCTAGCCAATAAGAGGCTGGAACTAATGGGCCAGGCAGTGTTTAAAAGAATACAGTTTCCATGTAATTATTTTGGGTATAAAGCTAGCCATGCGGGAGGCGGGGCGGCCGGAACGCAGCGCACTGCAGTTCATACAACAAATCCCCATCAAAATCCAATCAAAATTCTTCACAGATCTGGAGAAGACAATAATCAACTTTATATGGAAAAACAAAAAACCCAGGATAGCCAAAACAATCTTATACAATAAAAGATCGTCTGGAGGCATTACCATCCCTGACTTCAAATTCTATTACATAGCTACAGTAATGAAAACAGCGTGGTACTGGCATAAAAACAGAGAAGTCGACCAATGGAATCATATAGAAGACCCGGATTTTAACCCACAAACCTATGAACACCTGATTTTCGATAAAGGAGCTAAAAGTATACAATAGAAAAAAGAGAGCATCTTCAACAAATTGTGCTGGCATAACTGGATGTCAATCTGTAGAAGAATGAAAATAGATCCATATCTATCACCATGCACAAAACTCAAGTCCAAATGGATTAAAGACCTCAATATCAGTCTGAACACACTGAACCTGATAGAAGAGAAAGTGGGAAGTACTCTACAACACATGTGCACAGGAGACCACTTCCTACATATAACCCCAGCAGCACAGACATTAAGGGCAACATTGAATAAATGGGACCTCCTGAAACTGAGAAGCTTCTGTAAAGCAAAGGACACTGTCACTAAGACAAAAAGGCAACCCACTGACTGGGAGAAGATCTTCACCAACCCCACAACTGACAAAGGTCTGATCTCCAAAATATATAAAGAACTCAAGAAACTAGACTGTAAAAAACTAATCAACCCAATTATAAAATGGGGCACTGAGCTGAACAGAGAATTCTCAACAGAAGAAGTTCAAATGGCCAAAAGACACTTAAGGTCATGCTCAACTTCCTTAGCAATCAGGGAAATGGAAATCAAGACAATTTTAAGATCCCATCTTACACCTGTCAGAATGGCTAAAATCAAAAACACCAATGATAGTCTTTGCTGGAGAGGTTGTGGAGTAAGGGGTACACTCATCCATTGCTGGTGGGAATGCAAACTTGTGCAACCACTTTGGAAAGCAGTGTGGTGGTTTCTCAGGAAATTCAGGATCAACCTACCCTTGGACCCAGCAATACCACTATTGGGAATATACCCAAGAGATGCACTATCATACAACAAAAGTATATGCTCAACTATGTTCATAGCAGCATTTTTTGTAATAGCCAGAACCTGGAAACAACCTAGATGCCCTTCAATGGAAGAATGGATGAAGAAAGTATGGAATATATACATATTCGAGTTCTACTCAGCAGTAAAAAACAATGACTTCTTGAATTTTGCATGCAAATGGATGGAAATAGAAAACACTATCCTGAATGAGGTAAGCCAGACCCAAAAAGAGGAACATGGGATATACTCACTCATAATTGGTTTCTAGCCATAAATAAAGGACATTGAGCCTATAATTCGTGATCCTAGAGAAGCTAAATAAGAAGGTGAACCCAAAGAAAAACATATAGTCATCCTCCTGGATATTAACCTTCATCAGGCGAGGAAAGGAGACAGAGACAGAGTCCCACATTGGAGCAACGGACTGAAATCCCAAGGTCCAAATCAGGAGCAGAAGGAGAGAGAGCACGAGCAAGGAACTCAGGACTGTGAGGGGTGCACCCACATACTGAGACAATGGGGATGATCTATCGGGAACTCACCAAGGCCAGCTGGACTGGGTCTGAAAAAGCATGGGATAAAATCGGACTCACTGAACATAACGGACAATGAGGACTGCTGAGAAGTCAAGAACAATGGCACTGGGTTTTGATCCTACTGCACGTACTGGCTTTGTGGGAGCCTAGGCAGTTTGGATGCTCACCTTACTAGACCTGGAAGGAGGTGGGAGGTCCTTGGACTTCCCACAGGGCAGGGAACCCTGACTGCTCTTCAGGCTGATGAGGGAGGGGGACTTGATTGGGGGAGGGGGAGGGAAATGGGAGGCAGTGGCGGGGAGGAGGCAGAAATCTTTAATAATTAAATAAATAAACTTAAAAAAACTGAAAAAAACCATAATTATGAGTAATAGATACTGTGGGATTCCAGCAACCCCAATTAATCCTTTATGATGAGAATAAAAAAAAATACAGCGAAGTAAGCAATTGTCACAGTGAAAAGGTACCGTACGCAATTGGAGAAAGTCTATACCAGGTAGTCATTAAACTTGATAACCTTAGTTCAGTCCCCAGGACCCACACAAGTAAAAGGACAAAGCTAAATTGTACAAGTTTTTCCATGGCCTCCACATGTTCATCATGACACATGTGTGCCACATACATATGCATGCGCTCACACACTAAATAAGCATAATAAATATTTTTAAAGAGAGCATATGATGACAAATGTTGGAAGAGATATGGGAAAGAGGAAATCTTTATTCCTATCATATAGGATTGCAAACTAGTGTAGCCACTGTGGAATGCAGTATGATAATGAAAAAAATAGAACTATAATGTGATTCAGCTCCCTCACTCCTGAAAATACATATACCAAACGATCAATTATCATTCCTCAGAGACGGCTATCCAATAAGTTTATTGTAGCACTTTTCATTTGGCCTTAAGGCCTGTTAACAAACAAAGAAAGAAAGAAAATGTGGCATATTCATCTGGCAATGGATGAAGCTAGAGACAGAGACCCACGTTGGAGCACTGGAATGAGCTCCCAAGGTCCAAATGAGGAGCAGAAGGAGGGAGAACATGAGCAAGGAAGTCAGAACGACCAGGGGTGTTCCGACCCACTGAGACGGTGGGGCTGATCTAATGGGAGCTTACCAAGGCCAGCTGGACTGGGACTGATGGAGCATGTGATCAAACCGGACTCTCTGAACATGGCAGACAAGGAGGGCTGACTGAGAAGCCAAGGACAATGGCACTGGGTTTTGATCCTACTGCATGAACTGGCTTTGTGGGAGCCTAGACAGTTTGGATGTTCACCTTCCTAGACCTGGATGGAGGGGGGAGGACCTTGGACTTCCCACAGGGCAGGGAACCCTGACTGCTCTTTGGATGGAGAGGGAGGGGGAGGGGGAATGAGAGGGGGGAGGAGGTGGAAATTTTTAATTAAAAATAAATTTTAAAAAAGAAAGAGAAAAAAGTAGACATTGAAAAAAAAGAAAGAAAATGTGGCATAAAATGCGGTGGAATATTATTCATCCATAAGGAAAAACAAAGTGGTTTTTTATTACAGGAAAGTGGATAGAATTTCCTATAGAAGAGCCGCATTCTCCGTGGAAATTATGGGCTGAAACTGAGAAGTGATGTCGCCCTTAAAAGCGGCTTGTCACAGCCCCTACTCGTCCCTGTTGCCTCTTTAATTCGAAGCGAAATGTCAGCTGTCATTTGTCAGTGTCGACGGGCTATCTCTTTACTTGCATTTCTCAGATGTGGAAGAAAGGTGGGAAAATATCTTCATAGCTCAAGAAAAATGGGAAAAGCCATTTATTTCGAAATGTGAAAACATTTGGTTCATTTTTGCAAAATCCTTAACAAGAGGAGGCACACTAGAAGCAAGCATTCTGCCTTCCATTCATTTGTTTTATTGTGTGTGTACGTGTGGGGATGCTAGTGACACAGGGCACACCTATGGAGGACAACTTCAGGAGTTGGTTCTCTGTTTTCCACTATGTGAGTCCCTGGGGCAAAATAGCATTTCAGAGCCTTGGTTTTTGTTGCTTGTTGTTGTTTGTTTCTGTTGTTGTTTGGAACAGGGTCTCACTGTTTAGCCCCAGCCGGTTTGGAACTCCCTACATAGACCAGGCTATTGTCCAACTCACAGAGATCAGCCTGCCCCTGCCTTCTCAGTGCTGGGATTAAAGGTGTGTAACATCATGCCAGGTCAATTATTTATTATTTAAGCTACCAAGCTTGAGACCACTTTGCCTGGATGACGAGGACACCCAAGGTGATCTGATAGCCCAAATCAACTGAAAATACTAGATACACTTCAAAGATCAAAGCCATGGATTATCAGTACAACAATTTCCTAATATTCCTTATAGTTGCCTTAGGTTCCCCCAGAGATTTATTTATTTATTGGAGTGAGGGGTGAATAACTATAGGAGATAATGCTCAAAATAACACTATGTCAAGCACCTTATAATACTTCAATTAAGTTTTAAAACTGTACAATAGAGCATACTGTCACATGCCTGTTAACCCAAATGGCTAGGAAATCATTCAGAATATTATGAGCAAGGCTGAATGAATAATACTCATTAAGAGGACACATCTCTCTGAAGAAGAAGCCCCAAATAGCAGTCTAGTAACTGAGTAGAAGGGATATACCCATTAAAATAAGACCTGACAAACCTCTCTGGTCTCAGAAACGTTGGATTCCTCTCAGTTGTACTAAAGGTGGACAGAAGAATGTGCTAAACGGAAAGCGTCGAGGTAAAATAAAAACATTCTCATGGAAGAGCTTGATAATTAATATTAAGTATTCATATGATGCTGAATTATAGAAATGAAAAAAGAAATATCTAGGACAATAGTTCTCGACAAACCGCAAAAGCCTGTTTAAAGTGTCATAATATGACAACACAGTAAACTGGAAACTTTCCTACGTTGAGACACTGGTAAGTACCCGTTGCCAGAGAGTCCACCTTCCAAGCTAGTCTTTGATCATTTTCCTGTGATGATTTTTTCAAATAGACACCACATTTAAACTACCCACCAAATTATAATTTTTAACATTTACAATGTAAGTCCTTATTAAAATATTTTACATTATTCCATGATTAAAATTCCATGATTTTTGCCCAAATGACATAAATTTGAGGTAGTAAAAATTGATTTTTTTAGGTGATAGTCCAAATTGGGAAGGCAGACAACTCTTAAATGAATGTTTTCACTAGGCAATAGCTTCTTATGTAAAGAGAATTATTAAGTTTTCTATTAAACATGACATTTTTGTTTTATTGAGCTATATATTTTTCTCTGCTCCCCTTCCTTCTTCTCCCCTCCTTTTCTACCCTCTCCCATGACCCCCATGTTTCCAATTTACTCAGGAGATCTTGAAACATGACTTTTTTTAAGACAGGGATTTATCATGTGTCCTGACTGGCCTGGAACTCATTACATAGAGCAGGCAGGCCTCAGACTCATAGAGATCCACCTGCCTCTGCCTTCCAGAGTGCTGAAATTGAATTTATATACCATACCTGACAAGATAAAACATTTTTGTGATTCTGGTTGTCAAAACTAAATCTTGTGAGATGTTATAGCAAAAGTACTTTTAAAATAAAGAGAGCTCAATAGTAGAATCCGTCTAGCACATTCAATGCCCTGTGTTTACTCCCAAGAAACACACACACATATGATGAAGGAATGTCATTAGAACACAAGGTGTTGAATACATATCTTGCAGGACAAAGGTAAGACAGTGATGGTTATGTCTTTTTTAAAAGGCATGTCAATAGATGCTAAATATAGGAGAGATATTTTAGAGAAACCATGATATTTACAGGGTCTTCAAAAATATTTAGAGACACTGGGAAGGTGGCTCTGTGACTAAGACTGCTTGCTGTTCCTGCAGAGAACTCAAGTCCAGTTCTAGCATCCAAGTTGAGTGGCTCACAAATGTATCTAACTCTACCTCCAAAAGACCGAATGCCTTCTCCTGCCCTTGGCTGGCATCCGCATACATGCAGAATTCACACACACACACACACACACACACACACACACACACACACATACAATCATACACATAAATAAAAGTATTGAAAATAAATTTTTTTTTTTTTTTTTTTTTTTTGGTTTTTCGAGACAGGGTTTCTCTGTGGCTTTGGAGCCTGTCTTGGAACTAGCTCTTGTAGACCAGGCTGGTCTTGAAAATAAATTTTAATATGAATCTCAAGATGCTTAATCACTACTGAAATGTAACTGGAGAGGAGGATAATAAGCCCTAAAAGTTCTGTAACACTGTGAAATAATTATGGGTGACAATAGTTAATTATATATTCCAAAATAATTGGTAGAGAATATTTTTAACTGTTGCTAGCACCAAAAAAAAAAAAGATTGAGAGATGGTGGATATGCCAATTATCCTGCTCTGATTATAACACAACGTATGTGTGTATTAAAAAACATTGAATCCCATAAATATACATAGTTATGCCAACTAATGATAAAAAAGTTATAAACAAAAAGTGTCCTCCTAAAAATTACTAAATAAGAAGGAGTTGTGTCATAGAGACATTGATAATGCTTCAACCAAGTAATCAAAAGTGCCACCAAGGAAGAGGCAGATGTCATGTTCCCATGAATGTGATATCTCAAGAAGGAATCAAAAACTATGTGGCATTCTCATCAGAAATACTGCTTGGAGGGCTGGAGGGATGACTCAGTGGATCGGGTCACTTCACACAAAACCAGTCAACCTGAGTCAATCCCCTGACTCATGTTAGAAAGAGAAACCTGACTCCTACAAGTTTCCCTCTGACCTTGGCACCTCCAGGGTGGTAAATGTGTTCATCTACCACACATAGAGAAAATAATAAATGTAAAAAATAAACAAATAAAATGGAAGAGAATCAATAAAGAAAAACTACCTGAGAATCTAGACATGGAGAAATATCTGATAGACCCCAAAGAGGAATTTATATATATATATATATATATATATATATATATATATATATATATATATATATGAAAACATTTAATTGGGGTAGCTTGATTATGGTTCCCAAGTCCAGTTCATTATCTCCATTGTGAGATGTGGCAGCATGCAGGCAGATGCGGTGCTAGAGAAGTAGCTCAGAGTCCTACATCTTGCAAGCAACAGTGATTTGTGGCACTGGGAGTACCTTGAATATAGAAGAAATCAAAACCCACGCCAACAGTGACACACTTCCTCCAACAAGGCCAGACCTACTCGAACAAGACGATACCTCCTTATAATGCCACTCCCTTTGGTGTCCATTTTCTTTCAAACCACCACAAATTTATTTCTTAATTTATGCCTTTATGCATTTTTCTCTTTTTTCTTTTGTTTTGTTTGTTTTTTATTACTTAAAAAATACCAATCCAAATTCCCGCTTCCTCCCCTTCTCCCAGTCCCTTCCCTCTCCCTCCACAGACCCTCCCCCCACTCCTCCAACCCTAAGGGAATGCCATGCACCCTGCCCTGTGGAAAGTTCAAGGCCCTCCCTACTATGTCTAGATTGAGCAGGGTATACATCCAAAGAGAATAGGATCCCATGAAGCCGGTGTATGCAAGTAGAGACATGTAATGGGAGCTGCTGGCTGCGATCTGCCACCCAGCTCCCGGCCGCCTGGCTAGCTTATGCCCCGAAATAGCAACACACAAACTGTATTCTTTTAAATACTGCCTGGCCCATTATTCTAGCCTCTTCTAGGATAATTCTCACATATTAATTTAGCCCATTTCTAATAATCTGCGAAGCACCACTAGGTGTGCTTACCGGGAAAGATTCAGCATGTCTGACCTGGCGGCTGGCTACATTGCCTCTGGCCTGAGAGGAGCTGCCCTGCATCTGAGCTCACTTCCTCTTCCTCCCATATTCTATTCTGTTTACTCCACCCACCTAAAGGCTGGCCAATCAAATGGGCCAAGGCAGTTTCTTTTTTAGCCAATGACCTTCCTCCATCAGAGACACATGCCAGTGTCACTATCAGTGGCCCCTCAGTCTGCCCCAGCTGACAACCCCCTTCAGAGGGGCTTGGCTGTTCACATGCTCATTCACTCCCAGTCCAGTTGGAGTTGGTGAGCTCCCATTAGCTCAAGCAAACTGCCTCAGTGGCTGACCCCCTCATGGTCTTGAATTCCTTACTCATACTTTCACTCCCTCCACTCTTCAACTGTATCTTGGGAACTCAGTCCAGTGCTCTGATGTGGGTCATTGCCTCTGTTCCCATCTGTTGTTGGATGAAGGTTCTATGGTGATATTTAAGATAATCATCAGTCTGACTACAGGACAAGGCCAGTTCAGACACCCTCTCTTCAATTGCTTAGGGTCTGAGCTGGGTTCATCCCTGTAGGTTCTTGGGCATTTTTCTAGAGCCAGGATTCTTGCTAACTCCATAATGGCTCCCTCAATCAAGATATCTCCAAAGAGGAACTTTCTAATTAAAGAAAGGTAACTATATTCTTTAAAAAACCTCAGTTTCCTAAAACCTGAGGAACTATTAGAATAAAGAATATTAGGAGCTGTGGTAATCTTGTGTTTGTGTTTTAACAAATAAAGCTTGCCTGAAGTTAAGAGTACAGAGCTAAGCCACTAGAGGCCAGGCAGGGATGGCACACACTTTTAATCCCAGGACTCGGGAGACAGAGGCAGATGGATCTCTGTGAGGTCAAAGCCACTCTGGGCTACACTAGATTGATCCAGTGCCAAAGAGAAACAGCCAAGTGGTGGTAGCCCACACCTTTGATCTCAGCAACAGGGAAGTGGAGATGGGAAGTGGTGTGGCTGGGAGTAGAGAGGTGGGAGGGGACAGGAGCTCAGTGTAGTCTGAAGCAGCAGTCTGAGATGCAGTCTGAGGACAGGATCGTCCCTTTGGTCTGAGCATTGGTAGAGGTAAAGGTCTCTCTAGTGGCTAGCCGCTCTGCTTCTCTGATCTCTCAGCTTTCACCCCCTAATAACTGACTCCAGGTTTTTATTTGGAACAATTAGAATTTGTGCTACAAGGATCATAACAATCAATATATATCTCTAAAATGGTTTCTTTACTGTAGGTTAAAATGCCTAAAAATTACATTCTTGGCTCAGCTGGTAAATATAGACAATGAATCAAAGTACTTGAATCAATACTAAATATATCAATATTGATAAATCACCATGTTTATACAAATCTCCCCATTCTTAAGCAATAAACAGAGGTACACTAGGAAAACAATGTATATGCTGTACTCTCAAATTACAAGGTGCTGTGTATGTGTGTGCTCACAGAAGAGTGAAGGGCTAAGAGAATGGGAAAGAGAAAAAGCAAGTGTTATGGCTGTTAACTGTTGACAGTACATACATGCTAGCAATGTTGAACTATATTAACACTCTGCAAACCATGTTGGGGATAGGCTATATGGGCATCTTAGCATTTTATTCTTGCATGTTTTCTGTAAATATGAACTTCTTCCCATGCAAAAGTTCAATAACACTATATTAGCATTTAAAATTAAAATGAACAAAAAGAATTACAATGTCAAAATTGTATGTACTGCTCTTGCAGAGAATCATCCATTCCCAACATCCAGTTTGAGTGGCTCGCTGTTACCTATAACTTCAGCTCCTGGAGAGCTGTTGTCCTCACATGTATATACCTACACAGAAACACAAACTCATATTTAAAAATAAATCTTAAAACAAACATTTTTAGACAACTCTTTTGAGCACTACATTTAAACTAAGTATTTAGTAGATTCACACATGATTTCAGCAGCAATAGTTTTTAGGTGTGCAATTTCTTGTGTTATGGGTTCAGGGTGACAATACCATATGGTGACTTTTAAAATCTTCAAGACTATAAATGAACTGGATAATCATCGGTGTCACCTACAGTCTTTGATCCTATGACAATGGCTTTTACACCAAAACTGATCTACAGAACCTCAAGTCAGAGAAGATCCCAGCATGGAGAAAGGAAAATAGGATGAAGTCCCACCTATAGCTGAGGAACTGTTGGCATTTGATTACTTCTGAGAGAGAGAGAGAGAGAGAGAGAGAGAGAGAGAGAGAGAGAGAGAGAGAGAGAGAGAGAGAATCTCTTTAGCTCTCATGAACAAAACTTTATTCTGTGCTTTAATTAGGCCTGGACATTTGGACACTGAAGTTCCTGTCAGCCTCCTTTCTTTCCAGTGTTTTCATCTTTAGGCAGGCATAGAGTCTCATCACAAATTCCTCTGTAGGATGCTCTAAATTTCAGTATCACATGGCTTCATTCATTCTCAATCTATAAATCTAATAATGTAACCTCTCCTTTTTCTTTATTCCCTACTCAGAACAGTTTTGAAATGTTTTAAACTGCTGTGTATTCACCCTCCTTTCAGATCCACCCCAGAGTTTCCATCCTCACAAATGGTAGCATGGAAATTCAGAACTTGCTTCATGTGATTACACAATCCAACTATAAACTCTTCAGTCTATTCTCCACCATACTAAGAGCATTTCATTAAAATAGTTTGCTCAGCCAGTTCACAGGTGTATAATTGTACAGCCATGTTCACTGGTGTAGCATTTGCACAGCCGTGTTTACAGATGTATAGTTTGCACAATCGTGTTCACTGATGTTCACTATTTATAAAAACCAGTAAAAAGACAACCTAAATGCCAGCAACAGATGAAAGACACAAAATTTGCAGTACATATACTATAAAATGCTGTTCAACCTCTAGAATGAAGGCAATCCTCTAACTGTGCTGAGTGAAATAATCAGTCACAAAAGGAAAAACACTCCATGAGTCTACTTACATTTGGTATCTACTTATAAAAGGAGGCAGAAGAGTTTGAGGAAGGAGAAATGGAAAAGTTGCTGAATGTACATAAAGTTTAAGATATACAAGTAAGCCCAGCAGTGGTGGCACTCCTTTAATCCCAGCACTCGGGAGGCAGAGGCAGGCGGATCTCTGTGAGTTCGAGGCCAGCCTGGTCTACAAGAGCTAGTTCCAGGACAGGAACCAAAAAGCTACAGAGAAAACCTGTCTCAAAAAACCCAAAAAAAAAAAGATATACAAGTAAAAGACAAAACCTGGATATGACTTAATACTACCTAGCTACTTAACCATGGACAAGAAGATAAACTCTGCCACCTTTTCATATTTTTAAAATTAAACATATCACTTCTATTTCAAGTTCTTCAGGAGCATCCTGTCATGTCTCCCAGTCTAAACCCTCCACAATCAAAGCAAAGTCTTTCATTATCTAGTTGCTGTGTGCCTCTAATTTACTCGGTTTCCATCACTCCAGTTAAAGTCCACCCAAGCACTTCTCTCCATTCACCTCACTCTTTCTTGTCTTTACAAGCCAGGCGCTCTGTTCCTGGACTGATGTAGAAGTCACACTCAAATCATGCAAATCAGTAGATTTATTGCCAATGTCTCCAAATGGGGACATTCTTGAGGACAGGAAAAATGTAAACTCATTATGTCTAGCTCTCTATGGCCTGGCACAGTACCTTGTGTACAAGAGCAAGTCAAAAAGTGCTTATTGGATGAATAAGTGAATTCATAACCAAGCTAACTCAAAAGAAGAAATCATCCTTTTCCCCCTTTCAAGCATCTTAACCTTTCACATTTGTGAGCACATCACGAAAGACTTTTAAATCAGACATTCAGCATTATTTGGTAAAGGTTCCTGTAATTATTCTTGGTAAACCAAAATTCATTGTGGTTCTTTTTTAAAGGGAGTAGCAAACCCTTCATAAATAGAATCTGGTGCAGATAATGAGGTAATAATGCTCCATCTTCCAGCCAAAGTACAGGCACATGACAAAAGTTAGGCCAAAATATCTTTTTATTTATAGCATTTGCATCCTGAGAATAATGATAAAAGCACTGAAAATAATTTTGCCTCAAATGGGTGTCCATCAGCTCCTCCTCTGTATCACTCAGAACCTTGAGAAAAGTTTCATTTAAGTGTTTTAAACTGGGCTTCACAGAAAGGTTCTTCTCATTGGCTTGCAGAGACCTGTCTGTTCATGGCAGAGGCAAGAAAGATGGGACAGGTAGGTGATGCAGGCTCCAGAGGGTGAGCCGAACACTCCTGCATGGTGAAGTCAGAATAATAAGAGTAAGCAAGTGCTATTGTGAAAACTTGTCAAGCTTGGCTGTGTTAGTCATAATCATGGCTCTCCCTGTACTACACATCCTGTGGGTCTAGAGGGCAGCAGGAAAACCATCTAGAGGTCAGAGCACTGATGATACAACCAGGCCCGAGATGTAGGGATGATAAGAAATTCTGGTCCACAATGCAAGCTATATGCTACACAATTGAGCAGCTCTTTATGTCCTCACTCCCCAATAATGTGGGATGTCCTTCTGTACAAGTGTTGCTTTTATTGGTTGATGAATAAAGCTCTTTGGGCCAATGGCTTAACCAAATAAAGCCAGGTGGGAAATCAAAACAAAGATATAGAGAGAGAGTAGGCGGAGTCAGAGAGATGCCATGTAGCTGCCGAAGGAGAAGAACATGCTGGAACCTTAGAAACTTTTCCGGTAGGCCACAACCTCATGGCAATACACAGATTGATAACAATTTGTTAATCTAATATGTAAGAGTTAGTTAATAAAATGTTTGAGCCATTGACCAAACAGTGTTGTAATTAATATAGTTTCTGTGTGATTATTTGGGTCTGAGGTGCAGGGAAACAAGCGGGGAGTCTCTGCTTACATTCCATTCTAACTTTTACTCTTTTTTTTCTTAGTTTTTATTTTCTTGAAAATCGATTCTTTCCTCATATAATATATCCTGATCATAGTTTTCCTCCCTCTTCTTTTCCCAGTTCTGCCTCATTTCCTCTCCCCTCCCTTTCTGTCTTTCATTAGAGAAGAACAGGCTTCTCAGAGATAACAACCAAACATAACAAAATAAAATATAATGAGATGAAGTAAAATTTACCATTATCAGTGTTGGACATTGCACCCCAACAGGAAGAAGCTGGCATAAGAGTCAGAGACTCACTTGTTCTCACAGTCATGAGACCCATAAAAACACTAAGCTATTAGCTATAATATATACACAGAGGATCTGGTGCAGACCCATGTAGGCCCTGTGCTTGCTGCTTCAGTCTCTGTGAGCTCATATGCCCCTAGCCTTGATTCAGAGGGCCTTATTCATCTGGTGTTCCCCATCCCCTCAGACTCTAACAGTCTTTCTGTCTCCTCTTCTGCAGGATTCCCTGAGCTCAGGGGAAAGGGATTTGATGGAGACCTCCAGCTTAGACTCTGTCTCTACATATCTGACTGCGGATCTCTACATCTGTTCCCATCTGCTGCCAGAGGAAGCCTCTCTTATACTGATTGGATAAGGCACTGATCTATGAGTATAGCAGAATATCATTAAGAGGCATTTTATTAATATTTTGTACCAGAAGATTTTGGTTTTTAATCTATGTCTCTGAGCTATCTATTCTCTGGCTCTTGGGTACCCAAGCAATGTCGGGTATGGGTTCCTTCTCGAGGGGTGGGCCTTACACCAAATCAGACATGGATTGGCTACTCCCACTTATTCTGTGCCACCACTGCCCTAGCAAATGTTGCAGGCAGGACAGATTTCCACACCAGGCTCCAAATGAAAGCACTAGGCTTCCACACCACTCCCCAAATGGATCTCAATTCTTAACACTTTCCCTAACATTCTTCCTCCACCCCATCTTCCTTGCTTAACTGATCCTCCTTCTCCTGACCCCTCCTCTAAAGTCCATTCTATTTTCCCCTCCTAAAAAAACCCCAAGTCCCCACCCAGAACCATTCCTCTTTACCTAACCTAGGGTCTAGGGTTTGTAACTTGATTATCATTTTATTAATGGCTAATATTCACTTGTAAGTGAGTACCTACCATATTTGGACATTAGGGTCTGTGTGACCTCACTCAGGATGATATTTTTTTCTAGTTCCATCCTTTTGCCAGAAAAGTTCATGAAGTCACTTTTTAATACTCCATTGTGCCAATGTACCACATTTTCTTTATCCTTTCTTCTGTTGAGAGATTTCTAGGTTGTTTCCAGTTTCAGGTTATTATGAAAGAAGCTGCTATGAATATAGTTGATCAGGTGCCCTTATGGTAAGACGGAGCATCTTTGGGGTATTTGCCAAAGAGTAGTATAGCTGGGTCTTGAGGTAGATCAATTTCCAATTTTCTTAAGAACCTCCATACTGATTTCCATAGTGGCTGTACAAGTTTGTACTCCCACCAACAACAGAGGAGTGTTTCCCTTGCTCCACATCCTCTCCAGCATGAGCAGTCACTTGTGTTACTGATCTTAGCCATTCCGACAGGAGTAATATGGAATCTCAAAATAGTTTTTACTTACATTTCCTTGATGTCTAGTAATATTGAAAAAAATTAAGTGCTTAAAATTCATTTGAGATTCTTCTATTGAGAAATCTCTACTTAGATCTGTACTAATACTATTCTCATAGATCAGTGCCTTATCCAATTGAATTATTTGTTTTTATATATGTTTATATATATATATATGTATATATAGTTTCTTGAGTTCTTTATATGTTTTCAATATTAGTTCCCTATCAAATGTAGCATTGGTTAAAAAAAATCTTTTCCCATTCTGTAGGCTGCCACTTTGTCCGATTGACAGTATCCTTTGCCTTACAGAAGTTTTCAGTTTTGTAGTGTATTACATTTACTGAATTTTTTTTTTTTTTTTTTTTTTTTTGGTTTTTCGAGACAGGGTTTCTCTGTGGTTTTGGAGCTTGTCGTGGAACTAGCTCTTGTAGACCAGGCTGGTCTCGAACTCACAGAGATCCGCCTGCCTCTGCCTCCCAAGTGCTGGGATTAAAGGCTTGCGCCACCACTGCCCGGTACATTTACTGATTTTTGTATGCTGAACTATTCCTGCATCTCTAGGAAAAAGCCTAATTGATCATGGTGCATGATCTTTCTGATGCATTTCTTGATGCATTTGGTTTGCAAATATTTTACTGAGTATTTTTGCATCTATGTTTATAAGGGAAATTGATCTGTAAATTTCTTTCTTTGCCGAGTCTTTGTGTGGTTTGGGTATAAGGGTAATTGTGGTCACATAAAATTAATTGACCAATGTTTCTCCTGTTTCTATTTTATGGAATAATTTGAGGAGTATTGGCATTATCTCTTCTAGAAAAGTCTGGTAGAATTTTGCACTTAAACCATCTGATCCTGGACTTTTTTTGGTTTGGAAGCTTTTAATAAGAGTGTCTATTTAACTGGGGGTTATTGCTATTTTTAAATTATTTGATCTTGGTTTAATTTGGTAAGGGTATCTGTGAAGAAAATTACCCATTTCTTTTAGATTTTCCAATTTGGTGGAATATAGGTTTTTAAATCTGTTCCTCTAGATTTCCTTGGTGTCTGTTGTTATGCCCCACCCCCTTTGTTTCTGATAGTCTCTATCAACCTTTTTGTTTGGATAAGTATTTGTCTATCTTGTTGATTTACACAAAGCAATAACTTTTTATTTCATTGAATCTTCTCATTGTTTTCTTTGTTTCTATGTTATTGATTTCAGCTTCAGTTTTATTTCTTGGCATTTACTCCTCTTGGGTGTGATTGTTTCCTTTTGTTCTATAGATTTCAGGTGTGCTTCATGCTATGAATTTACCTCTAAAAACTGCTTTCATCGTATCCCATAAATTTGGGGGTCACTGCTCTGTGACTGTAGTGGCCTGGAATGGGGGAAGGGAAAGCGAGCAGGGAGCGCGCTGTAAATCGCACTTCCTGAGCTCCGGTAACTAGCTGGGAAAGGTGGACCTTGCGCCCCCCCTGTGTCGGGTCGGGGGCAAAATAGCCCGACGTTGGGACGCCAAAATGTGGTGGCGTAAATGAATGCAGACAGATTATATAGATATATACAGCTTTAATAAGGAAATAGACTTACAGGACCACAGGTTCCCGCGGAGTACAGGAAAAGCAGAGCAAAAGAAAAGGGCTGCTGGGATCATGCCCAGCAGCTTTATCCGTAAACATTAGCCCAAGGCAAACACGCCCCCAATGGGTGGGGCTATATCCCTACATGGGGGTGCTTTGTATTCATTTTCAATCAGTTCTAAAAAGTCTTTAATTTCTTTCTCATTTCTGTCTTGATCCATTTTTCATTCAGCAGAGAGTTGTTCAGTTTCCATAAGTTTATAAGCATTCTGTTTTTGTTGATATCCACCAGCTTTAATCCAATATGGTCTAATTGAATAGAGGAAGTTGTTTCAATTTTTTTGTATATGTTAAGACTTGCTTTATATCCAAGTATGTGGTCAATTTTGGAGAAAATTCTATGAAGTACAGAGAAGAAAGTACATTATTTTGTGTTTGGGTGAAATATTCTATAAATATCTCTTAGGTTCATATAGATTATAATGTCAGGTTCAGTATTTCTCTGTTTAGTTTTATCTGGATGAATTTTACCTTAGTGAGAGTGGGGTATTAAAATCTCCCACTATTAGTGTGTGGTTGTCAATATGTGTGTTTCTTTTATAAACTTAGGAGCATTTGTATGGGGAGGGAGGTCCTTTAGTGTATGTGTTCCTTTTATTGATTAATGAATAAAGAAACTACCTTGGCCTGTTGATAGGGCAGAACTTAGGTAGGTGGGAAAACCTGGACTGAATGCTGGGAGAAGGAAGGCAGAAAGAGAGAAGCTATGGAGCTGCCGCTGGAGATAAATGTGCTGAAACTTTACTGGTAGGCCACGACCTCATGGTGATATATAGATTAATAGAAATGGGTTAAATTAAGATGCAAGAGTTAGCCAATAAGAAGTTAGAGCTAATGGGCTAAGCAGTGATATAATTAATATAATTTCTGTGTGATTATTTTGGTTCTGGAGGCCAGGACCAATGAGCAGACCCCTCCCCCTACACTTGTATTTGGGGAAAGTATGTTAAGAATTGAAATGTCATCTTGGTGGATTTTTCCTGGATGAGTATGTGTGTCCTTCCCTATCTCTTTTGATTAGTTTGAAGTATATTTTGTTACATATTAAAAATTGTTACACTGGCTTGATTCTTAGGTTCATTTGCTTAGAATATCTTTTTCCTGAGGTAATATCTATCATTGATATTGAGGTATGTTTCTTATAAAGCAAAAGGATAGATTCTCTTTTTATATACATTATGTTAGTCCATATCTTTCTATTGGGGAATTGAAACCATTGATATTGAGATATAGCAACGACCGATGATTGTTGATTCTTATTATTTTGTTATTAGTGATAGTGACAGTAGTGATGTGTGTGTGTATTTGTACCTGTGTGTGTATGTGTGTGTGCTTCCCTTCTTTTGATTTTCATGGTGTGAGATTACTTCCTGCTTTTTCAAGGGTATAGTCAACAACCTTCAGACAGAGTTTTTCTTCTAGCACCTTCATTATGGCTGGATTTGTAGTTAGATATTAAGTTGACTTCATCTTGGAATATATTATTCTTCTCTATGTATGCTGATTGAAATTTTTGCTGAGTATAGTAATCTGGGCTAGCACCTGTAGTCTCTTAGGGCACATACCTATGAAGTCCCTTCTGGGTTTAGAGTCTCCACTGAGAAGTCAGGTGTAATTCTAATAGGTCTGCCTTTATGAGTTGCTTAGTTTTTTTCTTTTGCAGCTTATCTTATTCTTTGTTCTGCATGTTTAGTGTTTTATTATTTGTTGAGTGCACTTTCGTTTCTGGTACAATCTATTAAGCATTCAATATGCTTTTTGTACCTTATAGGTATCTTCTTCTTTAGTTAGGAAAATTTTCTTCTATAAATTTGTTGAAAATATTCTAGGCCTTTGAATTGGGATTCTTCTCCTTTCTCTATTCCTATTATTCTTAGTTTTGGTCTTTATATATTGTCCCAGATTTTGTGAAAGCACTATCATTGTTCATCATATTAATACATATGATTTCAGTGTCTAGAACATTGTTAATCATATTAATCCCACATGTTTTCACTGCCTATAACATTGCTCATCATATTAACCACACATGTTCTCACTGTCTAGAACATAGTTCATCATATTAACCACACATGCGCTCACTGTCTAGAACATTGTTCATCATATTAACCACACATGCGCTCACTGTCTAGAACATTGTTCATCATATTAACCACACATGCTCTCACTGTCTAGAACATTGTTCATCATATTAACCATGCATGTTCTCACTGTCTAGAACATTGCTCATCATATTAACCACACATGCTCTCACTGTCTAGAACACTAGACAAAATGTCTCATTAAATATTTGTTCAGTTGACTTGACCCAGTTGGCCAGATATAGCAATTAAAAAAAAAAACAGTAATTCTAAAAGCAATTAGACATTATTACTTTTTAAATTATTACTTTATAATTCAACTACTAAATTAAAATTTTATTTTTTTCATCCTACACCATGAGAAAAAATGAAACCTCATCATGGTTAGCATGTCTACTAATTAATTGTGAACTCTACACAATACAGACATCAAGGAAACTGTTGAAAATATAAAAGCACAGAAAAAGTATTGTGTTTATGTGATTTCATTCATAAAGCAAAGATATTAAAAAAAATAGACGCTGAAGCTGGAGATATTTGCTTTATCAGAGGGTTGCTTCGAGTTCAAGGTCACCTTCATGAAAAAGCTAACAATGGAAATGAGGGTAAAATAGATTAGAAAAATGACCACAAATTATTTTGTTCTCATGAGTATACCCTTTAACAGCTCTACCTGCCAGCTCCTCTCAGCGTAAAGAGTGTCTATATCTTCATTATAAGACTCTGGTCTTGGGTACAAACTTTGTTTTGCCTCTGGACCGCCAGTATTTATGTTTCAGACACTTCCAATGTGCAATCCACAGGTCTCATGCATTCTTGGATAGCTATGGATGTGACCAAACACATTTGGAGATAACATCAGACTGCAAATTTGAAAAGTTAGAAGTCTGTGTATGCATGAAAAAAATATTTTAATCTTATTTGTTCCTCTCTGATCCAGTGCCCAGAATCCTAAGAAAACTAAGAGGCTGGTGACAACCTCCTCAAAGACAGAGCACCATAAGGACAACAGACAACTTGTCCCAGCCGAGTCCAACCACCCACAGACATACCTTTCGCCCAACACCAAGCAAACACCAGTCAAACCATGGTATTCATGTGAATGATGGCCTCATGCTTTTCAGTTAAAGCCAAGCAAGCTCAGAAGGCACAGTCACATTAACAAAGAATCATGAATAAATGTGCATGTATGGATGAACATTCACGTGTGTAAAGGGCTGTGACTCATGCTGAATACTTTATTCAATCACTTTCAGTCTTTCTTTTACTTTATAGTTGAGCAGTGTATCCTTATCACTCCTGCCCTCCCTCTCTCCCCCAATTCCTTCCATGCCCTCTCCCAAATACACTGTTTTACATACACACAAATATATATCTCACACAAACCACTGAGAATTGCTAAATTCCACACTTCTAAGCTGATATTGTATATTGATAAATGCTTTGTTTTCAGATAACAAAAATGTCTTTGGAGGAATGGTGTTAGGGCCAGAGATATGGCTCAATAGGGTAAAGGTGGTTGCCATGCAAGCCTGGCAAGCCTAGTTCAAACCCCAGAGTGCAGTAAAAGGATGTTGTTATGAGCTAAAAGACAAAAATTTCCACCCTTGTTACAGGCCAAATAATCCGCTTCAGGTAACTTTCCAATGCTTCCATACAGGGCATTAACATGACTGTGGGAAAGAAGAGCTTCCGGGGATTTTCAAGAAGAAACTTCTCTTTCACTTGTAACCCAAGGGATTGAATCATATGCCTCCCTTACTGAAGCCATACTATAGCCAAAAGAAGAGAGCCTATAGCCCATGGATATACATAGAAATTCTGTTATCTTCCAATTCAGCAAGACTGGTAATAAAGAGATGTAGCAAGATGTTAAAACTAAAACTTTGAGATAGAAGATATAATCTATGCGAGCATTTAAAATCAAGTCACCATCTGTATAACTGATAAAAGTAACATAAAGAGATTATACCCAGAATCTGGAACTACCTCATCCAGTAACAGAACAAATACTTCTAAAAAAAACTGCAGAGAGGAGATATTTTTCAGATGATCAGCTTTGGAGAGAGCAGGCTGCAATGCTGTCAGAACAGCAGGAAGAGTCGGGGTGTGCATACTTCCCTTGTGCTGGCACAGTGAGTGCATTTCCAGGAACCATTAGGGGAAGCTAAAGTGCCTCTAACCAGACAACAGAGATAGTAGCCTAAGCCACAGCTGTATAGATGTTGGGGGTTATCCAAGGCTTCCTTAAGAAGGAAGTGACCTGGTGAGATGGGGAGCTAGGGATGAAGTTTTCCTGGTTAGTAAAGGAAGACATTTCAAGAGGCAACCAGGGATAGAGACAATGTTCCAGAGCCTAGGAACTGCAAGAGAGAGGCACCCATCAGGAAATCTCCAGTCAACTGAAGACATCAACTGCTTTAAAGCTTCATTGGTCTCAAGGAGTATTCAGTCAGCTCTCAAGGGTAACTTGTTCATGTAAGAACGTCTATTCCTTTATCATTTCTCCCTCTTAGCATGCAAAGGGAAGAGAAGGGACTTGGGGGAGGAAGAACAGAGAAACAGCTAACCGCTGCATCTCCCCAGTGTGTGCTGCCAGCCAGAAGGAAAAGGTTTGGGAATATGATTCAAAACACAGCTTCAGGGTTTATTTAGCTGTACAGTTTGATACTTGAATTAAGACTGATTTCTGATTTAAATTTAGTAGAGTTTAGAGAAAGCAAGAAGGGGCCTGCTGAAGTTTTCATCTGGATAAAAAGTACATATAAAAATTGAACCCTCAGCCGGGCGATGGTGGCGCACGCCTTTAATCCCAGCACTTGGGAGGCAGAGGCAGGCGGATCTCTGTGAGTTCGAGACCAGCCTGGTCTACAAGAGCTAGTTCCAGGACAGGCTCCAAAGCCACAGAGAAACCCTGTCTCGAAAAACCAAAAAAAAAAAAAAAAAAAAAAAAAAAATTGAACCCTCATCAGAGCAACGGACTGAGCCCCCAAGGTCCAGTTGAAGAGCAGAAGGAGGGAGAAGATGAGCAAAGAAGTCTGGACCACGAGGGGTTGGTCCACCCACTGAGACAGTGTGCCTGTTCTAATGGGAGCTCACCAAATCCAGATGGACCGAGACTGAATGAGCATGCGATCAAACCAGAATCTCTGAATGTGGCTGAAAATGGGGGCTAACTGAGAATCCATTGATAAAGGCACTGGGACTTGTTTCTACTGCATGTCCTGGCTTTTGGGGACCCTGGTCTATTTGGATGCAAAGCTTCCTAGGCCTGGATGTAGGGGGGAGGGCCTTGGACTTCCCACAGGGCAGGGTTCCCTGCTCTCTCTTAAGGAGGGAGGGTGAGGAAGGAGGGTGAGTGGGGGAGCGGGAGGGGAATGGGAGGAGAGGAAGTGTAAATTTTTGAATGGAAAAATAAATAACAAAATAAATAAAGCAAGCTACTTTGTTCATTAATGTGGGAATACTTTTTCCATATTTACTATTCAAGAATTTTATAAGAAGTTTTAGTATACTCATAGTCTACATGTTGAAACTTGTATAACGGGAACTGTTAGCTGTAAATATCTCCATTTCATAGCTTAAGCTAATTCTAAATAAAAGTACAAGAAGAGACAGTGCATACAGAAAGGCTTAACCTTTTAACAAATGCTTTTAAAGCAAGTGGACATTTAAAGGCCAAAAGAAAAAAAAGAAAAAGAAAAAAGAGCCTCACGAAAGTTATGTATTTAAAAAAAAAAGAAAGAAAGAAAAATAAATTGTAGATTTAAATGTATAACACCAGGGTATTTTAAGATAAAATCTTAAAGATCCCAAACTAGACAAGAAAAATTCTTAGAAAGAACAATCTACAGAAGAAATACAAAATTAAAGAAAATAGACTTCAATAAAATTCAAACTTTTGCTTTTAAAATGAAGGAAAAACAAGCTATACTTATTATCATGTTATGTCAAATCAACAAGAATCTTAAAAAATGTAACATGATTGCTGTCAAAAAACAGAATCTAGGGGTGGGTGTGTCCACAGACACATAAGGAACATGTTTAAAGGCCGTGGTGCATTACGAACTCTTTGGGGTTGACTGACCCTTTCACAGGGGTCACCCAAGAGCATCAGAACACACAGATTTTTACATTAAGATTCATAACAGTAGAAAAGTTACAGTTATGAAGCAGGAACAAAAATAATTTTATGGTTGGGGTCACCATAGCATGAGGAACTATAGTAAAGGGTCACAGGATTAGGAAGGTTTAGAAACACTGTCTTAAGGTAACAAAATCACATATACAATCAGTCAATATACTTATCTACCTATCTATTCATCCATCATGAAAAAAGAAAGTACGCTATTTGGAAGAAGAGAACCAGAGGAAGAAACTGGAGAGAATAATAGAAGAGTAGATGTGAGCAAAGTACAATGACATCCATGTATGAACATAAGTAAACCCACTGTATGAAAGCTTTAGAAACAATTTTAAAATAGCACCAATACAAACAAAAGGACAAGTTATACAGCAATGCAAAGATATGTGCAAGTTGCAAGCGTGACAAAGGAAGAACGTGTAGAAAACATAAGCAATCCTGCACAGTAGTAAGGGAGCACATGTAAGCTGAAACTACACAGAACCTAATAAACAGCAGAAAATTTTGTGACTTTAAATCATTGTCAAAGCTTCCTATTTTACATATGTATATATATAGTGCATTTATACACATACACATATTTTACAAGTACTAAAAGCTAAATTTATTTATTTATTTACTTAAGACATTAGAAACTTTCAGAATAGTGCCTTATTGTGCCATAACTTACAATACAGAGAACACGCATTTCCTAAATGGTCACCCTGAGTGTTCATACTGTTGTCGAAGCTAGATCAGCTTCTAACATTTTATGTTTCATTTTAATGTTATGAGATGTCTCTGGGTTCCTTTAGTGAAAATTTTTACCCCTTTGTGTGGGATTTCACCTTTTCCCCAGTTACGTCAAGAGGTTTACCACTACCAAATTCCACTAGCTGCACAGTTATTCTACTAAATGCACCACTGTTAACATCTTATCCACTATTTCCTACGGAATCCCATTTGTACCGCATTATAATTTTATTTCATCTTATAAATTTTATTTATGTGCTGTACTTTCATCTTTGTTGGACAATTCCATTTTTAAGTGATTTGTTTTCATAAAGTGTCATCAGGATTTATTGTCCAAAACTCAGAGGCTACACAAACATACACTTTGATTTCTACCTTAATAGAAGGTCTGTAGTGTTTACCAAAGGTTTTGAAAGAAGCAAGTGATCACTTACCATGACACCCAGCTGTTTCTTACATTGAACTCTATGGACTAGAGAGCTAGCCAGAAGGTTTGTACTTTATGCAACCATAACTAATATGCCATATTAACTGAAATTTGAGCTATGTGATTTGCACCATGATGGGGGAAGGGATAGGCATGCAAGGCCAGTGTAGTTTATACAAAGAATTCTCAGAACTCTGTGACTGAAAAAAAGTCAAAAGTAAAAACAGAAAGAAGACATGAGCACACATGTTGACAAAAATATACAGATAAAAAAATGTTCCTAAATATATGTTCAACTACAGTTTGCATCTACTAAAACATCAAAAAATTCATGATAATATCAAAGGCTGGTAAGAAACTGGAAATACTCCAACCCTCAAGGAGAAATAGTAAGAATTTAGAGGTGCAGTCACTTTGTAAAATAGTCTGACATATTTAAAGACTACGAATACACAGCTATCACACCATCCAAAAACCACATTTAAGGCCTATCAGAGTAAAAATTATATTCACACATTCATATGAAGGTGATTGCCATATGAGTTCTACTGCCCCCAGACACAGCTCCTGTCCTGAATATCCACAGGTGAATATTTGAACATACTACAGCACATTCATAGCATTAAATGCTACTCAGAAGTTTAAAAAAAAACTATTGGCACAGAAGCTGGTGAAGTTTATGGATAAAAAAAGCTCATCTAACAGACACAGTGTCTAACTGATATAGAGTATCATAGAATAGTTTCAAAATGACAAAATTATGAAGAATTCAAATAGATTAGCTAACTGCATGTGTTGAGACAGGAGTATTATTTAGTAATAGAGGTAGCACAAAGAACTGCTGTGCTGATGTCATATTTCTGTATCCAGACAGTGAGGATACTTACATAAATACACTCATGATGAAAAGATAAAACCACATGCAACTACACACTCAAAATGAGGACATAGACGAAACACATCAAATTAAAAAAGGAATGGAGGAGCACATTTATTGTCTCGGCATTCAATGGGGGTGTGGTGACATAGAAAACTAGACAGAGCCAAAACTGTGCATCTTTACCTACATATGCATCTAGTGTTTCTCTTTCATTTCATTGCTTTAAAGACAGTGTTTTATATCATATACCATAGCCCAAGTTAGCCATGTATTCCAGATGATTGTTCCATATCAGCCTCCTAAATTCTGGGATTACAGACTTTAACCACCACAGCTGTTAAAGTAAAACTTTTTAAAAATGACTTCTGACCCACTGATGCCACTTTCAGGCATTTATCCATTATATACGCATACAAACAGCTGCATATATTTCGTACACAGATAGATATATGCATATACAGGGATGTTGCTGTAGCAGTGACATAAGAACAAACAACTGTACCCATCGAGAATGCTTATATGGTGTTCACATAGCCATGGTGGAAAAGAGTATGTAGCCAGTTAAAAGTTTAGGACAGGAACTAAAGAATATGAATTTTAACAACCACACAACTACCCTACAAATTAATGCTTTTGACAAACACAACTATTTTTTTTATTTAGTGGTTCTAATACTCTTTATTGACAACTGTACTAAGAATTATGAATTTGGGATTAAAGAGCAATTCCAGAGAGGACTACTGATGAAGAAGACCCTCCTAAAACACAGCTGGCACCAGCCAACAGGCTGGGAGCATGGAATACACAATAACAAAGAAAAAGGGAAAGTTGGTGCAGTGCTAGCATCCTCTTCTGTATTGTCTCTTGTCCTTCAGACAGGAAAAATGGGTTCCACCAAGTGCCCCTTCAGCACATGCACATGAGACACGCACCATGGAACAATCCCTCTGAACGGTGAACTCAAGTAATTCCTTTTTATTATTATTTTACATATCAGATATTTTGTGACATTGACAAGAAAGATACAGTGTTACAGGTCTCCAAATCTGAGTAATCAGGGAGCATGCAAGATGATTCACTGAAGTACTGAAGGGAAAAAGGACAGTAAGGTAAGTATTTGTATTTAAATTAAGCTTTATTAACAAATAACAGATATATTGATACAGATGTTGTTACTTGCTCTGGATACAAAGTGAATTAAGAACAAGGCCTGACAGTGGTGCCCTGACTCCCTCATTCACCAACAATTTACAGACAGCTCACAAAACAGAAAAGTAGCACAAGAGGATCAGTAGTGGAAATGACAGCCAGCCATAGTAATTCAAGAAATGACACAACCGAGCTTTCTCCTAAATATGCTCTTTGCTAAATTACAAGGTTAAAAGTTATGAAAACAGATAAAAAAAAGTCCGTGAATATTTTTTAAGGAAAAGTGCTACCAGAAAACTATTTTTAAAAAGTTTACTGAAATACTTAGGGTTTGTGCTTTAGTGACTGAAAACCGAGCTCATTACCTAGCAAAAATTTCAAGTTTCACAATATAATGACTTGGAAATAACTTCTAGACCTACTTTAAAATCTCCAAAACATCAACATAAATTATTTTTTTAAATATTCCAAAATGCTTCTGTAAGCTTATTCTCTTCATTCCTACTTATAGGTTTTGCTAAAACAGCTCAGTACTGACAGTGTGGCCTTTTTCACAGAGTAGGACTTAATGACTAAACATATCACATTCATATTACAAATTCTCAGTTACTCTATCATAGGATATTCATTGTGATTAATTTTATCTTAAAAGTTTTAGGGGCACGTTCCTCAGATAAAGCTACTACCAGAAATCGCCTATGCATCCAAGAGTAACTTTGTGACAAGGTAACCTTATCTGAAGAGAGTTGGTTGCAGCTTTAAGTCTAGAAACATGCTTTTCTTTTTCCTTTGGGCATTCCTCTTTAGCCTAAAACCCAAAGACCTCTTTTTGCACGGTTTATGGGCATTTGAAAAATTTCAAAAGGAAACTGATCCTCTCAGGTGCTACCATTCCCAAATCTCATACTTAGACAATCGTGTCCACTCTAGTCAGCAGGAATATTTTTTCAGTTCAAGCAAAAAGTTAACAAAAATGTTGAAATGTTGCTGACTCTTTTGTCTTGCACACTACAACCAATCGCTGTACTTGCAAATTAGCTCCAAAGTCTGCCCACTTACCACTTTTCCACCAGTATCATAAGAGCCTAAATATTACCTGTTTAAATTACTGCAGAAACAAAAGAGCTTCTCCTCCTGGGTTTCCCTTTTTAACTAAACAGTCTATTTTTTAAACTATCAGTGACTCATATCACTTAAATATAAGAGCTTTCCTCTCAAAACCTCTCCAACAGCTTCTGCATTAAACAAAGGAAAGCCAGAGTCAGTGGTCTCACTGGGTCCATAAGACATCACAGAATTTTGTTTCCTAGTGCAACTGCTCTCGTACTTCAATTCCTGCTCCTTCACCAGCCCAGTGGCCTCCTTGTCAGTTCTCAAAGTAGTAAATATGATCCTAACTCATCCATGGCTTTGGATCTCTTCTTCACTGGAGTGCTTTCTTCTCATATATTCATAAGGCTATGTTCACCTACTGCACAAAAGTCATTTTATTTGTGCCGGTCCATCCATATAAAATAATAAATTGAGCCAAGGATGTAGCTCAATGACAAAACAATAGAGTGTACAAAGCCCTGGTTTTGATTCTTAGTGCTGTAAAATGGTGAACTCCACCACTTTATTCCAAATATTTCCTCTGCTTCATTTTTTTCCTGTTATCATTTGTGACCATTGAAAACAGATGTTTATTGTCTATCTCTTCACTTCCAGTGGGAGTGTGACTAGTGTTTTTGTTCATTAACACAGTTTACCATTGGCATAAATTAAACAATACTTACCCAAATGAAATATCTACCTAGAACTATATTTTCCCCCAGTGTTGCCTGGCATCAGTCAGTTTTTTCAACTACTGAAATTTCCCAATAATATTTACAAATTGTGCCTAATACTTCTTGCTTTTACTGGCTCTTCTTAGTCACACTCAATATGCTGTTTGTCTCTTGGAGGTTATGACCTTCATATCTTTTGAGTTTTGCCTCCTTAGCAAATTATTAATCTTGTACCAATTTGGCCACTCCTTTCTTTGCTAGTACTTTCAGGGTTTTATTTTGCTTTACAGAAAGCACAGTCTAAAAATTGTGTCAGGTAACTTTTGAAAATTCAAATTCTTTCATCTCAACCAATGAGGCAGTACTCCTGAGTGTTCTCACTATATTTTTTTTAGCTTGTATACTTTCCTTTGTCTATTGATCTAATCAGCAATGATCACAGGCAAGAACTCAATTACCTCTATTTCTGGGGGCTGATGGCTTGTTAATCAGAAATCTGTCAATTCAAACATAAGGAAATCTCCACTTTCCCCACTAAAGACTTGGCCTTTTCAAGCTCAATGAAAGTGAGCTCACCATGAGACCCATAAACACCACCTGAAGGTAGTCTTCTTGGCAGCATAAATGTGGACACCACCACTTTTCCTCTAACTCTATGATCTTTGAATGAAAGACTCAAGAGTTCAGAGCTCACTCCATATTCTGATAGACAGAACAGAGTGTAAACTATGTGTCCTGTTTAGTGTCACAGACACTTACCTAGAGATTAGGAACGATCACTAGAAGAGAAAGAGGGACGTGGGTTACAAGTAATCAAGCCTTCTCCCAGAACACCACTGGTGTTTAAGACAAACGTTAACAAATATGTGCTCAAGGATGTAATTACAGGGTGACAAGATGAATATACGAGAGGATAGTATAGCAAATACTACAACAGAAAAGTTGTAGAGAAATACAAGACCCTAATAAGCAACAGGACACTAGACCACTAGGAAGATGCTCAAATGTAGATTCAAGGCTTAAGCCATACAGTATCATGAAGTTCATGGCTTCTGTTTCCTCTATCAAGAAAAGGATAAGGCCACTTCTGGGTGAAGACAATGGAATAGTACTGGGTGTCAGTTGCATAATCAAGGAATTGGTAGGAAACTGAGGGAGGAAGAAATGGAAGAAAAAAAATAGCCACCAAAAACATAAAGCATAGCACCTCACGCTAACAAGGAAAGAGACACAGGAAGGGTAAGAACCAGAAGAGCATGTAACTAATTGCATGTAGGAAAAGAAAGTTGGTAACATCTGACCAGTTCTTATTCAAAGTCTACAAAACTTCCCCAGAGAAAAGTTCTCCATTAATATAAAACTCTTTCGTACCATCATTATATTCAGGGATGCTTTTTTTCTAGAGCCCAGCAGTCAGCTCACAACTCAAGTTAGCCTTCGTGTAAAAAAAAAAAAAAAGGGCATTAAAAAACGACCTGGGTACTTGCACTTTAATCTTGAATTTACACATCGCACATAATCTCCCTTTCTCATCTCTCAAGCCCAACTTGAGTGAAGCTTCTAGTGTAGAGGAACGCTCTCATCTCCACTAACTCTTCTCCTTGACTTACTCTTTGTGTAACTTGGATTTCACCTGCTGTGAACACATATAACCTAGCAAATGTCTCCAAATCCCTGGTCTGCTGCTACTTCTACCAAAAAAATTAATAAATAAAAAATAATAAAATAAGCACTTCAATGTTTCTGGAGAAATATCACATCAGAAGTCTGCCTAAGTCCCAAACTCACATTCTGCCATATTTCCTCTTTAAGTAAAGATTCTCAAATACTTTTTCCCGTCAAGGTCCAATGTCAACTTTATCCTTAAACAATTTTAAACCTCAAATATTTTATTCATGGCTCTACATTTGTTTCTGTAATGGGTTATTAATTACAAAGGCATTTTCAAACTGTTTCAGTCAAAACCACCATCAATATTGATGATGGTAAACTGTGCTAAAACTACTTTATGAGCTATAAGGCTCACTTTTCTATTTCTCAGTAATTAAAGTCCTGATAAAAAATCTTTCAAATCGCTCCATTTCAAAGGACGTTTACATTACCTGCCAATTTAAAAAACGATGCCATCACATTTAGTCTGTTAACTCTAGGAAGGCAGTTATGTAAGAATACACAACCTTGTTTCACCACAGTAAATAACCTGGTGTGTATCTCCCAGGAATTTGTTAGCAAAGAAAGCAGAGTCCAATAAAATATCAAAATATAATAACAGAATTTCTCAGATGGCTCCAGGTTCAGTGTGACCTCAGCTCTATTTATTAATTCAGTATTCTTTATAAGGATGAACTATAAAGCATAAATTATGGAACAAAGGATCTACTATAAGACAGACTACAGAGCTACTTGATTAGGTTTTCTAGTCATTTAAAAAAAAAACAGCTATTAAGTCTTCCAATTTACACAAAATGACCATTACTATATAAGTAAATTTTTAAAGAGAAACTTTTTTCGAAAATGAGAAAGAAAACCCTTACCTGGTAATGTGCTATTAACATGTACATCTCTGAGTCATGTTAATAACCAATAGCACATTCGCTTTATTTTAGTTCACAGACATGGATCTAAGAGCAGATGATTGAAGGGAACAGAAGAAAAAAGTTGATATTTATTAAGCACTTGTGAAAAGAATGAAAATGAGATTTGGAATGGCCCATTAAATCTTTTATTAAAAAACTGTCACATCAGATTCACATATTATTACTAGTGTTGCCAATAAGATAATGTTGTTAATGATTCAATTGTATTTGATTATATAGAAAGGTGGTTTGGTTTGAAATTTATAAAATGTCAAAATCAGAATATTTATATGTAAAATATTGGAATATACTTTTAATACTATTACAATAACAAGAAATTTGATATACTTCAACTGTAAATTCAGTAGGTCAATGAAGCTTGATAACTTTACGAAGAACTCTAATTCTAGAAATTATTTAACTTATTAACTGAGAGGGGAAAAAAAAAGACTAACTGGATTTAACTCATTAATTCCAAAAAGTAAACAGCTTTATTTTCTGAACAAAAAGACTATGTCTGCACATCTCATACATCATTTTATTAAAGAAAACATCTCAAACTCACAATACTTTCTGCCTTCTTGGTAGGTATGCACTGTATACCTGTGTATGTATATACACACACGTGTGTGTGCGCGCGCGCATGTACAAGTGTATAAACACACACACACATTCACATTTCCTTTGTTGTGTTTTGCTCAGGGCCTTTTGGGGGAATTAAGGGAAGGTGGATATATACCCAAGTTTTTCTTGTTGTTTTTTTGTTTTGTTTTGTTTTTGGTGGGGGGCGAGGGGGGAGTGAAGACAGGGTTTCTATATATAGCTTTGAAGCCTGTCCTGGAACTTGCTCCTGTAGACCACCAGGCTGGTCTCTAACTCACAGAGACCTGCTACCTGCCGTCTGCTTCCCAAGGCCTGGGATTAAAGGCATGCACCACCACCATCTGGCTATCTCCAAGATTTTTAATAGCAAAATGTTTCGTGTAAAATAAAGTCCACAATTTAAAGCTAAGAAAAATGGAATGAAAATGAGAATATTTCACCAGGTAACAGAGACCTCAAATGAAGCTCTATTTAGGAGTTACTTTGCTTCACAAACAACACTAGTTGATGATTAAGCAACCAGTGACAGAGGCCACTACCATAAAAGGGACTAAGTCACCTATCAAGAACTATAACTGGGGTTGGAGGTTGAGTAGCTTTACTTAGGTTTAAAATAGAAACAAAATGCAACAGCACACAAAATACTTGAAAAGATTATTAGCTTACTTTTGACATACTGTAATCCAACCTTTAAATTTTGGCACAAATCTGGTTGCAGTTCACAAACTTTATTCATATAAAAATGCTTACTGCATTTCAGTATATGGCAATTTATAACTTCCAAGATAGCCTTATGAACAGTTCCTAAATTACACACAATCCCAAACACATCAATGGCCTGAAAGCATTATTAACCTATACTTACTAAAAGGAATTCTTTATACATTCATTTGTACATTTTCAATTTTTCCTTAGTTGTCCTGCCAACATGGTAGTGCAGAAACTATGCTAGGGACAATACATACTTCTAAACATGGCCAGGAATACATCAAAAAATTTAGGACCTAATTTAAAGTCCCTAATCAAATTCTCTAAGTCAAGGTTAATCAATTCTCCATTATAAATTATAAAAATCATCATATGAAAGTGGATAATGGAAATTCAGTCCAGTAATTTCAAAGTGAACACAATTAAATTTAAACTTCATTTATTGGAAAAACAGCAGGCACCAGCTTTTCAGTTAAAAAGAAACTTCTATAGATTTTATCTAATAATTTTCTCAACATTCTATATGAATTTAAGTTAGACAGAATAATAAATCTTTTGACTTGTGTGTCTATGCATGTATGTGCATTCACACACATGCTTCAATAAATTTCCCTGGAGTGGGGGATTAAAAATAAATTTTCTCTAGTTTAACTATAATTTTGCATTTAAACAATTTCACAATCTATGGTTTGGAGTGTAACTAACTCACTGGGAGAAGTGCTTGCCTAAAATGCACATGGTTCTGGGCTTCTTCTTAAGACAACAAACAAACAACAAAACAAACAAAAACCCACAAAGACTAAAGCCACTTTCTAAATGATTCTAACCAGCTTTAGTAACTACTGTATTTATCATTTTGTAAAAAAATCTTTAAAATGTCAAATAATTTTGCATAGCTCATCAGTGCAATAAATAATCCCTTCCCAAAACCTTCAAAAAACAAACAAACAAAGAACACTGTCATCACTTTGCATTAAGAAGTCACAGACATTTTTATTTAGGAAATGTTTCTTCAATATTTATTAGTGAATTTTCATTTAGGTGAAGAACCTTTTTGTGTAGACTAACTCAAACTATGCCTTTCTTTTCATAATTGAATTATATCTTACTCTGCATAGCAAAGAAGTCAAATAGTTCTTTGAACTTAAATACTTGAGAATTTCCTCATCATGAATTAGTTCTTCCTGTATAAACTGCTGTTCTGCTGCTGCTAAAGAATAGTCAAGTAATAAGCAAACAGGAAACAAACTACAAATTATACTAATTAATAATGAAATATATTAAATGTTTAAATATTAAACAGCAAAATACTCCTTGTATATTAAATAAATAAGATTTGAATTTGTCATTTGGGGATATAGGCCAATATACTAATGAGAGATGGTCTAGTGCAAAGAGTGGCCTCAAAACATACATACACACACACACAAAACATACACAGAAGAAGAGAAAAAAAGGAGGGGGAAAACACAACATTTAATACTGGTATTACTTACAATAACACTTTAAGTGGGTGAATCTCACTCCTCTCTCTCTCTCTCTCTCTCTCTCTCTCTCTCTCTCTCTCTCTCTCTCTCTTTCACAAACAAACACACACACACACACACACACACACACACACACAGAAAATTATCTGGAAAACTTTTAAATATTAGTGACAATTGAGTTTATCCCAGAAAAAAGAGTAAGGATTCAGATATATTTTTCAAATCTCCTTAAATGGTGAGCTTCTGATTAAAAACAACTTTTTTTTTTCTTACTGTTACTTAGCACCAAGACTCCAAATAACAGACAACCTTCCTTTACAAGTAAGGCTGGCAAAAGTACCTCAGTTAGCAACTTACAGATAAACTGAACTTATTAATGTATACTCATTTTCATGAAACTACTCATTTCTTCTCATTGCTTACAATTCTTTATTCTTAAATTCTAAGATCAAATAAGGTCAAAACTATTTTTATGGACTTAATCACTTATGTTGAAAACACATCATCCATTTACACACATAAATAACTACCGAATACCTACATGTGCAAGGCACTATGTTAGGTGCTGCTGTAGAACTGAGTCACAAGAGAAAAATGAACGACTGGCTGGGCATAGTAGATCTTTATAATTTACTTTTCCCCTTTATTTTTATAATCACTATGAAATTTCATAAACTTACTTAGGGAATGAAAATGTTTAGATTAAAAAAATCTAAAATGTATATGCAGGTAATGAAAGAAAGGAGACTATGATACAGAAGGAAGAAGAGTTCTTAGCGAAGGGTAAGGAAAAATGAGAAAGAAAGAATATATGTAATAGGAAAGCAAACAGGGAACTGGAGGCAAGAGGGCTGGGGAGACCAGCGGTGGGCGAGAAGAGGACAAGTAAAATGGCATGTGTATACCGAAATGCTATCATGAAACTCAAAAGCTTCCACCTTGAATTTTTTTTAAATCTTAAAAAATAAAACAAAAAAAATTTCCCAGTGCACAAAAAGGATCTGATTTCAAGATACATGAAATTCATAGTTCTAGGTTTACTAAGTTACAGAGTATACCAGAAACCTTTGACTATACACAAAGCAAATTTAAAATAGAAAAATAAACCATGTTCAAAGTAGATATCAATATTCATCATACTCTGTTATCAAGTAAATTTCAGATAGTAAGAATAAATACCAAATCTCTTTATGGAAAGGTAGTAAGTAGTTCATGTCCACTTTGTAGTAGTCTTAACAAGTAATTTACATTAAAGTATTACAGGTTTGACTCACTGACTATTTTATCGTGGATAAAAGTTTATTCAATACATAATTTAAGAATAGATTTATATGCTGAGAAATTCTGTGAATAAACTGAGTTTTCTTTTACCAGAAAGAAAAGGATGCAGGAGAATGGGAAATTGTGGGTAAAAGCTACTAACACTAAAAATGTATTAAAGTCATTTAAAACATTAGCTGCTTCTCTTCTGGAAAGCCTACTGAATTCCACCTGAATAAATATCTTTTCTGTTTTTACTGATAATGGGTTTTTATAGTAAGTTAATAAAATAAATAATACTTGTTTCTCATCTTTATGATAGCATTAAATTCTAAAGAGGCTAAGTATCCTCACAAGAATGAAAGAAAAAGATAAATGTCTTACTGTTCTCCCCACATCCCCCAATTTGATAACCTAAAGATAGCCACTGAGGAAAACAAGACACAAGGTGGGATGGTCAATAGTTCTAATGACAAAAACTCGGTTTCAATGAATAAACACTCCTTTTAAATAGTAAAAGATAAACCAGGACTAAGGAGCATGGTCATTCATTGCAGCTTAGGATGCAACACTCTGTCTAAAGTAGAGAAATAGTAAAATACTTTACTAAGTTAAAATATAGGTTTTATATTTTATACCACATTGAACACACATAAAAATACCAGTGTTTTTTTTTTTTTTTTTTTTATCTTGTTTCTGTTCAGACACGTAAGCAAATGTGTTCTTTGGTGCCTGGGAATTTATCAATATTTAGGGATAATGGAAGATAAGAAGTCCCAAGTTGACATGTGTACAAATAGAAGACTCAAAAATTCTATAGCATATAAGAATCAAACTTAGAATTTCAAGTTACACTGTAACTAGGTTGATACGTACTCAGTCCCCCAAATCATACTTTAGTTTCCCAAGTAAAAGTCACTACAGCCTATTACACTTTAATTTTTGTTTTTTTTTTTTGTTTTTGAGATTTCTTTTCAAGTGGAAACATATCCCAGATAGAAATATATCACTTTAAGTTTAAAATCATCAAAGTCAACAAAGAGAATGTACATTCATTAAATGTATTCATTTACAAAAGAAATCTTGAAAAGGCTGAGTTCAAAAGAAACTGAAGACTTGTTCTTGATTTTTCATTATTCCTTTTTAAACATGAGTTAGTATAGACATAGTATAGACACGGGCTGACTTTCAACTGATTTAATAATTACTTCCCTTTGGTGGGGTTTTGAAGTTCTAGACTCTAAAATTTAAAACCATTCATGAGAGTATTTTCCAGTAAAAGGAATCATAGAGCAATGAAAAATCAGAAGCAAGATGGCTTAGAGAGCCTAATAACTTCTAAATATACACACATTTATAACCTGTATTTATTTCTAAAGAAACAAATTTTAAGTAATGCTAATTTAACCAATAGAGAAAAAGCTTCTATCAAAATATACAATTTCCATTACAGACTAGAAGGCTAATATTAAAAAAATAGTTGTAAGCCAAAAAAGTTTGCTTGTATGGATGGGAGGAAATGCCCCTTTGAAGCACACAGCATCAAACAAGGTCTTATAAAAGACTGCTCTGTGGCCTTCTTCATTTGCAAGTTCTTGATGAATTCATAAAGCTTGGGTTTCAGTCTGTAGATCAAGCTATATCCATGCTTCTTAAACCAAGTTTTCAGAAAAGGAGGAATCAAATGATTCAGAATCTCAAGTGGGATTTATGCTTTACCATGTATCTGGAGAAAAAAAAAAGAATAATAGGTTATAATGGTGATACAAAAATATAATAATGGGTTGTAATGACAATACAAATTTTGAAATTTTAAGAATATTACATGTAAAAAGGGGTGACTTCTTTATAAATTTAAAATCACTAAGGGCAAAATACTGTTTTTACTAAGCAGCTGAAAACTAGATTCTGGAATTTCTGAAAAATAGTAAGCAAAAAACATTTTCTAATTAAATTCTATAACCTAAGAGCTTATTGGAAGTATATTTGTCTTACTACCAGTTATAGTCATGACTGAGAAAACTGACGCAATCCAATGAGAGATACCAAACAAGAAATAGTTTTCAGGGAACACAATAGCAGCTGAGTCTACAGTATTATGATAATTCACTGTTCTTATGTTTGTAAGTTTCAGAACAGTTGTTATGTTAAAAGACTTAACAGTTCTATCCTAGTAATTCAAATAAAATTCAAGCTTTCAGGGGTAAAGCCCAGGTGTCACCTGACACCAGGCTCCCTAAGCAGATAGAAAATGAAATTAAGGCTTCTGAGGTGTGGGTGGGAGGTAGGGCAGGGAGTAGGTGGGGGGAGTGGAAGGAGGGGAGAGAGTGCGAACTGGGATAGGTATGTAAAGTAAAATTGTAAAAAAAAATTTTTTAAAGAAAATGCAGTTCAGAAGGTTACACAATTCATGACAGCAAGATCACAAAAATCTGACTTCTCACACAGTTTGGTATGCCTTCTAACAGACTCTAAACTCTACATTTACATATCAAGTCAATAAATCAAAGCATTTGTCAATCATCAATTATTATGTTGGTCAAATCAGACTATATTCAAAGCAAGGGATTACACACTATAGCTTATAACTTTAACGATTTTAAAATTCTGATAAAAAAAATCACTAAAATAATGCACGTATGAATATATTTTAGGATCACAATTACCTATCCAATGTTTCCCAGAAACGTAAGAAAACTGGTCGATCCAAATGACGCTTATGATAGCTGAGTTCTAATACTGTTACATCCCATTTTTGAACATTTGGATCTAGACGAACTTCATCATACTTGAGGTGGAAGGCTTTAACTACATGGGGAACAGGGAGTAAAAAATAGCATTCTTATTAAAACTGTAGCCAAAATTATGAAAACACTTTCTGGAAAGAAAGTATATAGAAAGACAAGTACTGAAACAAACAAAATTTAAATCTATTACCAAACTGAAGCTACATTAACATGATTACCAGTGACCTGTGAAACAGCTGTTAAGCACTATTTTACCATCAGAGATACTTAAAGTCAACACAAGTTAGCTACTGGAGATTGAAATACCAAATAAGGTTATAAATGTGTGTATATTTAGAAGTTATTAGGCTCTCTAAGCCATCTTGCTTCTGATTTTTCACTGCCCTATGATTCCTGTCTCAAAAACCAAACAAAATTATAAAATTATTACATTAAATATAAATTAACATTTCTAAATACTTTTCATTCTGCTTATTACATCAATTGTTTTTCTAATGCTAACTTTTACATTAAAAATTGCTGCTTAAACTACATTTAAAGGGGCTATGGTGATGGCTCAGTCAGTAAATTGCCTGCCATATGAGCTTAAGTACCTGAGATAGTATCTCTCATGTAACATAAAAATTCAGGCCTGACTATCCTATAGCCATACTGATGAATATCTTGCATATCACCATAGAACCTTCATCTGGCGATGGATGGAAATAGAGACAGAGACCCACATTGGAGCACCGGACTGAGCTCCCAAGTTCCAAATGAGGAGCAGAAGGAGGGAGAACATGAGCAAGGAAGTCAGGACTGCGAGGGGTGCACCCACCCACTGAGACAGTGGGGCTGATCTATTGGGAACTCACCAAGGCCAGCTGGACTGGGACTGAAAAAGCATGGGATAAAACCGGACTCGCTGAACATAGCAGACAATGAGGGCTGATGAGAAGAACAATGGCACTGGGTTTTGATCCTACTGCACGCACTGGCTTTGTGGGAGCCTAGCCTGTTTGGATGCTCACCTTCCTAGACCTGGATGGAGGGGGGAGGACCTTGGACTTCCCACAGGGCAGGGAACCCTGACTGCTCTTTGGACTGGAGAGGGAAAGGAGTGGCGGGAGGGGGTGAGGAGTGGGGGAAGGAGGAGAGGAGTAGGCGGAAATTTTTTTCAATTAAAAAAAAAAAACATCGGGCCTGATACTTTGTGACTATATCCCCAAAGACTGGAGAGAAAGGCAAATCCCTGAAGCGCAATGGCTAGCCAGACTAGCCACAATGATGAACTAAAAGTTGGTTCAATGAGAATCCTGTCTCAAAACATAAAGTGGGGCTGGCATGGTGGCTCAGCAGATAAGACACTCTTGTTAAATAAGCCTGACAACTGAGTTTGATCACCAAAACCTTCAGTGGAAGGAGAGAACCTTCTCTCTATACTCTAGGGTAAGCTGACTTCATGATATGAATCGCAGCCTCTGTGGGAACGAACACAAACACATACACACAAAATTATCTGTCTTTGCATACCACATACATACCAAATATATTCATTCTCATTCTTTATTTGACACACATACAGAACTAACAATGTAATGAGTAAAATATCTGATGCTAACCTCTGACCTTCACCTACAAATACTTTCACACATACATATGTATATACTCACCTAACACACACACACACATCTCCACTAAATATATACTAAAAGTTACATTTAATTTAAATGATTCATCTGAATCATTAAAGCCTATAATTTCTTTAATAATTTTTACTGCTATTTACTTTTGATCTAGACTTTTTAGAGTTGGTAGTAAAGTAAGAGGCCCCCCCCCCAAATTATTTATTTATTTAATTTGGGGGAAGAATTTCTTTGTGTAGCCCTAGCTGTCCTGGAACAGACAAACATTTTTATTGCAAAGACAAATGTAAACATGTTAGCATACTGTCATAACATTTATCTGTGACTCAGGAAAACCACAGTTTTCTAAGTTTCTTCAAGTAAAAACAAATAAAATTTGTGATACAATGCAAAACAAAATCATATGCCTCAGAATAACACGCATCTTTAAGCAAAATTCATAAACTTCGCAAAAATTTTCAGCAGGAAAAAAAGTATCCTTTTGAAAAACAGAAACACTAATGGCATACCGTGATGAAGGGAAGATATCGTAGAGAACTGAAAAATTTAATAGTAATCAACAAGAATTTGATGAAACTATCATTTAAAAATCTTTGAGAAATGGGGTAGAGAGATGTCATGGTGGTTAAGAACACTGGCAGTTCTTCCAGAGGACCTGGGTTACACCTGTAAACTCCAGCTGCAGGGAATTCAATAACCTCTTCTGGATTCCATGGATAGAAGGTGCACATACATAAATGAAGGCAAAACACAAATACACATAAGAAAAGTAAAATATTTAAAATTTTGAGAGTTGAGGATACAATGCTTGCCTTAGCATAGTTGGAGGAACAATTTTCCTTGATAAATGTATATAATTACTCAGCTACTCAAACATAAAATTTAAAGTTGCAAATTTAAATTTATTATATTTTTGAAAGAATTTTATTTGGAAACTATATAATTCAGCATCTAATATCTTTGCTAAATTTAATTGTCATCATAATTATGCAATATTAAGATTAAACTCCCAAGTTTCTCTTATGCTATATAAGTAATTAAACTCTCTATTGTGCGTTATGATGTGGAAAAAGGTGGGACCGTAAAAGCTGAGAAAAGCACTGTGATTGTTAATTTACCAACTTGAAACAAACTAGAATTATGTCAGAAGAGACTCTTACTGAGGGATTTTCTACACTGTGTTGGCCTGTAAGCATTTCATTGGCGGACTGTCATTTACTAAGTTAACTGATGTAGAAAAAACCAGCCCACTATGGGCAGCACCATTCATTCCCTGGGACACAGCTTGTGTAAGAGTAGAGAAATCTGTGGTGAGCACAAGTAAGCAAGCAAGCATGAATATGTTCATTTCTCTCTGCTCTTCACTATGGATGTGATATGGCTAGCTAAATAAAGGTTCTTCCTTAAACGCCCCACAATGATGAACTGTAACCTGAAAGTATAAGCTGACATAACATATTTTCCCCTCAGCCGCTTTTTGTCAAGCTACTTTATTATAGGAACAATAATGAAACTAGAACAAGCACTAAGAGTTCAAAGACAATATAGTCCTAAGCTTCTGGTTTAGACAAATCACAGAAAAAGGGTGAAGAGAGTAAGTCAGTTCATTGGTGTCACTTGAAATGGACAGTCCCACAATGGTGAGATAAGAGACATAATTTTTATAAAGTAGGAAAAGAAAAAACTAGAAATGTGAGCCAGGCACTGTGGTATACGCCTTTAGTCCCAGCACCTGGTAGGCAGAGGCAGGTGGATCTACATGAGTATGAAGTCAACCTGATCTACAGAATGAGTTCCAGGACAGACAGATCTCAAAAAAAACAAAACAAAACAAGAAATTAAAAATGTAAGATTTCCTTAAGAGGGTATTCAGAATTTAAATGAAACAATAACTTAAAATGTAACCAAAAAAACAAAACAAAACAATAACCAAAAAAAAAAAAAAAAAAAAAACCTGTTGAGATCAAACAAAGCCCAGGACTCGAAAACAAGCACTTTTAAAGTAAGAAATGAGTCAACACAGTAAAATTCTGAAAGAAAATCAAAACTATCTAATACTGGGAGGTGTAAAGAAACAATTTTAGTGAAAGAGCCAAGTTACAGAGGCTTAAGAACTAAGCACAAGTTTGTGGGAATAATTGTTTCAGAGTAGTTACAAAAAGGAAGGTTTGAGATCAAGTTCATGGTTTGGTCTTGTGAGTCATTTAAATATGGAAGGCAAACATTGCCAAACATTGCCGGAAAGGAGCTAGCATGAAAGCAACAATGAAGAGAAAGAATAATATGTGGAATAAAATTACTGATTATTGCTAAATTCTCAACATCCTTATTTACCTTGGAAGAACAAAAATCTCAATAATTGAAATAAACACATTATATTCCTAATAAAACTCAGTCTTTTTATCTTAAAGGTAACCAAATCATTTCTATCGCCAACAAGGCAAGATTTAAAATAAATAAATAAAACAAGTATTGCATTCATTAACACATTTCAATTCTCTCCATATTTAACTTTCTATGTGCCAACTCTATGCATTCCTCAGAAATGACATAAAAAGCTATCACACTAACAGCAATGTTGTAACTTATCGTTAAGATCAGATAAAGGTAAAATAAAAACAAATTATTAAAACTGTAATTTTAGGACAGAATGATGTTACCAACAAAAATGGGCTGTTAAAATATCTGGACTGCATAATAGTATAATTCATATTCACAATAAGTTGTCACTGATTGTCTATCTCATGAGAATAATTTTTAATTAATTTTACTAGCATTAATAGTTTAATTAAGCCCACCAATTAAGTAATAGTTGGACTATTCTTTCCACCTAATACACTAAATAATCTACTGCATCAATTTACACCAATGTATGGTTCAACAGATCTCATCTATATGAAATAATTCATTTGTAGGATCTGGCATTCTTTTGTTATGAACAGAAAGGTGAATGAAACAGAAAGCAGAAGAATGTTCCTACTGTGGTATTTGCATTCTTGCCAGGCAAGACACCCAATAAAAATATAAAAATTAGAAGTTGCCAGGAAACAAGCACTAGTAAGGCTTCTCCAGAGAAGGAACCCTTGAGCTGAGAGAACTGAACGAAGAAAGGCCAGTCACACACACAATAACCATTCCAGATGAGCTGAGAAATGTCTTGGATGTTTTAAGTTAGTGCCGATATTCAGCAAGTCAACCTATATAAAAACTTAGTTACAGCTTGATATATGCAGGTATCAGAAATAAGTGAAATTCATTACTCTATACAATGTACATTATATAAAGCTAGTTATCAATCTTAATAACTATATATAGGCATATTGAAAGATTTATAATATAAGTAATCTAAAATATTTAGCAATGTAACACATAGGTAACGCGCATACACACACACACACACACACACACACACACATACATACACACATAGAAAATATTAATGCACAAAAGGCTTTAAAAATATCTCACAGGTTGTTAATGGTTAGTATGTATGTTACTTAATGATAATTATTTAATACATTCATATAGAGAGTGACTTACATGTGGTTCTTTCTCTTAAAAACTAATTCTAAACTGAATACACAGTAAGCATAAGGAGAGAGAATCTTACTTTTAGCAAATATGTCAACTGGTGATCCATCGGGTAGAAGCCATGGCCAACCTTTGAACTGCCAAGCAGGACCTTGAACAAAAACAGCTACAACCCGATCCCTACAAGCAGAAAAAAGGAAATGGGAGAGAGGAGAATACCTCAAACTTGAGCTATAACTACTTCAAATCCTTAAAAAGGAGTCTCATAATTATGAAGGTCTTTCCAGCAGTCTTCTTGCTGAGACAAACAATAAACCTGACATTTTAGAATGTTGGTAGGATATAAACCTTAAAGGCTCCAATCCCTACCTAAGTCTTCTGGAGATGGTTCCAAACAATGGTTATAGGTCATCTCTGTAATCCTTTTTTCTCACCTTGAGTAAAAAGTCTGCTTGCAGACTGGAATAAGGATCAGTAGCTGATTTATTAATTGAACAAACTGGTTTAAAAGGAAGTTACTGGAAATTCAAATACATATTAAATATTTAAATTTAATTAAAATGCTGAATTATAGTAATTTTCCAGTCATTTTGTGAAACTACAAGACTTATTTTTAAATCTTCTAATCCCTTAGGAAGAAATCTGAATATAAGAACACCTCGACTTTTCTAATTTACCAAGTTTTAGACAACTATTTTATTTACACTAAATGTTAGTTTGATTTTTAAAGCAACTCATTTTTTTCAGCTATGCAAACTAGTTTTCCAAGGAACAACAAATCTCTAGGTCCTCATATTTCATTATTTTGGACAATATTTAATTAAAACTTCTATAAAGTACTGCCATGAGAAGTTTAAGCATATCAGGAACAAAATAACGATGGTTACTTACCATTAGTAACACTGACTAAAGTATTTACTAGAGACAATGTTGTTTAACCACATTATAAATTAATCATGTTAACACATTTCATCTTCAAAACACTCTAGTGAGGTGAATACTACTGTACCCTATTTTCAGATGAGGAGGCAAATAAATGGCTAGGTTAAAGAACAGTCCACTAAACAGAAGGCAGAGAGAGATAGGGATGGAAAGGGAAAGAAGAAGGAAGGAAAAAATAATGATTCATCTTGGGCACTGGATAGAAAAGTTCTATTTAAGGACTGATATATCAAGAGAATAAATAATCACCTGAGTAGTACTACAGAAAAAGGCTGCCCTTTAAAAGGACTTCAGAATGCCCAGGGATCTTCATAGCACACATTAACAATCACTGCTTTAGATAAAAAATTCTATACATCTAACAAAACGGTTACTCTGTTCAAGACCTAGACTAAGCCAGGCATGGAATTAATGCCAATAACCAGTTTTCAGGAGGCTAAACCAAAAGGACTACTGTGAGTTCAAGCCCAAACGAGAGTGAGGCCATGCTTCAAAAGAAACACGCGCCCACACACACACACATCCCACACACAATGACAACTTGGGAAGTCACCAAGAAAAACAGCAACTTAAAATTCATACTCTTCTCAAAGTTTCTGAGGCTGAAATTAAATCATAAACAAAAATATAGCCCCAAACTTTCAAAAGCATCTTCAAAAGTAAGCACACAAATAAATTAAATGTTAACTTCTGACATATTATAATGTGAGAGTAAGATACTACTAGAAATGACAACATTATTGGCATAGATCTTCACATATGGATAAGTCTTCCAAGAATATTCTATAAAGTATACTTGTTTATATCATTTTCAAAATGAGAAAGCAAGATAGCTCAGCAAATAAATGTGCTTGCTACCAAACCTGACAACCTTAGCTTGATCCAGGACACACATGGTAGAAAGAGAAAAAACAACTCCTACAAGTTGTCCTCTGATCCCTGCAATCATAACATAGCATACTCATAGACACAATATAAATATTTCAAAAGGAAAACCTTTTAGATGCAAACAAAACATTAATGCATGGAGGATGGTAGAAGGGAGGGAGGCTCTTACCAGTCTTGAGGCATAAGTTTCAGGGGCTGGTCTACTACTCTATAAGGTACCGTGACACTAATTGCTGTGCCCCCTGGTTGGATCTGATCTTTTCTTCTCTGTATTAGTGTCTCATTTTCTCGTTGACAACCTTGTTTCTTCTTTTCATCTGATGGGACAAACCTTTGAAAGAGTAGAGAAAAAGTACACAATATGATGAAACAAGGAAAATATATTTTCAAATAATTCTGAAATTATTCTTAAGCTAAAATGTTTGTCTTTTTGTAGATCTAAAGAGTTGGAGTACTAGTATGGGTCTTCCCTTTTTGTTTTGCTTTGATTTTGGGTTTGAAACAGGGTTTCTGTGTAGCCTTGCCTATCCTAGAACTAGCAGTGTAAAGAAGGCTGGCCTCAAACTCATAGAGATCCATTTACCTCTGCCTCCTGAGTGCTGGAATTAGAGGCATGTGCCACCACCACGGCCGGAAGGTCTTTACTTTCTATACCAAAAAGAACTAGTGTTTCATGGGTGCCCAATGTACATGTATAAATAATTTATATTCACTAATGAGCACTCAGTAGTTGTAACATTAATTTGATTTCTCAAATGCTATTAATTATAGGAAAGCATGATGGTAAATCAAAAGGTCATTTAAAAGGAAGATGCTTTTGTGGCTAGATAGATTATACACTGAAAGATTCAACTTATCCCAAATTTCACAAGACACTTTAAAAAGAAAACTTCTACACTTTTTATATTTCAGGAAAATTAGAAAAGTGATATTAAACTTCTGTGTTTTTAAGATTCTCAAGTAGGAAAATCAGCATATACAACAGTCTGTTCTAAGAACACCTTTAATACTACCATACAGCACTATTAATAAACTCTATGTGTTTCTATTGTATCCTCTCCCACAGAAGATGTACTATAAAATAACTTAACGTTCTGAAGAGATACTACCATTCTAGAACCTGGTTATGTTTTATAAGCTATAATGGTGAGCATTTTAACTGTCAACTTGACTCAATTTAGAATGGTATGAAAACACTCCTTTGGATGTATCTCTGAGGGGAATTCAGAAAGGTTGAATTGAAGAAGGAAAATCCACCTGGACTATAAACAACACTATTCCAAATGCAAGGACATGTGCTGAATAAAAGGAAACTAACATAACACGGGCATGCACTTCTCTCTACTTCCTGAATCAAATGCAGTGTGACAATCTGTCTCACTCTCCTGCTGCCAGTGCTTTCTACCATGACAGAGTATACCTCCAATTGTGAGACAAAAGGAACCAAAGCTGTTTGTCAAATATTCTTTCAGAGAACTGAAGAAAATAGCTGATACTTAAGCATTTATAAACACTCTAATTTTTAAAATAAATAAAATCCAAACACAGTGTTCATTAGTCATGGCTTAGCCCCTCCAATGAAATCAGAAAATACAATCACTGCACTTGCAGAGTATGTGCTTCCCAAGGGTAGGAAGATGAAAAAGAGGCTAAGGGCTGGGCTAGTGTTAGGACTGAAATACAGAAGTCTATACTTACTTGGGAAGGGTTCCTTGAAATTTTTCATAAAGTAATGCTAATTTTGTGGAAATGAAAGGTTTTAGTGCTTAATAATAACAACAGTACAGAACTATCTGAGATGGCCTGATTTCATATTTATTTTCTATCTGCTAATAATTTGCTCCTGTATAATTTTTGCTTGTTTTAATTGATCAAGCTTATATAGAAAGTGTCAAACAACACTTTGAATAAAACATTATATTTTAAAATATTGTATATAATATTGGAAACATTTATAAATCAAAATGAATTAACGAAGGTAATTAGTAAACCTGCATATGCAAATGGAAAACATTAACTATTAGTATACACACACACACACACACAGTTGGATCTCTGCGCTCTTCAACTAATGCAACAGACACACAAAACAGAGTTCTTACACCAAAACTAGGTTGGTTTCCTTTGTCTCAGTTTATACCTAGCTGAGGTTAAATTTTTCAAATACCATATTTTTCTTTTTTGATTTTGAAACGTTATAAAGTATTTCAATAATGAAGTATAAATAAAAGCAAATTATATTAGCCAATTAATAAAAATTATGACAAACCTACTTCAACTTATTTCATTAGTTTCCACACTAGCTGGTTCAGTTTTACTAACGTTCAACTCATATGATTCAGAGTTTTAAAAATAACTGATTTCCCCCCCATGTTCTAGTAGTATTTTAATGACTGCTTGAGTCAAGGTATTTTCTATTTTAAGAACAGCAGAGATCCTCTGTTAACAATAAGAAGCAGCTCTATTTCAAAATGCGTTCAGCCTTTGGTCAGTTGGCAACGAAAGGATAAGCCTTACAACTGCTTTTGAAGTTCACTGAAAATATTAATATGCCAACTGTTCATCTTACTGATCAAATCTAAGGGGCACTAAGGACTAAGATACCAGTAAGGGAAACAAAAATAACTGCCAATTAAACTCCAACACTTTAATGATACTGTACATAACTCAAACAGCCCTCTACTAGAATTGGCTGTTTCTCCTAATAGACTATAATATTTGAAGTTATGACATAAAAATTTCCATTTATACCTTAAGAACAAAAAGCAGCAGAGATTTACCCACAGTACAGGTTCTCTTAGGTTCCATTTAAATGCTCTATATAGAGCCTTCAAAATAATCAGGACATAAGTTTGCAATCATTCCTCTCACAAGGTGAAATTTATTTTAATGTATTTTTGCATGTAACACTGACATAAAATTTACACACAACTAAATGTGAAAAAAATTATACTTATACTCAGAGCATATTCATAAAAATATAATGTGGGAGCTGGAGAAATGGTTCAGAAGTTAAACTCATTGGCTGCTCCTCCAGAGATCCTGAATTCAATCCCCAACAACCACATGGTGGCTCATAATCATCTATATTGAGATCTAGTACATGCAGATAGATCACTCATACATAAAACAAATAACTAAATAAATCTTTAAAAAAATATAATCTGATAACTCATTAAGATGCCTTGTGCATCTTCAGTCAATTCTCATTACTCTTCTCTCAATAATCACTTTATATGCCCATTGGCACACACTGATCTTGCCATATTCATATATATAAAGTAATATAGGACATAATCATTTGCAGCTGGTATCTTCAATCAAGTATTTCTAATATTCATCCATACTGTGGAAATACGATCAGTAGTTTGCGCTTTTTTACTACTGAGTGGTATTCTATCACTATACTAAGCTGAAACTAATTTGTTCCTGCTAATGGTGGATGTATAGGTCTCAGAATTCGTTCCAAGTGTTACAATAAAAACATGATAGACAAGGTGGGTTATTGGATAACTTACGTCAAGATACTGACACACCTGAAGCCCCTAGAAGAAGGAACTACTTAGGGGTTCAATCTGTACCCCCATGTTCTCACAGTAAAGAGAGCAAGAGAATCCTCTTGAGGCTGAACTGCAGTGGCATTAACCCTATTAGTGAGGGCAGAGCTCTCATCTTGATCAGCCCCTGTCTTGTCACTGTTCTAGTTGTTGTCACAAATCAGACTTAGGGGAAACAGTTTATTATATCTCCTAGTTCAGGGGTCCAGCCAGTCCCTCATGGCTGGGAGGGCATGGCAGCAGGAGCTTGAGGTAGCTGGTCATATTACAGCTACAATCAGGACGCAGAGAGCAATGAATGCCTGTCACATTTCACTGTCTTTATTTTATCCACTGGAGGATCCCAGCCCCTGGAATAGTGCTGTGCAAAGATTCATCTCATCTAACCTATTTAGACAGCCTGTTTCCTAAGTATTCTAGATCCTGTTAAGTTGACAATATCAACCAATACATCTCCCAAATTCCCTTCTTTTTAATATCATGATATGATAAATTTAAATATAAAAAATTAACAGCGGGAATAATCATTCCATCCTCATCAGTGAGGTTCTAAGATGTGGGTTAGTAGAAATAAAGCTAGCACAGGAGTTACATAATGATTTATTTTTTTTTTACATTAGTGATTTATGGACATATATTTTCATTTCTTTTATATACATACCTTGAAGTGGAATTTTTGAATCATGGAGTGCAATTAACTTTGTAAGAAATTGCAAAGATCAGTTTTAAACAATAGCTGCCATTTTGTATTTTTTATCAAAAATTCCTGAGAGCTAGATTTTTACTTTTGCCCTTTCTGAATGGTGTGAAGTGTTGTGTTTACTGGATATTGTATTCTTTTTTTAAATATCAAGTCTTTTGATTTTGAGTTTTTAATGTCAGTATGTGAGAGTTCCTTATATACTGTAGACATAAGTCTCCTGTTAGAAATGTTTACTGTGAAAGATGAACATTGTGTCAGGGTTGTCACCGAGCCCTGACAACTCTAAGATGTTCATTATCAATTGTAGGATATATTCCAACTGTTGCACCAACATTAAAGTCATAACACGTAAGTTTACATTAGATCAATAAAGTATACAATGATTTACTCAACAAAACAAAGAATATAACCAAAGTGTTCATATTACAGTACTATTAGTTTGGCTACTCTAGATTAATTACCAATTATCAACCTACCATCTTCTATTACAATTCCCCTTTTGCCTTAAGAAATACCAGTTAATGATAGCAATGGCTAGATAGAAGATAATATAGGATCTCAAAAAAAAATACATCAACTAGTATGCTGCTCTGTAGCATATCTGTGAAGATTGGATAAAGTGAAAAACCAATCTGAAAAAATTATTTAGATGGAACCATGTTATTTGCGAACTGTCATGGTTAATGCTGATTTGTCAAATGAACAGAACTAGAATGACCTAAAAGACAAGTTACCCAGCAAGGTTGCTAGATTGGGTTATCTCCTATTTAACTTCAGATTTCAACCTAAAACAGCCCTGAGTTATCTGAGGGAGTCTCAACTAAGGAATTGCCTGATCAGATTGGCCTGCTGGCATGTCTGACTTACTAACTGATGTATAGGATCCAGATCACTGAGGGAAATACAATACCTAAGGAGAGAATTCTGGGCTATATAAGAAAAGTAGCTGAGCAGAAGCTAGGGAGTAAGGCACTAACAGCATTCCTCCATAGTCTCTTCTTAGTTTCTGCCCTGCTTGCGTTTCTACCCTGAGTTATCTCAATGACGGACTATAACTTTGAACACAAATTAAATCCCTCCCTCTCCAATTGGTTTTGGTCACGTTAACACTGCAACAGAAAGCAAACAAGGACAAGTTAATTAAGGCAGGTGTTACTGTGGGTAACACCATTCCATGGGCTGGATCCCAAGTGAATTAAAAGGAAAATGCAAATAGTTAGCATCTCTCTGTTTCCTGACTGCACTTCAACTATGATGACATGACTCATGTTCCTGGAGCCAAGATTTCTCTGCTAGTTAAGTTTTTCTTTGTTGTTGTTTGGTCAACTTGACATAAGATGGAGTTATCCAAGAAGAGGAAACCTTAATTGTGAAAATGCCTCTGTCATACTGCCTGTGCAGACTTGATTAATGACTGCCGTGGAAGGTGCAGCCCAGCGGGGATGGTGACACCCCCTTGGCAAATGGTCCTGAAATATATAAGCATGCTGAATGAACCCCACAGAACAAGCCAGTGAACAGCACTCTTCCATGACTGTTTCAGTTTCTGCCTCCACATACCTGCCTTGAGTTCCAGCCCTCATTTCTCTTCCCAATAAAGTATGATTAGGATATTTACGACAAATAAAAACCTTTCTTCATGTAAGTTGGTTCTGGACCATGTTTTATCACAGCAATAGAAAGCAAACCAGGACAACTTCCCTCATTGACAGACTATATCCTCAAACTTGTGAACCAATATAAACACTTCCTTCCTTAACGTACTCTGCTCAGGTATTTATTTGTCACATTGATAATTAAAATATAAAATACAACGTTCCTCTGTGCTCTCACTTACAGTCAAGAATTATGGCAATTATCTTCTATGGGCATTTTTTTTATTTAAGGAACAGTGGCATGAGTTAAAAAATTTACTTTGAAAAACTCTTTTCCTATTTCTAGTATATGACATTTACTCAAGAATTCTTGAGTAAACAAAACAATGTTTCAAAACAAAACAAAAAACAAAACAAAAAACCCTAAGAAGTATTAATAAAGTCTACGAAAATAAAAATCTTAACGGCATATCTGTCCCAGAAAGCAAATTATAAACAATGCTTGCGCAAAGACTAAGTAAAGAGGGAAACTCCAATGCAGTCTGTAGAGAAGGAATCTGTAAACCAATTAAGACAAAGCTTTGTTTTTACATTTTACTGAGAGCTTCTGCAATAACAAATGAAGTCCAAAACCTGCTCAAAGCAGGGAATTTACTAAGAATGTCTTTCCTCATACACCAGGACTCTATAAGGTTAAATTCATTGGAAGGCCAAGTTAGAAACAAACCCATCCTCCTATTTTCCCTACCTCAAGCCTTTAATCCTAAATATCTCAAAACAGTATTGACATCTAGAACAACATTATGTGCATGTTCAAAACCTGAAATTGAGAACTTAGTCATATACACTGATAATGCTCCAGGTACTGACTTAGTTAATCCTTCCTGAAGTACTCCCACATTCAAAAGCTCAATGCTTAATGGGGAAAAAAAACTTTTGAGAAATAAAATATCCATAGGTTTAATATAAGTAGGATGGAGCAAAAGAGATCCACATACAAATACAGCAGACAAATTATCAATGATCTTTAAATAATCACAGCAGATTTTCTTCAGAAATCTGTGACTGTCGCACTAGCACCTGACTCACCAAGAGAAGGAAAAGTGACAACTGACATCATCTTCAATGAAGCAAGAAGGAAAAAAAGGTACATTGTTTTCCAAAGAACATACCACCACACCTTGCGCTTAACTGCGGTTGTTGAGAACAGGAATTATCACTGCCTGGGTATGAGTTTCAAAGGCTGTCCTGCATGTTTTCATTCCCAGCAGTTACTGCCCAGGCCCAAATAGTTCCTTTAAAGCTATGTATGGAGGAACAGTTAGTGACTCCAAGGGGTACCTTCTACATATATATTTTTTGAGTGTTCCCTTGTGCAAGCTCTCTCCTCTTAGAACTAACTCTGCCTTCTGGGAATTCCACCATGGCCAGAACAACACTTTCCATATAATCACACTACTGTAAATAACCGTGTAATCCCACTGACCTTCTTGCAATTAATTAAGTTGACAGAAATAACACATTTTTGACACTTGAATAATATTAGCTTCATTTTGTTAGAAGTTAGAATGTTAAACGTTGAGCTGAGTTCTAGTTTCTGTTTATCAGTGAAGGACTACAAGATAGAAGAATCCTTAGTTTTATATAAAATGAAACAGGATCTATGCCAATTTGAACTATGGACTACAGCCAGTATTATAATTGTGTCAAGGAGGTTTCAATTATACATTAATTGCATGGTGAAGTCTCCAGCAGACTCAATCAGTAGGGAAGACATCAACTGCAATGAGTCATTAAACAATGAGGAAAATGTTTTTAATTTGGAAGAAAAAACATGGACACAATCTATCCTAAAACTGTGGTCCATTTAACTGGCTTCTTTGTAGTAAGGTTAATAAGAAAAGGGTTCTTTTTTTTTTTTATTTCTTCAAACTATAAATATTAGACCTAAAAGCATATTAAAATAAATACCATATAAAAGTGAGGTGGAAAGAGCTTTAAAAACTACTGAAATAAAAATACAAAGAGAAAATAAAAAATCCCAAGATCAAGTACAAGACAGCCTCATAGGAAATACAATCTATACCTTAAACAAGGAATTTAAAAGTTGAGATAAAATATACATTACTTTTGAACTCATAAAACACACCATACACATACACAACACACACATACATCAAATGCTGAATTTTAGGTCAAGTCTCTATTTTCCTACCCCAACCCTTATTTTCTTTATTTACAATACCAAATGTTTAGATTAAGAGTGTATCTACAGTATTAGCTACAAAATATAACACAGGTCTCTGATTATCCAAAATTAGCTGAAAACTATATAAATACAAAAACAGAACTAAACAGCAGCCAGGTGATATTTCACAGACTATCAATGATGGGAAGACTATAGTTGAGTATTAATTAGAAGGAGGAAAGCAAACATTCCTCCACAGGCTCCCTCTCCCATAATCAATCTCCTGAACACTTAGAACAAGGCCAATCATCTACTGACTAAATCTTCTCAAATCATAAGAAAAAGCTATCTTTCTTCCTTCAACTTGTTATTTTAAATTATTTTTTCAAGGATGCAACGATGAAAAAGTAACGAACATAGAAAAATTGTAAAAGTACATACAAATTAGTTATCAAATCTGTTGAAAGCTGGATTAATATTCTTATTTGTCCAGTTGTGCACTATTAAGATCTCATTAGGTGGCACATTCAACCAAAATACTAAAATTTAACTAAAAATATTTAATTCATTACTTCTCTTTCCATACTTTCAATGAAAATGTTTATTGAAAATTATCATTCAAAAGCACTAAAAATGTTAAGATAAAAATGATATATGACTATCTGTGCATAGATCAGGCTCTTTGCATTGCAAATGAGAGCTTTCAAATTGAAGGCATCTTAAACAGATAAATTAAATGTAGAATAAACCTTGAAATCGACAAGAATTACCATTTAACTTCCTTTGGTAAGTAGTTTTAATTTACTTAAAAGCAATAAGACTTTCTGGAGAGGAAACTGCTTTTATCTTCTTCTTAAAAGGATTACAGCTATCAACAAGGTAGAAAACAAAAACATTCACATTCCTCTTTGGGGCATTAATTAGGTTGCTGAATAAAATATTTTCCAAGTTAGCACTAAAAACATTTAACAAATAATTGTCAACATTTGCCCTTTCATATTAAAAATAGTCATCATTATAGTACTGACTGCCTTTCTACAGGAGCTAGGTTTTTTTTTTCTTAATGGTCATTGTCCAACTACAAGGGTCAGACTGAACGCAATCTCTCCTTTTAAAAAAAATTAAAGATTTCTAAAATTTTGAGTTTATTGTGTGTGGTTATGAGTTCAAGTGTACACATAGAGGAAAAGAGGAGGCTGGACTCCTGGAGCTGGACTTACAAGAGTTGTGAGCTGACCAACATGGGTGCTCAGAACCAACTTAGGTTCTCTGCAAGAGCAGTACACACTCTTTAACCACAGAACCAGCTCTTAAACCCAACTTCTAAATCTAAACACTAGCTGTCTAAACTGTTCATGATTACTAAACTGTTAAGCAGAAGACCTGATTTTATTTTGTATTCTCTAAAACTAGCACTTTTAATCAAGTCAAATAAACTTTACTGTTGTTATGTAGCTCTGTAGTTTCTCACTCAAGAGTAAGAGTGGATCAAATTAGATGTATCTTATATCCTTTCTAGGTCACAAAATTGTAGAAAACAATGTTCTGGTATTTTCATTTAAAAAGCATTAAGAAAACCTACATCCTCACACCACCTAATATACACGAAGTGGTAGGCAAGGTGTTTAGTGGCTGATAACTTAATGGGTTTAATTTGATTCTGAATCTACCAAGACAGACTCATGTTTGTAAAATATCACAAGACATTGTATTTTTCACTGTATTAACAATATACGATAAATAGGAAACTGAAGTTGACTTTTAAATTAATCACTGGAAGAAATTTTATCAGTTGTGAATAACGATTCCTGATAAATTACTATTACTAACATGTGGGCTTCCAGAAGACTAGACTTTTGATTTAGCTACAGTAACATTGGTATTAGTTATTACTTGAATGAATAAATTCAATAAACACAGCAACCTCACCAAAAAATTATCATTAATTTTTTTTTTAATTTAGGCACCAAACAGTACTGGTCAAATAAAAATTGTTATCTTCTATTACTAATGTATCCCAAAAAGAAGAATCTATTCATAGCTAAACTGAAATTTTTAATGATAGATTCTGCACTTTTTCCTCAGGCACAGTTCAAAAATATTGGTTCCTTAACTGATTACTGTACATCTGGAAGACTATTAACAGTATGTATATAACACATTAAATATAAAATATGTGCTACAAAATTCTAGTTCTAACAACGTGGTATATATCTTACAGTACACAGTCCTCCTACTGTCAGCTGCTAGAATTGCTAGATAACACATAAACAAGAAAAAAATGACAGTCAATTAAGTGCATGGATGTTGCCAGGAAAAGGGTATATCTGTGGGTTAGATTTTATCATTTACATAATGGAGTATGACATGAATCTCAGAAGAAATAAACAAATGAGAAGATGAATTAGGGAAAAAACTGTTTTCATTCAAATGGCAAGGAAATTTACCTATCTTAACCTGACTGAATAGTCAGGGTAGGGAAAAGGTTTATAGATAATTTGTCAGCTAAGGATCAACCCTAACACCACTACAAAGTTAAATTAATATTACTCTAATGAACCAAAAACCCTTAACTGAAGAACTGAATTCAATAACCAACTTAAGACTTTAGGTACTCTCAGAATACCTATTTAAAAAAAAAAAAAAAAAGACAAACAATCACTCTAGAACGGCATGCTTTCAGTCTAGAATTTCTCAAAGTCATGTTCAGATCATGAGGGGGTTTTTTTTGTCTCTTTTAAAGACCAGGACTTCTGGGTAAGAGAGTAAACTTAGTCTTCATGTGACCCATTAGACTCTTCATAGAGTCAGCACAAAAAAGGACATACTGTAGTCCAGACTAAAAGTACCTAAAGAAGATGGGAAGCATGCTGAAAAGAACTAAGCCAAACAGCTCCAATAGGGAGAGAAAGCAGAAACCCCATCTAAAAAAAAAAAGCAGTGGAGATAGTAAAAGCACCCTGGCAGTTCAAACCTAAGGACAAGTCCAAGTCCTCACAAGTTTCAAGTCTAGTTGTGAGACAGTAACTCCTCTTCACAGCAAATCAGCATTAGAGAAAAATACCATTATACTCTTCTGTATGATTCAGGGGAATAGCTGAGGCACCAACTTGAGAGAAATCCTATTATTAAAAACTGAGCCAGGAATGGAGATGAGCAGCACTAAGGACAGGGAACATCCAAGAGTCAGGCGCCTAAATATACCATGCTACAACAGAGTGAGAGCCAGCGCTAGGAAACAACTGTGCTAGCGGAGGGATAGAATTCCACAAGCTAAAAAGTGCAGGAATAGAAGACTGGGCGCAGGCAGTTAAGTGCTTAACTCTTCCCTTGAAGGCGGGGAACCACTGAGAACCACACAGGAGACTGGGTCCTATGCCTCGGGCTCTGACCCACCTTCAGGACTAGCAGGTGGATCATCCTCTGGAGTCACCTATTTATTTACCCTCCACTGCTGCAAAGCCCAGGATCTCTTAAGTACACCCCTTCACTGGGCTGATTAATACTTAGGAAAGTGTAAAGTGTAGAATCAGATCCTCTGCCTATACAGACAGATCTTAAGTGCTGTGGTTGCTTCCCCACTATTACAACCCATTTAGGAGCATCCTCCATATAGAGTTAGCAAGCCCCAGAGAGTATGATCTGGGAAGTCTCCTGGAGGGTGGAACAACTGGACCAGCCCACAGGTGACAAGGTAAGTATGGCTAGCAGAGGGTCCTGGTACACAAAGAAGGGAAGCTACTCAAGTAAAGACAGATTTAGTAGATACTAGACGCATGAGCAATACAGGTTTTATAGCAGCATAAACCACAGGAAAGTGGGTCTTTTTTTTTTCATCTTTAACACTCCTCCTACACTTTTAAAACTCATAGTTTCATTTAGTATTCCCCTTCCTGTATTTATCTAATATCACATTTGAACATTTTTTTAACGAGGATCCTCCATCAGCTAAAAATTTCTGCAACTGTCTCTAAAGCAGTGGTTCTCACCTTCTTAAGTATTGCAACCCTTTAAGACAGTTATGGTGACCCGCCCCCCACAATATGAAGTTGCTACTTCATAACTGTAATGTCATTACTGTCATGAATTTTAAGTAAATATTTGTATTTTCTGATGGTCTTAGGCTACCCCTCTGAAAGGGTCATTTGACCCGCAAAAAGACAGCAACCCACAGGTTGAAACCTCTGCTCTAAAGGATCCAAATAATGAAGATTATAATTTTGAAAACTTTCATTTCAGCATTCTGTTAGGCAAAACTACTTTCTCCCAATGTAAGTAATTTTTGATCAATAGCAACTACACAATGAACCTTCCCTTTCTATCCTATCTCCATTCTTTCTGTCACTCATCCCCAGGAATACTTTCTACCTGGAACCACCCCACCCCCAACCCAGGGGCCACACCTGGTTGTGACTCAGGTGATTTACACTATCCTTCCTGTCCTCCTCTACAACCTCTCCTTTTCACTCTCAGTGATACAGCTAGCAGCTTGCTTCCAGGAGGCTGCATTCCATGGAGACTGCCTATGGTGCAAACTCAGTTTGGCTCTTTACCACCTACCCTTTAGGCCTTCCATTCCAGCCATCTCCATCTGTTTATGTTACCCACCAATCCCCCAGAAACATTTCTACCAAGGATCCCCAGTAGCCACACAGAGCCGAAACTCAGGTAGACTCTTCTCATCCCTGTCCTCCTTTATACTCTCTCCAGACATACTCTTAAGTCTTGGACTGCTTGCCAGAGATCCTCCTCAAACCCAACTCAATTCACTGGGGATTCCACCTGTAGATGCACCTGTAGATGTAGGTACCTATTGTAAGGAAGAGAGCAGTGGGCTATGTCCCGCTGTCCAGCTAGCTTAAACTCTGAAATAACAACACATAAATTGTATTCATTTAAACACTGCCTGGCCCATTAGCTCTAGCCTCTTAGTGGCTAACTCTCACATCTTGATTAATCCGTTTCTAATAATCTGTATGTCACCACGTGACTGTGGCTTACCGGAAGAGATCCAGCATGTCTGACCTGGCGGCTGGCTCCATGGCGGCTCTCTCTGACTCTGCTTTCTTCCTCCCAGAATTCTGTTCTGTCTACTCCGCCCACCTAATTTTTCTGCCCTATCAAAAGGCCAAGGCAGTCTCTTTATTTAACCAATTAAAGTAACACATAGACAGAAGATCCTCCTACACCAGGTATCCCTAGCCCTTTCATCTCTACATCTTCAGACTTACGTTTTGACCTTCTGCAACCTGCTTGTAGGATCCCCACCTCTCACCACATCCCACTTCTGGGGACTCTCTTGCTGCCAACCCAATATCCCTAGCTCTTTCCTACAGCCCCTCCCAGCCTTTGCTCCATGCCATTTCCACTCCTTTATACCGACATACAGGACTCTCTACCAGGGACCCCACAGCCACCACACTTGGCTAAGATCCAAGGACAATAGCAAGCAAAGAATGGACCACGCATCCAACAGGACCAGGTATCACTATCAAGAAACACTTCAAACATCAGAATTCCAGGTACCTAGACACAAGCACAAAAAAATAAACATGAACAGCTGAGATCACATGCTTCCACCAGAAGTCCTACTGCAGTAAGACCTGAAAAATATAATATAATCACAAGATAAGGCTTTCAAAACAGTAAGTAAAAATGTGGTCAAGGTTCTTAAAGATATAAATAAATCTTTTAATAAAGTCTGTAAAAACAGTTGAACGAAATTATCAAAACAATTCAAGACAGAAAAGTAGAATTTAAGTAAGAAATAGAATCAGTACAGAAAACCCAAGTAGAAATAAAAGATTTAGGATGCTAAAAAAAAAAACCTCAGAGGTACATGTCATCAACAGATTATAAGAGATGGAAGAGGAAATATTGGGTCTTAAAGACAAGGTAGAAAAAAATGTTTACCGCGGTCAAAGAAAATGTTAAATGGGAGGAAGAGAGGGCACAAAACGTCCATAAATCTGGGACACTATGAAAAGACCAAACCTATGAATTATGATTAACCTAAGGAGAAGAAACACAAGCCAAATGCACAGAAAATAGTTTTAACAAAAAATTTGCCCAAACTAACCAAGAATGTGCCTTTCAAAGTAAAAGAACATATACAATATACAAAATACCAAAAAGGACAAGAAATTTCCTCACAACACATAATAAGCAAAACACTAAATGTACAGACCATAGAAAGGATATTAAACACTGCATGGTAAAAAGACTAATTAACATCTAATGACAGAATGTTAGAATAACATCTTCCCAATGGAGATAATAAAAACCCAAAGTTTCAACCAAATACGAGAACACTAAAATATCCTGCATCTTATTTGACGACCATTAATGAAAACTACATACCAGCAACAACAATAAATATATAAACTCATGGAAACTGAACTCACTATGGAAAAAAATAAGTCAAGACAAAAATCAAGAAATTAAAAGCTTTTTAATTGAATGAAAATTAAAACAGTATAGCAAAACTTATAGGACACAATGAAGGCAGTTCTAAGCATTAAGTGCTTACATTAAAAAATGGAGAGATCTCATATTAGTAATTTAATGTTATATCTCAAAGCTCTAGAACAAGAAGAAATAACACACAAAATACAAACAGCAAGAAATAACCCAACTGAGGGCTGAAATCAATGAAATAGAAACAAACAACAAGGAACTAAAGAGTTGGTTCTTTGAGAAAATCATGAACACTAATAAATTCTTAGCCAATTAGCTAAGACACAAAAAGAAAAAGATACAAATTAATAAAACTAGAGAGAAAAGTGATACGGTACAACAAATATCAAGGAAATTTGCAGAATCCTAGAGGATATACTTTAAAAATCTGTACTCCACTGAACTGGAAAAGCTAAAAAAAGCTAAAAAAAAAAAATGGATAAATTCCTACCAAAGTTAAATCAAGATCAAACTGCTAGAATGGCCAAGAACCTGAGACTGGTTAGACCTAATGCTAAAAGGACAAAACACTAATATGACTCTGTGGTGGTCTGAAAGAGAATGGCCCCCATAGGCTCCTATTTTTGAATGCTTGGTCTCCTATTATTAGAACTGTTTCAGAAAAATTAGAAATTTTGGCCTTATTGGAAGAGGTGTGTCACTGATAGCGGGATTTTTGAAGTTTCAAAAACCTATGTCAGGCTGGGTGGGTCACACTCTTCTTTTCTACCTACAATTTATGGGATGAGCTCTTAGCTATTACAGCTCCAGAGTCATGGTTGCCTGGCAGCCAACACCATGCTGTCAGCCATGATGATTTGAACATGTAAGCAAGCTCCCAATTTAGCACTTGCTTTAAAAGTTACCTTGGATATGGTATTTCAAAAGAGGAATAGAGAAGCAACCAAGACAGACGACTAATGACATTGTTATACCCGTAGAGCTGTGCCTCATTCAACATCACCAGAGACATTTCTTTTTGCAGTAAATGAGAACTAACACAGAGACCCATAACTGGACAATGTGCAGAGGGTGAGACTTTGGAACACTCAGTCATAATGGGATGTCTTTATCACACCTGTCCCCTTAAAGTTCAGGGATGATGTATGTGGAAGAAGGTGATTCCAAGGAAGTTGTCTTCCATATGCAACGTTCCTGATACACATCTAAACTCACAGAGACCATTGCGGCAAACATAAAGTTTGTACCAGTTCAAGCCAAAAGGGCCCCGTGTTGAGACTGGGAAGTGAACATGGGTTCTTACCCCTAAAAAAGATGCTATCTACAGCAATTGATACTTACTGAAAAAGGGAAAACTACTTCTATCCAATGGAGTCTTGCGGAGTATACTAACCACATCAGGATAGGCCCCATGCCAAGAACTAGAATGGTATCAAGAACAGTATTTTTTTGTACACTTTTTTGGCTCATTTTGTTTTATTTAGGCATTCTGTCTTACTGGTCTTTTTCTTGTGTGTTCCAGTTGCCATTTCTGTATGGGTTGTTGGTTTGTTTGAGACAGACAGACAGAAAGACAGACTGACGGACCCACCAAATATTGGAGTAGGTAAGATGGTGGGCAGAATCTGGGAACGTTTGGGGAAAGGAAAAGCATAATCAAAATGTACTATATGAAGAAACTATTTACAGTAAAGAAAATGTACCATGGAAAGGTTTAGAGAGAAGAAAGGGAAAAATGATATAATTATACTATAATCTCAAAAAACAATTAAGATTACATAGCAACACCAACAGTGTCTCATAAAGAACAAGAATAAGAGATTATTTTAAAAAACAAACTTTAAGTGATCAGCAGTGGTGCACCCCTATAATCCCAGTACTTGAGAGGGAGATGTAGGCTCTCACTGTTCAAAGCCAGCCTGGTCTACAAAGACCGTTCCAGAACAGTCAGGGCTACATAGAGAAACCTGTCTCAAAAAAACAACAACATAAAAATAAAAAACTAACAACAACAACAACAACAAAATAAACATTATAAATTACTTACTTTAGATCCTGTAGAAGGTCTTTTGCATTAAGCATAGTTATTAAAGAAGTGGTAGCTGCAGGGATAATAATAATGGGCGTTCGTGATCCTGTGAAGAAAAAAATTTAAAGGTTTAAAAAAATCATTATTATTAGAAAAAGAAATCACTTTATTATAATAATTTTTAAATTTATAAACTTAATTATTTTGTGCTAAAATATTTTTAAATAAATTTAAAATTTTAATTTTCAATAATAGCAAAAATATTTATAGCCCATGTGGCTTATTTATCACCAAGTAAAATACTAAGCAGATATACCAAAAATTGATGCACAAGCATATGAGCCCTAATTCTGAAACCTAGCTCACCTACATTTACCTCCTAAAGTAAATAAAAGACACAATCATACCTTTCTTCTGATTTGGGGGCGGTCTTGCTTGAGAAACTGTAAACAGAAAAAAAAAACAAAATGACAACTGCTATAAGACAAAACAAAATATTTCCAACTTACAAAGGAAGCTTAATATTGATATTCATATGACTGGTGGTAAAACACAAGCCATCCCACATTTTATGCTTTGTACAAATACTAAAATGCTGTGGCATTACACAATAATTTAGTATAAGAAAAGAATAAAAGAATAACAGAGTATAAGAAAAGAATAAATACAGTATAATTAGTTAGTTCATGGATGCCTGGATCTGATTAACAAAGAAAATAGTTTTATAATACACTGCTATAAATGTAAAAGCAGAGTACTAAAAGAACACCCAAAACAGTAGATTCAGAGTAGGGAAACTGAGGAAAGAGAAAGAAGTTATTGGGGAGTAAGATCTGAAATAATTTTTAAGTTCTTTTCTTTCTTTAAAATGTTTAAATTTTTGGTCACAGAAAGATCATTAAAAGCAGCGAGCCAACTGCTTTTAATATGCAGCAGGAAAGAATGTTCAAATTTTACTATTTGCCTACACAACATCTTCTGAAATGCTTTTTTTTTTCTTTCTTTCTTTCTTTCTTTCTTTTTTTTTTGGGGGGGGGGGTTCAAGACAGGGTTTCTCTGTGTAACAGTCCTAGCTGTCCTGGAACTAGCTCTTGTAGACCAGACTGGCCTCAAACTCACAGAGATTGGCCTGCCTCTGTCTCCTGAGTGCTGGGATTAAAGATGTGTGTCACCACCGCCTGGTCTGAAATGCTTATGTCACATGGAATCTAGTTGGTTTAATTTAAAAAAAAAAAAAATTTGTATGATGCTATAATGAAGAACACAAGGGTGAACACTTAACAAGACAATGGAACTTTAGAGAAGAAAAAAAAAGAATAAACAGTAGCATTTAAAAATCAAATCATTTAGGAGAGTAGAAAGATCTGATGATAACTGAAGAATGTGGTAATATAATCTAAATACACTGCAATTACATGAGATCAACCTGGAAAGGGAAGGGAAGAGGAGGGGAGGGGGGTGAAAGAGGTGCTAACACAAGTAAACTGGAAGTGAGCGGGGTTCCTAAGATGAAAGGCAAAAGAAACTACCTGAAAAGTTTTTCTAGCCGATAGAGTTATTCCACATGGAAATGTGGTTAAGCAACTCCAAAAAATTAAACTAATAAATGGTGGACAGTAAGAAAAACATTCAAATTCAGTGTCAGTTTTCAGAAACAGTTGCAACCTGTAATTAATCTCAAGAGTCCAGAATACACTCCATTCTTTAGGAAGCAAGATGTTACATCCTAATGAATTCTTTATACTCTGCATATTTTGTGGTTACTACAGAATACACTGTATCATCTTTCCATCATTACACAGACTGACTCACATATACACATTTGTAATCATTTCCTCCTCTTCATAAGGAAATACATAAGATTTCTTGACTCATTTCTAAGACCATGAATAAATCTGAGTAGCTAGACCATATTATTTGTTATATAATACATTCTTAAAAAACAGCATTTGGTGGAGGATAAATTGGTGATTTTTTGAACAGAAATATGGGTACAAAAGAGAGAAAAGATGCTATGATAGGGAGATGAAAAAGGGAATCTATCTGTATGTCATTTCAGTCAGTTTTCTTACTTTTCTACTAAGGAAATCTAGACCTAGACCCAAAAAAGTAAAGCAACATTTGCTAAAGTAAAGGCTCAGAAAACCAACTACGAGAAAAAGAAAAATTTTAAGAGCTCACACATGTACATAAAGTTTCAATGTTTAGATAAAATAACTACCAAAGAAGTAGTAATAGGCTCCCTCGAAGTATCAAAACAGGGACATGGTGAAGCTCATGTGGATAAACTCGAGTAAACAAAAACTGGAGCAGGCGCAGTAAGAATCCTGTGTGGTATGCTCATGGAGTTGCAGAATATTGTGAAAATGGTTACACAATCAAAAGTAACCTAGTTTCAATGTGATAATTATGTACTTTTCGGAACTAAAGAAAAAATCCTAAATTTCATATGGAAACATAAAAGATCTTGACTAGCCTGGTTTCAAAGCATAATACAAAGTCACAGTAACAGCAATTGTAAGGAAACCAATACAAAAACAGAACGAGGACAAAAGAAATAGAATGGAAGACTCAAGAAATAAATCCACACAGATATATCCATCTAATTTGACAAAGATATAAAAAAGCATACATTGGAGAAAATAAGTCTCATTAAAAAAAATGGTGTTGGGAAATAGCCAAATGCAGAAGAATGAAACCAGTTCCATCTTTCATACTAAGGGAGGGAGGGAGGGAGGGAGGGAGGGAGGGAGGGAGGGAGGGAGGGAGGGAGGGAGGGAGGGAGGGAGGGAGGGAGGGGAGCAAAAAATTAACTAAAAATGAATAGAAGACCTTAAGGGATGCAAAATTCTGAAAGTGCTATGTCACAATAAGTAAAATTTAAGAGCACAGGCACAGGAAGGATTTTTAAGGACCCCAGGCTCAAAAAATGATCCCAGCACTGGTATATGAACTACATAAAATAAAAGGCTTGCAAAGTGTGAATGGCCTACAAGAGGGCAAACCTTGTCAGCTGCACACTGAACTATAAAGAGATAAAGAAACTAAACACACATACACAAATATACACTAATCAACAAATAGGTATACTGAAATAAGATATTTCTCAAAGGTCTTAGTACAAATAACAAATAATGAAAAAAATTAAATCTCTTAGCACACAGGGAAATGCAAATAAAAACTACATCGTGATTCTCTATCACCTGTGAGAAATTTAACATTAAGAAAAACTACAGCCAGGGAAATGGCTCAATGGGTAAAGGCATTTGCTGACAAATGTGACAATTGAGTTCAGTTCCCAAGACACATGGTGGAAAGAGATTATACTCCTACAAATTGCATTCTGATTACTATATATGTGCCATGGTATAGAGGGCTCTCTCTCCCTCCCTCTCTCTCTCTGTCCCCCTTTCCCCTAGGTTTTTTTTTTTTCCTTTAAGGAAACTACAGAAAATAAGGACAAAGACTTGATGGGGAAATGAAACACACACTGAAGACAAGAATGTAATTTACGGTAGCCACTATGAAATTCCACATTGGTGGTCCCTCAAAGAACACAAACAAAAAAACTAAACACAAATACCACAAGATCATGCTAGGTGTACCTCTGTTTGGATAACAAAAACATACATAAAAAATCAGGTATGTTGGAGAGGTGAGTGAGTACCCACGCGGCCGGACAGTCCCAGGAAACTGAGTACAGGCCCCCTCCAATTCCCTAAGGCTTTCTGGCCATCCAGTGGGGTGATTCCCGGCTGCTGGCTTTCTTTACCACATTCCAGCCTGACCTCAAGCACTCCTTTTCACCAATCCCACACCAGACAAAGGTCTGATCTCCAAAATATATAAAAACCCAAGAAACTAGACATTAAAATTCTAAATAACCCAATTAAGAAATGGGGTACTGAACTGAATAGAGAATTCTGAACAGAAGAATTTCACATGGCCAACAGATACTTAAGGACATGTTCAACTTCCTTAGCTATCAGAGAAATGCAAATCAAAAAAACTTTGAGATACCATCTTATACCTGTCAAAATGGCTAAAATCAAAAACACCTATGATAGCCTATACTGGAGAGGATGTGGAGTAAGGGGAACACTCATCCATTGCTGGTGGGAATACAAACTTGTGCAACCACTTTGGAAATCAGTGTGGCGGTTTCTCAGAAAACTGGGAATCAACCTACCTCAGGATCCAGCAATACCACTCTTGGAAATATACCCAAGAGATGCCCAATCATACTACAAAAGCATTTGTTCAACTATATTCATAGCAGCATTATTTGTAATAGCTAGAACCTGGAAACAACCTAGATATTCCTCAATGGAAGAATGGATAAAGAAATTGTGGCACATCTACACATTAGAGTACTACAGCAGTTAAAAAAAAAAAAAATGACAGCCGGGCGGTGGTGGCGCACGCCTTTAATCCCAGCACTTGGGAGGCAGAGGCAGGTGGATCTCTGTGAGTTCGAGACCAGCCTGGTCTACTAGAACTAGTTCCAGGACAGGCTCCAAAACCACAGAGAAACCCTGTCTCGAAAAACCAAAAAAAAAAAAAAAAAAAAAAGACATCTTGAATTGTGTTTGGAAATGGATGGAAATAGAAAACACTATCCTGAGTGAGATAACCCAGACCCAAAAATATGAATATGGTATGTACTCACTCATTAGTGGATTCTAGCCGTAAATAAAGGACATTGAGCCTATAGTTTGCAAACCTAGAGAACCTGAGTAATGAGGTGAACACAAAGAAAAACATATATAGAGCCTGCTAAAAAATGGAAGCAGATAAGATCACCCCAGGCAAAAGTTTGGAGCATGGGGGTGAGGGTGGGGTAAGGGAAAAGGGAGAGGGGGAGAGAGAAGGAAGAAGGGAAGGGTTGAGGAGAGTTTGGGGGAGTGGGATAGCTGAGATGGAGGAAGGAGGATATGGAAGCAGGGAAGAAGACATCTTAATTAAGGGAGACACTGTGGGGTTGGCAAGAGGCTGGACTCTAGAGGGTTCCCAAGAGTCCACAGGGATTTCCCCAGCTAGGACCCTGGGCAGTGAGGAGAGGGTGCCTGAACTGGCCTTGTCCCTTAGTCAGACCAATGACTATCTTGAATATCATCATAGAACCTTCTTCCGGCGATGGACAGAGATAGAGACAGAGACCTACAAGGGAGCACTGGACTGAGTTCCCAAGATCCAGATGAAGAGCAGAAGGAGGCAGAATATGCGCAAGGAAGTCAAGACCACAAGGGGTTGGTCCATCCACTGAGACAGTGTACCTGAACTAATGGGAGCTCACCAAATCCAGCTGGACTGGGACTGAACAAGCGTAAGATCAAAATGGACCCTCTGAATATGGCTCACAACTGAGGCAGACTGAGACATCAATGACAATGGCACTGGGATTTGTCTCTACTGCATGTACTGACTTGTTGGATCCTATTCTATTTGGACGCACACTTTCCTAAGCCTGGATGGAGGGGGGAGGGTCATAGACTTCCCACAGGCCAGGGTACCCTGCCCTCTCTCAGAACTGGAGAGGGGAAAGGGTGAGTGGGGGAGCTGGAAGGAAGTAGAAGGAGGGGAGGAAGCGGAAATTTTGAATGGTATTATTTGTAAAGTAATAAAAATATCAGAAAAAAAATAAACAATGAAAAAAAATCAGGTATGTTTTATGTAGTAACTATAACAACCCTGGAGTTTAGGTAAGGTTTGCCCAGTCTCAGTTTCCTCAACTGCAGAACAGAGATAACTCTACATCCTATTAAGTATCATGAATTATTTGAAAATAATGTATTTATTATTCCAAGTCCTTAGCCAGATGTAGCATGTATTTATGTCACTAACTGAGCCCTGCTGTTGCTGCTATTAAAGCAATGCAATCACTGCTAATATGCCAGTCAATAAAAGATAAAAGAAATACTACTATTGCTCCTTTGCTCATTACAAATTATTGGATTCTTTATTTTAAAAGTATTGCTCACTTCTGTACAAGACATTGCACACAGTCACTGAACAGCAGCAGTAAGATTTGCTTTCACGAAGATTTCAGCTGCTTAGGTGAGCTAATACAGAAACAAATAAAGAAAAACACTGAAGAGGTTGGGGATAAACCTTATTGGTAAAGTATGTGCCTGACTGCACAAGACACTGATTCAATCTCCTACACACAAACAAGACTGAATGAAAAAGGAACATATAATTGAAAGATATATGAATAAAAGGGAAACTGTCATTTAAAGAAAATATTTAGAAAATGCCTAAAAGGAAGTGGCATTTAAACTGAAATGTGAAGAATGAAAAGGAGCCAACTTGCAAAGCACAAGTGGATGAACTGAATGTTTTCAAGTGCCAAAGCAGATGTGTGAACCTCAGGGAGGAATGTCAAGACTGAGGCCACATGCATGCATGCGCACATGAGGCAAGGGGGTTCAATAGTGATTTTTATGCAATGCTAAGTTCCTGTTTGTTTATTTCATTTGTGTGGGGGAGGCTAACTATGTTGTTCAGGTTGGTCTTGAACTAAACTTCTGGATTGATCTGATCTTCCCAATTCTAACTAGCAGGGACTACAGACATGTGCTACCAATCATTCTGACAACATGCTACTATGACAGAGGTGGCATGGAATCCCAAGTTTTGATTTGGAAAGAATATTGGATGTCTGGTTTTTCTTCCCAAGTATTTAAGTATCATCTCAAAGACCAATAATGTTTAAGTCAGAAAGTGATATCATCTGATTTTCAGCTCATATCCCTGGCAAAAGAAAGTTAAGAGATTTACACGGGGATTAAAAGGAGAATTTCGAGATGTGTCAGTACACACCTTTAATCTGGGGAGGGGGCGGGGGTGGTGGATGGCAGTCATATCTTTGGTTTGGGGTTCTGCCTGGCATACATAGTAAGCTTCAGGCCAGCAGGAGCTAAAGAAACCTCAGTTAGAATTAATGCAAAAGTCCTTCTCAAATAATGTGATTTAAATGAGAGCTTTTCTTTCTTACTACTTTATTCCAATCTAAGGCTAAGTAAAAAAAAAAAAGGGTAGTAACAATTATTATTAAATTGATTGAATTAATCAAATTTTTTTTTAAAGATGCCTATGAGAGTTTCTACCATGCATCTTTTGGAGGACTGAGTAGGAACAGAAAATTAGCAGACTGATACACTGCGGTCTGCTGACTAAAATGTAAGATGCTAATTTAAGGAAATAGTGGATCTTAAATTGTGGTAGAGACAGTGAGGTGAATCAGGTGAAAGAGGAATGCAGAAAAAGGAAATCTGACAACACCTTCAGATCTATAAAAGGTAAAATGAGGTATGAAGAGTACCTACTAGATTTGCAAGCTAAAAAAGAGTTAATAGTAGTGCCACTTACTGAAGAATTTAAAAAAAAAAAAAGGAGAACTTGGTAGGAGGGAGTGAAGGAAAGGTGTTTACATTTGTTTTGCAATGCCTATAACTTATGTTCATGGAGAAGCGATAGCTAATATTGTTAGTATCACGTGACAAAGCTCTCTAACTGAAGACGAAAATTTGGAAATTATTAGCGTATAGACTTAAAACTACAGGTGGTACATTGTTTATAAGCTGAATGACTATTATCATAAGAAACTTAAATGAGGGGCTAGAGTGATGGCTCATCAGTTAAAAGTACTCTTCCATTCCCAGCACCCACATGGCAGCTCACAACTGTCTTTACCTCCAGTTTCAGGAGATCTGACAGCCTCACACATACATTAACGCACATTAAGTAAGCAAATAAATAAATAAATAAGCAAATAAACAGAGAAATGAATAAATAAAAAGATTGAAGAAAAGTGAGAAAAAGGAAACTTGAATGAAATAACAAGCATAACTCTCTCAATCTCACATGATTACATTAAATAAACACACTGAAGGCCATTTATTTAAGAGAATTCCGAATAATACACCAACAATTTAAGGCTAGAAGGCCGGGCACTGTGACATCCATCTTTAATCCCAGCAGTTAAGAAGAAGGAGGAGAATCTCCGAGAGTTCAAAGACAGCCTGGTCTACCAAGTGTGTTTTATAGCTAAGGTTACACAGTAACCTCAAAACCATAAAATAATAAAAAAAAAAAAAATTCAGCTAGAGAATTTGAATATGATTAGTGATGCATTTTAAAAAAGGTAAAAGGCAAATGACTTAATTAGGCTATGAAAAGGAGAAACCAATGGGGTTATGGCTTTATCTAAGATATATTTCTCGATGCACTAGAAAACACATAAACAGTGTTAGCTACTTTCCAAAATTTCTAAAAGATCTGAAATTTTTAAAACATTTTAAGATGACAAATATCTAAGGATTTTTTTCTGTTAAAATATTACAAATATTTGACAAATACAAGTTTAAAAAATTAAATTGCTCAGAAATGTAATTCCATCCTTTATGTCCCTAATCTAAGTGGAGACTAAGTATTTCATTCCACATTTCCAAATGCTCCAAATCCCATCTAAAGGAACAATACAATTCTATACTGCCCTCATCTACTCATCTATTATATTACACTGTCAGGTTTGTTTGGGGTATTCATGCTTTTTTCCCAGCTTTAAAAAATAGCAAATGAACATGTCAAATATTAAACAATATCCCTCAAGTTGGGAAATATCATTTAACAAATATTTCTATTGAACAAAAGTACTCACAAAAATATTAGGACAAATAAAGATTCCAATTTACAAACACCCAGTGAAACTTGTTCTTAAGGTCAATCTAGTACTGAAATCTAAATTTCTTTCAGAATGGTGGGTAAGAGCTATGAGCATATGGATACAAAATATTAATGATGCCTAGTGTAATAAAGCATATCTATAGTACTGGTACTAAGAAAGCTAATGCAGAGGATCAAGTGTGAAGTAAGACTCTATCTCAAATCAGGAATAACCAAGAGAGTAAAACGCAAGGCATGATGGTGTATGCTTGCAATGCCAGCACTTGAGACAAAAGGATTAAAAGTTCAAGCTCTAAACTGGCTTTTTGGAGGGATACCTTGCACAGCCTAGATATGGGAGGGGGGTGTGTGTGAAGAGGGTCTTGGTCCTGCCTCAAAGTGGTATGTCAGACTTTTTGACTCACCATGGGAAATCTTACCCTCTGTGAGGAGTAGATGGGGGATGGGGTAGGGGAAAAATGGGGGAGAGAGTGAGAACTGGAATTGGTATGTAATAAGAAGAGATTGTTTTAAAAAAATTTTAAAAAAAGAGTTCAAGATCAACATCAGCTATATACTGAGTTTAATGCTAGTCTAGGCTACAGAATACCCTGCACTTAAAAGAGAGAGACAAAGGGAGGGGAGGAGGGAGTGAAGGAGGGAAGTAGAGATAGAGAGAGAAACAGAGACCAAAAGGAATAAATGAAAGAAGAAATCTCAACTGTATGGGCAGGGCAGTATCTAAGATATTATAGTTAGATTAGACTTATTCCTTCTATTAGTTAAACCTTCAGTGTACTTGGGTAGAACACATGAAAAAGAAGCATAGGATATTAAGAGTTGAAATTTTCAGAACCTGATATTTCACATATGACTATCATGTTTAATATAACACAACCCTCTTCTTTTCATAATTAACCTGTTGCTCTGAAAAAAAAACTGCCCTGGACAATAACAAGATGGCTCAGCAGAACAACCTAAGTTCGATCCCCAGAACTCACACAGTAAAAATACCCTAAATTGTCCTTTGATTTATATATGTGTTCTGTGGAATGCACAGTATGCACACATACATACTCACAAACATACTGTTAAAAAAAACTGACAAAGGCAATCTAAGGAAAAAAACGGTCTATTTTAGCCTACAGTTCCAAAGAGGTACATACAAGCTCATTATGGTGGGGAAGACATAGCAGTAGACAAGGGAGGCATGGAGGAGAAAACAGGAGGTCAGTTGGTCACGTTGCATCCACATTCAGTGGGTACACAATGAACATCAAGTGGGGCCAAGATATCAAGCCTCAGGGCCAAGCCCCCAGGGTGCCTTTCTTCAACTCTTGAAGATTCTACAACATGCCCAAATAACATCATTGCAGCTGAGAAACAAGTATTCAGATACATGAGACTAATAGGATATCTCACACTCAAACTTCAATGTCCTTAGCTTCTATTTCTGCACACATCACACTTAGATAATGTAGCATTACATTATCAGCAACTTCCTTCTACTCTTTTTTTTGTCTAGAGAAACTATGACTTTATATTAATTCACAGAATATAAAACTAGATAAGAATTCTTACAGTTTTGTTTGTTTTACCTCTTTTGCAAATTCTAAATCTCTTATGTGACCTTCATGAGATTGACAAACCACAACTTCACATCCTTTCCTTCCAAAGATGCTACAAAGCTGCTTTAGCTGCTTCTATAGTATACCTCTACCTTCATGGACACTATTCTTTGGACCCAGAGCCATCTGTCACTCCTACTTACTTTTTCTTCTTCCTAGAAAGTGCTCTTAAGTTTAATTCTGGCAAGGATAACATAGAAATAGTTATGGATATACTATTGTTTTTACGTGGGTCAGAAAAATTGTTTTAGGTACCAAGAAGAGATGGGTGCTAAAATAACTTCAACAGTACCCTTGCTCACCAACTATTTTAAAAAGTGACTGTGGAACTTCTAAGTGCTCACCAACACATGCTGAATTTCTGTAGGAAAAAAGAATCCATATTTGCATAAAATATCATGAATCTGGGCTGGCGAGATGGCTCACCATTTAAAGGCTAGGCTCACAACCAAAAACATGAATCTAAAAGAACTGCTGAGTAAAGAAATACATGTGAATGGCCTTAGATACAAATCTGTACCAAAAAAAAAAAAAATCATCTTAAAAATGTTCTTTAACTCTTCAACTAAAATAACTCAAACTAAAGTCTCATGGCATAAGTTTACATGATACTATTATACACTGTCCCATAACTTATTTCATTGATGATTTCTGTGATGGATGATCTCGAATTACCTAAGAGACAAGCTTCCAGTTATGCCTGAGAGACTATAATAATTATGTTAGCCTCTGGAAATATCTGTAAGGGATTATCTAAATTACAGTAACAAAGGTAAGAAGACCCACCCTGAATGTAAGTGACACCATTTCAGGCACTAGGATCCCAAACTACATGAAAAAGAGAAAGCTAATCTGGAACACTGTACACCTCCCTCTGCTTCCTGACTATGGATGCAATGTGACCATCTTCCTCAAGGTCCAGCCACAGAAATTTCTGATAATAAACTGCACCCCTTCCTTAAGTTACTTTTGCTCAAGATAGGACAGTAAATAATACTAAAAATATAGACTTCAGGGATTCTGTAAACTATTCATTTTAACTTTTTTGTTTTTCTGCTAAGAATATAAAGACTAATGGTGCTGGCAAAGTTTAATAAGGATTTTGTGTATAGTACCACAGTTTAAGACCAGCTTAAAGAATACTGGTGATTAATTTGAAGAAAAATGGCCTTTCAGTAGTATATTTTAAGTAAAACAATGATTTCTTCAGATGACCACACATCAAATACATTCAATTTTATGAGCATCTAGAAAAAAAATCAAAACTTTATATTTTTACCTGGTCTAGGTACAGGCTGGGCTGCAGGAGTTTGAGTCTTACGGGCAGATGCACCTTCCTTTAAAAGATAAAAATTGATGCATGATATCAAAGTTCATTTACATAACAAACATTTTTAAGAGATCTGATATTGCTCTCCCATTTAGTCAGTCATTCGGCCAAGGCCTATTAAGTTTAAAAAATAAAATATTTAAGAGAGGTTACGACTGCTGTGTGTAATAGAACAGCTAGAGAACAGCTTGTAATACAGTGAGTTCTAGGCCATTCTGAGCTACATGAGACCGTGTCTCAAAAAGATCCCTGACCCTTAAAAAAAAGTACCACTGTCACAGTCAGGATTGCTCTTAAAGCCATGCCTTGTCTTCCATGATGAACTAGACCCCAAAATCATGAGGAAAAATAAACAAGTAAGCAAAAGTCTTACTTACTTTATGCTTTTTAGCACGTTATACTAATGAAGGTATTTAGGGGAAATTTACATTGGTACCAAGTAATATTCTTAATTATTTGCTTAATTGTGAAAAACATTAACATTTTCAGAAACAGTGTTATTTGACTGCTTTTTGTAACTTCTGAGATTTATTTTTAATGAAGTGCTGGGAATCAAGTTTAAGGTTATGTATACGTCTATGACTAAAACACATTCTAGTCTACCTATTTTGAAGTCTACTCAAGTATTTTTCCTCTATAATTACAAAAATGGATAAACAACACCTAATCTTGTTATATAATGAGATATAATGACACTTCTTGGTAGATCTTTAAAGCAGGTAACTAGTTCAAATAATTAAATGTTTGTACAATGAGCAATCCTTGATTAATGAAGTAATCATTCTCTGGTCAGAAGAAATAAGTCCCATTCCTTGGTGACAAAAAGGAACGCATTCTAAACAAAAGTCCTTTCCTAAGATTACTTCTCACAAATAAGAGCTAGCTGAGAAGAACTCTAACCATAAGGCTGAACTACAAGGTATGCCTACAATAGGAATAGTAATACTATATTCTTTGACTCAAGAAGATAACCTACTGGCATACAAGACAGAAATAAGTATAAAAACCTATGAAAAGAATACAATTCCCATTGTTAATTAGCATTCAAATTCTACTTTTCCTCTAATAATTCTTCATAACATAATCATTAAATTCCTTCATCTCACTCTTTACACTATACACATCATTTAGCCTCAATTCATTGAATCAGATTTTTGTGAGTTGCAAAAGAAAGATTTATCTATATTGTCTTTTTTTCAGTTTATGCAAATTTGAAGTTGTCTAAATCACTATTGTATAGTTTTGGTTAATCTGAATCCAAAAATAGTTATACAGTGTGATACAACAGTACTTTATGAACAAGACAAAACTAGGAAGTTCCTTACTGTGTCATTAATTTACAGCCATTCCCAGGACTCCCTACCAAATGCCCAGTTAAAAAAGCATTTTATACTTGGATCTCCGATGCTCTGAAATTGTGTAAGAGATCTAAGAAACAATATAACACAATTCTACCACTCTCTACTGTGAAGATGAAAAGGTGAAATATTTTCAAAGGTATATAGTTGTGTGTTTGGCATGAATTAAAAAGAACAGCAATTTGGCAATGACAAACTGTTAACTGGAAAGGAAACCTGCTTTCTCTTTTTTTTTTTCACGGGGGGGGGGGGAATCTAGCATTACAGCTGCATTAAAACATGACATATTTTGGTAAAGTTAGGACGCCTCAATTATATAGAAGAAAACAGTGACAGAGCTGCATTTCCAAGAAATAAGACAATTTTGTTTGTTTGTTTGTCAAGGTTTGTTATTTACAAGTAACTCTTGCTCATTTTATTTTACTGAATGAGATAATCCAAGATCCTATGGCAGTGGAAAAGGAGTATCTGCTACTTAAACAAGTAGACAAAGTATTTCCCGGATGTGGTTGGTAGTACAGATCTGTCATGCTAGTAACTGAGAAAGAAAGGACAGGAAGATTCCAGAAGCTCACCGGCTACTCTAAAATTACAGTAATTACATTCCACAGTGCTTTGCATGACAAAAATCAACACACACACATTGTGCTTGTATGTTATCAGTAAAAAGGCTGAAAAATAAATGAAAAAAATCTACTAATAATACTATTAAAATAATGATGTTTAGGAATGAACTTTAGCCAAGGTAGTATAGCCTTGGGTCAATAAAAATTATAACATATTCCCAAAATAACTAAATAAAAAATATGCCTCCATTTCTGGACTTTTAGAATTACTATGTTAGGATTTGCATACTACTACTTGAAATCACCTACATATTCAATAATTGCTATTAAACTCCCAGTTTTGCTGGAATAAAACAACCTATCCTAAAATTCACATAAAATCATAAATAACTTCAAATAACTAATCTTAAAAGAAAGATACAAGTTATAAAACTCAACTTCCAATTTTCAATACTTACTACAAAACTATAATAATTGAAACAATATACTGAGATAAAAACAGATAGATTAGATGGATGAAGTAGGAAATAAACTCTCCCATTTGACAAGAATGCCAAAATCATTTGAGAAAGGATAGTCTTCAAAGAATGGGTGCTGGAAATACTGGTATAAGCATGTAAAAGAATGAATACCTTATACCATATACAAAAACCAATTCACATAAGATCACAGGACTCTATTTGAAAGTTAAGGGTATATAATAGAATAAAAGTTTCACAATATTGATTGTGGCATTGATGTATTGATATGAAACAAAAAAATGGAGATGATATCAATGTATAAAATAAAACAGATTTCCTCAAAATTAAAAGCTGTGGATCTAACACTAAAAACATAGTAACTCATAAAATGGGAAAAAGTTTTTTCCAAGTCATTTATCTGATTAAAAATTAACAAAGAATCCTTTCATCTTATAACAAATGATGAAAAAAAAAACCAATTCAAAAAAGGTGTAGAACTTAAAGAGAAAATTCTCTAGAGAATATTTACAAATAATCAATAAGCACATGAAAATATGTAAAAACACCACTAGTCTTTTGAGAAGTGAGGTACCTTATTTCTCATTAGGATTGTTACTGGCAAACAATAAAAGAAAAAAATGACATTAAAAAATACCAAGTATAGGAGCTAGAAAAATGGCTCAGTCATTAAGAACACATAGTACTTTTGTGAAGGATCTGAATTCAGTACATAGCACCCATGTTAGGCAGCTCACAGTTCCTATAATTCTAGCTGCCAGAAAAATCTCACACTTCTATGGGCACCTTTATTCACATTTACATAACCCAAACATACATAGATACGCGCGCGCACACACACACACAATTTCTAAAATAAAACCTAAAAAGATAAGCTCAACACCAATTTAAAAAAAAAAAAACAGAACTCTCAATGCAAGGTTGGCATGAATGTAAAACAAGTATGACAGTGGTTGAAGACATTAAACACAAAATAACCATCTATACCAGTAATTCTAGCCATGGGTGCCTACGAAAAAGAACTAAAGATTGGTATTTGAATAGACAGATATGTGTGCATTTTTGTTTGTAGCAATAGTATTCAAACAGAAGCCAGAGCAAGAACAACCCAACAGCAACTCTAACATATGAATGGGTAAACAAAATATGAGGTACACAACTTCTTTTACTCAATTGTAATAAAGAAGACTCAAACACAATATAATGCTGATGAGCACTGAAAATATAATGCTAAATAAATTAAGTAAAACACAGAAAAACAAATATTTAATGTTTTCACATATGAGGTACCCAGATTACTCAAGTTTGGAGACAAAAGGCAGATTAGTCATTATTAGGATCCGAGTGCAAGAAGGAATGGCAGACTTATTGAGCAATATATATACACTTTTCTTTTTCTGAAATGAAAAATTCAAGATTAGTGACAGTTGCACATTTTAAATGTAGAGATAGTATCACTGAATTGTAAACTTAGAAATGGATAAAACAGTGTATGTTATGCATATTTTATGATTAAAAGAAAAAATAAACATAAAATATGTTTAAGTTACTAAGAACAAAATGGCAGAATTTAAGTATACTCAATGACAGTAGACTTGGGAAAAGTCAGGGAGACAACAGATAAACAATACTGAGGGCTGTAGTCACAAAGGAGACCACAGGAAAGCTGAATAATCAAGAAAATAAAAAGTCAACCAGCAAAAATGAGATACGTCCACTCAGCTTGGGGTGTGGGAGAAGATAAGATTCTTCTACACCCTAGCCAGGTGGCTCTGCTTAAATAAACCAAAAGTCAGTTCTATGCCTGGAACATTAGCAGGTTTGGTGTGAAAGTGATGCCTGGTCACCAGGGAGAAAGAAATTTACTCTGACACTCTCCATACCTCAGAGAGCCGTGACCAGTTATCTCCTTGAAAAGGTAATATCTGAGAAAATGCTCCTCTTGGAGTAACAAGTACAAATTAAAGAGCCTGGGCATACCCAACTACAAGCCCTGAGGAAGTTACATACTAACACACAGTGAACATAGCATGGCAAAGAGCTTGGAGGTGCACAATGGCCTTGATTTCTCTGGCAAGAGGTATAATAACAACAGAGACTGGGAGCCCTGAGCCACAAGTCAGGAGGCAGCTCAGGGTAGCAACAAACATTCTTAGGACTGAAAGTTTTAGAAGGCTGGTTCATGGGACACTCCCCAGTGCCTCACTCCTCCCAGGCAGTATTTATTTCCAAATTAGAAAACACTGAGAAAGTCCTCCAATAATAGATTTGCCTCTCCCCCATAAGAGCAAACTCAGGAGACTGCTCTGCTTTAGGTGTTAGCCACACAAGGTATACAAATTTCAGAGCATTCTGCAACAAATGAAAACCAGTTAGACCTACAGACTGCAAAGCCTCCCATTTCCCTCCCCATCCACCAATCAACTCCCCCTCCCTCAGCAGCCCAAAGAGCAGTCAGGGTTCCCTGCCTTGTGGGAAGTCCAAGGATCTCCCACCTCCTTCCAGGTGTAGTAAGGTGAGCATCCAAACAGAGACAGAGACCCACATTGGAGCACTGGACTAAAATCCCAAGGACCAAATGAGGAGCAGGAGAGAGAGAGAGCACGAGCAAAGAACTCAGAACCGCGAGGGGTGCACCCACATACTGAGACAATGGGGATGCTCTATCGGGAACTCACCAAGGCCAGCTGGACTGGGTCTAAAAAAAGCATGGGATAAAACCGGACTCACTGAACATAGCGGACAATGAGGGCTGCTGAGAAGTCAAGAACAATGGCACTGGGGTTTGATCCTACTGCACGTACTGGCTTTGTGGGAGCCTAGGCTGTTTGGATGCTCACCTTAGTAGGGTCAGTTTTTAAAATCTCTTTTTTGTCTCTCCTTCTTCCCAATATTCACCTATCTTCTTGTTTCTTCTTTTATTTAGCCCTTCTTTCTCCTCCCCTCTCCTTTCATGTACCTTCACAATATTTAACTTCATAGCTTACTCTACATTATTCCCCATGCTCACTGATAACATCAACATTAATCAATCTATTAATAAGATATATTTCTGGAAAGTGAGGACATGGATCAATGAATAGAGAAATTGCTACATGAACAATGAGGAAAACTAGTGCCTGAATCCCCAGACCCTATAGAAAGACAGGTGAAGGTACAGATTCCATCTGTAATCCCAACAATCCTTTGGCAAGATGGAAGAATTTCCAGAAACTCAAACTGACTAGCTCTTCTGATATGCAAACACTTAAAAACATGTACTTCTGACCAGTTCAGTCACTGTTCTTGCTGTTACACTGATGTTTTATCCTGGGTGGTTCTAGCGAAGCTTACTAAGACTCTCTAATAATGTGGCAACAAATGTTCACCACAATGCCTATATAAAGCAAAACAAACACACATATTATAAAATAGCAGGGTAACACTCTTCAATTACTTAATTAGAAGACTCTAAATAGGTAAAATGCTGAAAAGTTACTTTGAAAGTTTATTTCTAAAAATGACAAATGACTACAAAGGGAATATAACCAAGCAGATGAATAAAGTAAGGAAATCAATCTAGACTTGATTAAATAAAATAAGCAACCTAGATGAGGAAATCAGCAAAGAAACTGGTATTTTGGAAGAGAAAACAAAACTCAAAAAGAAATATTAAGAATGAAAAAATTCAATGAGCAAAGAACATAATAGAAAGCAACATCAACAGACTAGATCAAACAGAACAAAATATCAGGGATGAAAGAAAACGGTTGGAAAAATACTACATTTAAATAGTAATAAACCAAGAATGAGCACAACATCCAAGAATTCCGGGAAATGAACAAGACACACTCTAAGAATCCATAAGTCAGTAGAGGTTGAGATATAAGAAAGAAAAGAAATACATTTAAGCACAAAGGCGCTGAGTAGAATTCCAAATTGACATAACAAGAGAAGAACCTCCTCCAACAAACCATATAACCAAGATGTTAAAACCACAAATGAAAAGCGCCATCTCATTTTAAAGAGTACAGATAAATACATCAGAATAAAATAAGATCTCTCAGCATAAACTTTAAAAAACACTAAATAAATTTTTTAAAGATTTTATTTCTTTTCATGTATCTGAGTGTCTAGATTTCATGCATATATGAGCAGTACATTCATGCATAGCAGCTAAAAAGACCAGAAGAACATGTAGTGTATAATGGGAACCAAACTGGGACCATCAAAGAGTAGCAAGTACTCTCAATGACTGAGTCATTGCTCTAGATCTAAAAAACAGTATTTTAAGCTCTATAATTGGGAGTAGTTGTTGTGGGTTTTCTTTATGTGTGTATGGATGTTTTGCCTGCATGTATACTCGTGTACCATGTGCATGAAGGAGAACAAGGAAGCCAGGAGAGCATCAGATTTGTTTGGAACTGGAGTTACACTGAGTTGTTAGCTGCTATGTGAGCACTGGTATTATATGAAAGTATTCTGCAGAAGCAGCAAATGCTTAGCCACTGAGCCATCTCTCCAGCACCTTCAGCAGCTATTCTGTTTTGTTTTTTAATTGATGGATAAAATAAGTTGTTTGAAAACAAATCCAAACCAAGACACTATATGAACAAGCTGGCACTTTAGTAGATACATAAGAGAAATATAAGTAAGAGGAGAAAAGAGAATCATGAGAATACAAAAAAGAAAAAATTTTGAGACCGAAAGATGAACAAAGAAGGGCTAAACATGGATCAATTGTGTCCAATTCAGCAAAAACATAAAAGAAACATGGAAAACATCACCCAACCCAAGCAATGAGAAAAACCATGAAATTATAAGAATCAGTAAGTCTATCTCAATACGAGACCTAAATGTAAACGGTTTAAAACTCTCAAAAGACAGAGATTAGCTAAATGGATCAAAAAAGGCAGCCCAACTATTTGTTGTCTGCAAGAAACAAAGCACATTGGCAAACACTGAGTCAAAATATAAAAGTCAATATACAAAAGAAAATCATGAAAAAAAAGAGTATCACTTACAACAAGAAAAGACAAGAGGGAGGGAGGAGGGGGGAAAGGAGGCAACACATGAACTGATTTGAAATCACACTGTTAAAATAGGCCAAGCTACACTTTATCTCATCTACAACATCTGAATAAAAGCGAAAATGAGACTATAAAGAGAAAGGGAAAGGCCTAAATTTCATATGCTCTACATGGGGTGGGGGAAGCGATCCTACAACTTGAGAGAGACAAATCAGGAAGAATAGTTCAAGGCCATCCTGAATTACATGAGACTGAAAACACCAATCAACAAATACAAAGATGATGAGAGTGTGCATGTATGTATTGAAATTAGAATGTAATTACATCCTTTTTTACTTCTAAGCACTCCCATAACCCCTTCCTTGCTTTTTCAAATTCATGTCCTCTTTATTACAATAATTGTTATTAAGTACATATATGTACATATTTATTTTAAAAAGAATAAATCTGACTATAAACTTTATGACATAAACTCTGAGAGTTGTCTGCTTATCCGATTTCCCATTTTCTCATGAGTGCTAGATGTATTCACTGGTGACAAACATGAATTACATTTCTTCCTGAAGTGTGCAATCCGTACAGAGGTAACAGCAATAGTTACGAAATTTTGTTGGCTGTTGGGAAGACTATGCAAATACATATGAAAAGTAAGCTTGCCAGGCGGTGGTGGCGCATGCCTTTAATCCCAGCACTTGGGAGGCAGAGGCAGGCGGATCTCTGTGAGTTAGAGGCCAGTCTGGTCTATAAGCGCTAGTTCCAGGACAGGCTCCAAATTTACAGAGAAACTGCCTCGAAGGAAAAAAAAAAGGAAAAGAAAGCTCATGCAACACCAGACAAAAAAGAATAACTTCTTTAAATTTGTGATTTTTTTCCATTTTCTTACTGTTCTTTTTAAAGAACAAGTTTTACTTTTCGGTATGGGGTTCTGTAAAACAGCCTTCTAATATTGTTTATTTGTCTTTGGGGGGTGGAGGGTGAGTTCTAGACAGGGGTTCTGTGTAGTTTTGCAGTCTGTTCTTGAATTTGTTCTTGTTCTGTAGACCAGGCTAGGTATTTGTCTGTTTTATGTATGACGATTTGAGAAGGTTTCTGCTACCATAAATACAAAATGTTTTTTAATAGTATTTTAATCTCAACAAAAGACCTGACACAATTCCTATCAAAATCTACTCATAACTAAAAGTAATTTGGGAATATAACACTCATTATAGTTACGCAAAATTGGAATATACAATGCTAGTCAGTAACATTAGAAAATTTTTACTAGCTGGGCAGTGGTGGAGCACACCTTTAATCCCAGCACTTGGAGACAGAGACAGGCAGATCTCTGTGAGTTAGGGGCCACCCTCATCTACAAAATGAGTTCCAAGGCAGTCAGGACTGTCACACAGAGAAACCCTGTCTCAAAAAAACAAAAAGGAAAAGGAAAAAAATTTACCACTTTACTTCATCATTTGTAATTTTTGATGCCTAAAAGAAAAACTGGTTTAACAGTGAATGAATCACAACAAGGAATATATATATATATACTTATATATTATTTAATATTTAAGAGACAGAGAAACTGTAAAAATAATCTTCCTCATGAATGCGAGTACCTGTATGAGTGCATGCATGTTTGAGTGTGTGCATGCACAGATAGGTGGGACATGTAACCTAATGAAGGATATGGAAGAAGGACATGTACCTAATGAAGGATTTGAAAAGTCTTTAGAGAGAGAAAAAGTAATAGGTGAGACAAGAAGACATATATGTGTGTCTGTGTGTGCATAGATAGGTGGGACATGTACCTAATTGAAGGATACGAAAATTCTTGGGGGTGGGAGGGAAGGGTGAGGCAAGGAGATAGACCTAATCAAGGAGATGAAAAAACCTTTATAATGAAAAATTTAAGACACTGAAGAATCAGGCAGTGGTGGCAAACGCCTTCAATCCCAACAGAGGCAAGTGACTCTCTAAGTTCAAGGCCAGCCTAGTATACAGAATGAATTCCAGAGAAACTCTGTCTTGAAAACAAAATAAAAAAAGATTTCCCACATTCATGGAGCAGCAGAACACTGAGACAGAGCTCACACATTCTCTCACACCCCCACACACCCTCCGCCAGTATGTGTAATGCTACCCGCTGAGTACCCTAATACTCTAAAACCTAAATCTTCATAAAACTTTTGGCCTGACTTTTTGTATTGAGTTAGTCAAAGTACAGGTATACTAAACACATTTAAAACTATATGCAGCACATGTTGCATGTGTAAAGCATGTCTGAGAATGAGTAAGTTTTATGTTTAAAATTGATTGATTAATCATAATTCCCAGAAAAATCACATTATGCTCATGAAAATACTGCAAAACTGAAAATACTTCAGGTCTATTATTATAAGCAATTACAAAGAAAACCATGAGTGAAAAACATTAAAATGTAGCAATACTTGTTTAGCACATTAAATGGCATCCGGAAGCAACGCTTAATCACATTCTCAGGCTTTTTGCATTTGCCTATAGATGTGATTACCTCTAGATGCAACTGAGCCACTATTATTACATTCATAGTGGTGCACATGTCTAATCCCAGCAGTTGGGAGACAAAGGCAAGCAGATCTCTCTAAGTTAGAGGTCAGCCTGTCTACACAATGAGTCCCAGAACAACCATAGCTATAAAAAAGGACCCTGTCTCAAAATCAAAAGTAAAATTTATTAACCCTGTGACTTTCCATACAATGGATTTCTTCGTTCAAATTACCAAGAAACTGAGTTGTTTTGAAAAACAAACATTTCATATTAATATCAATCATGATTCTTGACTAATAAGTGATATATAATCATCAAATACATTGGTTTAAAGTATAAAATATAGATCACATTTTATACAGTCTTTCTCTTAAAAAAAAAAGTTGGTTGCTGAGGTTATGAATCAGGTCATCATGCTTGGACGGCCAACACCTTATTCATTGAACCACCTCCACAGTCCAACACCATAATTTTAATTGGAAAAAGGTATACCTAACTGAAACTTCTAATTCACTGAGATTACAGAGAATATGAAAGCAAAATTATGTGTCTGCCAAATCACTAAAATTTTTAAATTATATTTTCTTTAAGGTCAATAGTGTATGAATCATATTTATTAATTATATGAATTGAAAGTGCTGATAATTTCTCAAAGAGATATGTATATTTAACTTTGCTTTCAAGTCAAAAGAAATTCTTAACATGAGCATCTGCTGTCCAATTTAATAAAAATTGAAGGAGAAAAATAAGGCAGGCAAATACTGACACTTGTGGTCACTATGAGATTGCTAATTTACAATTATGTTGACACATGCTTTCTATGTTCAAAGAACAATAAAACAGTTCATGTATGACTAGTGGACTTCACAGAAAAATATTTTAATAAATAATTTTTTAAAAGGTAAAGCTATTTACTAGCATTAAGTAACCAAAACGATGTCATTTGTCTGCATCTTTCATGCAATAAAAGTATTTTGAAAAAGGCAAGAGGTATAAACTCCAAGTAAATATTATTATGTACATTAGGGAACATCAGTAAAACTAACCCTAGCTCCTAGATAACTATGTCAAATATAATTTTCAAACAAAAAGGAAACCAATATAGGCTGGAGAGATGGCTCGCAGTTAAGAGCCCTGTCTGCTTTTTAAAAGGACTTGGGTTGATTCCCAGCACCCACATGGCAGCTCACAACTGTCTATAACTCCAAGGGATCTGACACCCTCATACACACAAACATGCAGGTAAAACATGGTGAAAATTATACCTGTTTAAAAAAAAAAATCTAGCACTTAAAAAAAAAAAGTATTTCGTTCTTGTCATAGGCTGAAATAAGTTTCAAGTATAGGGGTCATGTAAAGCACAAACAAAAAGGAGACCAATATAGGCAAGAGTGGACTTAAGTCTCCCATTTTCTCTTCTTATTCAACGGCAGTAGCTCAGTGTTCTACTGCCATTCTGGTTAAACTTTTTCAATATTAATATTGTTGAAATTACTGAACTCATACATAACAAAAAACAGATAATTCCCAAAGTTACTGCTAATTTTTACCATACAAAATCACTCAGAACCATCAACTATATGGTAAAAAATAAGATTTGCATATTTCATAGACATGAGAAATTAGAAAGCATTACAAACCCCTTCCTTAAATTTCAGTTCCCTAAGGATTATTACAGACATGCCTAAAAAAATTGTGACAGAGAGAGAGAGAAACATGTGGACAGTTTGAACCACAATACCCGAAGTAATTGACACCTTTTTTCCACATAAGGCCTGTGTTATGAAAATAAAAACAGATCTTTGTAAGCAACACTTACATGCCACTTATAGCTATAAAACTTAGCAAAGCAACTGTCAGTTTGCTAAGTTTGACAAAGAAACCTGCCACAATTATTTGAGTTGGTTTAAGCACAGAATTCAGTTTTATTTTAAAAAAATCAGACTAAAAGAAGTTGTACAAGGTCTCCTGTCACAGACTTTTACCATTTCTCTTGCCTAGGAAGCTAAAGTTGTTAGAAGACATCAGTAATGGAAATTTTACTTCATAGCTGCTATCTATCTATACTTTAAGCTGTTAATAAATTTAAAGAAACAAAAGTAGCTGGGTGGTGTTGGCGCACGCCTTTAATCCCAGTACTCAGGAGGCAGAGGCAGATGGATATCTGTGAGTTTGAGGTCAGCCTAGTCTACAAGAGCTAGTTCCAGGACAAGCACCAAAAACTAGGGAAACCCTGTCTCGAAAATTTAAAAAAAAAAAAAAAAAAAAAAAGTAAAAATAGTTTGATTTAAATTCTTGCTATCTGTGTACTATGCCTCATGCAGAGGAACCTCTAATTGTTCATCTTAGAAATCTTCTTGTCATATAAACACTTGTTATATAGCAATCGACAGAAAAAACATCTCACTGGTGGGTGATTCAGGTTTCAACCCAACATAGAAAGGGACCATTTTTTGAGTTATCCATGAAACCCTCAATAATTGAGAGCCATAATAAATCTAGTTCAATATCAAAAAGGCCATCTTAGAAGTTGTGTATCCGCCAGTTGTCTTGGGATGATTATTACACATTGTATAAAATGTCTCACTGTACCACACAAATATGTGTAATGGCCGTGAATTAAAAATAAAAAAACACATTGCAGGGGATGCAGAGCAGAAGTAGAGAACTTATCTAGCACTGCCCAGCTTTCAGTATTACCAAAAGGTAGATGTAAAATATATTAACAATAACTGACAAAATAATTACACTGTCCTGCCCTTGAGAAGGTAGGGCATTTTTTTCTGTCATCATATTCCCAATAGTTAATAAGCTGTGTCATAATGTATATGTTAGCATTTAGTAGCTTGTTCATAAACATTTATTGAAAATAAAAGTGAAAATACATTCAGTATTCTATTAATGATTCCTGGGGTACCATGTCAATATTGGAGGGGAAAGTTTCACAATTTCTCAAGCAGCCACGCAGTATAAAATTTAAGAATTATAGAAATTCAGTTTTAAATTTTTAAATAATCCTGTTTCAAAATTCTAATCTAACCCTCTTTCCCATCAGTAACTAGCTGGTGTTTAGGTTAATTATTTCACAACTCTAAGTACCAGTTCCTCACTTGTAAAATAGATATTACAATAATAAGATGATCATAAGGGAAGATCATTTACATACCAGCTCAGGTACTTATCACTCAACAGTAACTGTACAGTTCCCAAATCTCATTCAAGCCCCACTATTAGGAATCACTGATAATAAGAAGTCCACTTTTGCCAGCCGTGATGGCACACGTCTTTAATTCCATCACTTAGAAGGCAGAGGCATGCAGATCTCTGTGAGTTTGGGACCAGCTTTGGTCTACAGAGTGAGTTCCAGGACAGCCAGGGCTGTTACACAGAGAAAGCCTGTCTCAAAAAATAAAACAACAACAAAACAAACAAGCAAAATACCAGTCCATTTCTACTTTGGAGAACTCATTTAAACAGATTCAATAAACATCATTTCCTTAAGCGTGTGGCTAATTAACCAGGTGGGGGTGGGACACACGGACCCCCAACAAGCAGTGAACACTATAGTATGGCATTATGGAGTGTTAAGAACCAAATGCTAAGAAACTCGACTTTCAGTCCTCCTCTTACAATGTAACTAAGGAAGGCCAAAGTTCTAAACTTTAAGTTTCTCCTTTTATAGTTATTTTTTTTCTTCCTTCAGTTTTATTTTTCTAATTTTTCTAGGAGATGTAAGACACAAACTAAAGTCATAGGGCACAACTAAATCAACAAAGCACAATGTAAGTAAAACATGAAGACAAAAACTTAAAGCTTTTAAAGTACAATTTTTATTCACCTGAAATATTTCTCATTGTGTGAAAAATCAATGAAGTCTGCATACCCAAAATATATAGCACAGCTCTAAAACTATAAATTTCTAGTAGTTAGTGTCTCTAGAATATCAGAGGGTAATGTTAATTATGACCATTAAAAACAAATAACAAAAATACCTGCCAAAGATGGCCAAGCGCCCAGGTGCCTAAATAACTTTACCTGAGAAGGATTTCGGTTTCTGATATTTATAAAACCTGTTTGATGGCATTTTACTGAATCACATTTAAAAGTATTAAACATTATTAGAAGCATTGGACTCCAGGTCATAACTATACTTGTTTACACATACATGCATAATGTATAAGTATGTGTGGTATTTATTTATACAAGAAGTTCTAAAATTTTCTCTACCTTAGGATTTTAGCCAAATGCAATCATGTAGACCTCACCAATTAAAAAAAAAATCCATGCATGTATGTTATACCTACTTTATCATTTTTTTAATCTATGATACATGTAATTTTTAAGTAAAAAAAATATAACACTGAAAACAAGAAAGTGATTTAAAACTAACTTTACTACTTTCAAGAACCCTAAAAACTGCAGAGAGCAAAAGGGTAGACTTATCATAATCATTCATATCATAATCAATAAAGTAATCCAAGGCAACTGATTTAGATAAGCTCTAGAAAATGGGGACAGGAAATCCTAAATTACAAATAAAAGATAATGTTTTAACTAGACTAGAAAATCAGAACAATTTAGACAAAATACTTTAAGAGCAGGAATGTACTCAAAGAGTTAATTTACACCAACTTGCATGTGAAAGCTTTTGTTACTTCTGCTCTACAAAAGCTTAACAAACATGAAAGCCACCATCGAACACAGAAAATATTAGAAAGCTTTGCATAAGTTTAAAGATTTTAAAAACCATAACCTCTATTTCATAATCATACGTTAATGTTATACTCACTCATCACTGTATTTGTTCTGAATAAATAGAATACAACACACAGAAGCAAGATTTCTAAGCTTTTCCCTACCTTAGGCTTTTAGTCAAAATGAATGCAAACAATCACGTGGGACTCAGCCAAGCAGTGACGTTAAATTCTGCTCTGTCAGAGAGAGCATCTGTCAAGCCCACATTTAAACTGCTGCCTGCCTGTGCAGCAGCTGAAGAACCGTGGATTTCATATTACAGACTAAAACCCCAGTAAAACTGCTCAAAAAAAAAAAAAATCCTTCCTGCAGCTGCCAGGCAACGACGACGGAAGAGAGGCAAAGCCTTTTTCCCCCCAATGGAACTGAAACACAAAACCCCAGCTCTGCTGCTTTACATTGCAGCTCAGCACTACTACTAGAAATATGGATACTGAGAAGAAAATACAGCACCGCATTGTCCAGCCGGAGAATACAGCAGATGTAAAGAGCGTCAATGCATCAACTGTCAGAAAGAGTCAACAGTGCACCAAATAGAACGGACAACTACAGCCCTTTTGTTTAAAGAAAGGGAGAAAATGAAACACAGGGAAAATCTCTGAAGACTAGGGCACATATGAACAAGAAGGGTAACTTGAAGAAGACACGCCGACAGATGGACACTTTGGATACTGTGAAAAGCAATCACAGGAGGCAGACTGTTGGGGGATGTGCGCATGTTCGATAGCATCGTTTGGGGGGTTTTTTTGTTGTTTTTTTTTTCCTTTGGCTGAAGTGATGGCGTGCCAAAAGTATTTTCAGTGGGCATAATCCTCTCCACCTAAATGGCCTGATCAAGAAAGAAAGGTATGTCGCTGTCTTGTGTACAATGTGTATTAAAAATGTGTTATAATTTTATAGTCCTGCGGGCACTAATACTTGATAAACAAGTTCATGCAGTTCACTGCCCTTGAAACTATGAAAGGGTCTCTAAATATAAGATTTTAAAATTTGTCTTTTCTAAAAGACAAGCTGTCATTGTTTTATTCAACTAAACATGTAGCTGGGAGTAATTCTGTACGATTACAAACATTAAAGAAAAAACAAATAGTAATTAGATATACTAAAAAGATTCTCTGAGAAATTAAACTAGGAAAAAAAATCTGTAGCTCTTTAAAAAAAAAAGCCAGCAATTCTCTAGCAAATTAGGTCAAATTGATTCCTTGTCTAATAAATTAAAGCACATTTTTAAAAGTGGCTTTCAAAAGATAGTGCAGGAAAATTATACTAAATAGTATCTAATATGATCTTATTTTCATAGGGTCTTTTTTGGGGAAATCCTTTCAAAACAAAATCTTAACAGCTCATAGTAATATCTTTGCTCTAATATCTAGTTCCTCAGGGACGACAAACACAGTTCAAGAGTATATCAGCAAATGTTAGGTATTAATGAACTACAAGAGGATATTACAAGTTAAAACATGAGCATCAGATTACATATGGCAGTGAGTTTATGAAAAGCATAACACCATCAAGGAGTCAGTCACACGTTATTACAGTATCAATGAATACAACTTTAAACAAAGAAATATCAAATAGTTGCTCTAAGTACATTAGTGAAGTAGGGAGTTTTTAAGTAACAAACTGATTCCAAATAATCGAGTATAAGACTGTTCCTAAAGATAATTTTTAAAGTGAATTTAAAAATCTAGCATAAAATAGTTTGATATGAAAATATTCATTAATAATATAAGATCAAAATAATATCAATAATGGGCTTATGAGCTTTATTCACATGTAACAAAAATCTATCTATTGCCTCTACATGTGTCTACAAGAAAGAGATAAACTATCCTGGGGACAATCAACACCAGAAGATCAACTAACTCAATTTTACAAACCTATCGTACTTTGATTTTTCCCCTCACTTTCATAAAACTTACTAACAATAAAAAAAGCAAATAATTTTAAGATCTGTGGAATCACTGCATTGTAAAATTAAGACTGAATGTGTATCAAACCTTGTTGTATATAAACATCAATTCTCAATCATAAGTATCTGTATTGTAACAGATTAAAATTTGAAACTATTAAATGAAACAGTTTTAAAAAATCTAGCCTTTTCTAGTATCTTTATTAGAAATTAAGTTAATAGACTAAAATAAATGTTTCAAGACAAAAGTATACAAGTTTTTCTACCAAAGCATCACTTACATCTATGTCTGTTTCAAAAAAAAAAAACTAATATAATTATACCAACTTTTAAAGTTGATATGGGGGTTACATTTAATAGTAACATCCTTATTAATTTTAATCCATAAAATATAAAATCACACTGAAGGTATTATAATCAAAACAAAAAAGAAAGGATCTACTTTTAAAAAAATGTAAGACATGGCAAAATACTTCAGTCTATCCTGTTCTCATTTTCTAAACTAAAATACAACAGGCATTATAATCTGAGAATAATTTTATCGTTTAACAAAAGAAACAGTTACAGCAATTTTACTTTCTTTTTAATAGCACACACTTGCAGATATATATGTATATATCTCCATTCTGGGAAACTTTAGCAAAGAATGTTAAGGCTAGATGCATGAGTTTCATTTATAAATGGGAGGGTATCAAATAGTTATATTTGTAAAGGGATTCTAAGCCTTGCTAGATTAATACTTATAAACATGCAATACTCATGAAATTTGAATTAAGATGTATCTCCATCTTATAAAGTTATATTAAAACCAATTTATGAATGAATGCTAAGCTACAATAAAAATAATTAGCTGCTTTCTAGAACACTAAAACACTTTGAAATATCACTTTAAGTACACTTTTCTTGAAAACAATGTAACTTACTATAATAGTTAATACTTCATTCTCTTAGGTTCATTTAAAAATCTGACTTTGAATTTATTACTTTTTGAACTGTAAGTCTGCACTTTTAAAGTATCTGAATGATCGGATCTAAACCATGTTTTAAGCAATTTTTATATCAACAGAAGGCTGATAAGTATGTATTTATAACACTTGAAACAAATCAAATGAATTTCCAAAGTTACTTCTTTTTAAATTTATACACATAAGTCTTCAATATCCATTAGACTCATAAGGTGGGTGTGTATCATTAGTGCCTACCAAATAATATAATTTTCCAATAAATTCTTTAACAGTTTTCAGCTTTAAATATAATTTATAAATACAGGCAGGAAAATTTGTTTCTAAATTGGGCCATGAAGCTCTATAATTTTCAACTCATGTCATATAGGAACCATGTTTCCACAGGATGAAAACAGCTTTCATCTATATACAATACTGTAAGATTTAATCCATGTAAATAAAATTAAAAGCGAACTAGAAATTTAAAAAAAAAAATCACTGTTCGTTCATATATATAAATAAATACATTTTTAGTTTTTAGAAATACCTTATTCACTAAAAGCACCATTCAATTTCAGAAACAAGATCAAATCTTAGTGCCTGGTACACATTAGAAATTTGTTCAAATTCCCACCTACTTGCTCCTCCTAGTGGCTGCTACTAGAATAGTATTTCATTCATAACCAAACACTTTAAGCAGTAAGGTATGTGTAAGTTTTATGCTACAATTACTCAATTTCTTGAGGACTTACATGTAAATTATATTACTTCTTAAACGTATTTGTGTCAGTGTTAAACCAATCTGCCATCAACAATAAGTAGATCATTATGATAAGCTAAATAAGAACATACATTTATACATAAGTTAAAATAAGTGGCTAAGTTAAAATTTTATTTGCTTGAAGAAATTATTACAGTGAACTATTGAAATAAAATTACTTCTTGAGCACACGAATTTAATTTAATACTGCAAGTCCCAAAATTAATGATTAAATAAATGACTTCTACTTCTAAGTTTGGTTTTAAAAAAAAAAATGGAAAAATAAATGCTAAATATTTGTCTCCATTCCTCCAAACAGCTTTTATTGAAATTCAAACTACTTCTATGACCCCACTTCATCTAGAAGCATCTAAGAATAGGAAAATAGAAAAAACAAAATACAATTAACAAATACAATACAAATAAGTTTATGCTTTGCTGAAAAGCCTCTTGCAAAAGCCAGTTTTTCATTATGTGGCATCATTCATTTCTTTTGTCCAGCTCGTAACTTTTTAAAGATCAAGGAATGAATGTACTATGCTACTATAAAGACATGAAAAATAAACTAATCTCTGATTGCTGCAGAGATCTGTTTTAACAAAACATAATTCAAGAATATTTTAGGATATAATTTGTACAAAATAGGGTTTAAAGCAGTTGAAGATAGTAGTGGCCACTGCCTATATTTTGCTAAAATGTAGTCCAAAAAAAAAAAACTGTGTAAAAATGCATGTCCTTTGCCAAAATCATAAACAAATAAGACTGATCTCCTGGATACTTCCTATTTGAGGTGGATGGTTAAAATTAGTAAAATATTTAAATATTAATCACTTATTACTGTCTAATCTCACACTGAAATTACTGGACCCTGAAAATTAATTTTGACAGGTGTATCTTCTCACTGAGTTTCAACAGTGGGGGCCAGTGGAAATGCGCCAGGCAGTGTACTGTGACTAACTGAACTCTGCCACAATCAAACCTGCACCGTCTGTCCCAAAACCAATACATGACCATTTTCCAAAACAGGACACTGACTGTGCAACCATATCGTCATGGCATGTCAAATCAATTTTAATTAATGTCAATAAACTTTCCATCTGTTCTGAAGGCCTTCTTACTGAGCCTTTGTAAGAAATCTAAACATTTTTTTCTTTCTACATGACACAACTTTAAAAATCTTTACCTTAAGTCAAAAGAACAGGTGACCAGAGTTACTGAGATCATCAAATGAGTACAATAAAATTAATTTATCACTTACCTTTCAAGTGATCATTGTGTTACAAGAATATTTTAAAAGAAATAAACCTTGATTATTTCATTTTGTCAAAAGGAAACAAATTATATGCTTTCTTCTGGCTTATCCTATTTTTCACAACTTAAAAACGTCCTTTTATTAGCAATCAGAGTCCTTTCAAGTTAGTTTGTAAGTTTTTGCATTTTGTAAACCATTATGCTTCATCTTTACAGAATGACTTCAAGGGACACACAACTAAACTAGAAAATGATGACCAAAGAACAGGACTGATTCAGAAAGAAAAAAAAACAAACCCAAGAGTATTTCTGGCCTCATACATCTTACTGGATATTTACAACATGCTTCAGTGGAGGAGAAGACACTGTTGCTTTGCAAAGATGACCTGGAATGCTAAAAGGTCTCTGTTCCGGACCCACCTTATGGGTGTACTTTCCCTAGTGTTTCTTTTTGCTATGTTTTTGTTTTTCAACCATCATGACTGGCTACCAGGTAGAGCTGGATTCAAAGAAAACCCTGTGACGTACACTTTCCGAGGATTTCGTTCCACAAAAAGTGAGACAAATCACAGCTCTCTTCGGAACATATGGAAAGAAACAGTTCCTCAGACTCTGAGGCCTCAGACAGCAACTAACTCCAATAACACAGATCTATCACCACAAGGAGTTACAGGACTAGAGAACACACTCAGTGCCAATGGAAGTAATTATAATGAAAAGGGTACTGGACATCCAAACTCTTATCATTTCAAATATATTATCAATGAGCCTGAAAAATGCCAAGAGAAAAGTCCATTTTTAATATTATTAATAGCTGCAGAACCTGGACAAATAGAAGCAAGAAGAGCTATCCGGCAAACGTGGGGCAATGAAAGTTTGGCACCAGGCATCCAAATCACACGGATTTTTTTGTTGGGCATAAGTATTAAGCTAAATGGATACCTTCAACATGCAATTCTAGAAGAAAGCAGACAATATCATGATATAATTCAACAGGAATACTTAGATACATACTATAATCTGACGATTAAAACATTAATGGGTATGAACTGGGTTGCAACATACTGTCCACATATTCCATATGTTATGAAAACAGACAGTGACATGTTTGTCAACACTGAGTATTTAATACACAAGTTACTAAAGCCAGAACTGCCTCCTAGACATAACTACTTTACTGGGTATCTAATGAGAGGATACGCACCTAACAGAAACAAAGACAGCAAGTGGTACATGCCACCAGACCTTTATCCAAGTGAGCGTTACCCTGTATTCTGTTCAGGAACTGGTTATGTTTTTTCTGGGGATCTAGCAGAAAAGATATTTAAGGTTTCTTTAGGCATCCGTCGTTTGCACTTGGAAGATGTGTATGTAGGGATCTGTCTTGCCAAGTTGAGAATTGATCCTGTGCCCCCTCCCAATGAGTTCGTGTTCAATCACTGGCGAGTTTCTTACTCAAGCTGTAAATACAGCCACCTAATTACCTCTCATCAGTTCCAGCCTAGTGAACTGATAAAATACTGGAACCATTTACAACAAAATAAGCACAACGCCTGTGCCAACGCAGCAAAGGAAAAAGCAGGCAGGTATCGGCACCGCAAACTACACTAAAAGACTATTTTTGTTCAAGTGTGCAATTTGTAAATATTGCTTAAAGCATGTATAGTTAAAAACTTGATACATACATAGAACAAGTTTTAGTTCAGCTCATCATGTAAGGGAATTCAAAACTATTTTTTTAATTTCTGAAGAAACTAATTCATAAAATTACAACATTATGACAAAAAGGTATCCCAAAAGAGTCTACTTTAAAAAAAAAAAAAACTGTATAAAGAAAAGGATTCTCTGTATTAACATGCAATAAGCATGCATACATAAAGGGTTCAAGTCTTATATTAGGGATCAATACAGTGTATCTGCATACATTTTCCACATAAATCATAACTTAAGAAATGAAGATAGTCAAAAGATTCCTAGGTTTACTTTGAATTTCATCATATAATCTAATGTACAAGGGAACTTTGTAACTGTGCAAAGAACACATTTTCTGACCTGACTTTAGAGTTCTAACTTTATACCACACACAATAAGACTTAGTTAAGTTATGCCATAAACTCAGTTATATTCAGGCATTTGAGCAATGCAATTCTCATTCAAGCATTTACTTTTAAAAATAATTGATAAGTGTTTTATAATTTCTTTTATTAATTCTCGTATATACTGGGGAAATTATTTTGACATGTGATAAATGTGAAAAATTAATGTGTCTCAGGCTCAAGTTTTTATAAAATGAATTATTAAAGGTTTCAAAATAGATAAATTTTGTTTTCTCATTAGTATTAAGGGCCAACCCAGTATTTCAATGAATTTTGCATTTAGATAAAATATTGCACTCATGGAGAATGCTTAACTACAAATATACCTTACGTCACGTATGTCTGTGAAATAAAATCATGTTCCTCTAAGTGAAGCAAAAGTACTAACAAAAAAAGCACAATGATGAAGTGTTGTTGAAAAATGAAGAAAAAAAGGAATACAGGTAGAAATTTCACTCAATATATTTTTAAGATGTATGTCTGCCAAACAGCAACATACGGGTAAAGTTTATTTCCTGAGGGCAGATGTACAGAATCCAATACTTAAATTATTTTGTGAAACTTATTTCTCTCAATGTCAAGTTTACAAACCTAAGTTTCTAATTTGGTAAATGACAAATATCTGCATCACCAACTAAAAACCATTCAGGAAGAGATGGGAAGAAGCTACAAATGTTTGCTGTTTGCTTTTGGAATGGACAACACATTCAATGCACTTTTATCAAGGTACTATGCTTTTTAAAAGGTAAACACCAAAACCTTGAACTGAATGTTATAGAAATGTTCTCATATTTTGTTTGGCCCCATCATGAATTTTAACATCAATAAACACAGCCCCACTAACTTAAAAATAGTGTTTTTATTGTATGTAAATTTATCAATTTTACCCCCACTAACTTAAGTGTTTTATTATATGTAAATTTATCAATTTTAATTAAGTCAGAATGTTTCTGACCAGAATTCTAACAATTTTATCACAGAACCTATTATGAAAGGATAAATTGCCAGAAGTACAAAAATGTTATTTGTTTGTAATACACTGAGTCCATAAATTTATTCCCCCTTCTAAATAAGAAGCATTAAGGACTCTATTCCACATCAAATGTTTCTGAACAATCAGCTATGAAACATCCTCCAGCTTTTGCTTAATGATTATTTTTCACTTAATTACTCAATATAATTACAGAGTTACCAGTATTACTACAAAAAAGACATAAAAAATCACAGCAGTGATGAGAGACAGAGGGACTATCAGCATAAACAAATTCCCTCTGATTTATGCCACAGAAGAAATGGGGGGGAATGTATGTTTGTGAGCACTAAGGTACAGGTTTGTAACAGGAATAGAACCAACACCCTGATGATATTTGAAAATATAATAGTATAGTATTATTGGGTTTAAAACACTGACTTCTGAAAAACAAAATTCTTAAAAATATTTAAGTACTTATTCTTAGGTATCAATTTAAAACCATTTCTATATTCCTTATGATTGACTTGAAAGATAGTGATAATGATGATCTGAGATCCCAGAGGGGATTAAACCAAAATAAAAAATCAGTATAAAGGTGGTGGCGCACATCTTTAATCCCAGCACTCAGGAGGCAGATGCAGATGGATCTCTTTGAGTTCGAGGCCAGCCTGGTCTACAAGAGGTAGTTCCAGGATAGGCTCCAAAGCTACAAAGAAACCCTGTCTCGGGGGGAAAAAAAACAAAAAAAAAACTGTATGTTTTGTCTTTGGTAACACATGGAAAATGATGCAGGAGGAATGAGATTTCAAGGCAAAACTAGATTAAATAGTGAAATCCTGACTAAGAAGACAACCAAAACTTATTTTAAAATAAAAATTCTATTATTAATTTATTTTCACATTTCATTTCCAACAGCATAAATGTTAACTTTATAGGCCAAATAAGCCGCTATATGAAAGTCTCATCAGTTGTTAACAGTATCTACTTTACCTCAGTACTACGAAAATTTTTGAATATGAGAAAGAAATGTTTGAAAATCGCTACATGGATTTGATCAAAGGAAAGATTACAGAGTGAACTGGGTAACACTACACTCAAAGTGCTAACAGATAGTTCAAAAGGAAAATGCAAGTTTCAGTATTTACAACTCTAGTTTGTTTAAAAAAAAATAGCATAATTCTTCAATGACTAAATAATTCACATTTTACTTAATCTCTTTCATGTATTATAATATGCAAAAGTACACACATCCTCGTTGGAACTTTATTAATTTCTAGTTCCTGAAAAGTCTGCAATAATAATACCAATAATAGCATCACACACTATTCACTGATCGTGGAAGCAGTGTACCTGGTACTGTGTTAAAGTACTGTACATTACTTCATACAATACTTGTAACACTAAAAGAAAAGGCTCATGTGGGAGGTGATATATATAAAATAACAATGCTAGTAAAAGGCTTCCATCTCAGAGATTATGGTCTTATCCATTACGCTCTTCTGCTACATGTTTTACTTATGACAGAAGCTAACAGGTCTACAAACCCAAGCAAAATTGGCTTATTCCACTATTTGCCATTCTCGACTTATTCTCTTTGGCCATGCCCACAGATTTCACAGGCACTTTTCTCTTGCTAGCATATGGCACCATGTGTTAGATATAAATAAGAAAGGGGAAAAGAAAACATATTTGATCCACTAGTTGATTTCTCTTCCCCTTTGCAGATATTAGTGAATGGTAAGTTTAATTTTGAAAAACATGTATACTGCTATTTTGGGAACTGGGTTACACCTACAATGACAGGCAAGTGACTTAGAAATTTCACAACTGATGATGTTCAGCAGACAAATAAGATACTATGCATATTTATCCACTACACCATTTAACAGCTACTAATCTACAGTAAGGTCAAAACCAACTCCTCTGACTAAGTCTAGCCAGGCAAAGTGTCACACACCTTTAATCCCAGGGAAAGACATAAAGATCTTGATGTGATCGAAGCTAGCCTGGACTACAAAGCAAGCTCCAGGACAGTCAGAGTTGTACAACAGAGAGATCACGTCTCAAGGACAATCTAAAGAGGCTAGCAGGCTTCTTTCCCATGCACCCACATGGCGTAAAAGAGAACAGACTCACAAGCTGCTCTCTAACCACTACAGTTGTGCGCCACGGCACTAGTGACACACACATTTACACAAAAACCATACAGTGAATGAAATGCAGAAAATTTAAGAAAAAAATAGATTCCAGATGAAATAAAATGCAATATTAACTACTCAAGCACCTACTCTTCCTAACTTGCTTTTATCATGGGGCTGGCACGACCTCTTTAATAAATGATATTGCAGATTCAGAAAAGAGAAACTAAAATGAAGTCAAACAGCATAGTTATTTATAACTAAGCAAAATTAACTTGTATAAAAAAATAAAACAAAAGACAAGCAGGGCATGGTGAAGCCTGCCTACAGTTAGTCTAGAAGATGAGGTATAGTTCAATTACTTGAGCCTAGCAGTTCCATATCGGTTAAAGCAACACAGCAATGCTCATTTAAAAAACAAAACAAAAAGATAAAAGACAAGCTTTAAAAATGGACAAAACATGCTCTTATTGAACTCCCCTACCAATAAATCGCTCAGAATATAGAAAAAAATTTAATGGTACCAACCATACATAAGAATCATGATCTTAGGAAAATGTATCCAGGCTATTTTATACATGTTTCTCCTTACTTCGTGTCAATACATACCATTTAAGTTTATACTTATCTTTTAAGATTTATGTTATTTTATGTGTATGAGTACTTTGTCTGCATGCACATATATATGTACCCCATGCATGCATGCCTAGTGCCACAGATCCCCTAGAACTAGAGTTACAGACAATTGTGAATCCAGGTCCTCTACAATATAATAGAATGGCTGGCCCTCTCTCTAGCCAATATTATATCTTTTTAACTAAAACATATCAATTACTCATTTAATGTAATGTAGTTAAACTAAATTTAATCAAACCAAAATTATACTTTCTAGAACTAGAGGGTGAGAGACAAAATCTTAAGCAAGTAAACTATAAAATGTTTAACACATTGTTTCCAATCATTCATCAAACATTATGAAGCATCTGATATTTGTAGGTACCAACATTATAATAACAAGACAAAATATGGATGTCTTTGGTAACTTACTCTGTATAAGTGCATAGCCACATAGAGAAAACATAGAACTGTATCTGTTTGTGTCTCAGTCCAAGAATAACTTCCAAATTCATGGAAAATATGCCAATAATGAAAAACATTAGTTATTAAAGAAAAAGTGAATTCTTTCAAAGTTAGAAACATTGGAAAATTGAAAAACCAGAGACAATACAATGTCCAAGTGCTAACATAAAAATTTTGGAAAAAAAATTGTTTCATAGTTAAAACATGACTGAGAAAATGAGAAGCTTGCTATCTATACAGGCTGGAGCCCCCATATATGAAAAGGGAAGATGTAGAAAGCAATGACCATCCTCAATAGAAAATGGGGAAAAATATTAAGGCATTATAGAGCAATGATACATCCCCTAAATCAAGGTCAACCCTGGACTTAAGACAAATACTAAATCAAATTGTACAAATAAACTACTCTGTAAATAACAAATAAGGAAAAACTTTCTGGATGGCCATTTGTACTAGCAGAAATGAAAATGAAACAGATGCTAAAAGAGAATGATTTTGCAATATTTAGCAAAATTCTGCAAAAATTTGATCCCTTTGTTCAGCAATTATGCACCAGAAGTTTGAATCCAAATTATAGTGGTAATATGAAACAAAATTAAAACAAAAGTAATAACACAAGTAGGACTTTTAATAGCACAGGATAGATAACAATCATAATTCACATGGGCTACAAAGGTACATCACAATGTATTTAGTGGGAGACAATCTAAGGTAAAAATAATAGCAAAAAGCCATTGGCATTACTATCACAAAGCTTTAACTGATATGTTATAGACATACGCAAGATTAAGAAATGTTACGTAAAAAATTGATACATTAAAGTTCCAACCCCCTATGTGGTGGTATTTGAAAATGAGGTCTTTAAAATGTAATAAATCGACAGCTACTGGAAATGCTGACCTCACAACAGAATAAGTATACTTCTAAGAAGGAAGCAAGTGAAGCATAAGGTTAGGTGGACGTTCCTTCCTTGTTAACAACAGAACTCTTTCTTTTATAATAGGAAGAATTTAAGCAAAAACTCTGGTTTTAGGATTACATTGGAATTATTATACTAGCAATATAAAAGACATTGCCTAGCATTTCAAAAGAAATTTCTGTATCTGTCTACTAAAATATCAAAAGACAAAGGGAGCCTCAATGGTAAAGAACTTTTTTAAAAAACTATTTTTAATTAAGCCTCTTGGGAAACAAAAGTGGGCAGATCTCCAGGAGTTCAAGGCTGGGCTGCTCTACAAAGCAAGTTCTAAGACAGCCAGAGCTACATAACAGAGAGAGCCTGTCTCGAAAATTTTTTTCACCAAATTATTTATTTACTCTATGTGTGTTTGCATGTGCTTATGCACACATATGCCACAGCAAGTAGAGGACAGATTGTAGGAGTTAGTCGTTTCCTTCCACCATGTGAGTTCCAAAACTAAACTCAGGCCATTAGATTTGGCAACAAGCACTGACCAATTCCCCAGTCCACTGAACACTTTCAGAGCTCAGGTTACAGTTTCTAGATACCACTGCCTTATAAATCAACAACTTATCTTTGCAGAAATGCTGAGTTCCATATCTGTAGTAGAAAATAAACATATGACTTTGCCAGAAATCAAGGAATGAGAATTAATGAAGTCAAAATATATTAGGTCACAACTTCAAGAGGCTCTCTACTGACTAAGATGAAGTATCTAGATAACTAGACTGATTGTGTCAATTGATATATCAATTTATTTCATTACAATTACCAATATACTATATATGTATCTTATAACACCATGTTAAACAGACAATAAAATTTATTTTAAAATAAAATGAATTCAGCAACAAATAAAATTGTGAGATTAAAGAGAACTCTGTCCATAACATACAAAAACCCAAATTTTTATTTAAAAAAAGAGTAACAAAGAAAAAGTTACTACTTTAACTAAAACTATAACTGGACCAAAAATTAAATATAAAATATATATTCAAATCTCTGTGTGTGTACACGTGCACACGTTTCTGTATGTGTGTTATGTATTCAGTTCCTGTATACAAATCCTCAGAGCTCTTAGAGCACTAGGTTGGTTCTTTAATTGCAACAGTTTCTCCAACTTTTTGGTTTGTTTGCTTACTTTATGACTGTAGCCAAAAAAAAAAAAATCCTAAATGATGGAAGATTAGCAGACAAAACTATTCCTAGTGTGTATAGGGATTCCATGCCCATAGAATGCTTTTCCACGGGAATAGAATTGGAATGAGAAAGAATCCAAGAGCAATTTATAAGTTAAAGAATAGAAGCTGAAAACAGGTGCAGTGGTTCATGACTTTAACCCCAACATTAGTAGGCAGAAGAGGCAGGAGAATTGTGAAATCAAAGCTAATCTGAGCTGATAACAAGATAATAGCTGGAAAAATAAGTAGATAGATGGACAGACAGACAAAAATAAAATACAAAGTTGAACACTATCTAGCATTTTCCTCTTTAGCAAAACCTCTCAGAAGAATAACCAAAGTTGTGCTAGTCTCTGCAATTTAACAGAATGAAGACTATGTTGCAATAAGGAGCCCATGTTCCTAACATCATATCCTTTTGAGGCAGAGCCAGCAGAACTCTAATTACAAAATTTTCTGGCTAGGCCTGATACAATGTAAAACCGCTGTCTGAGGTTAGAAATGACAGAATAATCTAGCATTTTTCTCTTTTTCTTAAAGTTTGGTTTTTAAATTTTTGTTTAAAACACCTCCCATCATCAGAGATTTTGATCTCTAGACAACATTAAGAAAAAGAAGAAGAGGGCAATGACGGTGCACACCTTTAATCCCAGCACTGAGGCAGCAGGGGCAGGTGGATCTTTGTGGGTTTGAAGGCAGTCAGTCAGGTCTACAGAGTGAGTTCCAGGATAGTCAGGGAAACAACAAAGAGAAACCCTTTCTTGAAAAACAACACAAATAAACAAAAAAATCCAGTAGTCTGAAAGTGTTCTTATTCACACCTTTTTTTTTCTTTGTGTTTTTTTTTTGTTTTTTGTGACAGAGTTGTTCTGTGTAGCCTGTCATGGAACTAGCTCTTGTAGACCAGGCTGGCCTCCAACTCACAGAGATCTGCCTGCCTCTACCTCCTAAATGCTGGGATTAAAGGCGTGCGCCACCACCCCCAGCTTTTAATTCACACTTTTCATCTTACCATCTAGTACACATCTCACTAAAAACACAATGGTAACATTTCTGAAAGAGAAGCTTAGACAATAAATGATTTAGAAAACAACCTTTTTCTAGAGACATCATTAATTATTTAGGCGAAATAAACTAAAGTTACAGAGACACAGAGGGTATGTGTTATATTCACATTACGTAAAAGGATAGCTTACATGTTTCGGTGGACAAGAACAAACATAACATAAACAAGAGGCCAATATAAACGGTAGGGTGACACTGACCAGAAGGCCCAACTAAAGCAGTCATAATACAGTACACCTAAGCCCTCTGTTCCGTTAAACTTAATGAATACTGGGAATACTAACAGAGAAAGAGGTCCAACCCCAAATTTTGGTCTCATAGTGCTGATACAAGCTTTATACTAAATAAAAAGAATTAGGGAAGCACATATATTTAATTATGAAAGGTGTGGACCCACTAAAGGTTGTATCAACTCCTATATAACAAGAAGCTGTTAATCTGTCAGTAATTACTGTCATTCCCAAGAAGACTCCTGGTTCCTAGAAGACAATCTGTACCAGGGTACACAGTCTTCCCATCACAGGTAACTTGGTCTCATCCTGAAAAATAGTCTCCCCGTTCCACGTTATTGTTCAAGGTGACTGATGGTTTAAGAAATGACTCATCCTTGTGCCTGAGTTATCACTCACTTATAAATAGCCATTTCTTGAATGATTAATGTGCCTACTTGCCCATTAAACAGGTGACACTAAGAACAGGAAACAAATGAAGAATGGAGACTGAAATTTCAGGCTTTCATCATGTCTTAATTCCCACTCTAGACCAAGGAAAGAGCCAATGCTTTCCAGGCACGCCAGCTTCTTGGAACCTGTTACAATATGTATTTCTTGAACAACAGATACAAATGTGTTTATTCACTTTAAGTATGAGGCAACCTCTAGCTCATTTATATCAACATTATATGTATGAGGGAAAAAAGGGAGGACAGAAAGGAAGAGAAGACACTTCTATTAGAAAAATAATCCATTTAATGAACTTTATTTGTAAAATATCATCAACTGAGTAAAATGTGAAGAAAACTTTCTACCTAATCCAGTTATTCTTAGGAAGAAAACTTTGAAATAGTATCTCGTTCTATGGTGTACCTTCACATCTTTCAAACAAATACTACAAATCGAAATGTTTTCAGTGGTGCTATGCTGAAGCTACACAGTAGGCGCATGACAACACAGTATAACTACACATGTCCTTAATCAAAGTCTTCTACAATGGTGCTTGTCACACTATTTCTCTGCCTTTTGCATTCATTGTGGGTGAATTTAAAAAAAAAATCTTTTATACCATGACATAAAAAAAACTAAGGTGCTTTTTAACACTAAACTGGAATTAAAGCAAAAATATTCTACAACTCCTATCCTGTCCTGTGAGATAAGTCAGACCTTTAGGATACCTGCATTATGAATAAATGTTAGTTACCTCAAAACCACTTCTTGACCAAACAGAATACAATCGGGTACTAGTGCTTAAGTTACATTACCTATGTATCTAAAGAAATATATTCTACCTGGAGAAATATTAGACATAATAACAAGGAAAAGTAACAATGGCAAATTCAAGAAGTAATCAAAGTAAATAAATGGCACCATAAAGTATCAGTAACTCAAAAACTGAGTAATTTTATGTATCATAGGTGTCCCCAAATTTGACTCAAATTATTTGAAGATCATCTTTTACAATGCAATGCAGCTAAAGATAATGCATTTCTAGTAAAGCTTTCTGTGCTTGTTTTGTCTATATGATGCTGGAGTTTTAACCCAGAGCCTCACACATGCTAGTCAAGTACTACACTGACCCCTCAGCCCTCACTTTAAAGTTATGTTTTCCTTTTATATTTAAAATCAATAAGGTCTCATTATGTGGCTCAAATTGGCCTCAAACTCATGACCCCTCTTGCCTCAGTTTTCTAAATGCTGAGATTACAAGCAGGTACTACCACACTCAGCCCAAAGGTACAGTCTTATTTCCTGATAATGCTACAGTAACTTTTACACATTATGATACATTATAACATACCCACATATCAGCATCAAAACGATGGGTTACTGTGCCACTCCATCTAACCCTCATGGACACTACATAGTACTATGTATAGCTTTATAGGATGTATCGCTAAAATCAAAAGATAACATCAAAAGCTGAACTGGGGAGGTTTTATCTAATAATAATAACAGAAGATAAAACAGTATCTTCTAAAAGATTAAAGGAGTGCTTAACTTCAGTTCTAAGATTTAATTAATAAAATATATTAAGGATTTAATTTCAGAATACTTAAAACAACAAGTAAAAGACCATAATAACAGAAATATAAGCAAAAGAATAGAACCCTCTATTTGAAAGTAAAGTACCAAATCTGGGAAAATATATGATTACAGGATCAATAATCTCTAGAATTTACTACTTGTAGATGACAACAGGATATATGATTAATTTGTTAAATTCATAAGAAGTTAAAATGACCTATTTCCAACAACATCTTTATTTCACCTTACATACTACTGAAAAAAATCTAAATGTAAAGGACATGTTATCTCAACGTCACTGTAATACACGCTCAACTGTAAAAATAATCCAGTTCTAGAACAATACTTTCTCTAGCAAAAGCAGGACCTTAAAGTTTCCATTTCCAACCATTTCAAATAAATGTCTTCAACTTATTCACAGAAAAGCAGTATTCCAAAATTCCAAGAACTTAGCATCTAATTTTAAGATCTGTCCAGAGCAGAAGTAGTAAGAATTTAAACCAGATACTTAAACATGAGAGCAGTCACTCACAGAGGAATATGAGAGGCAGGAAAGACAAGAAGAACAACACTAAAAGAAACATCCATCAAGAACAAGACCTGGAAAAGAAACCAAAACTTAGAATTAAAGATCAAATGAGATTGGGCAGGATGGGAAAAGGGAGAGGGAAAAGATGAAATAAGCAGATAATCCAATGAAATAATACAAAATATTAATAGAAAACCCAATGAGAATAAAATATTAGTAGGAAAATAATAATTTGAATGCAAGAATTATACAAAAGACTGAAAATTCATTGAAGACTTCATTTACAAACATTATAATCTGATATAGCACACTAAAGCTCAGCCAACAGTCATCAAAGTATCAAAACCTAACACCCTTAAATAGCATATGATTAAATGTATTAGATTTTGCCATATGAACAAAATGGTTCAGATCGTCAATCATGAAATAAATAAAATGTTAAAAACTACTATCTATTTTTCTTAATAGTAAAGAAGATCCAAGGTATTTATAATAAAAGTAGCAGCCTAAATATAAGTTGACGGGTTAGAATTTAACAATGAGAAATGTTTTAAATTGGTATCAAATTTATTCAAATTAAATGAATTAAAGTTGTGTCAATGCCAAGAAATAGAAAGCAGAATAATTTAACTGTAATATAAGAGATTAAACTAAAAAAAAAACTAAAGTCTATTTTTACGCAGCTCTTGGAATTATATGTAATTACACAATACAAATGTTTGCTTGTATGTATATGCACCACATGCATGTCTAGTGGTTTCAGACATCAAAAGTAAGCATCAAGTACCCTGGAACTAGAGTTATAGATGGTGGTAAGCCATCATGTAGATGCTCAGAAATGGGTCATGGTCCTCTATAAAAGCATCAAGCATTCTTAATGCCCAAACCATTCCTCTAGCCTCTAGATTAATTTTAAAGTATATGTTATACATGTTATTGACATCTCTTAAAGGTGATATTGAGTAAATAAAATCAATTAGTGAATTTGATTATACAAGTTTCTTACCAAAAGAACAAGTGGATTTTTAATAAAACTCTGTAAGATACATACACTAAATGATATTATAAAACTTTTATGTGCATTAAAATTCTCTGATATATCTGTAATTATGCTCTGCTCCAGCTCATCTCCTTTAAGTACATTACCACTTAAATGCTGATTATGTTGACAAAATATGCAATAATATATATAATCATAAACTCTCTATCACAAAGAAAGTATTCATATAATAAGGTAATAATATCCATTCGCCAAATGTCTTCACTCTAAATACTAGTCAAGTAGAAAAAAAACAGGCTATTCTATTCAGAACAGAAAATTTACATGCATGATAAAACAAATTATGCCAAAACTAAAATTGAATCCCATTCTACAATCAAACAGTCTGAGGACAATACAATTCAAGGTATTCATTTATACATTTGAACCTCACAACAAAACCTAAGAAAGTTACACCCCTTTTCCCATTTAAAAAAAAAACAAAACAAGTAAAAAGCTAATGCCTAATTTGCTGAAACAAATAGGCTGGTAAGTCATACTAGAAAGTTCTTTCCTATCTAGACATGATTCAAATCTAAGCCAATAACACAGTATTTAAAAAAAAAAAAAAAAAAAAAAAAAAGCAAGACCAAAACAACTAAGTTTTTTTTTAAAAAAAAAAGGAAAGAAATTCACAAAGAAGTTGTTGTTATTTAAAAACTTGAGGCAAAACTGCTATGCAAAGGCTTGTTTTGAATTAAAAAAAAAATACCATGCATTAGACTTAGCAATGGCTTCTTAAAGCAATTTGTAAAATTTCAAGTCTAATTTTAAAATTTATGTATAAAATATAGTATGTTAATTATGGGCTATTCATGTAGCACTTAGGAAATGTATAAGATTAACTTTCAAAAGCTTAAGAGATATATTGGAGGTTGGAAGAATTTCTCAGCAGCAAATATCCTGTGCTGCTCTCATGGAGGACCTGGGTTAGTTTCCCAGGACCTACATGGTGGTTCACAAGCATCTTGAAATATATGTTGTAAAAATTACTTCAAGGGTAATATCCACAAGTCGTATAATACGTACCAGTCTAAAAATATAGTCATAAAATCTTGTGATGTGGAGGTAATTTCTATAACATATTCAAATCCTATAGTTTCTTTTTCAAAGGAAAAAAAAAATCAATAAAATCTCTTCCCATACATGTGTCTTGACAGGTGAATAGTAAAAAGCACCCTGAGTTATGAATTTACATGAAAACTTCTTGTAATTAGCTTCTCTCAAAAGCTAAAAATGTCTGCTACAGCATAAGCATACACAACTATAACAAAAATACCTAATGGATTTGAAAGAAAATGGTTTCTCTTAAAATTTAAACAGACTACTCATGATAACACTGAATGAAAAATTTATCATTGAGCAAGTAATATTAAATACATCAACAAAGCTATAACAAACATGTAAGTCAAACTGGGAATATATACACACATATTTTTTTATTTTTATATATGTATATATAGAACAGTCTAGGTCAATAAGGAAAGATACAACTTACTGACTCCTCTTTGTGCTCAACATTTCCACCTTAGCATAAACAGGACAACAGTTTCTTAAATGCTTACAGAAATACAATGTAAATTCTACAATCTTTACTGCCAAAGAAAAACAGAATTTAGTGGCTCAAAGCTACAACTGACTGCAAAGCCATATTTTTTAAGTGCTCCCAAGTACTTGGCTTCTTCTTTAGGAACCTGGCACCTGCTTTATTTTAGATCAGGAACTTAAAACCAACTGGGGCTTTGGGGTTAACATCTACTGACTAATGAGTGAGGCATCTCAAAGAAACAAAATAGCCATAGCTCAGGCTACTGTGAAAATCCACATATGAGTGGATAATACCATAAACTTAATATAAAAAAAAGAAACTTAATATATAGATTATGACACTCTTTTAAAATAAGAAGTAAAAGTTGAAGTTACAACAGATTCCTAATATATTTGAGGCAAATTTTAGATCAACGAAAAGAATTATGCGATGCTGGAGAGAAGGGTCAGCAGTTTAAGAGCACTGACTGCTCTTCCAAAGGACCTGGGTTCAATTCCAAGCACCCACATGGCAGCTTGCAACTGTCTGTAACTCCAGGATCCAACACTCTAACACAGACATAACAATAAAATGAACATAAACAATAAAATTAAAATAAATTTTAAAGCATAGATCTACTAGGAAAACAGATGTCAAAAAAAGAATAATGCTAGACGTAGATCAACAAGATACAGGATAATGCACTGGCATTTAAGAACATCAGGCCACATCTAGCTCAGAGAAGAAACTCTGCTACAATCACTAAACAACTCAATCTTTCAAATCTGTTTTCCATGTTCTTCCTTTCATCACAGAGTTTTTATTCTAACTTTTTGTTTACGATTCCCAATTTGTGTTTTCTTGCTTTTCTCGCACCTACTCAAAGTTCAGGTCCATTTTCAAGCATTAACTCTTCAATGTACACAGTTGCTACAATAATAATTTCATATTCAAGTTACTCACTAACTCTTCTCCAAAAGACCATAAATCAAGCCTACACTATAGTATGTCTGGTTTTGTTCATCTCTGTTGTCTCTGTATCCACCAGATGACATGATATACAGGAAGCATCCAAAAGATTATTTGTAGGTGGAAGGGGGGGGGGGGGAGGAAGGGAGGCTTCCTAGGTCAGGCAGCCCAAAAGGAAGAAATCTTTGAGCACCTATTCTACCTTGGCTGGTCTGAGATCTAGACGGACTCAAAGCCAAAACATTACTGCTAGTATAGTACTACCAGAACACTGTAAGCAGAAAAGAACAAATTAGTCAACGAAGAACAATGAGCAGAATTTTATAAAAATGTAGGGAAGTTATAACGTATAACTTCTTTTAAGAATTATAACCTGGATGAAATAGAGATTTTATATTATCCTAAATAACAAAAGTAGTGGTGATATTCTTATACCTCCATTTTGTATGTGCTATCTTAAAATGGTTCACCATAAAAGATTTAAGAACTACTTACTATAGCTATTGGACTTAATCCAAGTGAACATTTAAAGAAAAGCTTTCAAATTTGTACAATTTCATTCCTCAAATATGAAGACAGTGCCTGCTGAGATGCTTGCATGCCTTTAATCTTAGCACTAGGAAGGCAAAGACATGGTCTTTGTGAGGTTAAGGACAACCTGATCTACATTATCAAGTTCCAGGACAGTCAGGGCTATGGAAAAAGATCCTTTCTCAAAACAAACAAAAATGAAAGAAATAGTTGCTGGAGTTTATAAACTTTATACATGATCTTAAGTAGGCTAGACTAGAGAAAAGTTAAGTGGTACTTAATGAAATCATAAAATCCCTATGAATAACAAGAATCAACTCCAAGAACATCTTCCCTCTCCAGAGAAAGGACACAAAGGTTCCTTGCCACACCCCAACTAAAAATAAACAAACAAACAAATAAAGCAAAAAACCTTTACCATATCCTACTTACTATATAATAAAAAGCATTTCCAAGTAATTCTTTCTGGTTTTTTTTTGGATGGTAGTGGAGAGAGTTTCACACTCTGGCTGGCCTAGAACTAGACAGACCAGGCTGATCTCAAGTTTACAGCCATCCTCCTGTTTCTGCATCCCAAGTATTCAGAATATTGATGCACCGCACTACATACACTCAAATGACATTTTCTTAATCAGTGATGATCCATTAACAAATTATATATACTACAAAAACATATGAAACATAACTAAAATGGCTTTTAAATTTAAACTTCATATACTCTCATTATTACTACTAAACCAAAACACTAATATATGAACTATATGAAGAATTTCCCTCAATAAGTTTCTATTTCCAACCCACAACTTTAAGCTAGTTTTATTTAAATAAATTCTGTGTAATATTAGTTCTTTCTAAGAATATTCCCATCCAAAGTGAGTAAAGAGAAAACCACCAATGAAGACTCTTTTCTTCAATAATCGCATGTTAAAAAACATTCACATTCCTCTATCACAGAAACTATTTGATCTAAGGTTTCTTAGAACATTAAAAAATGCTGGGGGCAGGTTTGAGAGATGGCTCAGTGGTTAAGATCACTGGATGTTCTTCCAGAGGACACATGTTCGATTCCTAGCACCCACATAGCAGCTCACATATGTCTGTAGCTCCAGTTACAAGACTTATCAATCCAATAGCCTCTTATGACCTCTATGGACACAGACACACAATATCTAGAATAGATTAGATTAGATTAGATTAGATCGATCAATAGATCCATAGATAATAGAATTTTTTAAAAAAGAAAGAATGAATCCCAGGAACTTATCTTGAAGCAAAGTTCCATCTAAGGTAAGTTCTGAAAACAATTATGCTCCTTGGGACTGTGGAACCATTAAATGTCAAACATATTCCTTAACTATCTAAGTCAAAGTTTAAACAGAAGCTAGGTGAAGCAATGTGTACCTGAACCCCATATATGTCAAGGAAAAGACAGATGGAGTTCCCCTCACATAAAATAAAAGGCTAGTGATCTACAAAGTGAGATCCCTTTAGGTACATGGCTCATGCCTTTAATCCCAGCACTCAGAAAGCAGAGGCAGGTGGATAATTTATGAGTTTGAGGTTACCCTGGTCCATATACCAAATCCTAAGCCAACCAAGGCTACATAGTGAAATTTTGTCTTTAAAAAGTGATACCAAGATACAATAAAAATAAATAAAGTGAGATTCCCCACCTCAAGAAAAGGTTAGCTGAATTCCCTCCACAGATTTGGGTATTAAAGGTGTTAAATTCAAGTGCACCTGTAACATGAGGGCCTGTTTGTTGGGGTTTCGGTCCTGCCCGGTATCCCACAGCCAGAAAGCCCCCAAGAAAATCACACAGAGATCTCCATAAGTTATAAAACTGATTAGCCCATTAGCTTAGTCTTCTTATTAGATCTTGTAGCTTATATTAACCCATTATTCTTATCTATGTTAGCCACATGACTCGGTACCTTTCTCAGCCAGGCAGATTACATCTTGCTTCTTCTGTGGTCTGGGCAGGACTGAGGAGGGAGCTTCCTGCTTCCCAGAATACACCTGTTCTCATCGCCCCACCTCTACTTCCTGTCTGGTTGACCCACCTATACTTCCTGCCTGGCCAATCAGCGTTTATTTAAGACATGATTAACAGAATACAGACAATAAGTGCAGGTCCCCAGAGTCCTTGGATCTACTGAACCTGGAAGTACACGCTTTTGTGTCCAACAAACTTCTGTGAATTGTTTGTTGTGAGTTGTGCAAGGAACCAACTTGGCTCCTTGGGAAGAGCTGCAAGTGTTCTTAACCACTGAATCATCTCTCTAACTCCTCAATATTTTAGATCTTTATTATCAAACACTTGTAGGACTTTTAGTCATACAAGTTTTAGTAACTTAGACTTGGGAACTGACCAGTAAAACACAACACATATAGTAAAACACCTAACACATACAGAAAAAAATAAATTGTATAAAAATTATTAATGTACTGATCTAGTCATGTATCAAGAAGATTCTATTCTGATACTGAAGTTAAAAGTTACAAAGATTAATTCTAATGCAGATAAACCCTAATTTTGGGAACTATGTGAACTAGGCACATTAAAAATTTTAAGAACATTGGCAACTATGAATTATACATATAAAATCAGGGAAACAAAAGCTTTTACATTAATATACATTTGCCTGTCTTGATAGTACAAGAGAAATTTTCCGAACAGCAGAATGAGATAAGAAGCTGTTGCAGCTCACAAATGATAATTTCAAAGCAAAAGAGAAGGGGAAAATACTAAATTGGAAGGATAAGTTTGAGGAATAACTAAAAATAAACTTATCTAAAAAACATTCCTTGTCTATGTATTTTAATTCTAGCAAATAATCAGCATATGAAAAGTAGCAGTTCTGGTTACTGAAATAATAAAACTAAACAGACATCTGACCACTTTCAGTTTTTTTGTTGCATTAGTAAACAATCCTTTTTTATGATTAGTTTATTGTGTTTAAATGCCTACAGCATAAATTTATTCAAATTCATTTTTTATATTTAGAAGCTCATATAAAAAAAAATTCCATGGCGCTCAGAGCCATGAGTAAGAAAAAACCTTTAACAAAAAAAAACCTAATTTTTAATGGTTACCTAAGAGTAACTTCAGTTCCCTGGCAATTTACTTTGGAAATTAGCAACAGACAAACACTGTGTCCAAGAAACATCAACTAACTAAATCACACAGAAATTTAATTCAAACCAAGCATGCTGGCATATGCTTTTAGTGGTACAAGCACTAGGGAGGCAAAGCTAGGTGGATTTCTGTTCAAGGTCAGCCTGGTCTACATAGTGAGTTTCAGAACAACTAAAACCACAAAGTGAGACCCTGTTTCTTAAAAATATAAACATAGCCGGGCGATGGTGGCGCACGCCTTTAATCCCAGCACTCGGGAGGCAGAGGCAGGCGGATCTCTGTGAGTTCGAGACCACCTGGTCTACAGAGCTAGTTCCAGGACAGGCTCCAAAGCCACAGAGAAACCCTGTCTCGAAAAAAACCAAAAAAAAATAAATAAATAAACATAAACAAAGAACAAAATAATGAACTTCAGTTAAACCTTACCACCATTAATTAAATTCTAAAATCAGAAACAACCAAACAAATGACATAAGATATCTGATCTTTTACCACTTTTGCTCTTGCTCACTAAACTGGAAAACACTGGCCTTCTTATCACTGTCTACTGAGTCCATTTTTAACCCTGTTGTTCCTTTGGGGAATGCTCTTCTGGCAGGACTTTGACCTCAGAGAGAGGCCTCTTTGACTACCCTCAGAAGCGGTTACACCTGTAGTATTCAGGGTCAAAGACATGACATGAGTGCTCAATAAATGCTTGCTGAATGAATCTGTAAGCCTACAGACAATTTCAATGACACAAAAACAAATCTGGCCATTTAAAAACATATTAGCAAAATACTTGATAGAGTATCAATTTGAAATTTAAAAAACCAAAACTTCATAGATTTATGGCAAATTCTAAGTATAAAATTAAATTTGAACTCAGAAATCACAATAAATATATTATCATTTCATGTCATGTGAGGTGTGTAAATATCTGATGACCTACAAGCAAAGACAAAAGCAACAGTCTTAGGTCTTAAGTATATAGCCAATGCATACGCATAGTATTTTAAAATATAAGATGCATGCATCAAAATATACAAATGCAAAATAGAATTTAAAGTATACCTTACCTACATCATAAAATACTGTCATTTGCTACACAACAATGAGAAGTGTTAAACAGAAAGAAGTTAGGCTATTTCTGTCCAGGCTATTTTAGTTATGGAACAGCTTTTAAAAAATAAAATTAGAGAGCCTACTCAGGAAATTGAGAAAGGAAGATTCCTGGAGCCCAGAACTTCTAAGTCCAACTTAAAAACAACATGGCAAAAGCAAGAAAGACAGCATAGGGGGCCAAGAGCAAGAAAGGAGAAAGAGGCAAGAAAGACAGGAAGGGAGGGGTAAGGAAGGGCAGGAGAGAGGAACAGAGAAGGGAAGAGAAAGAAAAGAAGGGGAAGATAAAAACAAATGAGCTAACTGAAAATCTTTGAACCAAAGACTTCTATTCATGAATATATAAATATTTGGTTCCAATAAGTGTCTGTAAAAGTACTCCATCAACTATTACACTCTGTTTACTCATTAACTGATCTGAAGACAGACCCCATGTCACTGAGCAGTCTCAGCAACGGCTTTATCACTGAACAGATCCAGTCCCATTCTTATTTTTCCAAAGACAATTACATTTGAAAGAACATAAGATATTAGACCAAAAGCGGGGGGTTCCATATGACCTTCAACTCAATGGTTTTAAACATCCCAAGTTTCAAACTAGTCAAGACACTTATAAATTCAAAATCTGATCAGAAAAAAGAAGAAAAAGGGAAAAAGGGGAAAACACTCATGAATCAAATAATATCACACAGACCTATCAGTACTACAACGATCACTAAAAAATAAATGCTTCAATTAGAAAATGCTAGAGAATAAAAATATACCATCTGCTACTCACATAAAACACCTGGAACAAATAACCTCTGCAGTCATAAAAACTTACCGTTACAGATTTCAGTGTCATGCCATGGTATGTGCCCATAGTATCAATCTTAAAGCCTTCCGTTTCTGCAAAGAAAAGAACTTACTATTATTTATGTATTTCATTACACACATAAAAAAATTTCAATCATAATTTACATTACACCTAACAATTCAACAGTGTAATAAGGCCTTACTTAAATATACTATACACAGTTTTATCACATATCCTAAAAATTAAAAACTTTTGAGACACTAGTTGCAAAATATATTCATTAAATGACAAAGCATTGACTTCATAGAATTTGGTTAAGATTATTTTTCAAACTTAATTTGAAAACCACACTAAAGAGCTAAAGAGAAGAATCAACAGTTAAGAGCATTAGCTACTTATGCAAAAGACCCAGGTTCAATTCCCAGCACACATAATCCTCCCAAAACTTCATTTAACTTCAGTTTCGGGGGATCTGATACCCTCTTCTGGCGTTATGGACACCAGGGACATGTGTGGTGCATAAACATACACATAGGCAAAATATCCATATGCATAAAAATGAAATAGAACTTAAATCACACTAAATAAAAGCTTTTAATCCCTTTATTTTTAGTAACTACTAAATGATTGTATCTATAAAAGCATGTAAAATAGAAAGTTCATAAATTATACCAAGTTTTGTTCTGAAGTTTAATGTAAGGGACAAATTATACATTAATTAAAAAATGGTGGTATAAACAATGAGTTGCAGGACATACGTGCAACATGCTCGCCCTCGCTCTCTGTTAAAAGTAAACATTTAATTCTATACATTCATGGCAATTTATTTCACATTTCTGTTGTGGTTCTCGCTATGGTCAATCAACTAACGGTCATCAATTTGGAACTTTGACAATATTTTTCCAGAGGAAGAATGATATAAACATTCTATATATTATTAAAACAAAACATGCACTGTTTAAATTTCACCTAGGTTATATAACTACCAGAGAAATATTTTTAATTTGAAAAATTCATATAGTATGCTCTAGTCTTCTTGGGAAAGATCACACAGCAAATATTTTACAGACTACAGACCAAATACCTTTGTATCAACTCTAAGATTTTGTAGCTGTGGTGCAGAAACAAGATGTGTAATATGCGTATACATGGAGAAGCTGGAGATGGCACTTAAAGGATTAGATTTGCTATGAATTGCTTTATTTAATCATTCCATAAGAAAACAGCAGTGAATTAAAACTTGGATCACTATCTTTGTGTGGCACCTATTCACCATGTGTAGTGGGAGCTGCGGGCTGTGTTCCTGCCGCCCCAGCTCCTGGTCGCCTGGCTAGCTTATGCCCCGAAATAACAACACACAAACTGTATTCTTTTAAACGCTGCTTGGCCCATTATATCTAGCCTCTTCTCGGCTAACTCTGCACCTGGACTAGCCCATTTCTAATAATGTGTGTAGCACCCCAAGGTGCGCTAACCGGGAAGATTCTAGCCTACGTCCATCCTGGGTCGGAGCTTCATCGCATCTGCCCCGGAGAAGAGCAGCATCGCTTCTGGCTCTGAAAGGAGCTGCCCTGCATCTAAGCTCACTTCCTCTTCCTCCCAGCATTCTGTTCTGTTTACTCCACCCACCTATGTTCTAACCTATGAGGGCCAAGCAGTTTCTTTATTATTTAACCAATGACCTTCCTCCATCAACCATATACCTTTCTCTGGTACATGAAGTCAGCACATATAATTCACTCATCAAAGCAATACAGCCTTTTTAAAAATTGCCTGGAGATGCCGGGCGATGGTGGCACACGCCTTTAATCCCAGCACTCGGGAGGCAGAGGCAGGCGGATCTTGTGAGTTCGAGACCAGCCTGGTGTACAGAGCTAGTTCCAGGACAGGCTCCAAAGCCACAGAGAAACCCTGTCTCGAAAAACCAAAAAAAAAAAAAAATTGCCTGGAGACTTAAGATTATACAGAGAAAAAAGTAAACATTAAACTTTCAGTATTTCTATCTCCTGTCTTCATAAGTGAAATCAAAATAAATGAAATTTTCAAGAAAAACTGGTGGTAGTCTCACCTCACTAATAAAGAAATGGCTCACAATTGCATTAGGTAGACTGTCAAGCGAGCTGTAACAAAATTTGCTCTCACACTTGCTCCAAGTCTATGCTTCCCCTACCTCTTAATATACACATTCATAGTTTGGAAAACAATTCAACACACAACATTCCCCATCCCAAAATTCTTTATAACCACAACAACCATCAATAATAGCAAACATTTGTGGGTAGTGCATTACATTATCAGACATTATTCTAGAACTTCATCTTCTGTACCAGGTGTATACCAAAAGCAACACTATGAAATAAGTTATCAGTACTATTTAATATTTAATTATAGATATGAGGTAAGAGAGAATAGAGTTGAAATAACAATTAAATCCACACAAAAATTAACTGAAACACAAGTCATCTGGATCCAGAATCAAAGCTACCAACAAAAGGTTAACCAATTTTGTTATGTAGAGTCCAAATACTCTTTTCAGGTGTTGTAGGCTGTATGCCCTCTCAAAACTAACTAAAAGAACTAAACAGCTATAGATCACATATGAACAAGTAAATCTAAACAGCTGTAGATCACACATAAATGAGTAAATCTAAACAGCTGTGGATCACATATGAATGAGTAAATCTAAACAGCTGTAGATCACACATAAATGAGTAAATCTAAACAGCTATAGATCACATATGAATGAGTAAATCTGGCTGTGTTTAAACTACAACAACAATAACAAAAGCTTTATTACAAAAGGAGGTGATTGAACTAGACAGATCTGGACTACAGAGGTTATTTAAGAATCCTTATTCTTAAATATCAAACTACACTGCCACTCAAGCTCAGCACAATGATAGGACAAACATAAGGATAAGCCTTTGCTTATCCATACCTTCTTTGCCTTTGAATCTCTCCTGGTCATATCTGTTGTAGGCCGCTGGGATAGGCTGCTTTGTACGCAAAGTAGGATCCTAAACAGAGATGCAAGTCAATATTTTTAAATATTACTTAACACTCGTAAAGCCTGATACAGACACATATAAAATAAGTATTATTACCAATATGAGCCAAAAGACAGAACAAGGTAAGAAGACTACTTGGCATTTGATGAGTAGGATTCACTTTCAATATTATTTGCTACAAAAAATGACAAATAAGAACAAACAAACAATTTCAAATGTACTTATACCAAACTGCAGATAATATGGTAAGCAGAGATATTCAAATTACTTAAATGACTGTGAAATAATACTCTCTACAATGATAATCTGAACAGAGTGAGTTCCAGGAGGGCTACACAAAGGTCTGTTGCAAAAAACCAAAAGTAAAAAGATGTTCAATAAACACTTAAAAATGTATACTCTAAAAGCAATAGATGTAGTTGTTAAAACTTAAAAAAAGCAACTTTCTAATTATGTATAAATTAATTCAAATATTCCTTACTAAACTCATAGTCTATAATAACCTAAAAACACCTTAAAGGTACTTGGAAAAATCATATTTATATATTCTTCATTCTGTTACAATAGGATTACACTCAAACATTACAAAAGAAAAGTTATCAAAGACTATAGCTGCTATAGATCATACATATGATCTATATGATCAAATGCCAAACATAAAAATTTCAACGGTTTTAATGACTGTAAAATACACCATAGAATACTCACATTCACAAAGACAATGGTTTACTGTTTTTAAGGCTTCATATTCTTCCCACCAATTACTATGACAGGTGTCTGATTTGTTATTGTAAGCATCTTATGCTTTAACATCACAGCACTTATTATACTTCATTTCATAGATTTAGGTTTAATTTACTACAATATGAACTCAAAACAGGACAGAGACTATGACATTGTATTCTTTTATCTCTGGATGCTCAGAACACTGCATAGCAACTAGATGCTATTTGTGGTAGGTCAACTAAAAGTATCTGTTTAAATATTATCAACAACTCAGGAGGCTGGAGAGATAGCTCAGCACAGAGGTCCTGAGTTCAATTCCCAGCAACCACATGATGGCTCACAACCATCTGTAATGAGATCTGGTTCCTTCTTCTGACCTGCAGATGTAAATGCAGACAGAACACTGCATACATAATAAATAGATAAATCTTTTAAAAAAAAAAAAAAAAAAAAAAAAGCTTGGTATTTGTAAAAATTAAGTATCAATAATTCCATGCTTAAATAAAATTACTTCCAAGGCTATGTTTAGTACCAAAGTTTTTCCAAATTCTACAAAAAAAGTGAAATCAATTTGAATTATATTTTTTGTCTTTCTTGAATCTTGAGGACAGGTAATGGATTTACAGCAAACTAGAGGGTATTTTCTAATTTAAATGGAGACGATAAAGCATGCATGAATTTAGGGTTTGGAGAATCCTAAGCAATACTGAAACAGTGAGGCAGTCAACTTAGCAGAAGAGCTAAAGCTGAGGTACAACGAATGGGCCATACGGCAGGTGACAAGGGAAAATAAATATACCAATATAAAATGGTCACCAAAGATTTCAAACAAGTCCAAAATGGAAGGTAGTGATTTATATTTTTAATAATAGTTAACAATTTTCTCAAGCGATAAACAGACTAGCTACAGTTAACCTAAAAATTAACTTAGAAGGCTTTTCCTAATTAACCCCTTTTCAGACTCTCATCCAGGTATACATCAAGAACGACCCAAAATTACTGCTGAGTTAACTTTTAAAACTAGAGAGGGTCTTTATAGCCTTGGCGTATGCTAAAGTAGCAAGCTTATACCCTACTGTTGTAAAATGTTTAAGATGTCAAAATTACAAGATAAAATACAATATAAACATCACTTTCTTAAAACAATAGAAGCAGAAAAGATTCTTACCACAGGGGCTGTATTTGGAGCAGGCCGCTGTTCAGGGGCACGCCCTTCTTCTCTGGCTTTTACAGATTGAAGAATTGCAAAAATGTTCTTGGAAAAATTCTAAAACATAAATAAATTCTAATTAAACTCAATGTACATGTGCAAAAGCAGTAGTTTTTCCATTAAGTGATTTATATTCAAACTTTCTTTCTACTAAAGTTTCCTATTTTACAAGGTACAATAATTGCTTTGGTTTGGAAGTGACTGGTCTCCCAAGGATTGCTATGTGAGATAAGTGCTCCTAAATGTAGGATGTAGAGGTAGAGGAGACTTTAAAAGGTGAGGCCCAGTGAGGAACAATTAGCTATCTGAGCACTGCTATCAAAAGGGGTTGATAGTGGTCTTGAGGCATTACCACGTCACATAACAACAGGTGGAGCTGTGCAAACTTCAATTTTCAGTCTCCAGATCTTGAGCTAAATATCTTTCCTTCCCTCACCCCTAATGGTAGGCTCTCACATAGTCACGCAAGTGTTCTATACTAGCTATGTCCTAGCTCTAACCTCCTATGAAGCTCTTACCTTGTGTATTTCAGTGAGGTAATAGAAAACAAGCTACTGTAATTATACATAAAAATAAACGCCAACTACCCTGAGTCTGGTTATTACAAATACTTAAATAGACCAATTGTATACAATTTTTATTATTCTGCATCTACTCAAACATAGGAAACCAAGAAAAGTAACCATTTAAATATAACAGATTTCTGTGAAAGGGGACTACTAAATCCTCAAAGAGCATTAACCTCTGTGCTACATCTAGATTGCCAAAGACTTCCTCAGACGCCCAAAGGTTACAGATACTTGTAGGAGTCGCTGTACATTTTTTAAATCTGAAAAGACGGGAAGTAATCATAAATCAGCTGTTCCATTAATACCCAACACAGCCAACAAGGTGATTACTCTTTCCTTCATGAAATAAGCTTCCTCAGTCCTGACACATTCTCCGATGACTTTTTTGCCTAATGACTAACAGTATCCCCCAATGACTAATAATAGTTTTGGTTTCTTTGCCCCTCAACTAATCATTCAATGTTTTTTTTTTTTTTTTGGTTTTTTTTTTTTTTTTTTGGTTTTTCGAGACAGGGTTTCTCTGTGGCTTTGGAGTCTGTCCTGGAACTAGCTCTGTAGACCAGGCTGGTCTCGAACTCACAGAGATCCGCCTGCCTCTGCCTCCCGAGTGCTGGGATTAAAGGTGTGCGCCACCATCGCCCGGCAAATCATTCAATGGTTTAAAGAATATATATGCATCTATTATGAGCTAAATACCTTAACTAAATCCATGGATGATCAATAATCACATGGTTCCTGCTCTCATGTACTTCAAATGTAATACAATTCTCTTCTCTAGAAAATGAAGCATTCTGGAGCCACCAAAGTAGCTCAACAGGTAAAGCACCTGTAACAAAAGCCTATCTCCCAGAGTTCCATCCTTAGAAACCATGTAAAGGTAGAAGAAAGAGAATCAACTCCACAATATTATCCTTTAACTTCCCCATTTTCATGATAGCAAACGCAAACACACATACAGACACACGCACACAGGGCGGGCGCACACACACATGGAGTTATTTTTAAAAAAGAAATCTGGGGACTGGAGAGATGGCTCAGTCAAGAGTACTTGTTGCTCTCCCAAAAAGTTCAATTCCCAGGACCCACAAGGCAGCTTACAATCATCCCTAACTCCAGTTCCAGAAAAAGTGACATCCTGTTCTTGTCACCACAGGCTGTGTACAGTGTACTAACATATATGAAAACAAAATACTCATACATATAAAGTCTTTTTAAAGAAAAAAAGAAATTCAATTGCTTTGCTTCAACTACTCGTCCCATTTTACCATTCCATCTACTTTATTAGTTTTTACTTTGCAAAATTTGTTTTGTTTCCTAGTGAGACTAGCATCAACCTCATGGCCCACAAGCACAGTACTAACATGAAATTCTTTACTTTTGAATAAGTTACCTGTCTTATATTGCATCTCATTGCTGCTTGTACTAAACTATTATCTCAAGGCTAAAGACCAAAGCATCTTCAATCACTGCCTAGCTTCTATATGTTAAATATTATGCAAATGTATACAAAAGTTAGGTTCTATATTACCTGTATACCACTAGTATAATTACCACTATACTATGATACTAATTAGTTCCTGACTCTTTAAAGTAGCAAATATAGATCTCAGAACTTCTTTGCCATCTTAGAAACTATTGAGGACTCTTGCCGGGCAGTGTGTGGGCAGTGGTGGCTCACGTCTTTAATCCCAGCACTCAGGAGGCAGAGGCAGGGGGATCTCTGTGAGTTCAAGGCCAGCCTGGTCTACAAGAGCTAGTTCCAACATAGGCTCCAAAGCTACAGAGAAATCCTGTTTCAAAAAACCAAAGAAGAAACTATTGAGGACTCTTAAATACCTTTAAAGTTACAATTTATCACACTAAAGATTAAAACTGACAAATTTTTCAAGTAGGAATTCCTTTAAAAAAAAATAAGAAAAGCAAGATTCTATGCAAACATAATACATTTTATGAAAATTCTTTTCCAAAATCTACCCAAAAAGTAGTAAGACTAAAACTTCTAGCTTCAGCAGTAACGGGAAAAGGATTAAGAGATGTTCCAAGTGGAAAACATATCCATAAATACTAGCATTTCTACTCAATGCTAGTATTGAGTATATAAAATATAAATACACTTTTTTTTTTTTTGTGGTTTTGGTTTTTCAAGACAGGGTTTTTCTGTAGCTTTGGTTCCTGTCCTGGAACTAGCTCTTGTAGACCAGGCTGGCCTCAAACTCACAGAGATCCGCCTGCCTCTGCCTCCCGAGTCCTGGGATTAAAGGCATGCGCCACCACCGCCCAGAATTAAATATACTTTTTAAAGTATATAAAGTGTAATCTACTTTCTTTCATTCATGCATTGGTTCTCTGGAAAATATCTATCCCTGAGTTATGTAATTATATATATATATATATATATATCTTCCAAACATTAATATATTGTATTATTCAACATTTTAAAATATGTATTTGCTGAAGACATTTTCATTAAATCATAATTTTAATATGATTTACAAAAGTCTTACCAAAACAGTCAAAAATTAGAAAGCTGGAAAACTCATAGCAGAAAGAAATTCTACAAAATTTTGAATTTCTCAGGAAAGTTCACATCTTACCACTGGCAACAAATACTGCTTGTTGCTTTTCTTGACAAACTCTTTCAAGAGTATGTCTATAAAATACCTAAGTCTGAACAGCATTGTCATTCAAATAAAATGTGATGGTTTTCTTTTTTAAAATGTTCTTTAGTTAGTAATCCAAGCCATAACAGAAATGCTGCTCATAAAAGCAACCACAGCTTTTTTAATGTGCAGGACTGCTTTACACATTCAAACTTCATTAACTATATTAAAGTGCCACTATTTAGCTAAGGTTAAAACTGATAAGTGAAGAACGCCATGATTTGCTGCTAATGTTGGGTGACTCAAGTCAAGTACCAGCAGTTTTAGCAACCACGGCTTCTGTACCATCACTGCAAACGTCAGCACAGTGCCAAGTGCAAACAAAACCTCAGTTCTACTGTGAAAACATGAAAATCAGATCACTTCTAAAGTGATAAATTGAATGAAAGACCTAACTCTGAAAGAATCAATCAAAACAGCACCAGGAAGTTTTGTGTGCAAGAATTACAGGAGATGATTATCTTTGTACAAATATATTTATACAATTATATTATATATAAGATTCTACAATAAATTACTTTGATCTGAAAACATCCCCCAAAATCTATGTGTTAGAAACTTTATTTTCAATACAGTAGTACTGAAAAGTAGGATTTTTAAGAAGTGACTTTCAAAATAGATTAAGTGGAAACTAAATGAGCGGCTCAGTGATTTTACGAGTCAGTTTCTGATAAAATATTAATTATTTTCAGCCCTCTTTTTCGTTCCCTCTCTCTCACCCAGGTGATACCTTCCGTCATTTTTGATGCAGTAAGAAAGCCCTCATCAGATGCAGTTCCTTGATCTTGGACTTTCCAGCCTCTAGAATGGTGAACCACAGAAATGTCTATTCATTATAAATTACTCAGTCTGTGATACTCTGTTACAGCAGCACAAAACAGAATAAGTCATAATAATTGAATGGCACAGAAATTTGTTTGTTACAAGTTAATCTGTGATATTCTGTTACAGCAGCACAAAACAGAGTAAGACATTTAATATAATTTAATGATACTACAAAATCAGGTTGCTTTAACAAGGGTGTAGTAACTATATAAAGAGGATGAAAACTTGAACTTTCTTGCCCCTTAAAAATCAGAAAATAAGAGTCTGATCATAGGTAATAATGAACGTCATCTGACGTCTACACTAAGCTGGTGTTGTCACACTTGGCAACCTGAGTTCAATTCCAGGAACCCACAGAGTGAAAGGAAAAAACTGACTCTCAAGTGGTGTCTTCTAACCTCCACATGTGCACTGTGACAAATGTGTCCACACATGCACACTGAGCAAATGCAAAGTCTATGCTGCTCTAAGTGTCTTTAACATCTACAGACTTTAGCACATGAACACAGACAGTATATATACCTAGAAATCAGCAATCAAAATGTTTAATTTTGATCTTTAAAAATGATAATATTCAAAAATAAAAATTTTTAAAGATAATATTCATAAAAGCAAACCTAGCTTCTAAACAGTTGTTAAATGATTTGTTTTAAAAAATAATCACAGTGGTACCAACATTAAATTACAACACTTTTAAACTGGTACAATCCTGCCACCTAGAGTTGATAGAAAAGAGTTCATCTCAACAATTTAAAATTTTAATGTTTCAGACAGAAGAAAACTATAAGTTAAAGACTGCCAAGTTAAAATGAACTGAAAAAAAAAAAAGCCAGGCATAGTGGCACATACCTTTACTCTTTAATCATAATTCAGAGAAGGCAAAGGCTGGTGGATCACTGTGAATTCAAAGACAGCCTGGTCTACATAGTGAGTTCTGCACAGCCAGGGTTGCACAGTTAAACTCTGTCTCAAAACAAAACAAAAAGAACTAAAAAGTCACAGTATTAATCAAATATTAGTTATGTGAAACAATGAAAATGAGAATGCTATCATTTAACTGCAAATAACATAAAATGAAGAATGATTATAACCTCATATTGCTTAGAATTCCAAGCTCTAGAATGATCTTTTTTCATTACTAAATACATCGATATGGACACATGCACCACAGTGCAAATGCAGAAGTCAGAGAAAAACACTGTGTACTCAGTTTTCTCCTTCATCTCTCCAAAGAGTCTAGGGATCAAACCCAGGTTACCAGGATTGTGTGGGTAGCACCGTCACTCCAGAACTATCTCATTGGCTCTGGAAAAACGGCTTTTTTCTAAATTAAATTAATTTTACTTATTATTATTGTTGTGTGCACACACATGCATAATATGAATGTGGGAGGGAACATACATGCCACACCATGTGTGTAGGCCAGAGGACAACTCTGAGGAACTGTTTTTTTTTTCACCTTTACATGGCTTTTGGAGATTCAACCCAGGTTGCCAGGCTTGCACAATGAAGGTCTTTACCAGATGAGTCATCTGTCTGGCCCATGGAAAATGCTTCTTAAAATGTAAGACAAGTCAAAGTAAATAAAATAAAATAAATAGAAATTATTATTTTCCTTACACCCTTTCTAGTCATTTTATTCCTACCAAAACGGGACAGTAAATGAAAAGCTAAAGTTTCAATATTATTCTACAATTAAAACCAGTCAGGGCAGGTGGCACATACCTGTACTCACAGCACTTTGTAGGCAAACGCAGGCCTAAGCCACTAAGAAAGACCCTACCTCAAGAAAACCAAGAGGGTCTCTAAACATAAAGTCTCTTTCAATGTAAATCTCAGTTGCACAACAATCTCACACACTTCTTCAAATGTTCTACCAAACCACCACTGTTTGTGCAGCAATAGAGAATCAATGACAAAGGAAACTTAGAGAAAAGCCCACAACGCAGAGGAAAATATGTACACAGACTGATGTGTCTTTTCCAAGAGATTAATTGACATACTAGAGCGTCTAGTATTAAATCTTTAAATTTCTTTTATTAATGTGTATGGGGTGTGTGTGTGCATGGAGGTTAGAGGAAAACTGTGCAGTCAATTCTCTCTCCCTTCACATGGGTTCGCATGATCCTCAGACTATCAAACTCTCATTCAAATTCTTATCTTTCAAAACTTAAAGAGCATACATTTGCTCTGAGCAGAAGTTGAAAAGAATTAGTCATTAGCTAATTTATTAATTTATTTATAAACATAAAAAAATAAAACTTGAAACCTATTAGTAAATTTTAAACAATCCTACAACACTCCAAAGAATGAGTAAAATATTTAATTACCTTTCCTGTGCTTTGTAAGATAGTTGTTCTTGTTCTCCACACTCTCTCTCTGCTGACAATATCTCTGGTCACATCTACCTCAGCATCCACAAAACTCCTCTGTTTAAGGGCAGTTATATCATCATCTAGATCAGTCTTGATAGTAGATCTTTTCTTAGCCATAATTTTGGCTTTGATTGCAGCAATTTTTTCCACCGACATGGCTTCAGACAAAGACCTAAAAGTAATTTATTTTTAAAATTTCACAGCAAAGATTCCTTCTGTACAACATTTATACTGTTGCACTTAAATTGACGATTTAAAAGAGGAAAAAAAAACACCACTGCAGGCGACAATACGCTTTTCTATAAACCTTAATATTTTATAGTCACACAGAATTTTACAGACAACAGTTCATAAAGACAATACTCTAAAAGCAAGTTAGTAATTTATTTTAATTTTATGAGTATGAGTGATTTACCTACATGTATGTCTATGTGTTGTTTCTGTGCCTGGTAACCAAGAAAGTCAAGAGGGCTTCAAATTCCCTGAAACTGAAGCTACAGGCAGTCATAGGCCACTATGTGGGTGCTGAAACCAAATCAGGATCCTCTGTAAGAATGGCCAGTGCTCTTAACCACTGAACCACCTAGTCTTGAATTAGTAATCTCTTTAAATTTAAAACTAATAATAAAATTCCTTGCTTTTTAAATCTCCCACAGAAGAGTAGAACTAATTCGGGTGCTTTTGCTTGTATTCCTGAGGCTTTACCAGTGTTATCTATACATGTACCTCTCTACATATGAAAACTATAAACAAGCATCTTGTGATGGGGCAAAAAAGGCTAAATCTTGGGTTTTTCCATGAAATGTATTTCCAGTTTGTAAAGCTACAGGCTACATATACGACTGACATCAGAGCCCAAAGAGACTGTTGATACCACAATAGTCCTTTCAATTTCTGGAAGACAAAACCATACCTAATTTAATTAAAACTTCATTACAAAAAAAACTTTAAAATTAAAAAAAAGACATACTGAAATAAATGTACTGTGGACAATTTCTGTCTTCAATTTACTTGACTCTCAAATAGGCAAAAAGCAGTCTTTTTATTTAAAAAAATTTATTCACCAACAATGACATAAATAAAAACTGTAGTATGCAATGAAAATAAGAAAATTTCTTAGGGCTTTCAATTTCCTGGTGTGTTTCTCTTTGAGATTCAGGGACAATAAATCAGTATTCCAGGGGTTAGAGAGATGGCTCAGAGGTTGCTCTTGCAGAGGACCAGGGTTCAGTTCCTAGGACCACATGGTGGCTCAAAACCTTCTATAACTCAAGTTCAAGGAAATCACCATGGCTTCTTCTAACCTCTGTGAGCACCAGGGACATGGTACACACACATACACATAGACAAAATATTTAAACACCCAAAAAAAAAAAAAAGAAAGAAAAGAAACCAATCTAAAATTTCAAAGAAAAAACTCAGTAACCCAGGAATTGTCAGTTTTCAAAAATATGTTGGTTTAAATATAACAACCGTCATAGCAATTCTCTAATAAGAATGGCAAAAATCCTTGTCTAAAGAATGAAATACATGTATTTCAGTAGTACTTACAACGTACAAAAAAAAAAAAGGAAAATTCAATGGAAAAAATAATTTAAAATTCTGGTCTCCCAATAAGGGAACATCCTTTTATGAGACCACATGTGGAAACCACCCTTTAAGGTCTGAGTTGAAGATGTGTTGTTGTTTTTTATAATATAAAACAAGAAAAATAATTCAACAGTGGTTGAGGACTGGTACAGTGGTATAGTCTTTACCTAGCATACATGAAACCATACATTTAACAAAAGCCTTAAAAAACAGAACATAGGCCAGCAACCCAGTGTGTCATTGGAACTCTACCAGCACAGGACAAATGTCAAGGCCTTGAGGCAACAGCTAAAGATATAATAATCACTAACAAAGGGTGACAAGAGGAAAAACTAGTAATTTGAAACTGTCAACACAGTGTCCAGACACAGATGGTACAAAACATTAAAGAAAAATGACATCCCAACTCAATTCTTATGTACTGACTCATCAATTTGGAGGAAATGTGGCTCCAGTGTCATTGTAATAGGCACAAACATTTCCAAAGAAATTCTAAACACAGTCCCTCCTGCACTTTGCTTTCCTGCTCAAATCTTAATTGGTATACAGTGAAAAACATGGATGCAGATTAAATACTGTGATTTAAAAAAAAAACTGATAATGTGTTTGGGGAGCTTTCTGCAGTCTGTCTACAAAATTAGCTTAGTACAGTTCACAGAAGTCCTATCTTTTCACTTGATTTGTAACGTAAAAAGGTACCATAAATGAGTTTATCAAAGATAATTTACTTTCTACCTTTTTCTCCTTCTATTCTGCATTGATTTCTAGGTGTAAAATTAAAGCCTATAAGCATGTTTTTAGACAAATTCAAATTGTTTTTATTACATGCTTTTGTGTGTGCACACACACATGCAGCACAATGTGTGAAAATCAGAGGACAAGGGCTGGAGAGATGGCTCAGCGGTTAAGAGCACTGACTGCTCCTCCAGAGGTCCTGAGTTCAATTCCCAGCAACCACATGGTGGCTCACAACCACCTATAATGAGATCTGGTGCCCTCTTCTGGCCTACAGGCAGGATACTGTATAAATAAATAAATAAATAAATAAATAAATAAATAAATAAATAAATAAATAAATAAATCTTTAAAAAGAAAAAAGAAAAAAAAGAAAATCAGAGGACAAATTACCACACCTCTTTCCACCATGTGGGTATGGGTACCAAACTCAGGTTACTGGTTGAGCTTGGCAGCATGGTCTTTACCAGTGAGCAATCTGGATGACTCTCAAGGCGACACTGGACTTTCAATGATCAGACTTCTACTTCTAGCCAAGATGAAGTGCCAGTGATTAGAACAGCTCAACAACCAGAAATGATTAGCTAAACTTCACAAAATAAGGGCTTTCTGAATATTAGGTACACATTGAATTACAGTGATTCTCTGACAAATGGCAAATGAAGTCACTCCTTTAACTTCCCTGGCTTACTGCCTTGAAAATTTTCAAACTAGGTCCTAAGAAGAACCCAGGGAGAATTTAAACAAGGCCAAAGTGTTTACATGGTACAGAATATTTAAGAAAAGAGCTGAACAGAGGTATTGCAGTAGAATGCCAGCACATGGAATTAACAAAGAAACTATCTAAACCTGGAAACAACCACCATCCAGTAAGTTTAAGCTGGTAATTCAAGGCTGGTTTTCTCATCAGCCAAAATGAAAAATACCCATGAGATATTTAGGAAATCTACTTAAAACAGTATTGTCTCTAGAGTGAGTGAGATTACTGTAATTTATCTCTGTTCAATGTAAAGTTCCCAGGAAAGAAGTCATGCCTATGGTGAAGATTATACAAGGCAGTCTGGCTGAATAACTAGAAATTCCTTGAGAGTTGGAATGTCACAATTCCATAGTCAAACTGTGAGTTAGGAAAGAGGTTACCCTAGAGGATCAAGAGAAAGAAAAACAAAAAACAGCTATGTGGATTGGTTAGTGCTCATGTGTGAAGTGACACTGATCCTTTCTCCCCAGATGCTACAGACACATAAACCCAGAAGCAACTGAGTTATGTAACCTTCATCTGCAACCTCTGACACTATAAGACAAAACAGATCTTCCTCTAACAGTCTAACAGAGAAAATTGACAGACAGGATAGTCTGTTCAGACTGCTGTGATCCCTTGATTGTTCCATTCAGAAGCTTTCAGAACTGGTTTGTAGAAAGAATTTATTAAGTTGGGAGAGATGGGCTGGGTAAGTCAGAGATGTTATATAGGTAGAGCTTAATTCTTGTGGGACGTCAGAAATCCAGAATGACCTAAGACTGAGACTAGCTAATTACGTGGTTTTACATGAATAAGACCTCTATTAGGACTTTTACAGAAACCATTTTTACTATACTATTGCATAGAATTTGTCATATTTTGTCCATGCTCCCAGACTCTGAGTGGGGTTAAATTTAAAAGTAGTAAATAAAAAGGCGGACATGTCAACGCAGCTCAGCATGGATATTGCAAAATTCAGGCATGGAAAATCTGCCACAGTAACCATAGAGCTCATGTGGACTATAACAAGCCAGGCCATAGGGATGGGGCTACCCAAGCCCACTGGCACACACATATCATATTACCACATCATATGCCACTGATGGTGGACATGAATCTACAGGATTTAACATTTGCCCTCTAGATTGCAGGCTTGCTTTGGTCCCATTCCTCTCTATGCTCCATGTCTCCATTTGTAGTAAGAATATTTATTCTGCATTGTTGTATGCTAAAAGTATGGAACTTGTTACTAAAATTTTTTAAATAAAAATTTATTTAATTTATGTATATGAGTGCTCTATCTTCATGTATGGTTTTATGCCAGAAGACAACATGAGATTCCACTATAGAGGGTTTAAGCCATGTGGTTGCTGGAAACTGAACTCAGGACCTCTGGAAGAACAGCCAGTATTTTGAACCATCTCTCTAGAACCAAAGGACTGTTTTTGTTTTTTCTATAAACTCTGTGTGGTCTTGACTGTCCTGGAACTCATTCTGTAGATCAAGCTGGCCTTGTACTCAGAGAGATCTGCCTGCCTCTGCCTCCGGAGTGCCAGAAATAAAGGACTGTGCCACCACCTCCTGGCACTACTAAAATTTATAGACTCACAGCTAAGAGATTTCTACTTCAGGAGACTTTAAGTTGATTGCTCTGAATAATGTTGGAACTGTTAAGATTTCAGGGACTATCAAAGATGCACTAAATACATTTTACATTATGAGACAAACATAAGTCTTTGGGAGTCGCAGATATATTAGTATTGGAATAGGTGGTGTGTTAAAGGCCTAGTCCCCAACTGTTGATGCTATTTTGGAAGTTTCTAAAAATTTTAAGAGGTTGGATTTAGCGAAAAAGTGGTTCACTGGGGTTAAATTCTTGGAACTATTGTTTCCCTGGTCCTTCTAGTTTCCATACACACCCTATTCTCTGCTTCCCACCCCCAACTTTTCTCCTGTGTGCCATAACAATGCTTTCTACTACATACTCCATTCTATACAATGATGTTCTGCCTTTCTGCACATGGGTCCAAGATTAGAACTGTAGAACTGTAAATTGAGCCAAAATAAATATTCTCTTCTATGACTGTTCTCATGTTTGACATACTAGTGGAAAGTCTAACACAGTAAGTGATCTAGAGTATCTAGGTAATAAACAAATACCATGCCATTTTACTCAAGGGACTTGAGCACCTATGGGTATTAATATCTGTGGAGAGATCCTAGACCAATCCCAATAGATTCCAAAGGAACAACTGCATTCTTCTAAACTTAGTGAACAGGGGGCATACAATGAATAAAAGAAGCAAATGCAAACTGTAACATCTAAACATTCTATTTTCCCACATACCTTTACGTAAAAGCTGTATTATCTACTTAAGAAACCCTTACCTAATCTGTTCAGTCTGTACAATCCCTTCTTTATGGCCTTCCAAACGAGCTGCCAATCTCTCTTTATCAAGACGCACACACTCTTCATCCTAAAAATAATCACTGGTTAGTAACATTAAGTTTTATTTAACTTTACATGGAAAAAAAAATCACTAAACATAACTTCTTACCAAGATTACCACAGAATAGTTCCATGCACTGTTGGACTTAAATCAACTTTAAGGCCTTTTATTTTCACAAAGACAATAGTGTATTTTGAATCATTTAAGTCTGGAACTGATTTCTGGGGTTCTTCAACTTACAAGGACCATAGGACTATGATCTAATAAACCATGTGTGCTGGCTAATTTTATGTCAACTTGAAACAGGCTTGCATCATCTGGAACCCCAAGTGAGAAAATGCTTCCTTAAGTTTGGGCTATAGACAAGCCTATAGAGCATTTTCTTAATTAGTGATTGATGTGGGAGCGTCCAGCCCATTGTGGGTGGGGTCATTCCAGGGCTGATGGTCCTGGGTTCTATAACAAAGCAGGCTGAGCAAACCAGTAAGTAACATCATCTCCTGCCTCTGGTTACTGCCCTGTTTGAGTTCCTGTCCTAATTTCCCTCAAGTGATAAACTATAGATATGAAAGCGAAAGCCAAATAAATCTGTTCCCAACTACTTTTTGGTTACAGTGTTTCATCCCAGCAACAGTAATCCAAATTAAGATACCACAGCAAATTTAAAACACAATAAGCCAAATATGTTTTCAACACATCTACCTACTAAATATCATAGCTTAGTGCTGCTTACTTGAACATATACTAGCCTCCAAATAACACAAGGCTTGTTTTATTATAAAGTGTTGGACATCTCACATTTTACTGAAATTTTACTGAAAGGAAACTAATGTCTCCTTAAACGTTTATGTATTGCTTTTGCATCATCAAAAACTAAAAACAATATGATGCCCAGACATCTATGTCTATGTTCTCTCCCAAAAAAGTTTTTAGATTTATTTACATGTGCCGAGTGTGTGCTGTTTTTGTTTGGTTGGCTGGTTGGTCATGGTTTTGTTTTGTTTTGTTTGTTTGCTTGATTTTTCAAGAGAGGGTTTCTCTGTGTAGCTTTGGTGCCTGTCCTGGAACTAGCTCTTGTAGACAAGGCTGGACTGGAACTCAGAGATCCGCCTGCATCTGCCTCCTGAGTACTGGGAATAAAGGTGTGCGCCACCACTGCCTAGCAGTACTGAGTGTTTTATCTGCATATATGTATGTACACTACATGCATGCCTGCTGCCTGCAGTTATATACAGATAAGAGTTATGGATGGTTATGAATCACTTGTGGGTGCTAAGACTGAACCTAGGTCTTCTGCACTTGCTCTTAACTGCTGAACCACCTCTCCAGCCCCTATAGATCCATTCTTAATGAAAAAAAAAAATCTAGCATTTAAAGGAAGTCATTATCAAAGTTAAATGTTTCATTTTGGATACCAATTTTTTTTCATCTGGTGCCACAGGTCCCAAAATCTACCAAATACAAGTCAAAACACCAGAAGAAAACTTGAATAGCTTTTGAAAGGTAAGTTCCTCGGCACATTAAAATCTCTCTAGAAAGTTCTCAATAGACTATTTCAAAATCTTATCTGGCAAGGGTGTGTAGTTCATACCTATAATCCCAGAAGTCAGGATGCTTAGGCAGAAGCATCAAGAGTTTAAAGACAATAATGGCTACAACTATGAGCTTGAGGTAAACCTGGAAAATATGATTTATAACTTCTATTAGAAAGCCATGTGAAATTTAGTTTGAAAGATATGTGGATGATTAAGAAAAAAATCCAATGAAGCCACAGCTATCGAGGTCAAAGTTTATATTCAACAAATAGAAAAAAAAAAACAAGGAGTAGGTCAAAGAATAAGACCATATGAAACTATACACAATACATTAGCATAGTTAAAACACCAAAAGAAAAAAATATTGGGCTCCAATTCATGCCCTGTTAGTTTTATACCATGTAAAAATGTCAAAAAAAAAAAAAAAGACACATCAGCAAAGATATTTTAGCAAATGTACTTAATTTTTTTCATTGGTAAGGAAGTTATAATCTATGATGGTCAAGGTCCTCAAGAAACTAGTAACTTTAAAAAATACAACCAAAATTTTAATCAAATCAGAAGTCCTTTTCTTTTTCCTCCCATAGTATCTTAGAGAATTCAATTTGTTGAAGTAACAACTAATACAAATGTTTATGTTGTAACTTTATATATATGTGACAGACAGAGAAAAGAGAATGTTACAAGTTACTGGTAGCTTTGGCATTTAGCTTCCTTGGGTGCTAAATTTTTTTTTCAAATAATTACATTCTGATGTTTTCATATTTCCTAATGCAGTCACTGTTTTGATAGTGGCCAGTCTTCTTTCATACAGAAGGAAATGGGGAAACTTTCAGTTCAACTGTCACAAAATTCACAGACAGCACCATGGCTTAGCAGCAAGACTACCTTGGTTCTAATTTTGGTTCTACAAACCTAAGTAATTCTAGTAGCTTTTATTCTCTAAAAAGTAGTTTTATTAGAACAGCCACATCTATCAATTTATGTGTGATTTAGAAATTCTTCCCCACTACAATAACAGAGAATAGAATGACGAGGCACAGCAAGATGGAGGTGCAGAAATTAAGACTGCAGGGCCCCGAAAACGTAAACTATTTGGCACATGACCTTTAACATGATCAGATAATAGTTTCTTACTATAGATCTAGGACACTGTTTTCATCAAATAAGGCAAAGAATAGCAAAGAAAATAAAATGGCATATTCCCCACAGAACTTAATACAATAATGCAAGACACCTATTGATCTACTTTTCAGGGGGGAAAAAAAGCTATTCAAATTACTCTGTGTAACCCTGGCTGTCCTAGAACTCACTTTGTAGACCAGGCTGGTCTTGAACTCAGGGATCCTTCTGCCTCTACCTCCCAAATGCTGGGATTAAAGGCATTTGCCACCACTGCCCAGCCTATGAAGAATTCTTATTTCTGCACAATTCCAGTTTCAGTACAAATAAAATTACTTTGAGTTTGTTACCTCAATTCGTGGTTTCTTTGCTTCTGCTAAAACTTCATCTGCAGCTCTTTTGACTATAAGAAAAAAAGGAGCAAGTAAGTGTGCACTTTATGAAAGGGATTTTTTAAGTTCAAGATAAAGAAGTGACACAATGTACCTTGAGTGGACCGCTGAAGACCTATTTCCAGGGGTGCACTCCTATCGATGCTGGCTGATGTTGCTGAAAACAGAAAAGAAAAATCATATAAGCAGATCAATATTTGAGCATATATTTTGGATATTATTCCAGGGGAAATGTTCAAGCTTTGTTTTATTTCTTATACTCATAGAAGGATTTCCCTAGGTAAAATGGTTTCAAAAAGCATTTCTATACAAGCATTTGCTTAATAAGATAACTCTGTATTCAAAAATCTGTGAAAGACAAATAATTTTTAATAATTTAGCTTACAGATTAGTGAGATGCTAATTATATAAGTTAACTGATCAGTTCAGATTACACTCCTCTATAACACACATTTAAAGAATATGTATTCCCCAGATACTTAAATATACACATATACACTATCATGTTGATTATGCAAATTTTAGTTGTTCACAATTGGTAGGATACTTCCAACTATCCTTCAAAATATTTTTTTTAAGATTTATTTGTTTGTTTATTTATTACATATACAGTTTTCTGCTTGCATGTGTACCTGCAACCTAGAAGAGGGCACCAGATCTCATTATAGATGGTTGTGGGCCACCATGTAGTTGCTGGAAATTGAACTCAGGAACTCTGGAAGAAGAGTCAGTACTCTTAACCGCTGAGCCATCTCTCCAGCCCCCCAAATTATTTTATTTTTGAATGGCTCAAAAAGTTCATTCCTACTCCCCTAGCTGTCTTGTATATTCTTCTAAAAATCCAAGAAACATAAAATATATTTTATTTGTACCTTTGTGCAGAAAGGCGGCATAATACACATCCTAAAACTTGTTTCTCATTTACAAAAGACACCCCTTCCATACCAGTACATAGGCTAATTCCCGACTCCTTTTTCTTTTTCTATGGGTATCCTATTGTATGGAATAATTATAATTCATTTGACTGGTTCCCCCATGAGTCGACAGTTCAATTCTAGATCTTTTGTTATTACAAAAAATAGTATAAAGAAACTTCACATGTATGTGACTTTTTACATTTTAAATATAGCTCTAGGATAGTTCCAAATGTAGGTTTTCTATTTCATTTGCAATGAACTGTAACAGCTTAGTAACACAACCAACAATGGTAACAGCCTCATCAGAGTTCACTGATAAACAGCAAAATTCAAAATCTTATCTTTGTATTCTTTAAATTTGTAATTTATAATAAACAAGTCAAATCTGCAAGTGGTCTATCACCTTTTCTGCTAATTATATGTTGATTATCAGTACTCAAGCTATTGGTCTTTTGTGTGTCTATTTCCAAGGTCACACTTCATGTGATAATTATCATAACTGACTGACTCTATAGTAGTGGAAACATTTTCCCAGTATATCAAGGCCTTTTGTTTTTTCTTTTCTTTTTTGTTTTCATTTGTTTTGGGGCTTTTTTGTATTGGTGTTTTGTTTTGTTTTGAAGACAGGGTTTCTTTGTGTAACCCTGGCTGTCCTGGAACTAGTTCTGTAGATGAGGTTGGCCTAGAATTCACCAAGATCCACCTACCTCTGCCTCCCGAGTGCTGGAATTAAACATGTTCCCCATCCACCACTAGCTGACTATTTTCTATGATACAGAACTTTTTTCATTTTTATCAAATTATTAACTGATAATCCCACCTTCTTCCATTGTTCTGGCATGTCTTACTCCAATTTTAAATTGCTATGTGTATTTCTGGAGTCAGATGCACTACCATCATACTATAAGACCAGTTTCACATTAGTATTTCTTATCTAACATACAAAAGTTGTTTTATTAATGTATCTACTCATTCTCAGTTTTTAAATCATTAGGTCTTTAAGTTCTACACTCCAGAATCATTAGTCTCTTCTCACTGCTTTTCCTCAAATTGTTAAGATACTCAATTTTACCAAATAAAATTTAAAATTATTTATGTAGCTCTACTGCTCAACAGTTAATGTCTTTAAGCTATTAATTACAACATTATTTTAACTGCTATTCAACTTTTCCATTGAACATGATTACAAATTAATAAAACAGTATATTTGAAAACTAAATTTATCCTATAGAAAACACAAGAAATTATGTGAATTGATAAACAACTCATTGAGACCCTCCCAAAATGAATGCATTTACCAGGTGCATCTGAGACACTTAGTAAAACTGAAGAATTCTACACTCTTCAATACGTTTTTTACGAGGCAGTTATAGTGAGCCTAAGAAGAAAAAAAGGTGTATTTTATAACATGTATACCATGATTCTCGTGCTCCAAATAATTAAATGTTCTTTGATTCAAAACAGACAAAAATAAAAAGGGTTTTTGTTATCTTTCCATCTTAACTGCCTTCACAGGAATGGATTCTTTTCTTATTCCTTGCTTACCTTGTATGAAAGTAACAAGACTGCATTCTGTACTATGCCCAGCATAGCACGACTCAAGAATAAGCGTGATGGGAACAGGTGAAGTACTTGCCACACAAACCTAGCAACCTGAGTTTGATTCTGGAAAGCTACAGGAAGGTAGAAGAGTACTGACTCCAAGGTAGTCTCTGACCTCCACATACAAACTGTGGCACACACACCCCACACACATACAATTTGAAAAAAGAATGTAAAGAATAAGTCAGACATTTTCAGAATAGCACAAGAAAACAGTCCTGGAGCTCTTCCTATTAAGCACAACATTCTCTACACACACCAACACTACAGCTTAGAAACATGGGGCAGAATGTGTAACATAACTGCTATTAATGACTTAATGGTAATAAATTCCATCCCAGGGAAGGTGAGATCTATTTTTTCTATAATACTAATTTATGTATATTAGAATAAAAAATTATTCATTCTTTCAATTACTATACAACACTGTTCTAAACTTTAATGAGTAATAAAACAAGACAACTGGACAATTTATCCTTTAAGGTTCAGTCTCTAATAAACAGTATCCAAGTAAACAACAGATAAAATTTCAGATAAAAATATGGTATTTGTTTGGAAAATAAATATGATTTGATCACATATAGACAGATATGAAGGTGGATGTTACTCCATATTTTAGAATGGTCAGAGATTTCTTCCTGACAATACTTGGAAGAATATTTGGGCACGGAGGGAAAATAAGAGCCCAAGAACAATACAGAAAAATTGAAGACAGAACTGTAAAGGCAGAGGCTCTAAGGTTAACTAAACCAACTGAAAGATCAATACACTGACTCCTTTGCTAAAGGAAGAAAGATAGAAGATAAAGCCATAGAGATTTAGACAGAAACATGATCAAGGAGTCCACACACAGTAAGAAGTATGAGCTTTATCCTAAGTGTGATGGAACCCACAAATGGCCTTGAGCAGATAACTGGCACAATTAAATAAATGTACATTTTCAAAAACAAATCTTGTTACAGAATAAACTGTAGCAGATAAAGAGAACATATGAGGAGGTTTTATATGAAGAAGAGAAGTAGGATAGGGTTGGAATAGAGTGGGAAAACTGTCATGGTTTTCAAGGCAGAGAAGAGGATGTAACAAATGCTTTATATGTCAGAAAATCATTTCACTAGTGTTTAAGGCCTAAGTCACAGCATGAAGTTACATAAGGTACCATCACTCCTTTCTAAGATGAGAACAGACTCACTGTTTTGTTTTGTGTGGGAAGGAGTAAATTAGGCACACTATTTTGGACATTCAGAAGCCTGTTAAACATTTAAAGGAAGATGACAACAGTAAATGTATAAATATGAAACAGAGTCTGTGGGAGTTATATGCAATTGACTCATAAACATGGGGTTGGGGCACTGATTCTCTCATCAAGTTGAAAGTTCATGTATAAATCTGACTGCTCAAAAAAATTAATAAACTGATTTTTACCAGAAGCTACTTAACAATAACAGGCAGCAACCCTTATTTTAGTGTGCTGCACACATGATATATGAAGAAAAATTATCTAACAACTGCAAGAAATCACTTCTTACAATAATATACAGTATTCTGAAGAGGTAATCTCATTACAAGATTACATAGCAGGAGGGGCTGGAGAGATGGCTCAGTGGTTAAGAGCTCTGGCTGCTCTTCCAAAGGTCCTGAGTTCAGTCCCCAGCAACCACATGGTGGCTCACAACCATCTGTAATGAGATTTGATGCCCTCTTCTGGCCTGCAGGCAGAGCTCTGTATACATAATAAATAAAATTTTTAAAAATTATTTAAAAAAAAGATTAAGCAGATACTTGTGCTGACTGAGTTTATTACAACTGACAGAAGAGAGGACTATAAAGCTATAACATACTACCCTTTTATTTTGTACTTAATACTGCATCTTATGTTTGTTTACATTTCTCGCAACAGTGAATGGTATCAATATGGTATAGAAATATCATGTGCCTAAGTAAGTTTTAATTGTGTATTAAAAGATTTTTGAGGGCTGGAGAGATGGCTCAGTGGTTAAGAGCACTGACTGCTCTTCCAGAGGTCATGAGTTCAATTCCCAGCAACCACATGATGGCTCACAACCATCTGTAATAAGATCTGGTGCCCTTTTCTGGTGTGTGGGTATACATGGAAGCAGAATGTTGTATACATAATAAATAAATAAATCTTTAAAAAAAAAAAAAAGATTTTTGAATTATAAATGAATAAAGATAATTTACACATTTATTACACATATTTCTGTCACTGTATTTTTAAATTATTTTTAAGTTAGTATATAGCATAATAATATACCTTTTTCATATTTTTTGTGATGGCTTATGTTTTTCAAAACAGTCACAAATCTTAAAAAAAAAAATCCTTACTACACATTAGTGGACCTGCACTTATCAAACCCATGTTGTTCAAAGGCCAACTATATTTGGAATTCAGCAATGTATATTTACATAACATAACAATTACAGCATAAAACTTAGAAGACGTCACCTAGACATTCTATGGTTACAAGAGAAAAAGAAACATCAAGCCATAGAAAACTTCCTGGCTAGTTTTATGTCAACTTGGCACAAGTCATTTGGAAAGATGAAACCTCAATGAGAAAATGCCTCTGTAAGATTATTTGTAGAAAAAACTGGTGCATTTTCTTGACTGATGACTGATGGGGGGTCCAAGTCACTGAGGTTGATACCAATCTTGGGCCCCACAATGGTCCTGTGGGCCATAAGAAAGCAGGCTGAGCAAGCAATGAGGAACAAGTCAGTTAGCAGCACTTTTCTAGGGTCTCTGTACCAGTTCCTGCCTTGACTTCCCTGGATAATGGACCACATGCTATAGGAAAAAAATAAATGCTTTCCTTCCCAAAATGATTTTAGTCATGGTGTTTCATCAGAACAATAGAAAACCTAAGACAACTAATATTAGGCACAGAAGTGACAAAATATTCTGAAAGGTAAATAATGAATAGAAAGAATACCGAAGTCTTCAGTACCCAGTGTCAAGTGAAGGACTTCAAAGAAGCACTCTTCAACACTATCAAATATTCACAGTTAAAGGGGGTAAAAGGAATGTGGCAACTACCAGTGTCTCTGACTTTAATGGGTTGGTGAGGATGAAAGCTAAGCAGGAGGAACTTTGAGCATGTAAAAAGGAAGTGGTGATATTATGACAATTCTTTCTTTTTATGAAACAGAAATCTGGAATCAGCCATGTGGTGGTGGCACACACCTTTAATTCCAGCACTTGGGCAACAGAGACAGGTGGATCTTTCTGAGTTCAAGGTCAGCCTGGTCTAAACAGTGAGCTCCAAGATAGCCAGGCTATATACAGAGAAACCCTGTCTCCAAAAAAAGAAGAAAAATAGAGAGAGAGAGAGAGAGAGAGAGAGAGAGAGAGAGAGAGAGAGAGAGAGAGAGATGAATCAAAAATAATTTTTAAAGAATAAATATTTCTACATATATACTCATAGGTGATAATTCAGAAGAAACAAAAAAAACAGTAAAGCAAGACAGAAATAATAACTGATAGACAAAAGTCTTCAACAGTATGAACAGAACCCTCATGCAACTACATGGAGAAGCACACAGACCAACTTCAGGTAAGGCACTCAGTGGAAATACAAACTTCCCTCTACGGCTTATTTATAGGGAAGATTAAAAAAAAAAAAAACAAAAACACAATGTTTAAACGTGGGAGCAATTTTAAAACTACTCACATGCTTCCCCATTGAGATATCCAAGTAGATCTTTTCGGTCAGGTCTTCTAACCACAGGAATATTTTCAGTCTAAAGCCAAAATTTTAAATTAGATATTGAATGGCAGCAACTATAAAACTTGATAAATATCATGTAATCTCTGAATTTATCTAACATATATGTATTTAAAGTCACAGGTTTTTTTTTAGAAAAAAAGCTTTCTATCTAAAAATCTTGAAAATTTCTCAAATGTTAATTTTCAGTAATTATACTTTGAGAATTTCAGAAAGATAAATTCAAGACACTTGGTTGAAAGCAAGTAATAACTTTATCTTTTTTCTAGTATTAATCTCAGGCTCTCTCAACCTTTACTTGTTTTTGAAACAGGGTTTCATTGTGTAGCCTTGGCTGTCTTAGAACTAGTGCTATAGACAAGGCTGGCCTAGAACTCAGAGATCCCCCTGCCTCTGCTTCAAAAGTGCTGGGATTAATAGCATGCGCCACCACCGCCTAGCTGTTACTTATTTTCTAATTTCACTCAAGATGTTATGCACATAGAGGGCCACTATCTTTTCAGTCCCAATGTTGACTCACTTTATACTTAGTGCTTTCCTCCCCACAGACCAAACCTCTTCAAACTACTCAACTGAAACTCTTCCAAATGAACTACATAAACCACTAAATATAAATTTTGATAACAAGTATATGAGAAAAAGAAAACGTTAATTGTAGTTTACCACATTAGAGTCATCTAAGGAGCTGCAATAAAAAGAAATCATATATTTCTTTTTATTCTTGGGTATATAAATTCAGATAACGAAGAAAAAAGATATGAAAAATCCTATCTGAAAACCTGTTATTGATTTTAGAAAAATGAGTAATTTTCCTTTAACCTACCTACAGTCATCATTTTTAAAACTGATTTAAACTGGGGCTAGGGAGATGGCTCAACAACTAGAGTACTCTCTGCCCTTCCAGAAGACCAGAGTTTGATTCCCAGCACTCACGTCAGGTGCCTCATAACCACCTGCAGCTCCAGTTCACAGGGAGAACTAGATTCCTCTGGCCTTATCTGGTACATGTACTCATGTGTACTTAAGACATATACAGAGACACATAATTAAAAATATCACAACTTTTTAAAAAATGATTAAAACACATAAAATGTACACTTTAGGCAACAAGTCATCTTTGGGCCAATGAATTTTGCCATTACCACATTTTTCCTCATCATTTTTCTAATGTAAGCAACAGAGTGAAAGAAAAACTGGTTGCCAAGGGATTACACAGATTAAAATCTTTGTCAACTACTATAAACAACAATGAAGTAATAAGAACCCCTAGTATCACTAGCCAATTACTTCACAATGACCACGATATGTCACAAGACCCAGTATTTGTACATACTTTTTTCTGGCTTAGCTGAACAAATTTTTTTTAAAAGTCAGGCTAAATTTTAGTTTTCCCTTATGAGTACATATATATATATATATATATATATATATATATATATATATATATACACACACACACACACACATACAAGTTTAAAAACCTGAAAATATTTGTCCTTTCCAATTTTTAATCAGACTACACAGACTAGTACACATATCTGAATTAATGTTACACATAACTGGTTAATTCCTATCTCCCTTGAAGTATGGCCCACATTCAAGTCATCTGAGAAGCTGCAGGTCTGCTGACACTAAAAGGTAAAAGGCATCAGGGGTCAGGAGCACCTCAGGAAGAGTCCGCGTGCAACAAAGAGCAAGTAACATGGCAATTGACTAGAGAACTTTAGATAAAAAAAACAAGTATTTCATCTTATATGACTTTAAAATACAAGGGTCCACAGTAACAACTCTGTAAGTTATAAACTCTAACCACTCTACAAGAATAGAATCTTTATATCTCTAAGTACTTAAATTATTTAACAAACAATTCTAATTATTTCTTGATTCAGTTTTGGTTTTTTGTTTGCTGGTTTTGTTTTTTGTTTGTTTGTTTTGGGGGGTTCTTTTCTTTTCTTTGAGAGATGGTTTCTCTCAAAGGTCCAGCCTTGACTGTCCTGAAACCAGGCTGTCCTTGAACTCACAGAGCTCCACCTGCCTTTGCCTCCAATGCTGGGATTAAAGGTGTACACCACCACTGTCCACTGCTTGATTCAGTTTTTATTTAAAGATCTAATAAAGAACAATGTAATGGTCGATTGCTAATATTTCTCTACTACTTAATAATTTTAAGGTTTTTTTTAAATGTATTTAACACTGATTATGCTTCTTGCTCAGAAAAGCGGTTCTACTGAATACTGAAGCCCATTCAACGGTGAGTCCTTTCTCAGTTGGTCCAAATAGCAAGTTACTATTCAAAAACCTCACCTATCACTGCTTTAGAGGAAAGAGTATAAAAGTAAATTTCCCACAACACAATGTGATCCACCAGTAGCATCAGATATCAAATAGCAGTAGTAGTTCCAGTGATAGAAGGCACAATGATGGTGCTGAGGAGGAGTGTGTTTAAGACATAAAAGTACTGTTTTAAATTCATACAACACAGTAAAGTATGTACTCAAAAGTTAAGACAACATTTAGAGTGGATATCTGATTATATCAATATCTCCAAAATAATTCTATATCCTACTCCACCATATCTGATAAGGATCTCATTTTTAACAAATGCTAAAGGACTGGAGGTATCCTTAGAATACTTGTCTACTATGCATGAAGTCCTGGGTTCAGTGCCTAACACCAGATAACAAGGCATGATTGCACACACATCTCATCCCAGCACTTGACTTAAGAGGCAAGAGAATCAGAAATGTAAGGTCATCCTCAACTACAAGGTCAGCCTGGGCTACATGAAACCCGTGTTCCTCCAATATCCAAAAAAAAAGAATATTTGGGAACCATCTTATTTGGACTTTTTTTGCAATTTGCAATGTAAAACTCAAGTAACTCAATCTTTATCACTTTTTAAAAGTTCCTTGCCAGTGGAAGAATCCCATCATAACAATCTCTGTGAAATGAGCCTTTTAAATTATTTCTAATGATTTCCTCTCAATAAAGAATTTTCAAACACTAAAAATGCAGATAAAAACTGAAAAGCAACAAATCTGCCAATAAAGTAAAAAATCACTTCATTGTTTAAAATTCTAAAAGTATCTGTTCGAACTGGATTTATTTATTTATTGAGAATTTCATACTGGAGTACTAAATTTACATCCCTTTTACCTCTCCTTTGCCCTGTATTATGTTTATACGAAGAAAAGTTTTCTTGAAATTAAACTATAGTTCTGAATTATCAGAGTTCTTCCATTTGCTTATACATTTTTGAAACACCTATTTTAAAATTTCTACTATTATGCCAAGCATTGGTGGAACCAGGTTTTAATCCTAGTACTCAGGAGGCAGAAGCAGAAGCAGGTAGATCTCTTTTGGACCAGGAAGGTCTACACACAGAGTTCCAGGACAGCCAGGAATTTAGGAACAGAAAAACCCTGCCTCTAAAAACAAACAAACAAACAAACAAAAAATGTCTACTGTTATAAAACATTACCTAGATTTTACAGGAATAATGAATTGCCAACTAAAACAACTTAATAAATCACATAGCAGTTTAATTTTGACTCTCCAAAATAATTTCAGACATTTGAAAACCATGAGGAAAAGTTATATACACCAAACAATAATTGCTTAATCAATAAAACTATAAAATGAATTCTACTTACAGCTGCACGTCGGACATAAACAGGATGAGAAAGGTGTACATTATTAAGTAGAAATAAGATAGAATCCAATGTGTAGTATTCTCTGGGTTGGCCTTCCTTTCCAGTCCTAAAATGATTAAAGCATGAGTTTTATTAATTTATCAAATCAATTATTTGACCTTAGTTACATGTATTCATTATCTATATCTAGTAGATTATTTAACAATGTATTTAACATAGCAAAAATATACATGCAATATAAACTCTCATTAAGTGAGTTGTTGGGGCAAAAAGACAAAATAAAAAATGAAAGGAACAGGGAGGGCATATAAATTCACACTCTATTACTATGTATACTTTTTCTTTGCTATTTTTAAAACAGGCAAGGTCTCATGTATCCCAGCTGGCCTCAAATCTGCACCACGGCTGAGGGTGGCATGTTGTGTGTGGTGTTGGAAATCAAATGCAGGAACTTACTCCTATTAGGCAAGCATTCTACCAACTGGGCTACATTCTCAGCCTCACTTTACACACAAATAAGACCAAATTGGTGTAGGCCCATATTCCTATATGGTGTGGCAGCCAGGCTCTGAAGCCATAGGCCCCAGCTGAGGTGGTCAGCTAGCCCTGCAGACAGGCTGTCACTGTCCTAATAATATAGGGTCAGAATGTTGTTGCTCCTTTCTTTGTAATATGGAAGATACCTGATAGAGATGCTGATTCAAGCCTACATGACAGCTAGCACACAGAGCACACAGGTAATTGTGGACATGACAAAAAGCCATTCACCTAGTTACTTAGGAGACAGAATGCTAACGTATTTCCCCTAAGTTAAGTTTTAGTATAAAGACTGTTTGGGAAATAAACAGAGAAATTCTTCAGGATGTGAACTCAGGACATCATGAGGCACCACTAAAAATCTCCCTCCAAATGAAACAATGTGAGTCATGTCTTTATTCCCGTCTCCTCCACGCCAGTCCAGAGAGAGATAGTTTATGTTGGGGTCTGGTAGAGAAATAATTTATTGTCCGGGCTAGCACCAGACCCCAACAATTGGGTTCTGAGCTCTGTCAACAGAGGAAGAAACCCAGGCAGTTGCACAATGGGAAGGACCACTCAGAAAAAACTGCTTAGGGGAAGGTATCACTAGGGCTGGCTGCACTTAAAAAATAAACACGTTACAGTTCTTTTAAAAAAAGACACTGCCCTACAGTATCCTCAACAATATCCTCAAAGTAAACAGGGCGAACTTCAAGGGTGTGATTCTTATAACGTCTCTCAAACTAAGACAGACCGGTGACACAAATCTAAGACATAATTCTATCTGTGATAAAACAATTTAGTCTTAGGGATACACAGTTTTCCAATTCTCCCTTCCCCCTCCATCTATAGTTATGATGGTTGAACTATATGAATCCATTTGAACGCAGCTCCTAAGCCTACTTTACTAGCCTCTATTATCACTTTTCCCCTAAAGTGATACATCAAATCAGTCATTACTTGTTAATTATTATACAAAGTAATTATAAAAATATCAGAAAGCACTGAATGCATTAAGGGTAGTGATTAATCTTTTACATATGAACATATTCAGATGTATATACATGTGGAACATAACTATTGAAGATTCGATAGTGAGCCGGGCGGTGGTTGTCCAAGCCTTTAATCCCAGCACTCGGAAGGCAGAGGCAGGCGGATCTCTGTAAATTCAAAGCCAGCCTGGTCTACAAGAGCTAGTTCCAGGACAGGCTCCAAAGATACAGGGAAACCCTGTCTCGAAAAACAAAATAAAATAAAGATTTGATGCTGAAAGGTTCAAATTTTTTTCTAAGCTTTATTTTTTCACTCGTTTATAAGCGCCTGTCCAAACATGTCCTTTCCAGATTTCATATCTCAAGTATACAGTTCCATCACCCTGAAAGGCTATTCCACCGTTTCATGTAGAATTCTTACCCATTCTTTAAAGCTTGCTCATCTGTTCATTTATTCAAGGAAGGGACTTTGCAGAATGGACACATGTCAAACGCATTTTCATGAAACCCTCTCTAAATACCCACCCACGCGGCTAGAAGTAAACAACTTTGGGAGGGGAGGGAGGCCGTTCGAGACAAGGTTTCTCTGTGTAGCCTCTGCTGTACTGGAACTCGCTCTGCCTGCTATAGCCTCCAGAGCACTGGGATTAAAGACCTACACTGCCCAGGTTAGAAGTAAATGTAAACAACTGTTCTCTTCCTATAAGCTAGGAACACTTCACATCAATTTGTTTCAATAGATGAAACATTTGTTTCATCTTTGCTAGCTAAGCTAGGTCAACTTTTCCTAAGGCAGGACCCGGAGTTTTCAGCTTTTTTTTTTTTTTTCTATTTTTCAAAATAAACTTCTTTATACCTTGAGAGGAGTTTTTTGGGGGGTGGCTGGGTGGTGTTTGGTTTGGTTTTTGGAGACAGGGTTTCTCTGTTTAACAGCCCTCGTTGTCCTGGAATCCTTTGTAGACCAGATTGCCCTTGAATTTAGGACCCCCCCACCCTGCCTGCCAAGGGCTGGGATTAATGGCGTGCGCCCCATGCCCAGCTATACCGAGTTTTTTAGGAAAAGCATTTATCAAAGTCCAATAAAATATAATCATTACTTCTGCGTAATTTATTTGAAAGAGTAAAACACGGTAAACTTAGAGTGTCACTTAAACAACTAGTTTTTAACTGACCATTCATCAAGTCATTCAATCAGAAAAGAAATGGGTACCAAAATTCTGACTCCATCATTCTAATTATCAAAGTGAAGCATCACTGCCAATAACATTGTTAAAGAAGCCCCAAAGGATTACTAAACTTGATTCCTGAATGACTTAAATTCATGGCATGCATGGATCAATATTCCCAAACACTTTTCTTTAAGGCGCCTTCCGAAAAGCACATAGGATCAATTTCTCACGCCCGTATGTATAGTGTAGTTCACTCCATTTCGCCAGAAACTTTCTTCCCAACAAAGTCCTGCTTCATCTCGAACACTGATTTTGCAGACTTCCAAACTCTCCCAATCTTTCTTTCCCAGACTTCAAGTAGTAGTATTCCCTTACTTTTTTTCCTTGAGGAATAACATCATCCCCACCCCCATTATGAAGCGGGGGAAGGGAGAAGAAAGAAAAAAAAAAAAAAGAAAGAAAATTACTCAGTCGCTCCAAGAGCCAGAGGAGACAGTTGCAACACATGGCAGCCTCTGGGCGAAGAAAAAGAAAAAAAAAAATAAGAACAAAAAGCGACAGGGTGGCCGCCAGATTCTGTGCTTTGTGCTTTCATACCTAGGTTCAGGTAGCGTGCGGGAGCCCTACACTGCGCGGACAACCGAGACAAATTGGTGAACACCAACTGGTGAAGTCGGAAACTCCCAAGGTACCTTTCCCTGTGGCTTCTCCAACACAGAAAAGACTGGACCGCTCGAGAATCCGCTCCACCTCTCCCCTCCTCACCCTACAAATGCAACTTCTGCTCCAGAGAAGAACTTTTCCCCAGGGCACCCGTTTCCCTCCCAGCCCCGAGGGACTCGGGGAGGAGGAGGGGTCGGGTGGACGAGGTCGCCCGGGGGCGCCCGACGCTGCCCCACCAGCAGCCCTAGGCCGAAGCCATGCCGCACTCACCCCCAAACTACATAGTTGGTCTTCACGTTCTTGGGCCAGGAGAACTCCCCGAAGATGACTTCGTCTCCCTTGACCACGATCTCCTTCTTCTGTATGTTGTACTGTCGCAGGACGCTGAGCACGTCCGCCATCTTCGCCCCCTTCGCTGCCGCCGCCGCCGCGGGCCCCGGGCACCGCCGTCGCTGCCGCGCCCGCCGCCGCTTCTCCCCGTCGCCTCGCCCTCTGCCTCCGCCGCCGCGGCCGCCGCGAACCAACAGCCGCCGCACTAACAGCCGCCCGCGTCTACGACAGCAGCACGGGCAGAAGCCACCCAGGCCGCCAAGGACCCCGCGCTATATAAGGCAAGGCCCCGCCGCGGGCTGCCCGCGGAGAACGCCTGACTGACTGACCCACGCTCCGCCGGCGCCGGCGCCGACGGCCGCCGCCAGGGGGCGCTGAGAGCGCCCGAGCGGACGAGCCTCCCAGACTCCCGCGGGGCGCGCTGCCGACTCCCGGGAACCGGGGAGGGCGTCCACGCTGCTCCCCGATGCCGAGCATTAGCGGAGCTGGGCCCGGCGCGGGCTCCTCGGCTCGCCCTGGACGAGCGCATAGCCTGCTCTGTGCAAGCGAGCGAGCGTGCGAGCGACAGGTGCGCGCGCACCTGCCCGGCACATCTGTGCTTCCCGTCCTGGAGCGCGCGCTGAGTTAATTGACTTTCCCGACGCGAGGCTTCCTTAAGAGCAAACTCTCTGAAGGCGATTTGCGGGACCCGAGCACTACCTTCCTATCTGCTGCAGACCCACACTTAGAGAAAGGGCTTTAGGGCCCTGGGGTCAGGATAAGCTGCTACAGACAACGGGGAGTTTGGAATATGGACGTTTTGTAGTTTGGGATGAGTTCTGGTTAGGAGTGGATTTGCAAAGAGGAAGAGATGAGTTGGCTGGGAAAGAATTCGGGTACCATTTGTTAGTCGCTGGTTTCCTAACATCGCTTGGTTGATGGCAAAATAAAATTAATACGAAAATACGCTGAAAGCATCCTAATGCGTCAACGATATACAATCAATTGTTTATTTCTTCCCCCTTCCTTCCCTTGGAAATATTTTTTTTCCATCCCAGCGACTTTTCCCGGGTAATCACAAAAAAGCCTCAAAGGGTTCCAGGTTGTGAAGGGGTGGGGGAGAGAATAATTCTTAAGAAACCTCAAACTGTAAAATAGAATACTTTCAGACTACCAGGGGTCTTTTGGTTTTTGTTTTGTTGAGACAGGGTTTCTTTCTGTAGCCCTGACTGTCCTGGGACTTACTCTGTTGACCAGGCTGGCTTTGAACTCATAGAGATCCACCTGCCTCTGAATCAGTGCTGGGATTACAAGCCTGTGTCACCACTCCCGGCCAGACTACCGGATTTTTAAATGGCACTCAGCAGGTTTATTGGTGCCCTTACGGTTATGGGAACCTAGAAATCAACTCTGTATACCCTGCGTGGCCTGTGTATCTTAAGCAAACCTCAAGCTTAGTTCTTAAGTTATGGAACTGTTTGGGAAGAAGTGGGAGGTGTGGCCTGGTTGGAGGCGGTGTGTCACTGGAGTCAAGTTTTGGGGGTCTAAAATCCGATGCCATTCTCTGCCTGGTGGTCTTATCTCATATGTGAGCTCTCAGATACTGCACCAGGGCCTGACTGCTACCAGCCTCCCTGACGTGACAGTCATGGATTCTAACCCAACTGTGAGCCCAAATTACATGCTTGCTTTTAGAAGTTGACTTGCTCGTGGGTCGTGATGTTTTGCTACAACCATAGAAATCAACTGTGATGACATTTTCCAGCTCTAGCTCTGGTCCTTGTATCTGTTTCTATCCAGAGACCTGTCCTCAGGTGAACTGCGTCTGTCCAAATTTGGGGACAATGGTTAGCCCCAGATCCTCAACTCTCCTACAGATATGAGAAAAGCTGTTAATGTTTATCTTCCTATTTGACATTAAAATCAATTGTCTTCTGAACTCCCTGCATACATAGCCTACATATCTGGGTTTTACCTAAATATCAATTCAGGCATCAATACTGGTTTACTGATTAAATAATCACATCCCTATTGCCTTAAAAGTTGTCAAGGATCTGAGAATTATGAATTATTTTTGGTGCATTAAAAGTTAATAAAATTAAAACTTTAAAATGATATCTATTAATACTATTTCATTAGCTAACTGTAGCTATGTATTTTACTTACATATATTAAAAATATTATGGACACATATATACATATCTGAGAAGCCTTTTTGTTTTGGGGGGAAGTTGTTGCTGTTGTTGTTTTCTTTTTTATTTATTTTTTTAAAAAAGAAAACAAACTATCTTTTTTCATTTTACATACCAATCCCAATTCCCTCTCCCTTCCCTCCTCCCCTTTCCTGTATCTAGCCTCCCACCCCAACTTCCATCTAATCCGCAGAGAGGTAAGGCACATCGCTTTGGGGAAGGCCCAAGACCCGCCCTACTATATCTAGTCTAAGTAAGGTATCTATCCAAAGAGAATAGGTTCCAAAAAAAAAAAAAAAAAAGTACAAGCTGTGGGGATAAATCCTGGGGCTACTATTAGTGGCCCCACAGTCTGCCTCAGCCATGCAACTGTCACCCACATTCAGAGGGACTAGTTTGGACCCATGCTGTTTCCTTCCCTGTCCTACTAGAGTTGATGAGCTCCCATTAGCTCGGATACACTGTTTCAGTGAGTGTACCCATCATGGTCTTGACCTCTTTGTTCATATTCTCACTCCTCCCACTCTTCAACTGGACTTTGGGAGCTCAGTCCAGTGCTCTGATGTAGGTCTCCGCCTGTTTCGGTCAGTTGCTGGATGAAGGTTCTATGTTGAACGAGGGGAGAAGGAAAGGGGGGAGGAGAGCTTGAGTGAATGGGATAGTCAAAATGGACGAAGGACAGAAATGAGAGCAAGGAAAGAGATATTTTGATTGAGGGAGCCGTTATGGGACTAGAAAGAAACCTAGCACTAGAGAAATTCCCAGGACTCCACGAGGATGACCCCACCTAAGACCCTAAGCAATAGAGGAGAGGGTGCCCAGACTGGCCTTGCCCTGAAGTCAGACTGATATTGTCTTTCAAGACAGGGTTTCTTTGTGTATCCCTGGCTGTACTAGAATTCACTATGTAGGCCAGACTGGTGTTCACCTCAGAGATCTGTCTTCCTCTGCCTCCTGGACGCTTGAATTAAAGGCATGTGCCACTATACCCAGGCTGAAATTTAAAAACAATACAGAAATATATGGTAATGACTCAGAAAATCAACATAGGAGATTCAAAAAGTTTAAATTGAAATAAATTTAACCTTGACCCTGTTTAAAACACAACTTTGTGTTGACATTATTTTTTTAAGATTTATTTATTTATTATGTATACAATGTTCTGCCTGCATGTATGCCTGCAGGCCAGATCAGAGGGCATCAGATCTCATTACAGATGATTGTGAGTCACTATGTGGTTGCTGGAAATCAAACTCAGGACCTCTGGAAAAGCAATCGGTGCTCTTAACCTCTAAGCCATCTCTCCAGTCCATGTTGACATTATTTTTACATGATATAAGATTTAATGTCTGAGAGCTGGATGGGTGATGACACACACAGTTAATCCCCCAGCACTTGGGAGGCAAAGTTAGGTGGATCTTTGAGTTTGAGGCCAGCCTGATCTACAGAGTGAGTTGTGGGATAGCCAGAACCGTTACACAGAGAAACCCTGTCTTAAAAACCAAAAAGAAAAGAAGAAAGAAAGAAAAAAAGAAAAAAAAACTGAAGAGTAAATAATACCAGAAGTTTCCTTTTTACCTTGAAATTAAGGCCTTATTTTCTTATCTTGTAATTGTGGTAACAAAGGCAATTCAAAGAACACAAAATAAACACAAAAAGTTTACCAACATTTTTATCACTTCGCTAGTCTGTCTTATTGAACTGAATATTCATAAAATGAGGACACAACTGGATGTTTGTTTCCTCATCAATTAATCTTTATAATTTACATGACAGATAAAACATAGAAACAAAAAAAGAGCTTCAAGTAAATATAAAATGACTAATATACAAGGTTAATTGTGCTTTCTCTGCAAAGGGAAAGAAAGTTTGATGAAAAAATACCCATGATTAAATGCATACATAACCCAACCATCATCAGAGAGGCTTCTGCCCACAGCTGATGAGAGCAGATACAGAGACTCAGGGCCAAACATAAGGTAGAGAGAGTACAAATTGGAGATCTCGATCAGGTCACTCCCCTTGGAGCTTGAGGAACCCTGCAGAAGAGGGGGAGTAAGTATTGTAGGAGTAAGAGGGGTCAAGAACATCAGAACAGGGCCCACAGAATCCATTAAACTGACCTCGTGCTCATAAAGACAGAAGTGGCAGTCACACAGCCTCAAGGGTCAGGTCTACGCAGATTATTTGCATGTATGTTATGATTGTTATCCTAGAGTTCTTGTGGGACCTCAGACAGTGGGAGTGGGGGTGTCTCTGATTCTTTTGCCTGCTCATGGGACTCTTTTCCTCATCCAGCCCTGGTATGGGGGTTTGTACCAAGTTTTATTGTATCTTATTATTCATCATTGGGTTGATATTGGCAGAGATTTCTGTCCTGCCCAGTCCTGCAGCCCGTTCAGTCCCAAAGAAACGCACAGAGGCCTACATTAATTATAAACTGGCTAGCCTATTAGCTCAAGCTCTCTTTCTTTTTTTTTTTTTTTTTTTTTTTGGTTTTTCGAGACAGGGTTTCTCTGTGGCTTTGAAGCCTGTCCTGGAACTAGCTCTGTAGACCAGGCTGGTCTCGAACTCACAGAGATCCGCCTGCCTCTGCCTCCCAAGTGCTGGGATTAAAGGCGTGTGCCATCATCTCCCGGCTTCAAGCTTTCTTATTCACACTTACATCTTAACCCATAATTCTTTTCTGTGTTAGTTACATGGCTCAGTACTGTTCATCAGTGAGGCATTCTCATCTTGCTTCCTCTGTGTCTGGGTGATGACTGTAGACTGATCCTTTCCTCTTCCCAGAATTCTCCTATTTTGGTTGCCCTGCCTATTCTTTCTGCCTGGCTACTGGCCAATCAGTGTTTTATTAAACCAATAGAAGTGCCAAATCTTTACAGGGTATAAGATCATTGTTCCACAGTAGGTTGATATTCCTGGGAGGCCTGTTCTTTTATGCAGGGAAATGGAGAAAAAGTGGCTCTGAGGGAATGAATAGGGTGCTGGGAGGAGTGGATAGAGAGAAAGCTGCAGTTGGAATGTAATGTATGAGAGAAGAATAAAAAGAAAAGAATAGGAAAAAACAAAATGTACATATGAAAGTGTAATTTTGTTTTGTTATTGTTCTTTCAGTTTTTTTTAAATATTTATTTATTTATAATGCATACAATATTCTGTCTGTGTGTATGTCTGCAGGCCAGAAGAGAGCACCAGACCTCATTACAGATGGTTGTGAGCCACCATGTGGTTGCCGGGAATTGAACTCAGGACCTTTGGAAGAGCAGGCAATGCTCTTAACCACTGAGCCATCTCTCCAGCCCCTGTTCTTTCAGTTTTTGAAATAAATTCTCACCGTGAAGCTCTGGTTGGAACTTGTCATGTAGTCCAGGAAGGCCTAGAATGTCTGCCTCCTGAGTGTTTAAGTTACGGGTGTACAACATCGCCAACTCAAGAGGTTCATTATAGCTAATTTAAAGAATAATTTGGGTTCTACAAATTTTGTCTAGCTATGTCTTGGGGAAAAACTAGCATTTTATTGATCTTCAAAATAAGTATACAAAGAGGGTGTCATACCTAAAGGAGATGTTCTTCCTCTTTGCTTTGGTTATTGTGACTTTGAGACAGGGTTCTAATTTAACTCAGGATGTCTATGAACTACCTATGTGACTGACAATGACCTTCTGCCTTCCTGAGTACTAAGTGGGATTACAGACACATGACATTATACCAGATTGGATTACTGCTGGCAACTGAACCCAAAATTTCTTTTTTTTTTTTGGTTTTTCGAGACAGGGTTTCTCTGTGGTTTTGGAGCCTCTCCTGGAACTAGCTCTTGTAGACCAGGCTGGTCTCGAACTCACAGAGATCCGCCTGCCTCTGCCTCCCAAGTGCTGGGATTAAAGGCGTGCGCCACCACCGCCCGGCTGAACCCAAAATTTCTAATGGCCTCTATTTCTGTCTTTTCGACCAACAAGCACAATTTCCTCACAAAAGACTTTTCCCTTTTTGTTCTGAAGCATTCCTGGAAGGGGCAATCTTGTTGAAAGTAGGGAAATGACTATTGTAGTTCATTTTTAACCTTGGTAAGGTCGTTAGTTAGATAAACATAGAAATTAACGTTAAAACATGGAAGTTAAAGGAAAGTTAGTGGTTGACAAACAATAGGCAGTTTTCAATTGAAATGAACTTGAGAACACATTTCCTAAAGATGGACCTTGTGTAGCCCAGATTTCCAAAAGAAGGTAAAATATATGTCACCACACACAAGTTGGATAAACGTGATTCCAATGAGAACAATTAGACACAGCACAGACAGAAGACAAAACTAGTGAGAAAGTCCTTGTATAATTCTTTTTTTTTTTTTTTTTTTTTTTTGGTTTTTCGAGACAGGGTTTCTCTGTGGTTTTGGAGCCTGTCCTGGAACTAGCTCTTGTAGACCAGGCTGGTCTCGAACTCACAGAGATCCGCCTGCCTCTGCCTCCCAAGTGCTGGGATTAAAGGCATGCGCCACCACCGCCCGGCTATAATTCTTAATAGAGACTCAAGGCATAGTTGATCTGAAAACATCGGTCTGAGGGGGCCTTCTGACCCTCTTAGTTCCAGCTCAACGATAAACACCTCTGCCTGGCCTCTCCCGGTAAGGCTTCATCTAATAGGTAACCAGACTAGCAAACAGACAGATGGAAAGACTGAAAACTAAACAGTTTCATCAAGGAACAGTAGAATTCTGATTAGTCCTAAGGGACATAATGGGGGGAGGGGGATGATAACCCTTGACAGCATACTGGAGTTTCATTTGCAGCTGAATCCACTGTAAACTTGCCTCTGGGCTTTGGGCCAGGCAGCCTCACGCAGGAGTATGCACAGGATTTCAGATGGCTGAATTAGATAGACAATGGAGGCGCCTCATCAGCTGCAGCAAGGGTCACTCCTGAACCTCCTTAAAAACTCCCTTCATGTCAACGGCTTACAAAGACCACCAGGACCACACAGTGGGGAGAGGCAATCCAGCACAGGCCGTAGATGCATCCACTGCGACGAGGGGGCCAGGCTGCAAGGTTGCTCAGCTCATGATCTGAATAGATGTTTTAACTAGTTACCTAACTCTGGGATTTAAATGCATGTGGCAGGGAGGAAGCCTTCAGTGAATGTGTACTGTTGGCACAAGCACAGCCATGTCAAGGACGCCAGTGCCCCAGACTTGTGGGAAAATGATAACACCCCCCACAACCAAACCACCACCACCATGCTCTGGTGAGATGCAAAGTGATGGCAAAGCCTTCCTTGGCCCAGGAGCAGATGTTAATAAGATGTTAATAGTGTATGCAGAAATTGCCCACCATAGCTGTCTCCTTACCCCTACCCTATGTTTATGGCCTGAAGGCTGCTCCTCTATGGAGTTGGCCTCCTTGTTCAGCTGTATGTAATTACCCTGCCTCCTTGTATGTAATAACACCACCTTCTTGTTCAGCTGTGTGCAATAACCAGCCTTCCTGTTGGACTGTATATAATAGCTATGCTGCACTTCTTGGGTGCTGTCTTTCTGTATCAGAGGGCCTATCCTAACTGTTCTATGTGTCTGTGTGTTTGTCTTTTCTTCATTCCCTTGCTGCCCCAGTCAGATCCATCCCTTGAGCTGTGCTGGGGCCATGCTGGACGTGACAAACATGCTTTGTCCCCTCTGAAATCGTGCTGAAGTTTGGCCCATGCTGTAACACTGGGGAGCAGTGGTAAGACCTTTAGAAGGAGGTTTGTTCATTAAAAGGGGTTAGTGCTGACACGCTGGAAAGTGATTTCAGTAGGGAAGCGCTTTATCTCTTATCTGGGAATCCTGTTTTTGTTATCACCCAGGAAACTGGCAGACTAACTTGTCAGCTTGCAAACACCATAAAAATCTCAGGTCTTTCATAGTTCCAAACTAAGAGGTGGCATTATTTTTTTGTAAAAGATTAATTAATAATTGCTAGAAGATTCATGATCTACAGATGTTTTTTGTCCTTTTCTTTTTCTGTCTTGACTTTCTTTATTCTTTCTTTCTTCTTTCTTTTCCTTTCTTTGCTCTGAAGCAACACCTTAAAATGTGAAAAAAAAATCATTCTTAGCTTTCAGGCACAAATGGTATTGGCCAATATGGTCATTTGAGTCTTTTTTTTTATGTACACTGATTAAACAAAGTAGGTTGGAGTCACTGACTGTGTGCTCAAGGAAAACCATACATTATATATACCTACGCACATTTCTGTAAGAAAATGTTGAATTGGACTTGCTCAGTTTAGGCCTATGGGCTAGGAATATAACTCAGTTGGTAGAATACTCTTCTAGTGTGCACAAATTTCTGGGTTACATCCTCAGTACAACCAAGACAGGACCTAATAGCACACACTTGTAATTTCACCACTCAGGAAACAGGTGGAAAGATCACAAGTTCAGGCTAGAGAGATGGCTCAGCAGTTAACAGCACTGGTTGCTCTTCCAAAGAACCCGGTTCAGTTCCCAGGGCACAAATGGCAGTTAACAATAGTCTGTAACTCCAGTTCTAGAGGATCTGGCACCCTTGCACAGACATACATGCATGCAAAACACCAAGGCATATAAGAATAAGCAATTTTAAAAACCCCACAAATTCAAGGGCATCCTTGAGGCCAGCTGGGACCCTGTCTTTATTGATCCATCCATTCATCCATCAATACAATTTGTGGTTTGTTACATGATTTGGGGCAACATTGTATTTCAAATATCGTTGGAATGTGTTCCCTAAAGAGTCATTTGTTAGTGGTATGATCCCAGTGGGGTGATGTTAAAAGGTAATAGAACATTTAAGATTTGTGGACTGCATAGTCTCATTCAGGTCTTCTTATCTGACCTTTTAAAATTGTTTTGTTGTTGTTGTTGTTGTTGCTGCTTTGGTTTTTTTTCGAGACAAGGTTTCTCTCTGTAGTCCTGGCTGTTAGGCACTCACTCTGTACACCAGGCTGGCCTCGAACTCAGAAATCTACTTGCTTCTGTCTCTGGACTGCTGGAATTAGAGGTGTGTACCACCACAGCCCAGCTTAAATTGTTTTAAAGTGTTAGAGACATTTTTTCTAAATATTGTATAAAAGTGAGTTTACTGAGCCGGGCGATGGTGGCGCACGCCTTTAATCCCAGCACTCGGGAGGCAGAGGCAGGCGGATCTCTGGGAGTTCGAGACCAGCCTGGTCTACAGAGCTAGTTCCAGGACAGGCTCCAAAGCCACAGAGAAACCCTGTCTCGAAAAACAAAAACAAAAACAAAAACAAAAAAGTGAGTTTACTGATATATTTAAGAGTTAGAGCATACATTCAATCACCAACACAAATAGAAAAAGAAAAAATATGGATTTATTTGGCCCACAGGGTTATGGTTTTTTTATATTTGGAAGGTATGAATGAATAAAGAAATAAATGAAAGCTGGGCGGTGGTGGCGCACGCCTTTAATCCCAGCACTTGGGAGGCAGAGGCAGGCGGATCTCTGTGAGTTTGAGACCAGCCTGGTTTACAAGAGCTAGTTCCAGGACAGGCTCCAAAACCACAGAGAAACCCTGTCTCGAAAAACTAAAAAAAAAAAAAAGAAAGAAAAAAAAAAAAGAAATAAATGAAGCTAAAGTTGTAATTAAAAAGAAGTAGGAGTTACAATGATCATATTTACATGTGTTCAGATATGGAACAAGACTTATGGAACAGTCTTGTTCCATAAAGTCAACCTGTTTGATCTGACTCTTGATAGTCTGAAATTATTTCACAGAAGAATAGCATGGTCCAGCTGTTTTTGTCAGTTCAGATGCTGACAGAAGCTACTTTTCTCCTGCTTGTGAGACATAGAGAACCAAATTGATCTACTGCCAATGCCCTATTCAATTTACCCTTTACAGGAAAGAGCTGGACAGGTTTTGACACATGCTTAACCTTTATGAGGTAGTGATAAGTTGGGACATTGAAATTAGAGAGACTTATAATCAGAACTCTTTCATCAATCTTTTTTTTTTTTTTTTTTTTGGTTTTTCGAGACAGGGTTTCTCTGTGGTTTTGGAGCCTGTCCTGGAACTAGCTCTTGTAGACCAGGCTGGTCTCGAACTCACAGAGATCCGCCTGCCTCTGCCTCCCGAGTGCTGGGATTAAAGGCGTGCGCCACCACCGCCCGGCTCATCAATCTTTTCTAAAGATATTTTTGTTTCATTTTGTGTGCAAGAGTGAGTGTCTGAATGTACGTTTATGCATGCATGTGTGCCTGGTGCCCACACAGGCCAGAAGAGCACTGAATTCCCAGTTCCATTCCTTCTCAAAAGACAAATTGTACATCATCAGAGACATAATACCCTTGGAGAACCAGAATAATGTGGTGATTGCAACTCTGGCATCTGGGATCTTCAGAACGCTTGAATTAATGACTTGCTAGGATTATTCCCTTAATAATTTAACCCTTCAGTATTTCCTATTCTTTATATATAAAATGAGGGTAAGAACATTCTTGCTTCATGGGGTTGCTAAGGAAATTGAGTGAAAAAAGGAGTTGAATGTGTTCTCCAAAGTCCATGTGTTGGATGTTAATTCCCTGTATGCCACCATCCTCATGCCCCCATACATGGGTTCTTGTTTTTGCCTTCTGCTGTGGATGATGCGGCAAAAAGCACCTCACCAAATGCCAGCTTTTCAATACTAAATTTAGCCTTTAAAACTGTGAGGGATGGGGGCTGGAGAGATGGCTCAGAAGTTAAGAGCATTGCCTGCTCTTCCAAAGGTCCTGAGTTCAATTCCCAGCAACCACATGGTGGCTCACAACCATCTGTAATGGGGTCTGGTGCCCTCTTCTGGCCTGCAGGCATACACACAGACAGAATATTGTATGCATAATAAATAAATAAATATTTAAAAAAAAACTGTGAGGGATGTGCCTGTTTTCTTCATAACTGATCCATATATAAACAGATGACTGTAACACAAAATAGACTAAAACACTATTGGCCATTAAACAAGTTTTTATATGTATACAATTCAAATGTGGCAGCTAATTCACTGATTAACATAAATATCCTCTTTGGGTACCAGTGAGTGCCATTCTCTTCAGAAAGTACTGTTCTTTCCATAGTCTATCCTATATTCTCCTACGAGGATTCCCAAAGTAGGGTAAGAGACACAATTTTAATAAAAGGAGAATTTATAAGTTCTAATTTATTATTAGTGTGTGTATATACATATATGTACATGTTGTGTATATGTGTGTGGGTATGTGTGTGCCATGGCAGTCATGTGGAGGTCAGAGGCTAACTTTTAGGAGTTGGTTCTCTCCTTCCATGACAGATTCCAGGGACTGAACTCGGGTTCTGAGGTTTCCATAGCAAGTTCCTTTACCTGCTGAATCATCTCACTTGCTCAAGAAATGTTTTTACTCTAGTTAAAAATTCCCTTGGGTCATGTCGAAACTCAAAACAGGCAGGGGGCAAGAAAGGAGCAAGAAAGGAAAGAGGAAAGGGCAGGGGACGGGGAGAGATTGTGCTCCAAATAAAAAGGAGTTTTCTGTCCCTGTATAATGTATGATCTTCGTATGCTTTGTGTGTGTTTGTGTGTGTGAATGTGTGTGTGTGTAAGCCAGAGGTAAATGTTGGGTTTCTTCTTCGTTTTCTTACCTTTGACTTAGTTGGATGTCTTACTCAACCTGGAGTTCACTGATTCAGTAAGACTATCAAGCAGTAAGCTCGGGGTAGCTTTTTGTCTCTGGTTTCCCAGTGCTAGAGTTCCAGGCATGGTCCTCCATGCTTAGCTTTTTACACTGGTGCTGAGAATCCTAACACAGTGCTTACTGCATGGCAAGCACTTTACCAAATGAACTCTCTCTCTAGCCCGGTATGTAGTCTTTTGTGGACCAACATTTGCGAGTCTCATTTCTTAAGTCTCTTGCAGACTAGATTCTTATTCTGTTTGTTGTCTTCCATAATTACTGGTTGGGAATGTTAGGAAAAATTTGTAGTGAAAAATGTCTATGGACTTAGTATGAAAATACTTTGCAACAAAGCAATGTGAAAAATGCTATAGTTTCAATACATATCCCAAATTTCATGTGTTTTAAACTCAGTCCTCAAATGTGTGTATTTGTAGGTAAAGTTTTGGTATTCTTAAGGTCTTCAGTGTGAGTCTTGTTGTACCCCCCAACTATAGAATAAAAAGGGCCAAGGAAAAAACGCTCTGCCCTTGACTTGACTCTAAGACCAAAGACTTGAAATCCCACTAATCCCTGTGCTTGCCCCAAAGGCAGGCTGTAGAATCCCACCAATCGCTAAGCTTGTGCCAGAATCAAACCACAACAACCTACCAATCCCAAGCCATCCTGGAAAGCACCCCCACACTCTATATAAACTCTGTATTCTGTTCATTTTGTTGCTGCTTCCCACCCTAGCAGGGGCAGCCACCCTCCTGGATTCTTCCTTCCTGGCAAGAGTGAGGTTTATTGTGTGCTGTGACTCTTTCCCCAGAGTGGAGGCAGCTGGAACAGCAATCAGCATAGCAGAGTTGTAACACTTCTCCAGAGTGAGTCAGGCAGAGCTCTAAAACCTCACTGGGAGAAACCCTCCCCTACTGGAGAACTTTTTCCTGGAGCAGAACTGTGAGCTGCTAAACTTTGTGGTATTCCTTGGATTTCAACTGCCCAGATGTTGACCAGCACCATTCTCGTGAGACAAACTTGTTTTTTTTGAGATAGGGTTTCTCTGTGTAACTGTCCTGGCTATCTCGGAACTCACCTTATTTATTTATTTATTTATTTATTTATTTATTTATTTATTTATTTATTTATTTATTTTTGGTTTTTCGAGACAGGGTTTCTCTGTGGCTTTGGAGCCTGTCCTGGAACTAGCTCGGAACTCACGTTAATCCTAGCACTTGCGAGGCAGAGGCAGGCGAATCTCTGTGAGTTCCAGTCCAGCCTGGTGTACAAAATGTGTTCCCCTCTCCCCTCTCTCTCCTCCCTTCCTCTTCCTCTCTCCCTTCATGGCCCAGTTCAGCCTGATCATGTCCACTCTGTACTGTTCCAGATGTCCCTGCCTCTGGCTGTGCTCTCCCACCTATCTATAATAAACTTTCTCCTCTGCCATACCTAAAATCAGTCCTATCCTGTCCTTTCCTTTTTATTTTTATTTCCTTTTTTCAATTTACTTTTTATTTTATTATAATTAACTGCATTAGAAGCAAGAACACACTTGTCCTGGTTAGTCTTAATTGAGAACTTAATACAGACTAGAGTCATCTGAGATGAGAAGGCACAATTGAGGATTGCCTAGGACAGGTCGTATTTTGGCATTTCTGTGAGTGCTTTTCTGATATAGAAGGGTTTGGTCTGTTCTGGGTAGCAACATCCCTTGGGCAGGTGGTCCTGGGCTGTGTAAAACAAATCAAAAGCAAAAACATGTGCCAATGAGTGAACCAGAGTGAGCCCCAAGAAAAATCTCTCCAGTTTCTGTTTCAGTTTCTCTCAAGGGCTGTGATCTTGAAGTATAGCTGAATAAATCCTTTCCACCTCTATGTTCTGTTTGATTAGAGTGTCTTATCACTGCAGGAGAATCAATATAAAGGGACAACAGTGACTTACATATGTTCCTCAAGGTCTTTGGAGGAGTTGTGAGGGAACTTGCGGTCACTGACCCAGAGTCCGGGCCTCCCTCTTATCTGTCTAGCTTGGTTATCTCGTGCTCAACTCTAAGCCCCTATTTATCTCTCTCCCTGTTCCAGACTTTGCTGCATTGACTCTGTTTTTGTTTTTCTGGACAGTGTTTCTCTAGATCTCTTGCTGTCCTAGAACTCACTCTACAGACCAGGCTGGTCTTAAACTCAGAGATCTAACTGCCTCTGCCCTCCAAGTGCTGAGATCAAGGGTGTGATCCACCATGCCCCACTTTTCTTAATCTCCTTTTTAACCCCAGTCTCACCGCAACAGATGAGCAACTTTTGGGTTTCACCATGGGCCCATTCCCCTTATACTTCATACAGAGACCAAGTTCCTCCATTGGTGGAAAATTATTTTTTGAGCACAGAATCTTTTTTTTCACAGTTACACTATGTTTTTAGAAACCATATATATTGCATTTTAAATTCAAGCATATTTTATTTATTCTTTGACACGCCTGTACTTGTGAAAAATGTATCTTGCTCATATCTTCTCCAGAGTCCCTCTGCACATTCTCCCCGGTCGCTGCCAACACATCCCCTCCACCTTCCATAACTTCTCTTTTTGTTCCAATTAGTGCTCTGTTCGAATGCTGACTAATCTTGATGTCTTGATGTTGTGCAAGGTAACCATAGTTTCAGTATAGGTATCTGTTGCTACTGTATAGGTAGCCATAGCCTCAGTATAGGTAACTGTTACTACAGTATAGGTAACCATAGCTTCAATATAGGTAACTGTTACTACAGTATAGATAACTGTTGCTTCAGTGTAGGTGAGCATGGCTTCAGTACAGGTATAGCTATTCCTACAGTGCCGGTAACCGTAGTTGTAGTGAGCTTATGAATGCAGTGGTCATGAGGTATAAAGATGACAGCACAGCACTCCTCTCCATCCTCTTTTTTCCATCCCATCTTCTGGGCGATGGGGCATGGGTTGATAAGGATGCCCCATTTAGGGCTGAATACTCAACAAGTCACTATTTCCAACACTTTGACTGATTATGAATCTTTGCATTAACATGACTATTTTGAGAAAAGTTTTCCTGGCCAAGGCTGAGAATATACTAATCTTTGTCTATAAACATAATTATCTAGAGGGCATTATTTTGACGGCATGTCCATTTAGCAAAGTATTAGATTCCTTCCTAAGGCACGCACCCTCCCAAGTCTTGGGATTTTCATCAGATTTACAGTACCAGGGATGAGATCCTCCCAGTGGAGCAAGCCTCAAGTCCAATCCACAAGCAGTTGTTTATGCCCATAGCTGTCATACCCTTATTGTTCCAATGACACACCTTGTTTGTCAGATGGATATGGTAGAAGGTAGGGTGCACAGCTAGCTGATGCTATCTGGTTTTGGTTTCATGGGAAGTACATCGGTATAAACTAAAGTTGTTTTTGTTTATTCATTTTGCAGAGCTGGAAATTGGACCCAGGCTTGGTGCTGGCAGGCAAATGCTTTGCCGTGAAGCTTTAACTCCACACAAAAGTATTGTTTTGGACATTGTTTACTTTGAAAAATATATAAATACTTAGAAAAGCATAGACTCTATATACACACACGCACATATATATATGTATATATAAATAAATGAGGGGTTCCTATGGAATGAATTCACTTTATACTAAGGTATATAAGTACAGAGTGAAAACATATATAACCATAAGGATTATAAAATGGCTGGGGCTGAAGGAGTTGGGTCAGTGGTTAAGGGCACTTGTTACTCTTGCAGAGGTTGCAGGTTTGATTCCTGGTACCCACACAGCAGTTCACAACCATCTGAAACTCCTCCCAAGGGGGTCTGATGCACTCTTCTGACCTCTGAAGGCACCAGACACACACATGGTGCCGAAAAGTACATGCAAGCAAAACACTCATACATATAAAATAATACATAAAGAGATCCAAAAAGAATGTTTTTAAAAGAATTATAAAATGGAAAAATTATGAATGTTTAAAGAAAAGATACATATTTTGAAGTTTTACTCACAGTAGTAAAGTCTTAGTTCGGGGATTACACACATATATCTCTTCCCTCCTCCTCTCCCCTCCCCTTTTCCCCTTTCCCTATTCTTGCGATTGTGTGTGTGTCTGTGTGTGATGGGTGTATACACATGTATTCGGATGAACTTGCCAGTGTGTGCATTCACATAGAGAGGCCAGATCTCAATGTTGAATGTCTTCCTCAACTGCTCCCCAGTTTATTTGAGAGTGAGTCTCTCCCTGCATATGGAGCTCACCCTTTGGCTAGAATGGCTGGCCAGTAAGCATGGAGACCTGCCTGTCTGCCCCTCCAGCACTAGCGTTACAGAAGCATGCCACCATGCTCAGCATTTGTATGGGTGCTGGGAATCTGAATTCACATCACCACGTTCGCTAGAAAGCACATTTACTCACTGAGCCACCTTCCCAGCTGATCGCATGACTTTCTGATTTCAAGACTCATTTCACAAATGCAGAACATTATGATCTACAAACACCACATATATAACCCGGCATTAAATAAGGATAATGAAGTGTTATGCAATTGTATGAAACATCTCCTCCTGTAGGGAGGAAGGAGAGTCAGAAGACTCAAAAAGTAAATAAAACTTAAGGACCAGCCGGGCGATGGTGGCGCACACCTTTAATCCCAGCACTCGGGAGGCAGAGGCAGGCGGATCTCTGTGAGTTTGAGACCAGGCTGGTCTACAGAGCTAGTTCCAGGACAGGCTCCAAAGCCACAGAGAAACCCTGTCTCAAAAAACCAAAAAAAAAAAAAAAAAAAAAAAAAACAAACAAACAAAAAAAAAAAACTTAAGGACCAGACTTGGTAGTAATGTGAACATTTATTCCCAGCAGTATTCAGGAAGGCAGAGACAGGTGGGTTTCCATGCGTTCAAAGCCAGCCTGGTCTACATAGTTCTGGACCAGCTAAGGCTCCATAGTGAAATCCTATCTCGAAAACAAACAAAAAATCCAAAGCAGCAGCAAAATTGCTTGGGAAGCTCCAGAAATGTATAAGATTCATAAGCCCTTGCCATTCCCTCCCCCAAGGTTAGAAAAGCAGTGAACACCCTTTGCTAAGATGAAGCATTCCTGAAGGCCAAGCTATTTGTGAATTGTGTCAGGAGCTGTAGGTATGCAGCTTTCTGAGTCGTCACCTGGCCTTTCTTCACTCATGCTTCTGTGAGTCACCCCTCATCTATACTCTTGTAAGTGACTCCAATAAACTGGTAAATTAAGCCATGCTTGGGTGGAATAATTTCTTTTGTCTGCCATCAGTACCCCATTCTGAGGTGAATATCTCCCAAAGAAAAAGTGAGATGATGCATTTTGTACCTAAATAGAGATTTGCACTAATCTGGAGCCTGCACCCCTACATACTTCCCACCATGATGATAATGGACTAAATGTCTGAAACTATAGGCCAGCCCCAGTTAAATGTTTTCCTTTATAAGAGTTGCAGTGGGCCTGGAGAGATGGTTCAGAGGTTAAGAGCACTAGCTGCTCTTCCAGAGGTCCTGAGTTCAAGTCCCAGCAGCCACATGGTGACTCACAAAGATCTGGTGCCCTTTTCTGGCATGTGTATGCTAGCAGAACATTGTATACATGATAGTTAGAAAGAAAGAAAAAAAGATAGATAGATGATAGATAGATAGATAGATAGATAGATAGATAGATAGATAGATAGATAGATAGATAGGCAGGCAGGCAGATAGACAGACAGACAGAGTTGCAGTGGTCATGGTGTCTCTTAACAGCAATAGAAACCCTAAGACAGTATGAGATTTACTGGCACTGGAGATACGAGTGGTTTGTGAGATACCCTACATCTGTGCTGGGAACTGAACCCTTGTCTTGGGGAGTCTGACCATCAAAGAATCAAACAGACAATTGGATAGGAGCAGAAACTCAGCTTTATTATTTGCAGGCATAGAGCAAAGCTTATGCGTGTCCAGTAGCCCTGGACATAAGTTTTGCCACAGGTGTTGTAGGCTAGGTAACAGTGTAACCACCTGAGGATACTTTCTGAGTCCCTTGCCTATTGAGGGGAATTTCCATCACAGTCAGACATGTTTACAGGAACAGACACCACTGGACAAATATTTTCAGGTATTAATAAAAACATTCCTTTCTTAGCAAATAAGATCTGTAGTGTGACCTTCAACCAGGCAGTCGTTGTAATCATTTTTCGAGGCAGCGTCTTGCAAGTGTTTGCTTTCCTGAGATAAGAGGCAGGGCTTTAAGCAAGCAGTCTGCACGCCAGAGTGAAGTTTATAACAGTCTTCTTTTTACTTAATCCTATGGTTTCTAGGCAAGGATTGCTGTTAGACTTTCACAATCAGAGAGTTAATTTGATTTTGTTAGGTGCATCTGTACAGATGTGTGTGTGTGTGTTTGCGTGTGTGCACGCATGCCTGTGTTTATTTCCTTCTTTAGTATGAGGTAAAGGAATACAGTACAAGTTAGATTGAGGTAATGATCCTTCTTGGTATCAAAGAACTGGACCAACGGGAAGAATCGGACAGCAAAGAGGGAAAGAACGAGGCAGATGTGACAGAAGATAGCACTGAAATCAGACCTTTAATGTGGAGGAAAGGAAAACCCATGACTCAGCATGAAGACGGGAACCTAACCAATTAGTGCTGGAAGAGATGATAAGCAGGAAGTAGTCAGCATCTGAACTGCTTGAACTGGGGGAAGGTTTTTGATTTTTGTCTGTAAATTATTATTATGTTTTTCTATTTTAATGTGTGTAGCACGCATGAGGAGATCAGAGGACAACTTGCCAGTTCCTTCCACTGTTTGGATCTTGGTGCTGGAACTCAGATCATCAGGCTTGGTGACAGTACCTTTACCCACAGAGTCATCTTGCTAGCCCTGCAGGTGTAGAACTTTGTGACAGTGACTGAGAGTCTCTCAGGAGGCTGTGGGGCAAGGAGGAAAGGGGATCGGTCTGAGTGCTGGAAAACAGAGAAACAAAGTTATCCACCTTGGAGACAACAGCTATGGATAAAAGTATAATCGGTTATTTTCCTATTGCACTGCTCTCTTCCCTCCATATTTGTATGGCAAAATCACTAAAATGTAAGCAACCTAGTATAATCTGAACATCATCATACTTCTCTGCTGCCTAAAAGCCATCAGCCATTGATTTCATTATATTTTTAAATTTGAGAACAAATTTATTGACGACAGTAATAGCTGTTAATTTTCAAGTGTACAGACTTCTGCTTGCTTTAACTTCTGCTGTAACTACTTTTAAGTTTACATTTAAGTTTCAGACTGTCTGTGAAGGTTATTTAAAATGGCATCTAAAACCTAAAGCTTGAGGCATATCTCTGTGAGTTTGAGACCAGCCTGGTCTACAGAGCAAGCTCCTGGACAGCCAGGGATACAGAGAAACCCTTTCTCAACAAAACAACGACAACAAAAAACTCAGTTCCTATATTTTCCAATCTGGCTATAGCCCACATTGACTTCAAATTTATGACTGTAGGGAGCTGGAGAGATGGCTCAGTGGTTAAGAGCCCTGCCTGCTCTTCCAAAGGTCCTGAGTTCAATTCCCAGCAACCACATGGTGGCTCACAGCCATCTGTAATGGGGTCTGGTGCCCTCTTCTGGCCTGCAGGCATACACACAGACAGAATATTGTATGCATAATAAATAAATAAATATTAAAAAAATTATGACTGTATCAATATACTCTTGATTTTGACTGTACATCCCCATTATATATACATTATTTATGTAGTTAGAAACCAGCACATCTATCAATCTACCATCTGTCTGTCTGTCTGCCTGTCTGTTTATCATCTACCTTCAGTTTTATTAAGCTAAAAATGACAAAAAGCTGTTTTTTTTCTTTCCAGACAGAGGTTCTCTATGTAGCTCTGGCTGTCCTGGAACTCTGAAGACCAGGACAGTTTCAAACTCCCAGGGATCCTCCAGTCCCTGCCTCCCGAGTGAAGTGATCAAAGGTGTGCACTACCACCTCCTGCTGACAAAAGTTCTTTATCTAAGTACAACTTGATGGTTTTTTAAAACATTTTTACATTTATGTATGTATGTTTGTGTGTGTATATATGTCTACTGAATATAAAAATGGAAAAGAAAAGGGAACATGACTGCTCCTAGGTAAGGTGGAGGTTATATGTAGATTAAAAGGGGAGTGTAGTCAGGGATATGGCTATCTGGGAGAGCCCAGAGTGGGCTTGTTCAGACCGACTAGGCCCTGTGGAAAGGAGGTGGAAGGAAGAGGGGAGAAAGGGGACCAGATGTAGGCACAAGGGAGGCATAAAGGTAGAAAGAGTCAAAGCGGGGGCAGGGGTGTGTGTAATTAAAATGGTTAGATTATATAGGCATGAGCAATGAGCAGTCCAACCCCCCTGGGCTGGAGAAGTTCAGGATTGAGGGTGGGGTGTGCCAGCCACGAGGGCCCTGTAACAGGTAAGGAAGGGCTAAGGGATGCAGGCAGAACCTGGCATCCAGGTATTCTTTGTTATATTAAATAGGCACCTCAGCCATTTGTCCCAGGATTGAAATCCAGCCTATACATGTGTGCAGGTCAGAGTACATCTTGAAGAGCTTGGCTGATGAGCCATCTCTCCAGTCCAGAAATTAATGTTTTGTTTGTTTGAGACAGGGTTTCTCTGTGTAGCCTTGGCTGTCCTGGAACACACTCTGTAGAACAAATTGGCCTGATTCATAGAGATCTGACTGCCTCTGCCTCTGCTTCCCAAGTGCTGGGATTAAAGGCGTGTATTGACAGAAGTTTCTGTTTTGCCCGATCCGGGCATGCACCACCACAGCTTGATGTTTTAATGTACACAGATAATTTACAGTAACTATAGCAACCAAGATAATTAACATGTCCATCCTTCTTAAGAGCTACATTTGTTTTCTGTTGGTGAGAAAATTTGAGAGTGATAACTTTAGCAAATTTCAAGAATACAATGCGGTATTGTGACCTATACTTACTGTACTGTATGTTACATAACTAGAATTTACTTGAATTGTGTAAGTAGCACTCTGCTCCTTGCAGTAAACTCTCCATATACCACCACTCCCCCGAGCTGGCAATAACTATCATTCTCTTCTCTTTCTGTTTGTTTTTTGAGGCAGGGTTTCTTTGTGAAGCCCTGGCATTCCTTCTGCAGACCTGGCTGGCCTCAAGCCCAGACATCTGCCTGCCTCCCAAGAGCCAGCACTGCCTGGCCCTAACATCCTTCTTATATTGTTGAAGTCATCACTGTTGGTCCAAATTGACCACCCAAATGGCAGTGCTGGTGACAATGTCCTAACAGAAGGACTTGAAACAGGTGGATAAACAAAAATCCGAATTCAGCTTGTTTTTAATCAGCAAACTTCCTAAATCTTGCCTACTGTTGGCAAGGTATTCTAGTTCCCCACCTGGCTGTCATTAAATCTGCCTGCTTTTACCCCATAGCCTTAGCTGTTTGATTCCCGATAGACTTTTCTTTCCAGCAATGGAGTGGTACAGTTGGTGGTCTCACTACCCCCACCCTGACAATCACAAGTGTATTAGTATCATTTTTATAGCTAGCTCTCACGAAACATAGGAAGTTGAAAAATATTGGTCTGTTTTCAACATTTGCTAAAATTGGGCACAGTGTGGTTAGTACTTGACTTCTGAGATTTGGTGCTGGAGATGGTTTCTCTGTGAAGCTCTCACTGTCCTGGAACTCTCTCTGTAGACCAGGCTGACTTTGAACTCACAGAGATCAGCTTGTCTCTGCCTCCTGAGTGCTGGAATTAAAGTCATGAGCCACCACCGCCTGGCTGCTTCTGAGAATAATTAAAAGAGCAAATGCCCACTAAAAATCCCATCTACAGAATGTTAATTTGTGCAAGAGGCACGGCTGCACATGTTATCCCAGTGTCTTAGAGTTCCCGACAGCAGGAAGATGACAAATTTGAGGGCAGCCTGGGACTAAACAGTGTATCTCTGGAGAGAAAGGGGAAGGCAATTATGTTGTAACACATTGTTTCACTTACTTGAGACAAAAGGTAAAATTGTACTTCAAAAGTTCTACTTCAAAACAAAAAAACACGGCAGCTTTACTAAGTAGTTATCTCTTGGTAAAGTAAAAGCTCTAAAATTATAGATCGCAGACTTTAAAGGTAAATTTGGACTTATGAAAAAAATATGTTTTGCCCATGAGAGAGGTATTTGTTTTTGCAGCTAACTTTCATTCTCTTATGAATTAATGAAATATAGACCAAGGGAGGTTAAAAAAAAAAGAACAATCATAAACAGAAGTTCTAATTTTGTACCCTGGGATCAGCATGAGGGCTCAGTAAAAGTATGGATAGTTCCAACAGCTTAGAACAATTTATAATTGTTACCATTTGACCTGTGGCTTTAACAGTTTCAGCGTCCTCTGTAAGTAAAAGGCTGAGTGCCCCTGGATTTGTGAAGAGACGCACAAAGGGCTATTATTACCATCTCTGGGTGGCTTGGGCAGTTTGTCATCAGGAGCTGTGGCAGTCATGGCTGTCAAAGCCATGATGAAGTATCTCTGGGCTAGTTCGTTTCCCCATTTCAGTTAATCTTAAAAACACCATCTTCGGAAAGAAAGTTCAACATTAGATTGCCTTTGTCTTCTACTTTCTAAATGGAACATCCAACCTCCCTTTGGGCTCTTAATCAATAACTTTAAGATGACATTCCGGCCCTTCTTTCACATCACAAACCTGTCGGACAGGAGGCGGTGACTGAACTACCACTCACAGGTGAACAACGCCACCTTGCCTGGACTAATTTCCTCGCAGCCTTTCTCAACCCTTGATGCCGGCGTGTGGGGCTCGGGAGAACTCGGCAGAGATCGGAAGAACTCGGCGAGCAGGTGAGCGCTACGCTCTTAGGCCGAGGCTGCGCACCGGCAGACTCGGGGGCGCGCGGGGAGGCGGGAAGCCGGGAAAGGACGGCGGCTCGCCGAGCCCGGCGGTGGCGCGGGCAGCCCGGCGGGGCGGGGCGAGGCCGCGGGAGGGGCGGACTCCCGGCATCGTGGTCGCGCTCACCGGCTGCTCTTCCCGCGGATGCTGGGGCTGCTCTTCCCGCGGATGCTGGGAGGACGCTTGGCCATGTCCTGGCGCTGCGCGAGTTCGGTGGGGAGGCGACTGATGGCTAGCAGGAGCAGCTTGACTTGGCGGCGCAGCGCGTCTGGAGCTGCGGGCTCGGGGTACGCGGCGGGGCGGGCCTTCGTGGCCCGTGGGACCCTGCGGTAGTGTTAGTGTGGACCTTCCCCGGGAGCCCGAGCCGGGTTTGGGGGACAAATACCAAACGCCCTGGTTGGACCTTCACATACCCAGCTTTAGCTCAGTGTACACCCGGGCGACCATGACGAAGGTCTTTCATGCTGTGGGAACTTATTTAACCAGTCGCTCTTGTTTTGATGCTACCTCTTGGCTGTCCTGTCGCAGGAAATGAACATGACTGTTGCTTCTAAATGGCCAAGATTTTACAGCTAGTAACTCTGGCATCCTGTAGATGTATGTGGTTTCTGACTTGATGGCAGTGTTGCTTTCCTGGGCTTTTCTCCTTGGCATACCCTGGCCTGACACCCCAGCTGTGGCCGACCAGGTTTGGCCTAGGCGGCTGTCAAGTCCGCTACAGCGCTTCCATTCCTCCACTGTCTTCCAGAGACTTCCTGTGAAAGCGCCAATCGCGTGATGTTAAGTTATTGACAGGTCCTTAGAACTATTTCCTATTGGATATGTTGGCGTATATCCTGCTTTACCCATCTACCACCTCTTAGTAGATGTTCCATAAATGGAGCATGACCCGTTGGTGCTGGACAAGTAGTGAGGCAAGGTGTTTATTGTGCATTTACTCTGTGCCTGCCCCATTCTTTAATAGGACAACTAGAAATTGATAGGACTGCCTCAAGAAAGATAGGGGTACCTTTTTGGAACTTTGTCTCTGGCAGGGAAGGGAGTAATACTTCAGAATGTGCTTGCTTGGCCTTATCATTTTCTTAGAAAAGTTCATTTGCTGTAAATGGTGCATAGGTTTGAGGAGGAGGTAAATGCTAGATTAGAGACAAAAAACAAAACAAAAAAATTTTTTTTTTCAGAGTTGAAAACCCCAAATAGACTGAATTGTTGCCATCCAGCGCTCTTCCAGGCCAAGGCCGTCTATTTTCCCTACTGTTTTGGACTTACTTAAGAAACTCAGCCAGCTTTTTTTTTTCTTTTTCTTTTCTTTTTCTCAGTGCTGCCTCCTCCAAATAGGGCAGTCTTTCTGAGCCTCCTGCTTGCTCCTACCTTCTATCTGGTATTGGCACACACATGCTTTTGTTTTTAAGGTTTCCTTGTCAACCTATTGGGGATCAATGAGAAACGCACATTTAGTTGCAGTGATTCTTGTCTCTAACTCATCTTTGTTGTAATGGGATGTGATGCTTGTTGCAACTTCTTTGAAGTTTTCCATAATGACTGCGCAAAACAGAAATTCATCATCCAGGGGCACCACGCACAGGAAAAGACCATTTAGTGGGGATTCACTCAAACACAGAACTATGATTTAAGAAATGCCTTGTTTGACTGGGGCCTTTAATTTTTTAATTTAAAATACCTTACTTTTATACTTAAACATGATTAAAATTTCTATAAATATATCTACAAGGAATGAATTGCTTTTGTGAAAGGAGACTTTTTTTCTTTAATCCTAAGTATATTTTAAAGCTGGGAGCCAGGCAGTGGTGGCACACGCCTTTAATCCCAGCACTTGGGAAGCAGAGGCAGGCGGATCTCTGTGAGTTCGAGACCAGCCTGGTCTACAAGAGCTAGTTCCAGGACAGGCACCAAAGCTACAGAGAAATCCTGTCTCGGAAAAATGAAACAACAACAACAATAAAAATCTGGACATGGTGATGCAGGCCTTTAATCCCAGCATTGAGAGGCAGAGGCACGAGGATCTCTGAGTTCTAAGTCAGCATGGTCTACATAGAGAGACCCTATCTCAAAACAAAAAACAAAAACTCCCAAAACAAACAAATCTTACAATACAAAAGTTTTTTTTTTTTTTTTTTTTTTTTTGGTTTTTCGAGACAGGGTTTCTCTAGCTTTGGAGCCTGTCCTGGAACTCCCTTTGTAGCCCCTATGTTAGGAGTTAACCAGGATATCGCAGGGTGTGTACCCCTATGGTAGGAGTTAACCAGGATATAGCAGGATGTGCACCCCTGTGTTAGAAGTTAACCTTTATTCCTTTTGGGTTTGTCATATTTAGGTTCTTTTTTTTTTTTTTTTTTTTTTTTCGAGACAGGGTTTCTCTGTGGTTTTGGAGCCTGTCCTGGAACTAGCTCTTGTAGACCAGGCTGGTCTTGAACTCACAGAGATCCGCCTGCCTCTGCCTCCCGAGTGCTGGGATTAAAGGCGTGCGCCACCACCGCCCGGCCAAAAGTTTTTTAAAAACCATTTTTAGCCATATGTGGTGGCACACATCTTTAACCCTAGCACTTGGAAGGAAGAGGTCAGTGGATCTCTGTGTTCGAAGTCAGCCTGGTCTACAAAACAAGTTCCAGGACAGCTAGGGCTACCCAGAGAAACCCTATCTCTAAAACAAACAGAAAGATATTAGAAATCATTTGGACTTTAAGTTCTGTATTTCACCATAACTCCTTAGATATTTGAGCAGTTCTCCTTTGCAGCACCTGCCTAATGAATGTTTTTGAGAGGTTAGTAGTTTACATTATGTCTAATTTGCTCCAAGAGTGTGTGTGGTCAGATCAGACCTTACTAACTGATCAAGAAAAATGAGTGAACGAGGTCTAGACCCAATGGAAAGACTTGATGATGATTGTCCATCCATCCATCCATCTATCCGTCCGCCCACCTGCCCATCCATCCATCCATCCATCCATCCATCCATCCATCCATCCATCCATCATCTATCCATCTATCTGTCTGTCTACAGTCTGTCTATCTACCTACCTACCCATCCACCTGTCTATCTGTTTACAGGGTCTCTTTACATGGTCTTGGCTGTTTTGGAACTCACCGTGTAATCCAGGCAGGCCTCCACTCACAGAGCTCCAGTGCTTCTGCGTTCCCAGTGCTGGGATCAAAGATGTACGCCACCACCCCTGACTCAAATGCTGCTTTTTTTCAGTTTTAGGTTTTGGATAACAAATGCTGAGGTAATGAGGGTCCCATATCAGGAGTAAATAATCATGTCAAGTATTATTGACATTTACTGTGTTAAGATACGGTGCTGCTTTCTGTATATATATATATATATATATACAGATATATATATCAGCTCTTTTAATCTTCACAACCCCCTTTAAGTGGGAGTCATTATTTTTCCTACTTGGTGGATGGAGAAACTGGGAACTATAGGATTAATGCATTGAAAACCTTTATTCCCTTAGTCTTTGTAGGTTCTTTGCTTCACAATGTCCACAAAGGTTTTGTATATTTAAAAGTTATTGTTTTATTTATATGCATGTATGTTTATGTGAGTGTATAATGCAGCTGTGAATGCTTGAAGAAACCAGAAGTGGGCATCAGATTTCTTAAAGCTAGATTTCCAGCTTGTTGGTTATGAGCAAGGTGGATGTGGACTCGGAACTGAAGCTGGGTCCTCTGCAAGAGCAACAAATGCTCTTAATTGTTGAGTCGTCTCTCCAGATCCCCCCCCCCATTTTGTATGTTTTCAGAAGAAATTCAAAACACATTTTATTGCCAGCCATCAGGTCTTCATTAGGGCAGAGTATCTGGTATTTGGTGATTATGAATTTACTTATGAATAAGACTGTACTCAACTTTAGACATAGAGCTTGGTTTTATCAGGTAAAATTTATTGAAAGGCTACTTAGATAAGCAACGGTTCCTTTGGTGTTAGCAGACAAGTACTTTATTTGGTGCTGATGAAGCTTTTTCCCGTATTTTTTGTGTATTTGGACATCCTTGTATTAAAGGTTGTCTTTCACTGGAGCCCAGAGGGTAGAGGGTACCTCACTCGCTGAGTTGGTCTTTTCCTTTGTTTTAGGATGGGAAACGGCACATCCTCATCTGTAGGGAAGTCAGCATCTACGCCTGTGAACCAGATCCAAGTGAGTGATAGGGGCTATGAAGGGAGAAGAACTGTCTCACACATTTAACACACTTACTCTGTGTTCAGGCTTGATCTAGTTTGGGAAATAATTACTAAATTCATATTTATTTTAAAAATTGCTATCAAAATTATCCTTGTGACAAGTTCTATGTCATTTTTTTTTGTTAAAATTTCTGGTTTCTGCCGGGCGGTGGTGGCGCACGCCTTTAATCCCAGCACTTGGGAGGCAGAGGCAGGCGGATCTCTGTGAGTTCGAGACCAGCCTGGTCTACAAGAGCTAGTTCCAGGACAGGCTCCAAAACCACAGAGAAACCCTGTCTCGAAAAACCAAAAAAAAAAAAAAAAGAAAAAAAAAAGAAAATTTCTGGTTTCTTCTTTCCTCTTGTGTGAGAATGTGGTTTATACGTGTGTGCTATACACATGCCTGTATGCATGTGTGGAGGCCAGAGCAGGGATGTCCAATATCCTGTTCTATTGTTATCTGCCACTGCCTTATTCCTTTGAGATCGTCTCTCTCACTGAATGTGGAGTTAGGCTGGTGGTCATTGAGCCCCACCCAGCAATTCTGTCTCTGTCTTCCCTCTCACCCCCACCTCCCATGCTGGGATTACAGGGCTGTATGTGGCCACTGATGACTCCTCTCCTGCGTGCTGGAATCTGAACTCAGGTCCTCATGATTGTGCAGGAAGCACTCTTATCTACAGAGCCATCTTTCTAAACCTATCCCCTGACATTTTCGAATCAACAGTTCTGGAGATTGTATCTAGGCTGTCCTGAACTGTCAGACAAATTTCTACCATCAAGCTTCCTCTCTGTTCATCTTGTCACTTCTTCTTTTGAGGAGGGTCTCCCCGAGTTGCCTCGGCTAGCTGTAAACTGTTCTAACTCGGACTACTTTTTTTTTTTTTTTTTTTTTTTTGGTTTTTCGAGACAGGGTTTCTCTGTGGTTTTGGAGCCTGTCCTGGAACTAGCTCTTGTAGACCAGGCTGGTCTCGAACTCACAGAGATCCGCCTGCCTCTGCCTCCCAAGTGCTGGGATTAAAGGCGTGCGCCACCACCGCCCGGCTCGGACTACTTTTGAACTTGCAGTGTTGCCTCGACTTCTGGATAGCTAGTGGGATTACAGATCTGTCCTGTCAGGCCTGGCTGAAATTTCTTCTTCTTCTTCTTCTTCTTCTTCTTCTTCTTCTTCTTCTTCTTCTTCTTCTTCTTCTTCTTCTTCTTCTTCTTCTTCTTCTTCAAGTTTCTATTTTATTTTACACAAAAATACATTTAATAACTTGTCATATAAAATGAAACATAAAATGTTATCATTAAGACAAAATCACTTCTAATGGAGTGCTTGTATTTAGGAAAACTAAAGAACGTTCATATTCGCAACACTTGCAAGCACAACTGAAAAGTTATGAAATGCACATCATTTTAGATTTACAGCTGGAAGTGCCACAAATCTATCTTAATCAAGCATTCGGTGCTAATTATGAAGAACTATTAAGTCAAAAGCAAGAAAAATGGTAAGGAATGGCCTATTTCTATACCTTTAAAACAAATACTTCTCTAAGATAGAAAAGGCAATATAAAATATACTTAAGCGACCAAGATTTCTTACTGAATCCATGATTATCATTTTTGGCAACTTAGTCCAGCCTGGTACAAGGCTGTGTGGTTAGGAGGTCTGTGCTTCTCATCGAGCCTTGCTAACTGGAGGTATGTGCTCTGGCTCCTAGTAAGTAAACACCATTAGCAACAGCTGCACACCTTCCCCATGTAGCCTAAGACCTTTTGTTTAAATGTATCTCTGCAAGGCTCTATCACCCTTTTCAAAGGTGTTCCTTCTATTAGGGAGGAGGGGAGTAGATGATCACATACATCATATATAAGTTCATCTCAATAGAGTTTCCAAGTTGTGTTTTGTATTTTGTATTTTGAATTACACCCATGGTAATGGTCAAATCATCTAGAAAGGACTTCACACCGCAGTAAGCAACTTTTCAAAAATGTGCTTGTGCCCTCTTCCTCTTTCTGAAATTCATTTATTCTTAATGAAATCCATCTCTGAGATTGAAATTTTTATTTATTTTTCACCATGCCTGCTCTAAGACTGTTGATACCTAAGAGTCAGCGGTTCAGAGCCAAGGTTATTGTGTGGTTTTGGCATGGACAGCTGTTTAACGGCTTTCTGCCCTAACACAGAACCTACTGAGAAATAATTACCCATAAAATTATTCTCTTAGGGATACTATACATGATTATAGTTTCTTGTTTCTTTCTTTCGCTGCCAATCTTAATTAATTCTGCCTCAGGACGTTTGTGCTCAGCTGGCTGTCGTACCTGTCATCCTAGCACTTGGGAAGCTGAAGCAAGAGGAGAGAAAATTCCAGGCTCCTTTCGACAATACATCTGAGTTCCCTCTTTCTAAGCAAAAATGAAAACAAAAACAAAACCCCCAGAATTCCTCCTATATATGTTTTTTTCTTTTCTTCAAGCCCATGAAGTGTATCTTTTTTTTTTCCCCTCACTATCTTCTACGTGTATGTTGTTACTGCTTAGGACTGAGTGTGTAACTCAGTGGTTGGGCAAGAACCTAGCATGTATGAGGTCCTGGGCTTTGCACCTCAGCAGCGCACAGAATGAATCTGAGTTTGTCTTAGTTAACCTCACCGTCTTTTGAATACAGCAGCAATGTGAGAAACTTCTTGTGCAGGGTATTCTCTATTTTAAAATACAAAGACAGCACCGTGAAACATTCAGTAAGGATGGGCTTGAACGACAATGAAGAGTGATTGTGAGAGACCCCTGGCACTATCATCTTGCGGTCCACTCACTTTGGAATCTCTTTATTAGGGCTTCTGTGCCATGGGAGCACTCAGCGTGCTCTTTGCTTCAAGTCTAAACGAGAGGCTCAGCATGCCTCTAGCCTAAATAGCACGGTAGAAAATTACTGGCTTTGGGTGTGATGTGGAATTTGAGTTAAGTACAAGGACCCTCTCAGCCTCAGTTTTGTTATCTGTAAAACTGATTCATCAGTGCAGTATTCTGTCTGGTGTGGCTGATCTTACTGTGATAGAACTTTAAATACTTAGTAAGCAGGAGAAAGAACATAAAGTGGACCAACCTGCCCACATCTAGGGGATGACCCAGGATCCCTTGACCCCTCAGGGTGCCTATAAGTTCTGAAGCACTTTGTCTGGGTGTTGCCCTTTGTGTCTTTGTCTTCGTCTTGAAGGCCCTGATTATGCCGTGCCATGTAAGAACCACCCAGGCAGGTGCTCAGGTGCCAGACTTGTCCATTGAAAACCTGCGTGGCTATCAGTGCTGTCCACTGAACTTGTCATCCAGATAAAGAACACAAGAAAACTTCACAGGCTGCGCAGACACATCCCAAAGCCCGGGCATTGTGGCGAAGGCCTGGAGAACACTGCAACCCAGGCTGCTATTGCCGTCATTTTGAAAATTGCTTATGATTTCAGCTTCAAAGCAGCAAATAAGCTTTTCTGGAAGTAGCTTTTCCAGGATCAGCTGGAAGGCATAGTTTACATAGTTTACATCTTTTATTGTATAGAAATGGGGAAATGAGCTGTTGTTCACGCCTGGGGATGCTGTGCATTTTAAGGAGAACTGACACATTATTTCCTTGCCTCTGAAAGTCACCAGCAGTAAGCAGTAAACACCTCTTAAACATTTGAGAAGTATGATACAGATTAAGTACTTGGACTCTAGGGCTGGACTCATATCTGTTTATTGACCAAGGACAGCTGATAGTTACTTATCTTCCCCTGTGCCTCAGTGTCTTCCCCTGTGCAGTCTAAATAATACAGGATGGATCTACATTAAGATTACAGTGAATGGCGCACGCCTTTAATCCCAGCACTCGGGAGGCAGAGGCAGGCGGATCTCTGTGAGTTCGAGACCAGCCTGGTCTACAAGAGCTAGTTCAAAACCACAGAGAAACCCTGTCTCGAAAAACCAAAAAAAAAAAAAAAAAAAAAAAAAAAAGATTACAGTGAAGTTGAAATGACTTTATGACATCTGGAATATGCGGAGTGTTTGCTGTATAAGAATTGGCTCTCACTGGTATTCTTGATACTACTCTCAGGCACTGTTTGGATACATTTTTGTTTCTAATGGCCTGCTTTTGGAATAAATAACATCCTCAGATATTATTATAATATCTAATAATATTATAACAGATACCATAGATAAATGATAGGAACTTAGCTGGAGCAGAGTTGTGCTCTGCACTCCAAGATCACATTCCTTCCACTAGTTATGATTTCATTCCAAAAGGTAATATCTAAGATGAGAATGTTTTGCTTCTTTTTAATTTCAGGAAACAATTTCTAACAATTGTGTGGTGATTTTCTCAAAAACATCCTGTTCTTACTGTTCAATGGCCAAAAAGATTTTCCGCGACATGAATGTCAACTATAAAGCTGTAGAATTGGATATGCTGGAATATGGTAGCCAGTTTCAAGATGCCCTTCATAAGATGACTGGAGAAAGAACTGTGAGTGTACCCTCGGCCCTGCTGCCCCTGGTGATGAGCTGGTGACATGCCAGTCCCTGGACACTAGACTTTCCTGCTAGAAAGAGCAAACCTGGCATTTCTGTGGATTTCATGTTGATAAAGAAATGGTAGCTGTGCAAAGAAACCAGGCTCATAGAATAGGAAACGGCATAGTTCATTTTAACTTTTATGGTTACTCTGTGTGTGTGTGTGTGTGTGTGAGACAGAGAGAGAGAGGGAGGGAGGAAGGGGGATGGATGGATGAGGTAGCTAACGGTGTCATGAGTGCATGTCTGTGGAATATTAAGGTCCTTTTGGAAGTCTTTGCAAAGTAAAATTACCCTTCCCCTCTTTTTTTTTTATTTAAAAAAAAAACAACTTGCCTCAAGTTTATTTGTAAAAACAGCAAAAGGTCCAGATCATCTGCAAATACTGTATAGATATTCACACCAGTCCATCTTTCTTCACATTGGCAGACTGAGACCTTTTTTATGGGGCCTTCACAGGGGCCTGGGCACCTTTGGGAGCCTGAGTTGCATCTGAGGCCTCTGCCTTGGCTTGAACCTTGGGCTTTGTTTTTTGGAGCCTACGGCCCCTGGCCATGTAGTTCTAATCCACTTCCCAAGCTTGGGGTGAGCGATGAAAAGGAGACGGCTGAGTTTGCGGCTGGGGCCCTTTGGCATCTTGGGCTTCACCACCTGGGGCTTCACCAGGGCCTTGATGGCCTCCGCACGTGTGCTCATGGCCTTTGCATTATTTGCCTGCATCTTCTTCAGTACTTTCTTGTGCTTCTTGGCAAAGCACATGTTCCTCAGGAACTTGGGGTCGACCCCCTTGAGAGATTCGTATCTTTTTGACCGGGGTTTCTTGATGCCATTTCTGTGCCATTTCCGGGACTGGTTGTGTGTGGTGTGGTTTTTGGACTTGGCCATGGCTGGACGGTAACCGGCGGCTCCCGAAGCACCTGCGACCGGAAGAGAAAGAGCTACCCTTCCCCTCTTGAACAGTAAAGAATAATATCAGTCTCCAACCTCCTGTGCTTATCTGTGCTTAGTACTCATTGTTCTAGCCTCTGGAAGTCTTTATCTTTTCATGATATGAATAGTCAGAAAAATATTCATTGTTGCTACTGTCCTTGTTTAAAGGTTTGTAGAAGACAGTATTAAACATGTAGAAAGGAACCATTTAAACATTATTAATACTTACCTAGATTTCCCTCCATCCCTCCCTTCTTCCTTTCTGCTCAAGGACAGTTTTATTAGAGTTTAAAAGACAAACTCCTGGGTCAGGCGTGCTGAAAACCTCAGTAGTTGCCTGAAGGAGAAGAATGGAGGAGGAAAGGAAACAAAGCCACGCTGTTTAAGCCAGCACAGACGTCAGACACATGGGAGACAAGCAGCCGTAGGTGGGACAGGAGGGAAGCCCAAAGTGTCAGAAGAAAGTGTACTTAGGATCTGGCCTAAAGAGACAGATAGGCGCTGGAGAGATGGCTCAGTGGTTAAGAGCATTGCCTGCTCTTCCAAAGGTCCTGAGTTCAATTCCCAGCAACCACATGGTGGCTCACAACCATCTAAAAATGAGATCTGATGCCCTCTTCTGGCCTGCAGGCAAACACACAGAATATTGTATACATAATAAATAAAATATTAAAAAAAAAAGAGGCAGATAAAAAGAAAAGTTGAGCCATTCTGACTCAGGCCCCGGAAGTCAGGCAGACCCTGATGAATCTCATGGTGGTTCATAGCACCTGTCTTATTTTGTGTTTTAAAATTAATGTGGTGTGTAAAAGGAAGGGCTTTAGAATTAGATCGTCCTGGATTTAAACCTGACCTCTTTTACTATTGCAATTTTGGGCAAGTTACTTTTCCTTATTTCTCTCCAAAATTGGACTGGTTCTGACCCTTACAATTAGGCCTCATTTAATTTTTGCTTATTCAACAGGTTCCAAGAATATTTGTCAACGGAACATTTATCGGAGGTGCAATGGACACTCACAGGCTTCACAAAGAAGGGAAATTGCTGCCACTGGTTCATCAATGTAATTTAAAACAAAGCAAGAGGAAAGAAGTTGAATGACGTGGTCGCTGTAACCAGTAAAATGTTAGTTAATGCAATCCCACACTCTGTTTGAGGATGTTTTAAGTGTGTTGCCTTCATAAGGATGATGTAAAATAATGAATAAATTCCCATGGACCCCCATCTTCCTCCTGGCCAGTTTTTGAGCATGAGATGGTTTGTAAAACTGAAAGGATGGAATTCCATTGAAAGTTGTTTATAAGGGATTTATTCATGAATTTATAATGAAGAGGAAGTAAGCACTTGAAATTCTTACTCCCTTTGGTATTCAGGGATTAATTTACATTCACTAGCTTTCAGGAATGATGTGTGAGTTCTCTAAAATTTAATGTGATGTAAGTGTGTAGTAGGTTGTGATACCATGTCTTGACAACCCTTCATGATCATCGGAAACATTAAATATGTAGGACAAAATCAAGTTTATAGTTGGGAAACCAAACTGCTGATGACTTCATAGTTACAGGGATAAGAAAACATGTCTATTGGCAGAAGGCAAAAGGTTTCAATATAGTGAGAATGAAGTCTTCAAATAGTCTAGAAATGTTACTTCATCATGCTGTCAGTTGGGATATTCTACGTTTCAGTATGTGTAACAGCTATTGGAATGTGTGTGTGTGTGTGTGTGTGTGTGGTGGGGAGACGGGGCCAGTCTGTAGCCCAGGCTGACCTCATACTCACATCAGTTCTCATGCCTGTTTCCCAGGCTTGGATTAAATACTGATCCACCATGCCCAGTCTGGAAATGTTTAAGGGAACCAGGTATTAGATGGAGTTTAGACTAAAGGTCCTTGCTATGGTTTCGAATGTCCCTCATCCATCACAGACTTCATATGTTTCAAACACATGTCTTTTTTTTTTTTTTTTTTTTTTTTTTTTTGGTTTTTCGAGACAGGGTTTCTCTGTGGTTTTTGAGCCTGTCTTGGAACTAGGTCTTGTAGACCAGGCTGGTCTCGAACTCACAGAGATCTGCCTGCCTCTGCCTCCCGAGTGCTGGAATTAAAGGCGTGTGCCAACACCGCCCGGCCAAACACATATGTCTCGATATGGTAAGAGGTGAGGCCTTTAAAAAGTGATGAATCAGGAGGGCAGATGGGTTGGTGCTATACCATAGGTTTAGTTAGCACAGAGGGTGGTTCTTAAGTCTGTTCCCTACCTCTCCACACCTGTGCTCTTGCCCTTCTCTCCTCTGCAGTGTCATGATGCAGCAAGAAAATCCTCACTAGATGCCGGTGCTTTAATCTCAAGCTTCCTAACCTATGAACTATAACAAGTAAATCTCCTCTTCTGAATTACTTAGTCTCTGGTAGTCCCTCTCAGCAGTACAGTTGGAGGATAAAATCACTTTAATGCTAACTTAATGTTTTCGAACTAGGAATAGTGTTCGAACTGAATTCATTTTAGATAAACTTAGCAAACAAGAATTACCCTTTAAGGAGTATTATTTTAAGAGTTGAAAATATTTTCAATATTGTACTAAGCTAGTCATATTTCCAGTCTCTGGTCAGGAATATGAAACAATGCATTTTCTAGTAGACTCCCAGAGTCACAGTGGACAAATTATCAAATGTTGACCTTTTCTCAGAGGACTCCAGAGTGAGTGCTTCAGCTTTCTGGTGGAGATGGACTAAGAAATCAAGGAGAGTTTTGAGGAAGACAGTAGCTTGCTGTCAGTGATGTTTCCTACATGGAAAGGTATTTTGGATACCTTGACACAGGGAGAAGTTAGACTGTTCTTCCCTGATAGTTCATGTGATGTTGGTAGGAAAAGAAAACAGCATATTTTTATTCCTTTGTTTTGCATTATATTATGAGAAGTTTTATATTTTTGCTGTTGTAAAACTCAGAGAGTAGAGGAATTCTGTTATGCATGAGGAAGGTAAAAATTGTCATTGTTGGCCGGGCGATGGTGGCGCACGCCTTTAATCCCAGCACTCGGGAGGCAGAGGCAGGCGGATCTCTGTGAGTTCGAGACCAGCCTGGTCTACAGAGCTAGTTCCAGGATAGGCTCCAAAACCACAGAGAAACCCTGTCTCGAAAAACCAAAAAAAAAAAAAAAAAAAAAAAAAATTGTCATTGTTGCTTCTGTTAATCAGATTTAGATAGGTTAGAGGCAGGTTACTTCAATGCATAGCTATATTGACCAGGTGATAATATGGTACTTGGCTTTGAAGAACTTTTTGTGGTAATCTGACTCTGGCCCAGGGCCTGAATAGAAGGCAGGTACCTTACCACTGAATTATACAACTAATCCTCAAGTTCTTCCTGGCTTGTGGAAAACAGAACATGAATGGGACTTGTTCTAAGATAAGCCTTATCAGTAGAAGGTAACAGGATGTCTTATTATCATTTATGATTTTATTTTAAAAAGAAATAAGTGCTTCCAGTACTTATCTAATAAGTGTTTAGAATTTTATTTCCAATGACTTAAAGATTACTTCTTGGGGTGTAGCATTGCTTCAAAAGGAACTGATTTGCAAACGAGGACTCCACTCATCAGCAGATGCTAGAGGTGAGAGAAGTGACACGCCCCTGCCTCATAGCAGAGTGTCTTTGCGGAGACTGTAAGGATAAAGGCTCCGCCTCTGAGTATTTGAAATGATGAATGTGAGATGACTCCGTGGGTAAAAGTACTCGCCCAGCAAGTCTGATGATCTGAGTTCAGTCTCTGGGACCACAGTGATGGGAGAGAGATGGCTCCTGAAACTTGTTCTTGACTTGCACCTGTGTGGGCTTGCTCTCACATAGATCATGTGCAGGCATGTGCTTGAGGATACAAATAGAGATGTAAGGAAATGCTGGGTACAATGTAGAAACACACACACAAGATATAACGTGTGTGTTGGGAGGAGGGTGCCACGTGGTATGCATGCATGTCAGGAGGAGGTCAGAACAGCTCTGGAGCTAGGTTCTCTCCTTCCACCTCAGTAGGGTTCCCGGGTCAGACCTCCAGTTATCCGGCCCATGCATCAGGTGCTCGCTACCCACTGACATACTGCTCGGCCTAAAGGATACAATATTTAATTTTATTTTTCTTTTGGGGGTATGGTGCTTAGTGGAAAATAGCACCTAGCATGTGCAAGGTCCCTGGTATGATCTCCAATACTAACACGTGTATAGATTCTTTTTGATGCACGGTTTTTATATAAAAATACTAGAGCAGGGTAGATTTCCAGAGAGTAATCAAGCGCTGAAGTCAGCAGCTGCCCTAAAGAGGACAACCTAGGCCAACACAGAACTTTAATTTGAACTCTTGATGCTGCCTGCTTAGGGGAAGACCAGGACAGGACCACATGTTTACCATGGTAGAACTGAAATGAATTTCTTTTTTTTTTTTTTTATTTTTGAGACAGGGTTTCTCCGTAACCTTTTGGTTCCTGTCCTGGAACTAGCTCTTGTAAACCAGGCTGGCCTCGAACTCACAGAGATCCGCCTGCCTCTGCCTCCCGAGTGCTGGGATTAAAGGCGCACGCCACCAACGTGAAATGAATATCTTAACTGGTACTTTATTAGAGCAAGGTAAAGAAATGTTCAAGTCCCTGTGACTTAGCAGTTAGGGGACAACTGACTGGAACCTTGGGTCTTTAGGGTGCACTGATAAATGGAGGCTAAGTCAGCTGGAATGGAGTTCAGTATTGAGATATGCAAAGGATACTCTTAATAATGTGTGGGTTTCTTCTGGACCCCTCAGGGTTTTCTAAGTTCCTTACTTGCCTAGCCAAGACAGTATGGGATTGGGGAAGACTCCAGGCTACAAACATTGCTTTTTGAGGTTCTTGCTCTGTTGCCCAGTCTGACCTTAAATGTGTGAGATTACAGGTGAATACACCATGCAGGCTTTCAGTGTCTATAACACTGACTCTCACACTCTTCTCCATATCATATGGCCCTAAAATGGGTAATATGAACCTAAAGCAAAACCCAGTTTCAGAAAGTAAGGTGTTTGTACCGAGCTGAAAGACCCAAGTCTGACGGCTGGAACCCACATCCTGTGCACTTGCACTGCCCCGTCCCCACATACACTCATACACTAATGATTAAAAAAATGTTTGCTCTTTGATGAAAATCAATTGTCTTGATCCTTTGATGGAATGTGGTTGGAAAAGAATCTGCAACTATATATACCTTATGCACATGCAGCTAGAGAAAAAAAAGGACAATATTAATTATGGAAAGTCAATTTTTTTTTATCTTTTGAATTATAACAGATTACTTCCGGGTTTTACAAATAAGGCATATTATAACCTTAAGATTAATGCTTCTTAAAAGGATAAAAAGACAGTTATTTGATATGCATAAAATTTATTTGGTACACCTATCAATTTCTACAATAAACCGGTGACAACAGTTCTTGTAGTGCCCACTCACTCCACACCCGAAATAACTTATTTAAGCATCACTCGTCTGAAAATCCAAAGTTTTAAAAAGCTGCAGAATTGGAAACTTGAGAGAGCTAACATAACATCACGTGGAAAGTTCCCTATCAGACAAACTGGCAAGTCACAATCAAATGCAAGTACATGAAGACAAATTTGCTTTCATATGATATACATGAGGTTCATATAGAATATCCCATATGAAAATAATTCCAATATTTGAAAAAAGAAACCTAACATACTTGTGGTCCCAACCATTTCAGGTAAGAAATAATCAACTTGTATACAAAAGATTATTTTGCAAGGTTTGAAGGAAAGTCAAGGTTTGAAGGATACTCAGTGTGGGTGAAAACTTTTATCATGAAATAAGTGTAAGAAATGAAGCATTCATCCATTCCTCATTAGAAAATAGCAACACCACATTGTTACACATTATTTACACAGCAAACCTGGAAGACTTGACAGCATCAGTTAATCACACGTCCTAGGAAAGGCCTGTTTGCACTCTCTATGCTCCTTTCCTTAAAAATAAGTTAGTTATATACCAGCTTAATACGTCTTTAAGCACCAGCATGACAGTTTAAAGCACTTGTTCAGTTTCAGAAGATATTCCTGCTTTGAAAGGCAAAGTGAACACAAAATGTGAACTCAATGAAATAAGCCACTGGCCTGACAGTTTTATTGCAAGAGTCTCAATGTTTTAATTCTATATTCATTCCTCTAGATGAGTTTGCTCAAAGGCTTGAACCAAAATATTTGCCTTTTGCCTCAAAAATTTCCCTTAAAAAGCAGTTCTTTTTGGAACTCAACATCTGTACTTCTTATTCAGTGTTAAATATGCAACATGGTCCTTGGAGGTCATGTTATGTCAGGAAGTCCAGCTTCTGGATAACTAGTTATACAAAACAAAAAACCTTAAGTAACCATAAATATACTGATGGTGCAGTCATGTTTTACCACACATCAGCACAGCCAGATTATTCTTTGCATGTCTGAATTGTTAATGTACGATCAGGTTTAATACCTAACAGTTAAATTTCCATTCATTACATTATATTAAAAGCTCTAGAAGACCCTGTAAGTTCTACTCTTCAGAAACATTAGGACACTATTAAGGCATTACTCGATTAACAGACTCTAAAGAAACTAGTATGTCTGGAAAAGAGAGCTAGTCACATTTTAAGGCAGTCGGAAGAGTCCTTTTTTCCTCGTTAAGGCTCTTATATAACTATAATTTATTTCTTGCAGACACTATTCTGGATACCTGAAAGATTCATCAATTGGCCAATTACTGAAATGAAAGTAATTCTAATAAAACAAATGGATAGTTTAGAAACAGAGTGTAACACTCCTGCTCCAGTTCTTTTAAATACAACTTCATACATCTTATTCCCTTGAAGAATTCTCCATTATTAAGTTTGCAAAAAAAAATTATAACTCAAATAAATTACAAAGCTATTTGGCCAACTGTGCCAAATATAGTCTATATTTAGAACAGTGAAACAATAACTATTTTATTAGTATTCATTCATTCATATTAGTATTCATTCATTTTATTAGAATGAAATCTAATTCAGTCATACTGGGGTTCAAGTTTACGTTTCAAACAAAGCCTAAACAGTCACTTAGACACAAATTTCAATCCAATGTTTTCACCGATATAATTTACCACTTACATGTAGTAAACAGAATGTTAACCCATTCAGCACTTTTAATAATCCAAACATACAGTAAAGTGAAATTAGCAGAAGTAAAGAAATTTAGTTTTTTTTTCAAATCCAGATTCTGCTAACTTATAAAAAGTACAGAAGTTCAAACATTTTAAAATTAAAATTCACTTGTGTTCACAAAGTTAAGATGATTAAAGGCAGGGATAGATAAGTAGAAAGGCAAAACTATCTCTAGAATCAGAAATAGCTTTTGTATATCTTCATTTCATTTACAAATGCTTACTGGAAACAATCACAATTCAGGAATAGGATCTTGCAGATTTTCCTTTCCATTTTCTAATATACCTTATTTTAAAGACTTAGGAAAAGTGTGCCATTTGTTATTTTACTCGGACAGTACATTTAACAACATTATTAATCTTTTATAAGAAAAAATATTTTAGAATTGATTTTAAAGTTCACAGTGATTTTATTTAAAAATGCAAATAGTTACCAATTAGAAAGATACTGAATGCCAATATACATCATCATAAGGCTTTTTATACTGTAAGCTCAGTGTATGTGTGTGTGTGGACACTCACGTGGAACACTTTGTAGACTTGGAGTTCATAATGATGGAAAAACAGGCTGTAAGTGTCACTTTCTAAAACTGTCAATTATTAGATTCCTTATATAGTACAACACTTCTCTTTTTAATGTTTATCAATAATCACAAACAGATTCTGAGTAACTGATCTTACTGAATGGCCATAAAATTTCTGGAATACCTATAAAGGTATTCTCTCTCTTGATTTAGGGAGAGAATGTATCAATTCAGGTATTACTTTAGTAATTTGGAAAGGTACTTTATTATTATTTTGTATTTATTTTTATTTTTTATGGTCATTGGTGTTTTGCCTGCATGTATGTCTGTGTGATGGTTTAAGATCACCCAAAACTGGAGCCACAGACAGTTGTGAATTGCCATGTGGGTGCTGAAAATTAAACCCAGGTCCTCTGGAAGAGCAGTCAGTGGTCTTAACCACTGAGCCATCTGTCTAATCCTGAAAATTATGTTCTTAAATTTATATTAAAATGAAAAACAACCTGCAAGAGATTTACCCTAAGCCTGAATGTGGATGACTTTCTGGTCATACAGTTTATTACCCAATTGAATCAAACTGGAAAAAAGACAAAAATGTGAGAAGACTTGCAAAGGAGAAAATGGACCTGAAATAATCTCCCATGAAATAAGAGAGTAGCAAGAATCAGGAAAACAAAGTCAATTCAGAGTTAATACTGACTCATTTCACCGCAGCACCCATCGTCTTTTCTGATCTTTCCTTATGGCCGTATGACATTTCTCCAAGAAGACAATTTGTACCTTAACAAAACTAACCTAATCCAAGACTAGATTTTCCATTCTGAGTTACTGTTAACAGAAGCTCATCACACAGTCACCAATCTGCTGCAGTATCTTTGTTTCCCACTTTTTCACACACATGCACATTACAAATGCCATTGCATGCACGTGTTCAGAGGATAGCTTGCAGGAACTGTTTCTCTCCTACAATGTAGGGTCCAGGAACTGAGCACAATTTGTTAGGCTTGGTGGCAAGTGTTTTTACCCATGAAGACATCTTGCCAGCCCTGTGACAATATATTTAAGTCACCCACACCCACACACAGAACAACAAAAAAACCAAAACTCCAAGAACTTACAATGATTTAGCCTTCATTTCCTGATTAGATGTGTCTTTACTGTGCTTCTAAAGATGGTTCTTAATAGTTATATTCTCAAATTTATACTGCTTTGATTTTTTTTCAAAGTCTAGAAAAGTGAGAACAACCCATCAAAGGGTGTTTTGTCAGTTGCAGACTTGTTACTCAAGTAGGTTACTATAAGCAAGTGCCTGTCAGTAACAGCATGGTGGTATGTTAATTTTGAGCTTTGCTTCCATTCTTTCTTAAAGTATATTTCTTCTTTTACATTAATCAGAGAATAGTGACATCTTAGTGTTTGTAATTAAAAATTATACTGAAATTGTATTGAAAGGCCTCCTTTCTGGTTTCAACTTTAGGTAAATATTAAGCTGCTGGTTCTTCTACGATCTAAGAATAAGATACGCTAATCTGTAGAAGAGCCAAATTTTAACACCTATGTTAAACTGTTGTCTCTAAGGACACAGCACATGAAAAGAAACAAGAGGCTGCAAAGGGCGAAGTAAATTCTACTCACTAGCATACTCCTTGCACTCTTAAACCACTCACTATTAGTTTTCATTAAGTGCAATTCTACTAATAGAAAACGGCGAGATGAAAAGATTGGTGTTTTGCTTTACTAATAACAACTAAATCCTGGAAATATTTACATAGTATTTAGGAAATAAAGTTTATTTTTCTTAAGATTGTTTTTTAAAGCAGTATTTTCCATACTATTTACTTAAGAGTAACCCTAGTGGTAATTTGGAAAATAAAACTTGTTTACCACTTGAGTATATCCTATGCTTCATGAGGTAAATCCTTTCTATGGGGCTATATTACATAGCAACATAGGCTGTTAAGACATAATTGTATTTGAGAGTTATTCCAAATTAAAAAAAAAAACATATGTTCACAATTTCCTAAAGCAATTATGCATATCATCAATTCCTAATGTCTGAATAAAGTTTTGCATAATTCTACCGTATCTCTTATTAAAGCAATGTGCTCCCATGTAGGAGAAAGAAAAGGCTAGAATGGTAACCAGAGTGGCAAAGTCTTCTTAGGCCACCCGTCTCCAAAATCATCCAGCCTTATGCTCAGGATGGTGGCATACGTCTATAACCCCAACACTTGGGAGGTGGAAGCAGAAGAACCTCTGTGAGTTTGAGACTAGCCTGATCTACATAGCTCTAGGACAGCAGAAAAAAAAGTTATCTAAGATTTCTTTCCAGGCCGGGCGGTGGTGGCGCACGCCTTTAATCCCAGCACTCGGGAGGCAGAGGCAGGCAGATCTCTGTGAGTTCGAGACCAGCCTGGTCTACAGAGCTAGTTCCAGGACAGGCTCCAAAGCCACAGAGAAACCCTGTCTCGAAAAAACCAAAAAAAAAAAAAAAAAAAAGATTTCTTTCCAGTCTAAATTTTTGTGATTTGAAGATAAAACAGCTTTCAGTGGGGTCTTCTTTTGTTCTTTCTTTCTTTATTTCTTTCTTTCTTCCTTCCTTCCTTCCTTCCTTCCTTCCTTCCTTCCTTCCTTCCTTCCTTCCTTCCTTCCTTCCTTCCTTATTTATTTATTTATTTTTGGAGAGGGTCTCACTACTTATACCTGTCCAAGCCTCCCGGTACTAGGAATAAGGCTTGTGCCACCACACCTGGCTCCTGTCTTCAATCGTAACCTATTTAAATAGGCCTATCTAAATACTGTAGAAGGGTCACCTCTAATCTGATTTCCCTGATGGATTAAATGTTTGCTCCTAGACATACTCTGCTGGCCTAAAAGCACTATCCAAATAGCACAGAAACAAAAGAAGCATTTATATAATAATCCATGTAACATTTAATAATAAGTTAGATCATATTAAAACTAGATCCTGGGTTTAAAGAAGTCAATAGCTCTCATGTAATTCTTAGAGTTTTTCTTAAATTCAATTTGAATATGAAATTTTAATGTATCAAAAGTAAAGATGTAGCCGGACGGTGGTGGCACACGCCTTTAATCCCAGCACTTGGGAAGCAGAGGCAGGCGGATCTCTGTGAGTTCGAGACCAGCCTGGTCTACAGAGCTAGTTCCAGGACAGGCTCCAAAGCCACAGAGAACCCTGTCTCGAAAAACCAAAAAAAAAAAAAAAAAAAAGTAAAGATGTAAAATTCCCCATGTGACCAGGGTTAAAGCCAGAACAGCATCAGAAGCCATGGCGTTTAGAGTGGAAGGTAATACTATCTTTGCTAACCACACTGTAGAACTGTTACTGGCTTGAAAGAATACCTACAGGGGGTAGGAGGCTGGCGGAGAAAGAAAGAACAGCTACATATTCAACCTCACTAATATAGGAAATCTATCGGAAGGGAACATTTTCCTATTCTCAGAGCCTAATTTTCTTAGGAAAAAGAACATGTATACACAAATTTTCACAATAGCAAAGACACTTTCCTCCCAAAATAAAAAACTTTACCCTCTAAATACATAAGGTTATGTAACCTACACTTTCTAGTTTTGACTTTTCATATAAAGTGAGAGGGCTTTATAAGCCCTCAGTAAACCTTCAATATTTAAAGAATACATAAAAAAATTAAAGTTTTAGTATAAACTACCTTAGATACCATTCCAAAATTGAGAGAACAGCTGCTAGTCTTTCAACAGGCCATTTTCATCTAAACTTCCCAATGAAAATGTGACTGCTCAAGAAAAGAATGTATGTTAGTATGGAAAAAAAGAAGTTTAAGTTACACAAAATAGGTTTTTAGATTTCCTACATAGACTGACTGGTTGATAGCTGCTTACTCTAAAATTGCTTTTGAACTTGAAGGATCTAGCTTGCTTTATTATTTCTATACTTTCTATAATTTCTATATTTCTATCCAATAAGAAATAAGACACAAGATGAGTAGTGGACACAAATAGAAAAGACTACAGATAAAATTAATATTAGAAAAATACAAAAAGTAGTTCAAGGTATTTTAGAGGTATGGGAAGAGTTTAACAGTTGAGATTCTAATTGTTATACTACCAGAATTATGGATGGGGGGACTTAAACATGGAAATACTTTGTTTCCATAAAGAAGATGAAAACAGGAAAGTGTTAAGTATGAGACACTGTTGATGCTCAAAGGGAATCATTAAGTATGTCTTCACTTACGGTAGTAAATACAAGGACACAATCAAATTCCTCCGCTTACACAAACTCAACAAGTCCCTTAGGGATGGCCATCATGTTCTGACCAAATGGCAACAAAGTCTAGCAAGTACAAACAAAACACCTGAAATAAAACACCCTTTTCATTGATAAGAAAGCTGTTGTTCATATGATCTTAGAAAACTCTGGATTTGTAAAACTCATTCATAATTTAGTTGTACCAAGTGTCTTAGTATTTTTTTTTAATCCCTTTGTATAAAGTTTACCCTGTGAGGTTCATTTCCATCACAGTCACATGGTCTAGTGCACTTCAGAGTATTTGGACAGTATAAAAACCGTCTGTTTCCAATGAAAACATTGAAGAAAACAAGCACTTCTCAAACAAGTGACATGTGAGGCTACTTACACTTTTGCATCTTAGCTGCTGAAAATACAAATGAGTGATTCACTGGAGCACAACATGATGATTTTACAGTGTCTATTAAAAAGAAGCTCTCTATAGAGAAAGCTACAGTATCCTGAAGACTTCTCAAGAGCTACTGAGTACATGCACCTTTGGGCTCAACATGATCTTCCTTCCTTCCTTCCCTCTTTTCCTGCTCTTGACAAAGTCCATTTCCATCACGCACACACCAATGACACTTCTCACTACTGCATTTAGCTGGGAAGTAGCTGTAACTTTTCCGTGAAGCCCACTACAGCAGTGAACCCCTCAGGTCATTCTGGTACTTATGGTTAAATTATATCCAACGTAAAATTTCGAATTACATCCAGAGTCGAAGTATCAAAGCCGCACATATCCAACATGCCTCTATCGTCTGGGTCTGCGATGGTAAAACCATTTGATGTCATCCCACAAACAATCAATTTAGCAGGAATATCCATTTTCTGTATGGAAAATAGAGGGAAAAGCAAATACATATATAATTATATGCAAGAAAAATAAAAAGTTAAGACCTTCTTTTGTCAGACTGGTCTAGAACTCACAACCATGGTCCACCCTACCAAATTCTGAGATTGCAGTGTACACCACCAAGTCCAGCTTACAATTTTGATATATACAATAAATCTTACCCTCCAGAACTATAGTTTTGCCCCATTCTCTCTCTGACTCTCTGCTCCGTCTCCCATCTGTTTCTCTCTTCTTCCTACCTATCCTTTGTGCTATGGATCAAACCAGGACCTTGAGTATAATAGATAAGCTTTCTACTACTGAGCTATAATCCCAGTCTCTTGATATATAGTTAAGATCACAATAACTAATTATTAAGGAAGAAGCAATCAATGAAGGTTCACTTTGTCATGTACTATAACAAACGTATGAAAAAATATATTTAAAGACTTTTGTTTTGATAAACTTTCCTTGAGAGAGGATTTCACATAGCCCAGGTTGACCGCAAACTTGGTATATAGCTGAGGATAACCCTTCTCCCTCTTTCTTCCAAATGCTATGACGATAGACATGTATCATTATCCCGAGTTTTATGCAATACTAGAGATTGAGCTTTCATGTATGGGAGACAACTACTCTACCAATAGAGATACATATCCAGCCCTTACTTATATGATGTGACAAGATCTCACTACATTTGTAGCACAGGCTAGTCTCGAACTCCTTATATAGCTTAGACTGGCCTCAAATCAAAGATCTTCTTGCCTCAGACTCTTTTGTTTAAAGACTTTATTTTTAATGTGTATATGTGTGATGCAGGTGGCTGCAGACGCATCAGATCTCTAGGACCTGGAGTTATTGGCAGTTATGAGCCCCCTAATATAGGTGTTGAGAAATGAATTCAGATTCTCTGCAAGTGCAGTGTGTGCTCTTAGCTACCGAATCACCTCTCTAGTCCCTTGCCTTCATCTCTTGAGTACTAGGATTACATGCTACATCACCACGCCTAGTTCTGATGATAAATTTGTTTTGGACACAAGGTAAAACTGTTGTACCAACTTTAAGAAGTATGGACCAATATCTACTATGACATTTTATCAGCTAACTAATTTGTGCAGAATCCACAGTTAGAAGAGACTTAGGACTAATATTTATGTTGTCAAATATTTTTGAAGATGTGTTACAATTGTTTATGCTGTGGAATATTTGTTTAATGATGCAAAGATGTATTGCATTATTTTATGCTGCATGTGTTTAACTCTGTGAAGCTATGTGACATTGTCTGCCTAAAACACTTGATTCACCTAATAAAGAGCTGAATGGCCTGTAGCAAGGCAGAAGGGCTGGCAGGCAGAGAATAAATTGGAGGAGAAATCAGGAAAGAGAAGATCAGGGAGCAAAAGGAGGAGAGGAGGACTCCAGGGGCCAGTCACCCAGCTACACAGCAAGCCACAGAGTAAGAAGTAAAGAAAGGTAAATAATATATAGTAAGGTAAAAGCCCAGAGGCAAAAGATAGACAGGTTAATTTAAGAAAAGCTAGCTAGAAATAAGCCAATCTAAGGCCAGGCATTCATAGGAAACACTAAGCCTCTGTGTGATTATGGAGCAGCTGGGTGGAGACCCTCCCAAAGAGTAAAACAAACAACAACATATCCAAAGTGCTTTTAAGTGCAAACACTATTTCTTACATTACAGCACTCAGAAGCAAAGCACTCATGGGAAACCCGAAGCCTACTGATGGGGTTTGACTCAGCAGAAGTCTGATGGGGTCGGCGATTTACATTTCTAACATGAACACTGAATGATGCTTTAGCTTGTGGGAAAATTATGTGAGAACCAGTGTTTTTCACAGCAAGTTCTGCTTATCCTTCTAGCCATGTGAGCCACATGTTCATGCTCAATAGCCTAGTGACCAACGTTCACCAAAAGGACACAATAGTAACAGAACATTTTTGTCAGGGAGAATGTCAATACAGATATATCCATGAAATTTAGAAGACAGACTGAAAAACATACTGTAACTTTATGTAGTTCTTTAAACACACAAATGATAATTTAATTTTTCAAGGAATGCAACGTATCATTAACAATATTAGCTGTGGTCAGATACTTACTTGGTCATTATCAAAGCTGCTGGCAAAGGGCATTCTTATTACTATTTAGCACTGGAACTGGCTGATGTACGTGTAGTCCCTACCTTTTTACTTCAAGCACTGTTGAGCCCATCTGCCACAGGCTTTCCTACACAAATGAAGAGAACGTACTCAAAAGGAAGGAAGTACTGTTTGGTGTGGCACAGGTTTGTGCTTTACCTTTCGGTACTCCCTCAGGGCAACAGCAGGAGGCACCTGTCCTGCACAGGTCTCATTATCAGTGAACACAATGAAGACATCGGCAGCTGTGTTTGTCTTCTGGGCCCAGATCATTGGAAGAGAGCAATCGGTGCTACCTGCTGGGACCTATCTCAGGGAAAGAAAGACAGTAAAAATTACCTCAATGTCTATCTATCACATGTCTCAAATGAATACATAGAAGCTCTAATTTTTAGAGCACCATTTTATGTAAAACCAGTATTAAGGCTTCGCCATGCCTGCACATAGATATTTTTGGTTGGGCTTGCTATGGGAAGTTAGAACAATTCTATATTCTATATAATACAGATATTATGCATACCCCAAGTAAAAAAAATACAGGTCATATAAATAAAACAGTATCTTACTTTAGTCATAGCTGTTAAAACCTGCTGCAAGGTCATGTCTGTAGTCACAGGAAATGGCACCACATCACAGGCAAAAGCAATTACTGAAGACTCCTTTTCTGTTCGTGTGATCAGCTGTAAAATGCAATGGTAACACTTTTCAGCATACTGACATAATTACAGTCTCTTAAAGGCTCATAAAACTTTATCTCTGAAAGAAACACTATGGGGCTCATTATTCCTGAACTTGAATTATTGTGTTTCAGAATACAGAGTCACAGCACTGTTGATGCTGGTGAGATGGCTCAGTGGGCAGAGGTGCTAGCTGTCGACAATCAGAATTCAGTCACTGGAATCCATGTGGTGGAAGGACAGAATGACTCATGTGAGTTATACTCTGAGGGTCCCTCTCCCCAATCCATATATGAAAACAAATAAAAAGTATGACTCAAAAACTCTCTGAGAAACTGGTGTTCACAGCACCCTCTGAGGCGAACAAACAAACAAAAGCTTCCCATTTTACTAAGTTAGGAATAAAGGCACAGAAGTGAAGGGGGCTTCCTTGCCACGTGGTGATGGAAGCATGCTTGAGAACTGAACTGCCTAGTACCTGTCACTAGTTTGCACTTTTAGACATGTTTTCCTCCCTTCCTCCCTCTCTTCCTTCCTCATTGCCCCCACCCTTTCTGTGTGTAGCCTTGGCAGTCTGGGAACTTGCTCCCTGGACCAGGCTGGCCTCAAACTCACAGAGATCCGCCTGCCTCTGCCAAAATCTCTGGAATTAAAGGCGTGTAGCACCTCTGCCCCGCTAAACATATTTTTTTCTAATTATCATCTACTTTTGCAAATACTAGTAACCTTTAATCTTGCTATAAAATTTGGCAGCTCAATTCTGATTGTTCCTTACACATGCATCTTCAGTATAACTGAAACGTTGTCTTTAGATATAAAATGGTAAACATTACATAAATTGACTGACAAAATAAGTGAAAAACAACTCTTTTTTTGTTCTGTTTTTGTTTTATTTTATGTGCACTGGTGTTTTGTCTGAATGTATATCTGTTGTGAAGGTGTCTGATTCCTTGGTACTGTAGTTACAGACAATTGTGAGCTGCTATATGGATGCTGGGAATTGAACTTGGATCCTTTGGAAGTGTAGCCAGTGCTCTTAAGTGCTAAGCCATTTCTCCAGCTCTGAAAAACTAATTCTTGATGATGTTTACGTTTACGGTTTTACTTTAAACACATTTTGGGGGTGGGAAAGCTAAATTGTTTTGGGGGTCTTACCATGCACATTGCTGCAGCAACAGTACTAGCAGTGAGTATACTCCCCAAAACTCTCTGGTTCATAGAGGCACTGACATCAACAGCCAGCAGGAAACGCTTCCCAGTTGGCTCAACCGTCTAAAAGGCAAACAAAATAGTCACAACAAAGGCAGATTAAGATGGAAAAAAAAATTGTATTTCTTCATCTTCCATTCAAAAGGCTCCCAGAGGAAAGGCCTGGTTTTTTGATATGTAAGTTAAGTGCCTATTATTTTTAAAACTCCACCTCTCATTAACTGGTAAAACGAAGAAAACAATGTAACCCATTTAATTTTACTTAAAGAAGCTATGGTCCTAGTTTGAAAGACTTTTCTCAATGAAGTAACATGGAAACATCTAAGATTTATTTTATTTTTTTTTTACTGTGGAAAAAGATAAATAACATTATAAACAATAATGTTTAGCCATTTTTAAGGGCATAATTCCGTGGCATTAAGTCTATATTTACAGCTTACAAGCACTGCCTCTATTTCTAGATGCTCTTACTATCACAATAGAAACGTCATCGGATTAAGGAGCAACTTTAAGCTTATGCATTCACCTTGAGCAGCCTTGCACCTTCCAGGCTTTTCTGGCTCTACAGTGTGTAGTGTGCTTCAGAAAGTGAAACACCTGGACACCTTTTGGTTCCTTGAATAATGCTGGGATGGACACTCGATACAAATACAAGGTCAAATACCTCTTTTTGGTCTTCCGAGTCTCTGTCTCTCTGTCTCTGTCTGTCTGTCTGTCTGTCTGTCTGTCTCTCTCTCTTTCTCTCGACTGGGTCTCTCTATGCAGTTTTGGCTGTCCTGGGACTTGCTCCATAGACCAGGCCATTCCCCAGGTAACCTCATATTAGAAAAGAAGGAGCAGAAGTACGCTTGCACATCCTGACCACCTGTCAGGATGGAACGGGTCTACTTGATACGCCACCTTAACGTCAGGAGAACTGAGTAATCACGTCCTGAGTCAGAATGTGTAGTGACTCTTATCAACCATTGTGAGCAATGTCCAAACTCTCTGACAAGGTAGAAATAGGCTCACATTTTTGGGCCTCCACAATCCAGAAAATTTTGAAATAAAAAAAAATTTTTAACTTATAGTTCTCATTTCCATTTTGAAAACCTGATTATCAAGACTGATGAGACTCAGCTCCTGATTAGCAATTGAATTTAAAAAGAATATTAAGTTGAAGGAACCCATAGAAATACAAATTCTCAAATTCAGTAAATTATCAATATGACCTTAAAATGTATTAAAATGATCTTGGGATAAATAGCTGTTATTCAGAGTAACAAGAATTACTCATAAACTTACAACATCAGTTTTGCAGTCAGCTTCATACCAATTAAGAAAAACCCATTCATATACACTTTAAACTAGATAAACTATTAATATTATTATTAAAATGTGTTTTTACAAAGTATATTAATCCACGAGTATTTTTTAAATAAACAAAATAAGCTATTACCTTAAATGTTTTATAAAAAGCAGCATCCAATGCTTGCAAAATTTCTTTATCTGGAGTCCACTTCAGTTTTCCTCTGAGCCCATGGCCTGTTCTGTAGGTTTCTAATGCAATTAAAACATGAAATGGATGTATACAAGCCTAGAAACAGGACAGACAGAAGATAGTTGCCAACTTCAAGTTAAAATAACAAATATGAGTCTTCAGAGTTTTATATTACTATAGGTAATAAAGACACTTACTAAAAAAAGAACAAATATTAAACTTAGATTTAAGAATTAAATGCAACTTGTCATGAGAGAAGTCTTAGTTCACTTGAGAGCCAACTTCCTTAGCTAACCTAGTCATGGGTCACACATACCTTTTTGAGCAGTTTTTCATTGCACAGTTTCTCACATACTAAAGATACTTCAGAATTTCCTGGTTCAAGCACTGAATTAGCAGTCATCTTTCCCAGATTCCTCAGGAGTGCAGTAAGGGGCATTTCTTGTAACAAAGCCTTCCATACCTACAGGGGGAAAAAAGGGAACAACAGAGGGTGAATAGCATAGCTAGAAATGTAAAAAGTTAACGGGAAATGAGTCAGTATAACATAGCTAAATCAACCATATTAATAATATATTGTCAAGTTTTTACTTGGGGTTTAAAGAATGCAAATAAAGTGATCAAAAGCTTATCAAGTAAGAACTTGAAGGTTTTGTGGAGAAAATACAGGGCTTTTTAAATTTTCAAGGTAGTCTTTTGTTTTTTTTTGGTAGTATAATAATGTCGGTATCATCCTAACATTCAATTTTTTTTTTCTTTTTTTGGTTTTTTGAGACAGGGATTTTCTGTGTATCAGCTCTGGCTGTCTTGAAATTTGTTTCATAGACCAGCAAGCCTCCCTCAAACTCAGAGATCTACCTACCTCTGCCTCCAAGTGCCGGGATTAAATGTGGCCCAGCTACATTGAATATTTTTAATAGGAATAACTTTAAAGATATGTTTGGGTTCTCTCTCTGTATGAGTGTGTGTGTGTGTGTGTGTGTGTGTGTGTGTGTGAGAGAGAGAGAGAGAGAGAGAGAGAGAGAGAGAGAGAGAGAGAGAGAAAAGGCCTGATATTTATGCTGGGAATCGAGAGAGAGAGACAAAGACAGAGAGAGAAAATATGAATGAATGAATGAATGAATGAATGAATGTGTGTGTGTGTGTGTGAAAAACCCTGAGAGAGAGAGAGAGAGAGAATGAATGGATGTGTGTGTGTGTGTGTATGAGTGAAAAGGCCTGATGTTGATGCTGGGAATCTTCCTTACTAGCTTCTAACTTTTCCTTTTGAGGCAGGGTCTCTCAGTCAAACCCAGATCTCCTTGATGGGCAGTCTGGTTGGTCTTGCTAGTTACCTTGCTCTGAGATTCCATCTGTGTTCCCACTGGCATATGAACACTGGTTGGTCCTCCTGCATGTTCATCAAGTGCTCTAAACACTGAGTTACCTATCTCCTTCTCTTGTTATGGAGTGTTGGGGATTGAACCCTGGGCCTGGAACCTGAGGTTTCTCTTTTCAAAGGAACTAACTCACCTCTTTAGACTTCAAGTGGTTTGTGAGCAGATGTTCCCTAACTAACTGGTGCTCTTCAATTAGATGAATGACCTCCAGCTCGTCTTTTGTACGCTTCACTTTCTCCACAGCCTCCAGATACTTTAACAGTTTTTCAGTCTCCACAGAAAGTGCCTTTTCTTTATACAGTTCGTGAACTTCTTTCCAGCCCTTTGTGATATATTTGGTCACAACAGCAAGTCCTTTAACAAGATAAGGAATTGGAAAGGGAAGGAGGATTAGTGAAAACAGAATGAACGTGATCAGCTTAACTAGAAGACAGGAGCTGACTCCCTTAAAGTGGGATGTTATGTTTTGCCACATAAAACATTTAAGGAAATGAAGCGAGTTTTTTAAAAATACACCTTTACTGTCTACACTGTGATGGTGGCGGAATCTGTCTATAGCTTAAACAAACTGTACTACAGAGGCAGTTCTGAGATACTGAAATTATAAACTTTGTAATAGCCTGTATTTCATGACCTCATTCAGAGTACAAATCTATTCCAATGATTATCATACTGATTTGTCTATGCTTCATGCCCAATATTTTAAGGAATATTATACATTCATTCCTTTTACATTTTTTTTAACAGTAAAAAGAGGTTTGGAGTGAGGAAAATCTATGCCTACAGTTTGCTTCTGTAATATTTGTTGCTGAAAACACCTTTTGCGTTTGAAAAGACTGAACTTTGGTCAGACCATGAAACTGGTTTAATACACCTTGAGATCATTTAAAGCTATGTATTTAACCTTCTAGTATACTGTATACTGGTTTAAGTTCAACCTGCCTTCAGAAAACAATGTAACCAGCCTTACTACGCCTTGGATTTCCCATGTAATCAGCTTTTATATCCTAAGCAAATCTTAGGGTATGTATTCTTCCATGCCTCTGAACCAGACTAATGTATTTATGTGTGTGTGTGTGGTGGTGGTAATTATATAGGTTAAAAGCAACTTAAAATAACAAGTATCTCAGAAATGTTGGAAGCAACATATGGATATAGGTTAATAAGTAACATCTGTGCTGGTTTTAAGAGCTATTTTGATGGGTGTGGTTCAGTAAAGGAATTTCTTCCCTTGTAAACTGTGTTAAAGATTTTTACAGCAAAGTATTCTTCTTGCCTTTTCCAGACCAGTTTTCTGTGCTGTTCTACAAATACAGAGCAAATCCCTTTGTCAGGACAGGCAACAGTAACAGATTAGAGACAAGCTACAGTCAGACAACAGATAGGCCACAGACCACAGAGAAGTGGAGAATTCAAATTTGGGCTCATTATAGGTCTAAACTACTCCAATAGGGAGTATCTTTTTTTTTTTATTCCTTAATGCACATTTCTAATAAACTGTGATCTTTCTACCTCTTAATCTCAAAATCTATAAAGGGTAGAGATTAATAAATTCAGGTAAAATACAGAAACAGGTCATGGTGACCTAAAAACTATGGCCAGATAGCCATGGTAAAAAACGTGGCCAGAGAGCATCAGCTGACATGCACTGGTTTAGTGCTTCCAAAAACAAAAACAAAAACAAAAAAACCCACAAGAAATCCCCAAACAAACCAAAAACCAAAAACCAAAAAACCAACCAACCAACCAACCAAACAACAACAAAACCTTTCCAGAAGCCTTGAGCCAGGCCTCTTGCATAGGCCTCTAATTCTAGCTTCTCAGAGGTCGAAGCAGGAGGATCATAATTTCAAGGCTAGCCTGGGCAATTTAGTGAGACCTTGTTTCAAAATAAAAACTTTGGAGTGCCGGGCGGTGGTGGCGCACGCCTTTAATCCCAGCACTTGGGAGGCAGAGGCAGGCGGATCTCTGTGAGTTCGAGACCAGCCTGGTCTACAAGAGCTAGTTCCAGGACAGGCTCCAAAACCACAGAGAAACCCTGTCTCGAAAAAGAAAAAAAAAAAAAAACAAAAAAAAAAACTTTGGCGTGTGGGAAATACAGCTCAGTGATAGAGCTATATACCTCATATGTGTATCACTCACGTCTAATCTTGGAAGGTCAAGATGAATAAATGAGCAATAAAGAGTAACAAAGGGTTGAGAACGAAGCTCAGAGCTCCGTGGAGTACTTGCCGACAATGTGCGAGGCTTCAGGCCCAGCCCTGCACCATGGCCAGCGCATCTGGAGGCAGGTCAGAATATAGATTTTTATGTCAAGTCTTCTGACTTTTTAATGCACTGACAAAACTTATTTTTTCTTAAAATATTTTTATAGGCTAAATAAAACATATCTCTAAGTAAAACTGAAAGCCTACGTGCTATTTTTGAACTCTAATTTAGATAATTTGATCAAAAGTTAGTATTAACATGCAGGAATTTCTACAGTATTGTAACTTGCTATCTTACAGATTTAAGACAAAGCTGTCTTAAATGCTTCACCTAGAAGCACCTTCTATGTGGTTTTTCCAATAAAAATAAAAATTCCTTAAACTTAAATATTAAAAACTTAAAAGTATAAAATCAGCATGTTCAAACTTTGATTTGGCAGGTCTTTTGTTTCAAACTGATTTTAAATATGTCTGGATTAATTAAACATTATGCTTTGTGAATGAAAGCTAATTCTAGAAAATGAATGAAATTTTGCTACTTAACAACCACCTATGTCTCCTACCCATTAGGGAATCTTATGCTTACCTTCGCTGGAAGGTTTAAGATGTGACAGTCTTAAGAGATCTTTGTGAGACCAGCCATTCCTTTGCTTATACTTTGTAACTGCCAGAGCGATGGCCATGCCACCTTTTTCATTGTACCAGTCTGCAATGGCCTTCCGGAGAGCACGCCCCCACATTCCACACTTCATGCTTTCCTTCAGATCTTTCTTAAACTGGATAAAAGTGAAGAGATGGGTTGGAATGCGGCAAACTTCGGGAACAGCTTTAAAGGCTGCCTGTTTGGTCTTTGTGTCCGAACACTGGGAACAAATGGCAAGCGCAAACAGCAAGGGCTCTTGTTTTGCAGTCCTGCCTTCCTGACTAAATGACCTGATTTCCTGTATCACTTCACCTCCTCTGCCATCTTCAATCAATCTTACTAAGGCTTCGGCATTTTCAAGACCCAGCTTCTGGTCTTTGATATAGTAGGTACCACCTTCAGAACCAAAACACAAGAAGCGGTGCAGCCGGTTCATGTCTGTGACCTGCCATATGCATCCGCCCTCCGAGTTGGCCACTTGACTCTCACTCAGTGGCTGCAACTGATTTGCAGATGCTTCCATCTTCCTTGTCCTTTGGGAAATCTATCAAAAAGACAAAGTACAGTTAAATGGATTCAATACATCTTATAAAGGCAAACAATAGTAAATCTCTGCTTATTGAAATGTTTTGAGCTTTTTAAAATTTCAAAACATCTTTTGAACTTATTAAGTTTTTCTCAGTAAAAATGTCATGAAAAATTAGAAAAGGCAGAAATAGAAAAAAAACACTCAAAATCACATGTGACCATCCAACAGTGACTTAGAGAAAGACCTTGCTTATGATTTAAAACTTTTATTATCTACCCACATTTTTATAATCTAGAGAAATCCCAATTTTTCAACAACAGCAGCAAGTAGTACAACGATCACAAATAACTAATTTTAAGATACAATATTATGTCTAATTAATTATACAATATATAATACATTATTATACATGAATTATACCACTTATTAATCAAGTAGGTCAGTGTGAGAGCTAAGGTCCAGATAAGGACAAAAAGGGAGCAACTATAGACATCAGCTCCCTAAAGGAAAAAAAAAATCATCTCCCTAAAGAACTGTGCATTTCTGGTCTCCATTCTAACATCTGCCTTCCCAGGAGACCACAGGGAAGAGGAGTCCAGGGAAAGAATGTCTGGCAATGTCCAATGCTTAGAGATCATCATCTAAATAAGACAATGATGGGAACGGCTATTGAGGTGGCTTGGAAAAGAGAAATGGCTAGCCAATCCTAGTGCAGCAGAGTGACAGAAGGAGGCTGAGCCAGTGAGAATAGGAGACGATGCAGTAGGAAGCGACTCCATAGATCTACTCTTCCCCCCTCCCCCCAGACAGGGTTTCTCTGTATAGCTTTGTTTGGAGCCTGCCCTGGAACTCACTCTGTAGACCAGGCTGTCCTCGAACTCAGAAATCCGCCTGCCTCTGCCTCCTGAGTGCTGGGATTAAAGACGTGCGCCACAACTGCCTGGCTCAGATCTGCTCTCTTTACAGAAGCACAATTCTGAGCTATAAAGGAAGGTAGGACAAAAACTGCAACCTAGAAGAAAACTTTCTTGCTGTCTTTAGGAGTGTGCTACTGAGGGTGGTGTTGAGTCAACCTGGAGAATGGGTGACAACAGAGAGAGGATAATTGAGCAAGCGAGACTCCTAAAAGAACAGGACAGAAAAGGTTACTGAGTTTGAAATTGGTCAGGGGTGACAAAAGAGAGACACTGCCTTCTCTGAGGGCGAAAGATGTGCTAAGAAAGAGAGCTGAATGAGATGAGAAATGAAGAAAGTCCCATCTGGCGAAACATGCAGCATTTTCCATGGTAGGTGGGGAAGCCAGGTAGCCTGGGGACCTGAGGTATCACACAGCAAACAATGGTGGGAGAGTCTTACATTCTGAATGGGACAGAGGGGAGAGTGATTATAATTTACACAGGAAATATCAGAGTCAAGATTTCAAAGTAAACCTCAAAGCTGCTTATGTTAGGGCAAGTGTAGCATAGGGCTCATGTAGTTGCAGAGAAAGTGACCACATCAGGAATTAGAGAGGGCTTTAGAGTTATAGAGGACAGGCTGAAATTCCTGGCGCTTAAAGTCTCTGAATGAAATAAAATTTATGCCCTGGCACTGAACCTCTTGCATGGGCAGCTGTACATGGCAGTTTTGTTGAATTTGTCCATATTGGGTTTCACAGTCTAAGTTGATGAGGACGACTGGCTAGGTCTCAGATCTCATAATAGTTGGTTGTGAGCTACCATGTGGTTGCTGGGACTTGAACTCAAGACCTTTGGAAGAGCAGGCAGGGCTCTTAAGTGCTGAGCCATCTCTCCAGCCTGCTTAATGCCTCTACTACTATCTTATCCCCTAGTTTGCCAAAATCTTAAAAGGCAGGGGAACATTTCCAGCGACTTGCAACTTCAAAGAGTGTAGGCCCATATTTCTTTATGGTGTGGCAGCCAGGCTCTGAAGCCATAGGGCCACCTGAGGTGGTCACGTGGACCTGCAGACAGCCTGTCACTACCCTCAACAATAGCCAGGATGTGCTACTCCTTCTCTTTTGTTATAAATGTAGATCGCCTGGGGAGAGGTGTTTGCTGAAGCTAATGACTTAATTGCAGGTGCTGTCCCTAGCCACGGTCCCAGAAAGAGTATTAATGAGGCATCTACCTCGGTTGAGCAGTTGGCGGGGGTGGAGGGGGGTGGAGGAGTGGGGGGGGTGGGATGGGAGGGAGATTAAGAGATGTTTTGAGATAATAAATGCAGGTAGATCTTCAGGATGGAGAGAAGCCTGAGATGCCCTTCTGTGATGACCCGGTAAGCTGTGTCTGGTTATTCCTTGTGCCTCCGTACCAGTCCAGTTAGGGAAAATAGTTTTCTATGTGTGTGTGTGGGGGGGCACTAACAAAAGAGAAACCCTTATCAGTTGATCTTTACAATGCATTTATCATTACTAGACTCTTCTTGGCTTTCACAGAAATACGGTGATGGTGCTCCAGCCAGTCTATCCCAGCCTATTCACATGTGTTAGCGGAGTAACAATTATGTTGTTTTACTATTTCTGTTTTCCTCTCCCAAGGTTCAAATGGTGATTTAAAGATCTGAGCCCAAATTTCAAAACATATCTTTCTCATTCTTTTTATTCTATTATTCATCCCAAGCATATCTATCTATACATTACTGGCTCCTAGGAGAGCAAGGACTGTATTTTACGTTAAAAAAATTTCTTCTACATCTAGGACATTGCAGCTAATTAAGGCACAATACATATTAAAAGAAATCTAAATAGCATCAAAATTGATTTTGTGAATTATTTGCTTAATGGAAATAATGCAAAATGGATTTTCTTTTCTGTAATTCACTTCTTTTGAAAAGGCTTTAACATTTATGATGAAAAATTTACTATAATTCACTATGATAAATCCTGCCTCTTTCTATATGTATGTGTGTGTATATATGTGTGTATATATATGTATATATTTGTTTGGTTTTGTTTTTCCAGACAGGGTTTCTCTGTGTAGCCCTGGCTGGCCTGGAACTCACACACCAGACCTGTCTTGAACTCAAGATCTGCCTGCCTCTGCCTCCTGATTGCCGGGATTAAAGGCATACACCACCACTGCCTAGTTATAAATGTATTATATGTAGGAAATACAATCAAGAAGAAAGGTACAGCAGTAGGAACTGGGCAAAAATGTCAAGTTAAAACAGTATTTCTCTGTTAAGTCTTCCCATGGTCTTGCCGACCGGGCTGGCCTCGCGCATGCAATCCTCTTGCTTTGGCCTCTAGTGTACTGCGATTACTGGTGTTTGTCACCAAACTTACTTCTATGACTTTAAATGTAAATACAATTTATGAGAGAGCATTATCTCATTCTGAAGTCTGCACTAGTCTTCAACAGCCTAGACCAAACCAAAACACAGTGATTACATCATGAATATGTGCTAAATGCTATAGAATCAAACCGAAAATTTAAGGGACTAGATAGATCCTCCAAAAGACCTCCTAGAATACAGGAACTGCTAATCAACAAGTAAGTCCCTCCTAATTTAATTCTTATAAAATAGTAACTGACCCTAACCAGGCAGTTTTCTATTAGTATTTTCTCTTCACCTTCAAAGATCCCTGCTTTGTCAACGCACAATGAGACTACTCTATTTTACAGAATAAGGTATTGACCAATTCTAGAATTGTACTTAAAAGACAAGGAAAATTTATATATTTGTTGTCCAAAATTTTATCTTTTGACACAAGAAGTAATTTACCAATGGACTCCTCCCTTTGCTAATTATATCAAAGACAGCTAAAAAGACGTGCTCCTCCAATACTGCCTCAGCACAAACTGCTTAGCTTTTCACATGGTTCTCTGACTATACTTTCCAGGGTACAACGTGAAATAGTTGTATAGAGGAAATAGTTGACAGAGGAAAGACAGAAAGGCACTGGAAGGAAATCTATACAGACATGATAAAGGAAAGGAGTCTCTCGACTCCTCTAAAGCCGGCTTGCAACTCTCACTGGCAGTCAAGAGCCTGTACAGCTGACTGAAACATTTCAAGATGCTCTTCAAAGAGCCAAACTTTGCTTGCTGAGACCTACTTTCAACACAAGCATTCAAACAGCTGATAGTCATCCTTAAGGTCAAGATATATATCTTACTCATGTATAACTTTTGATTTTAAATTTACCAGTAACTCAGTTCTCATTAATTAAACTGAAATATGTACCTCATCAAACATTCCACAATTTTATTTACAAGAGGAATTTCTTTGGAAGCAATTAGCAAACTGGCTTATTTTTCATTTTAAGCTTCACTTACTTAGTCTTTAGATCTAAATTATGTCTTCAGAATAATACAAATTTAAAAGCTACAACAATTACCCATACAGTTACTATTACAAAATCCAAAAGAGTCTTTGTTAATGCCCATATTCTAACCTGTCTTTTTTTCTTTGTGTGTAGAGTGAGTGTGTGTGCAAGCTTGGTGACATTGGATGTTGTGAAAGGAAAGAAAATTCCTAGAAAAAAGCTCTGTGGTGTGTGTGTGTTTGTGTGTGTAAATGCTGATGAACTGATCAAGACCCTGGATAGCCCAAACAATCCTGAGAAGAAAAAAACAATTTTGAAAGGCTTACCATTCAAGACTTCAATATACATTACAGAACCATAGTAATAAGATAAAAACGATAACTTCTTAAAAAAAAGTACCAACTTAAAATAATAACTTAAAAAAAGAAAAAAAGACCTAAATATGACATATAACTATGGCCTTCTAATATTAGAAAAAGATGTTAATTACATACACTGGAGAAAAGACAGCATGTTCAGCAAAGAATACTGTGAAAACTAAATATTCACATGCAGAAGAATGAAATCACCAAACAGATCAAAGACCTAAGTGTGAAACCTAAATGTGAAAAAGGGTGATGGTGGTTGGGACCATAATTAGAAGTGGGGAGGGAGGCCAACACTGAAGGAGAGGAAGGAAGGAGGGTAAAATAACATATGGATACCTGAAAAAGTCATAAGGAATCATATTATTATCTATTTACCTAAAATTACATACAATACATGTAAGTCTGTGTATACATATATAGTATAAATGAAATCTAAAAACCTGGGCCGACAAAGCTTCCCCTAAGACCCAGAGATCATCTAATAAAACCCCCAACACTAGGTAAGAGAGTACCTTTTGAATTGATGGTCAGGGTTGTCTAAGAGATTCCCCCCAAATGACAGGCTATTGCTGTTACTTATAGTTGCCTCCCAGAGCTAGAAGGTAAGTCCTTATTGCTGAAGATATCATGTATTTCAGACACGTGACCAAGAGGACCCAAACTGGATCTGTCCTGAAAGCTCCCTCCCTAAGGACTAGCTTTCATGATACCAGAAGTCACCATGCAAGCTTGCAAGAAAGGGAAGCGACTCACAGTACTACCTAGCTACAATGCCTATCTATGAACTACAATGACCAGCATGTCTTCAGACAAGACTTACATTGTCTTCTGCAATGTAAGTCAGAGGGTCCCGGCCACATCTGAGCAGAGGTCTCTGAAGAGAACTCCTTCAGGCTGCAGAGCAGGCATCTTGGCATCCTGGTGACTAGGTCACCTGCAGTACTTCTTTACTTATGTATTTATACGTACACGTATAGAGCAGGATAAAAAACTTAAATACAGAGAATTGAATGGCAGTATATTTCAAGCTATATATATATGTGTGTGTGTGTGTGTGTATACATATTTCGTCACTAAGCACTGAAACACAGATTACTTTAAAATTGGCAACGTTATATGGCATGGTGATACAATGCTTCCTGATCATTTCAAAACTCCGCTGGAATGTGCCAACTGCTAGGAGTATCTTAGTAATACTGACGAAGTGACTCATCCTGAGCCCCAAGACAGTTTCCAGATACCCATCAACAAATAGTAGCTTAGTTTCTCTCTTTCTTCAACTGCCAGTATCCCCTTTCCTCAAACCTTAAGGCTCAGATCAGTGGTTTAGAAGGCAGCTGGGCAGTGAGGCCAGTCAACATCTGGCTACCCCGCAATCTACTCCTATATAATCAAGTGTCGTAAATCTAAGTCAACAACAAGAATAAAGGTAATTCTCCTTTGAGTAGTTCGGACCTTTTTAAACACAACAGTCTCAAGAATTTATACCAGTTGAAGTTTTATTAAATCTCTATAAATTTAGAAACATTAGCTGTTAAAAAAAAATGACCACAGAGTGTTTTACACTTGATCTTGGCTATAAGGTTAACCAGTGCTGTATTGTTCTATATGTTGTTCATTCTCTTAACTTAGAATGTAAAGTAGTAAAATCTTGGTGTGATAACAATTCTGCTTCAAATTCGGATCATCCATACTACAATATATATTTTTATCATTACTAATATAAAGACTCCTGAATTTTCCTTCAATCTACACATCTATTAAGTCAATATCTTTTAATCATCTGTTATGTGAAAATGCTAACTTTTAGCTGGGGGTGGTGGTGCACGCCTTTAATCCCAGCACTCGGGGAGGCAGAGGCAGGAGAATCTCAAATCTCTGTGAGTTCGAGGCCAATCTGGTCTACAAGAGCTAGTTTCAGTACAGGCTCCAAAGTTACAGCAAAACCCTATCTCGAAAAACCAGAAAGAAAAAGCTAACTTTTTAAAATTTATTTTTATTTATTTTTACTTTGAGAAATCAAGCAAATAAGTAGTTTCTTTAAAAATGGAAGCTAATGCTAGTTTACATTTATTAAGTTAAACTACATTACAAAAACTAGGGCCACAAGTTCAAATAAGTATACCGCACACAAAAGTAATGAAAATAAATGTCTCAAGCGGGATTCAATAAAAAGTACTGAGGGCTGTGTCAAGATGTCACCCGATGGTAGTATTCTGAGCAGTATTTTTTCCTCTGGAAGTCAAAAGTCTTCCTTGGAACAAGCTTGGAACAGCAGAAACCCTGACAAAATAAACTCTTTAAAACCATCTTAACACTATGGCACTCTACAGGAGTCTGATGAAAGAGACTTATTAATTGAAAGTAGCCATTTTTGCTTTAATTCATCAGAACCATCTCAAGTGAAAAACGCTCATTTCTCCGTAAGGCACTGCAGCCCGATACACGAGCCTCTCATTCCTTTGGACTTCTAGGGCACATCTTTTAGGATAAAAAATAAACAAATGTTTATTATTTCTCTAAGAGAAATTCGCTTTCCGTCTTCCTCCTACAAAGCTCCTTCTCAAACTCGTAACCGAGACAACGCCTCTGTACCAAAGGCACAGGAGGAGGGGGAGAAAGTGAAAAGGGGCCTTGGCTTGCCCGCCCGCCAGGAGCTCTGCAAGCAGCAGAGTCGTCCTGGGTTCCCCAAGACCCCACCCTCGGAGCAACCGGGCCAGGCCCGAAAGGTCCCGATGGGAAACCGGTCCTGCTGCCCAAGGGGTCGGGAGCACGGAAGCGACGAAGGCTTTGCCTGGCCTCTGCTGCTGGGATGCCGGTGGGAGAGAGTGCGCACCGGCCAGACTTCGAGTGCCCGGCAGGATCGCTTGGACCGCACCAAACCCGCTTCCGCACCCCACAGAAGCCTCCAGCGACCCACCTGTGCCTAGAAGTAGGTGCTCAGGACCCGCGGCGCCTAAAGGAGAAGCCCTGCGCAGCGCCCGCAGGGGAAGGCGGCGGTGGTGGCCAGAAAGGGCGAGGGCAGCTCAAAGTCCAGGTCGGAGCGAGCCCCGCCCCTTCTCTAGGCCCGCCCCTCCCATCGCTCCGCCCCGGCTCCGGAGTGCCAAGGGTCCCGGATGTGCCTCCCGTGGGCGCCCCGAGGCCCCGCCCCTTCTCCCGCCGGGCGATGGGCGCTCTACGGATGCTGAGAGGCGGAGGCGGCGGAGGAGGAGTTTCGACGTCTCCCGGGCGGCTAGAGCGTCTCCCCGCGCGTCCGTCGCGCGGCAGGTGACGGCGCCCGGAGCCTGTCGGGAAGTAGGCGGGGTGACGTGGGGTTGACGCTCGGCGGCGGGTTTTGCTGAGGTCCGCGGCCGGTGGCGGACTGGTGCTGGGGGCTTCGGAGAGCGCGCGGTGGAAGTGGGGCGGCGTGTGGCCGGGGCCATGACGAGCAATGCTGGGGAGTGGTGTCTCATGGAAAGCGACCCCGGGGTCTTCACCGAGCTCATTAAAGGATTCGGTGAGCACCAAGGGGACCGTCCTGGGCCGGGGGTTCCGGGAGGAGGCCCACGGTGGGCCAGGTGGTCACCTGCCGCCCCCTCCCCCGACGCCCGGCGTCGGAGAAGTGACTTGAGGGACTGGAGTCGGCGGCGAGCGTGGAAAGTAGGGCTGCCCGGGGCAGCCGCGTCTCCACCGTGATCTTGGGAGCCGCACCACGAGGGAGGGCGAGGATCCCCTCTGCCTTGGCCACGGCTGTCTTCTCCGGACTTGGAACTCGACTTGAATTGACTCGAGCGCCTTGCTTCCCTGTCTCCCTCCCTCATCATTTCCTGCGCGCTACTCTTGTCCTTTCCACTGTCCCTTGCCCGCGCGCCGAGCCTCCCTGTCCCCGGTGGGGGTCAGGTGCATCGCTCGGGCCGTCGGGGTGCGGAGCCGCCGCTCTAGGGCGTGCGTTTTTCAGGGTGGTGTCTGAGGCTCCAGCCGCCCAGGAACTCGAGATGCTAGTTTCTCGAAACAGAACTGTCACCTTTCGCGTGTGGGCACCTCTTCCGGACCTCCACGGATGCCGACTCCGCGGCCCTGCACGCTGCGTCCCCGGTTCTTTTGCTCCCTCCTTTTTGGCTTCCGGTGAAGTGAGTTTTCTCGAGGTAGTGCTTTCTCGCCTAGAGGCCACATGCTTACCTCTGAATTTCTTTCCGACTCTATTTCCTTCTGTACTAGTCAACCAATAGGACATTTTATCCTTACTTCCCTTATGTACCCAGCCTCTTTGGGCTCCCCTCCCCATTTTAATTTTTTTTTCTCAAGTATTGTTTTTAACTGTGTTGTTAAAATTTGTACCGGAGATAGAACAAACATTAATGTAGATCTTGTCTGTTGTACATGACTGAATATTTGGATTACCTAGCATATGTTCAACTGTACCTCCGGCATACAGTTAACGATTGGGAAATTTTAATGAGAATAATTGCTGCTGGGAAGTACTGAGAACTAAAACTATATTAGGTGTTCTTACATTGAGAGTATACAGAAAGTGTTTTAAGCATATAGATCATGGAAGAGCCAAGCAAAAGTAAGCTTAATCTGAATGTAGTTTATGGAACAGCTAGCCAAGTCACTAAAAGTATGGTGTAATGAATGGGCGGGAAGAGTATAGATCTTGGGTGAAAAGGAAAAATCATGCCATATTATATATCATATTGTATACATTGGGTTGCCCTGTAGTCACTAGGGACTTCAAAAAAAATTTGAAGGTCAAAAATATTAAAATAAAATTAGTTTGTGATTAAGATGGATTATGCCTACAGTATTCAGAGTTATGAAAGAATGAGATGAGAGAACCTTCTTGAAAATGGTAAGTTTGTGGGTGATTGGCTTGACATGAAGTCATGGGCTACAGAGGAAGTAAAGTTGGTATTTGCGTAATTATTTCAGTTTCAAGTTGCATGTGGAAATACCTTCTCCTCATTCTCTGGAGCAGGAATACACCCAGAACATGCTACATTAAAAAAGGAGTTCTCAGGGCTGCCAGCCTTAAGTAAAGGTTGAGCAGTAGTATATTTGTCCTACACAAACAAAAAATAATTAACAGGACTGCTGGTTTACTGAATGCAGGAAAGAAGAGATAAAGTGACTCCAATTTTAGCCTGAGTTGCTAATAAAGTGCAGTTAGGATAGGCTTGATAGGAATGAAAACTCGGTCCGTTTTGATCCTTTATTGAATTTGAACTGTTTGTAGGTTTATTGTTAAATTTTACCCTCAGAATCTTTTCAAGATAGGGTTTCTCTGTGTTAGAGCCCTAGCTCTCCCGGAACTAGCTCTGTAGACCATGCTGGCCTTGAACTCACAGAGATCCACTTCTGCCTCCCGAGTACTAGGTTTAAAGGCAAGCGCCGCCTCCTTCCTGGCTACCTTCTGAATCTTAACTTCCTTTAAAAAAGTTCACTTTAGATAGTGGCCCAAGTAAGTTTATTTTTAAATTAAAGCATGCAGTCTAGGGGTGGTGATAAAACAAGTAACCAAAAAACGGCTTGCTGCCCAAGCAAGATCACTTGAGTTCCATCCCCAAAAACGATAGTAGAAGGCGCTCACCCCTCCCAAAGTTGTCCTCAGAATTCCACACACTCATTGTGGCATAGGCACATTAGTACTCTCTCACACACATACACGATAACAAGAAATTAATATAGTCCACAGCCAGCTGTTGTTTTCAGTTTCACGTATACAGAAACCTTGGCATTTGAAAATAATTTAGGTAAAGTTAGACATTTGAGTAATAATGTGGAATGTGTTTGTACATATGAAAAATAAAGCAATAGTTTATTAATGGATTGACTGCTAATGTAGAACTTTGCAAAAAGTTAAATGAAGGTAGTTTATATCATCAAATGCTTCAAAGGAAGAAAAACCAACTTTATTCCAATTATTTCCATCTTTTTTCCTGCCCAGCTCTTGTATTTACAGTAGGGTTTGGAAGTTAATTCTTTTGAAAGTGAAACGCCTGTTTGTATTATGAATACTACTACTACAGGTTTCCTTGAAATGAACTCACTAACACTGACTAGACTAGTATCTACTCTACATACTTTTAGCTCATTGTTTTGATCCAGGTGTAGCAAGGTACTGAGGTCTTTATCTGGAGTGATTTCCTCATCTGTATCTACTGACCCGTGCCTTACTACAGATGTGAATTACTTGGGTCCAATGTGATGTTTCCTTGAGATTAGGTCTTCTGTGATCACATCGAAGGTATATTTTACTTTATTCTGAGGAAAGAGACAAGTTAATACTTGGCTTTCATACAAGAAATGTAGTTTGGGGAGGTTCATAAGCATTGCTTATATTTATTGGGATCCCCCAAACAGGATTGATTATTTAAAGGGTATCAGTCTCTGATTTAGGGCTCTTAAGTTCAGATTGCATAGTCCTTTTTTTTTTTAAAGGTTGCTTATTCATATCACCAGTCATGTGGCATACATGTATACATATATGTATACAATGATCATATGTACCATAGGTTAACTGAGAATGGGGTTGAGGAAAATTTACCAGAGTGCTTTTTGTGGGGTGTGCGGAAGCTGGAGTCATCCCTACTGCTTTTGGTAGACTTGGTGATGTTAAGAAAATGAAAAATTGTTTTGAAGCCATCTGTTGAAAGATAGCAGTTGTTTAAGGGAATAGCATTTTGGGAGAATACCACCAAATTAGTTTTTATAGGGAAGGGTGCTGTGTGTGTATTTAAGAAAATTATTGTTCTCTTTGGTTTGGAGAATCCTGATAGCCATACTCTTGGTTTGTAATTCATGAGTTTATTAAGTATGTAGCAATTTAAAGTAAGAAAATATGTAGCAAAAGATGGAAAGATAGAGCATCAAGTCAGGACCGCAGAGATAGTGCGGTGATTAAGAACACGTATGCTTATAACTGCTTGTAACTCCAGCTCCAGGGGATCCCTCTGGGTCCCAAGGACACCTGAACTCATGCATATGCAGACATACAATTAAACAATTAAAAAATAAACACTTAGGAAAAAGCATCATTCTAGGCTGCAGAGTTAAGTTGACTGAAAAGTTAAGAGCACCAATTGCTTTTCAGAGGACCTGGATTTGATTCCTAGCACCCACATGGCAGCTCATGAAACTGTAGCTCCAGTTCCAAGAGATTTGACCTCTGTAAGTACATAAATACATGTGCACATAAATACATGCAGGCAAAACACATAAAATAATAAATCCTAAATAATCCGAAACCAAAACATCCTCAAGTCTGAAAACACTGAGCATAAATCCACTGGGGAAGTCCCTTTGAGGTAGCTGATTGGGCAGAGCAGATTGTCCCCTCCGGTGAGGCTTCTGGGGAAAGAACAAATCACAGCTTTCACAACATCCAGCAGAGACTAATGGGGTAAGTTGAGGCCAATTTAATGACTTTTGCTAAGTACCTGTAATTTACGATTGTTCGTTTACTTTTGACTTGCTATATATTTAATAAAATCTCTCATTTAAAACCAAAAGTATGACTACTGTAAATCATTTTTTCTTGGCCAGGTATGGGAGGCTTATGCTGGAGAATCACAAATTCAGGGTCAACATAAGTTGATTAGTGAAAATCTAAGGAGGGTGGGGAGAAAAATGAGAATATTTTTGAAATTAGATTTGATGTTTTGTCAGGTTGTTGTGGCTCACGCCTTTAATTCCAGCACTTGGGAGACAGAAGCAGGCAGATCTCTGTGAGTTCGAGGTCAACCTTGTCTATTGAGTTAATTCCAGGACAGCTAGGGCTGTTACACAGAGAAACCCTGTTTCAAATAAACAAATAAATAGTCTATGGCCATACCACCCTGAATGTGTCCGATCTCGTAAGCTAAGCAGGGTCGGGCCTAGTTAGTACTTGGATGGGAGACCACGTGGGAATACCAGGTGCTGTAGACTTTAATAAATAAACAAACAAATAAAAAATGGAGTTTTATGTTCTATAAAACCACCTGTGTCAATATGTTAGTGCATAAATATTTCAAAATTTCTGTCATTTTAATTTTAGAACCTCTAGAAGAGTGTTCTGGTTTGGATGACAGAATATATGATCATATAGTCTAGAATTTAGTTCATTTACTCATGGAAATGTTCTCATAGACATCTGTGGTAATGATTGATCTGTCCAACCCTGAGCTTGTAGACTGTGTCCTGTGTATCCTTCATATCTAACATACGCATTCTGCACTGTCTTTGGTTTGTATGTCTTTATCTCTTGGATCGTAAGGCTTGATAAGTGTTGCAGTGGTTGATTGATGTCTGTTCTTGACAGGGCCTACTACTTGTACCTGGCACACAAAAAGGATTTGATAAATCCTAGTACTTCATTAACTACAAAAATTCTTCCCTCATCTTTGTGTGTGTGTGTGTTTAGTACACATGTGTTTTTTGGAGGCTAAAGGTTTCTTCAATTTCTCTCCAGTGTTTTGAGATAGGTTCTCTAATTGAACCTAGATCTTAACTGTTAACTAGGCCAGCTGGCCAATAAGCTCCAAAAATCTGCATGTCTCTTGCCACTCTCCTGCCTCCTAAGGGTTAGGGTTATGGTAGCCTGCTGTCTTTTACTTTTTTTTGTGGGAACTGGGAATCCAAATTAAGGCTCTTCTGTCTGTTTGCAGGGACTACACTGCTTGATTATTCTCAACTTTTTATTTAATACAGAGTAGGAGAGTTAAGTTCTTTGTGTTTGGTATTGTTTTCCTCCCTCTGTGTGTAACAGGAATACATTTTTTTTTTTAATTTTGCTTTAGACAAAACAGGTACTGGCTTTGATTTGTATATGTGCATGAGAAAAGCAAAGCTCTGATTTTTTTTTTCTTTCAAGTTTGAGCTTCAAGACAGCCAGGTGTGGTAGCTCAGACCCGTAATTCAGCACTTGAGAGAATGAAACAAGAGACAGGTGATAGGCATTTGAGCTTAAGCTTTGGTTCTGTGCTAGGGATTGAATGGAGGTACTCTAACATTGAACTAGAGAACATTCAAGTTTTCTAGGAGGCCTGAAGGCTTCTTCAGTACTCACTTGAAAATAATCAGGAGTATTACATTTCCAGACAACTGCAAGCAAATGTTTTAATTAGTTTTAATTAGTAGAAGCTCTGGTGAATTTAGGCTGACAACTTAGTATCTTGAATACTCTTCTGTGAGTCATATATACTCTATAAGTATTAGAGAATCCATCTGAAATCGTTTGCACACAAGAGACATTGGTAGGCATAGTCATTTTTATGTATTGTGATACTAGCTAACATCGAGTGGCCTACAGTGTTAGGCACTGTTTTAAATATGTTTTATTTCATTTGTGCCTCACAACAGCTGTATGAGAATGAGGATATAGAGGCAAAATGGTCATGCATAGTAAATGGTTAAGTCATGATTCAAATTTAGCAGTTGGGGCTGAGAGTTTACCACATGACTACTATGGTTCTTCTAGAATAAAGTTTCTTAATTGGGGATGACACTATTAGGTAATTCTGGAGGCCTCATTACATTGCTCAGGCTGGCCTTGAACTCTTGTATTTAAATTATACTGTGTTAGCTGTCTTTGACTTTTTTTGTTAGTTCCGAGTACTGGGAACTTTAGATGTATTATCTCACACAGCCAGATGATTTGTGTCCTGTATAATGTTTGTCATTCTGTCTTCCTACTTGAGATCGGTGGTAAGTCATCTGTACTCTCCAGACTTGTGACAATAAAAAAAAAAAAAAGGTCTCTGTAGACATTACTGTATATTCCCAGGGGAGCAAAATCACTGCAGTTGGAAACTGGTGGTCTAGAAGATTGTGCTTGGGTTAGGAAAAGAGTGATGTAGGAGAGTCTTTTGTAGAAAATACATACAAGGAATGTATCGAAAATAAAGATCAAAAGTCACAGTTGTTCTTTCACATAAGAAAGTATATGATGATTTAAGAAGGGCGTTACGGCTGAGTGTTGATGGCACACTCAGGAGTCAGAGTTGGAATGGGGCGCATCTCTGTGAGTTCAAGGCCAGGCCAGCCTGGTCTACAGAATGAGTTCCAGAACAGCCTGAGCGATTACACAGAGGAACCTTGTCTCGTAAAACCAAATAAATAAATAAATAAAAAATAAAAAAAAAAGAGAGGTAGGTAAGAAACAGAGCTGAAAATAGAGATACATTGAAGGTAGAGATCATTTAGTTGCTGCTTTCACAGTAATTCACTGGGAAGCAATGTAGGCAGCAGTGGGCACTGGCTAGGAGTGGTAGTAGCTTTACCATTTTAATTTGTCTTTGTCCTGGAATTGTCTTTCTTTTAGTTAGTGTGTTATTGGTAAAGGAGAAAATAAGTTATTTGTTTTCTAAAGAAAATAATTTATTTCAGGTTGCCGAGGAGCTCAAGTAGAAGAAATATGGAGCTTAGAGCCTGAGAGTTTTGAAAAGTTAAAGTAAGTGAAGTTTTAGTTTTGTCTCTTCATTTTACTGAATTATCCTAGACTGAGTACATTTAGTGGTTTTTTTTTTTTTTTTGATCCTAGCAAGTGATCAAGTGATGGATATGTAGATACTTCTAGGCCAGGCCAACCTGTTTGTTTGTAGAGACTATGTAATAAGATTCTGTCTTTACAAACAAACAGAAAACATTAACTGTAGCTACAAATGGAGGACCAGATAAGTTTTCATTTTGGCAGAGGTCTTTTTTTTTTTTTTTTTTATTTTTTATTTTTCGAGATAGGGTTTCTCCATAGCTTTTGATTCCTGTCCTGGAACTAGCTCTTGTAGACAAGGCTGGTCTCGAACTCACAGAGATCCGCCTGCCTGTGCCTCCCGAGTGCTGGGATTAAAGGTGTGTGCCACCACCGCCCGGCTAGGGAGAGTTCTTAGAGTCTTAGAATGGCCATAAGAAATAGACTTTTCAAGGGGAAAATGGCAGCTGGGTCTGCTGCCTCATTGTTTGTAATCTCAGTTTAGGAGGCTGCGGCAAAGGGCTGGGATGAGTTTGAGGCCAGTTTGGACTACAGAGTGAGACTTTGTTACACAAAGCCTACAAAATAAATAAAATAGAGGTGGGGGGGATGAGCACTTATAGCTACAATACTGTTTTTAGTGGTAAGAAAAAGATAAATTTCTTTCTTCTGCTTTCATCTTGCCCGTAGAAAGAGCAGTGGTTGAAGATGAAATTCATTCTGGTTATCATCAGGAAAGGTGAAGATGTATCATATGAACTGTATTTTAAAATACAGTAAAGAATTTTTTTTTTTTTTGAGAAGGAAGCTGTCAAAGATAAATCTTAATGACTTCATGTTTCTTATAAGTCTATTTAGAGTGAGTAACGTCATTATGTCTGAGATGGCAGTAGTCATTCTGACGGTAGTTTGAGGGTTATATGTAAATTCAGTAATCATGCAAAAGTGTGTACAGTCAGCTGTTTTTATATAAATACTGTATAGGAACTTTATTTGTACATACTGGAGTTTGATATAAATGAATAGCTTCCAGTTTTACTGTGTTCTTTATTTTCGATTTCCCTTGTTTATGACATGTAGTTGCTCAGGCTGGCTTCAAACTCCTGTTCTTTTTGTCTCTACCTCCCAAGTGCTGGGTTTGTGTTAGCATACTCACTCAGTTATTTTCCTGTTTTTTTAAGGTGATTTCACAAAAGAATGAATCGTCTCCAAATTTGAGAAAAAAACCTATATAATTCTGTTCTAAATGATCTAGATTTTAAACCCACATTCTAATGAGTAAATGGCTGTTTTAGTTAAAAATTTTCTGTATTCGCTTAATTTAGTTAATTTGCATTCTTTGTGAAATAGCTATGACTTAATATGTTGATCATGTGGTTTTGATGTTGCTAATTTAGTTTTTCATTTTGTAGGCCAGTTCATGGGCTAATTTTTCTTTTCAAGTGGCAGCCAGGAGAAGAACCTGCAGGCTCTGTGGTTCAGGACTCCAGACTTGAAACAATATTTTTTGCCAAACAGGTATGGTCTGTAGATTGTCTGAAAAATTGCACAAGTCAAGGGACTCTATGTATTGGTATCTAATTTAGTACTTTTCTTCTGTTGTGGGGTCCCCTTGCACATTAAAAATTTATTGCCAGAAATTACTTTTGGATTATCTCTGAGACATTTAAAAGGTGATTAATTGATTAAAATTTAACAAGATTGTTACATGTTAATATAAGTAACTTATGAACAAACTCAAGTTGTCTACCATAATAAGCACCCATTCTATAATATAATTTTATGAGGCTCAAATAACATATTTTAAATGAAAATATAACTCTACCAAACCAAAATGTGAAAGTGGTAAAAAGAAAAAAATCCATTGTTTTAAATCATCTCAAATGTGTATAATACCTGGATTAATGGCATCCATGTAGATTGTTTCCTCATTAGTCTCTTGTTGTGAGATGTTAAGCTCTTTTGGCTTTTTGAGGGACCCTCCACCTAGCTTGTGGAGGCCCAAAAATGTGAGTCTGTTTCCACCTTCTCTTGTTTAAAGTTGTTAATGAGTGTGGCTGCACACTCTTACCTAGAGTGTAGTTGCTTGGTGTTGTGGACATTGAGATGGCCATGAAGGTGGATCCACTCCACCCTGACCAAGGGTCAGAGAATTCAAGCCTACTTCTGCTTTTTCTTTTCAGTTAAGAAGTTTGACCTAGGGAGTGGCTGCCTGCAATATACTTGGTCCAGGGTGGGTTCATTGTCTAAACAACAGAATGCTTTTCTTATGAATTAGTGACTTGATGTTTCAAAGTATTGAAGCAAGTAGCTGTTCCAGTTGTCCTTTGTATCATGTTAAAGCAGTCTCTTGCCTTCTCCCCGTGTTGTATTGGGGTATAAAAGTATATGGAAAATAAAACGTGGCACTTTCAGTACTAGAACTTCCTCCCAGTACTATCCTATGCTTCTGTTTTATTACTTTCACTCTTGTCTTTGTTCTCTTTACTTATTTTTCTAATCCCTATGCTCCTACCCTGGTAAGTGAAGCTGGTCTGACACCAGCTCCCTAATAAATCACACACATGCTTATTCTTATGAATGCTTGGCCTTAGCTTGGCTTGCTTCTTGCCAGCTTTTCTTAAGTTAAATTATCCCGACCACCTTTTGCTTCTGGGCTTTTATCTTTCTCTATTTCTGTATACCTTTCTTTACTTCTTTCTCCATGGCTGGCGGTATAGCTGGGTGGCTGGCCCCTGATGTCCACCTCTCCTTGTTCCCTTGTTCCTCATTGTCCCTCCTCCCAGAATTCTCCTATTTATACTCTCTGGCTGCCAGCCCCCACCTATCATTGTTCCTGCCTTAATGTTGACTGTTCAGCTCTTTATTAGGACCATCAAGCATTTTAGACAAGCACAGTAACATAACTTCATTAAATGAATGCAGTGTAAACAAAAGTCGTGCATCTGAAAGTGATATTCCCCAACAGTTTCTTTTTGTTTGGTTTGCTTTGGTTGAAGTCAGTAAAGAAAATCTGCACTTTAATATGTGTGTAGTTAGGAGAGAAGTAATATATTTTTAGGTAACTGATGTTCTTTGACACTGTATGGAAACTCTCAAAGTGTTATTCTTAAAGTTATGTCAAATTGGGTGGTGCTGCTGCAGGCCTTTAATCTCAGAGTTTGGAGGTAGAGGCAGGTGGAACTCTGGTTGGAGGCCAGACTGGTCAGTATAATGAGTTCATGCTCATCCAAGGCTATACAGTAAGACCTTGTCTCAAGAAAAAAACCCCAAAATGTTAGTTGTTTTGTGAAATGAGCCTTTTGCTCTGTTAAATTCCTGTGGATTATTTTATCCTTTGTCATTTTTTTATTCTAGTCTTTTTTTTTTTTTTTTTGATTTTTCGAGACAGGGTTTCTCTGTGGTTTTGGAGCCTGCCCTGGAACTAGCTCTTGTAGACCAGGCTGGTCTCGAACTCACAGAGATCCGCCTGCCTCTGCCTCCCGAGTGCTGGGATTAAAGGCATGCGCCACCACCCATTTTTTTATTCTAAATGATTGTAAAACAATGTTATTTGGAAAACTCACTGTTTATATACTTCATTTAAATATTTATTTGATCGAACTGAGGATTGTAGCAAGTCACATTTGTTAAAAATCATTCTCTATATTAGAAAAATCATGTCATGAAGTTTGTAAACATAGGGTTTGTTCAGAGTTTTATAAATAAATTTATAAATAAAAATTCTAATTTTTATTTGCAAGTTCAAATTAATGATAAACACTCGTGAGATTTTCTTATAGGGTGCTATTATTTATTTTAAGAAAAAAAATTGTCAGATACTCTTGGTTGAAATCATGTTGGTTAGTCATTTATTCTTTCAAGTAAAAATGATGTTCCAGAAAAAAGGTATCAACTTAGCTTACAATTCAAACTATCACAGGGATTAAAGTTGTGTAAAAATTAGTTTAAAATTAAACTGCTTAATGCTACTGTTTGGGTTTTTAATTTTTATTTATTTTTTGAGTATCAGGAGTTATTTGTTATTATTGTTATTATTATTTTATTTTATTACTTTAAAAAATACCAATCCAAATTCCCACTTCTTCCCCACCCAACTCCCTTCCCACTCCGTCCACAATCTTCCCCCCACCCTCCTCCAATCTTTTTTTTTTTTTTTTTTTTTTTTTTTTTTTTTTTTTTTTTTTTTTTTTTTTGGTTTTTCGAGACAGGGTTTCTCTGTGGCTTTGGAGCCTGTCCTGGAACTAGCTCTTGTAGACCAGGCTGGTCTTGAACTCACAAAGATCCGCCTGCCTCTGCCTCCCAAGTGCTGGGATTAAAGGCGTGCGCCACCACCGCCCGGCCCTCCTCCAATCTTAAAGAGAGGACAAAGCACCCTGCTCTGTGGAAAGTTGAAGGCCCTCCTCGCTACATCCAGGTTGAGCAAGGTATACTTCCAAAGAGAATAGGATCCCAAAAAGCCAATACATCCAGTAGAGACAAATCCCAGTGCCATTGTCATTGGCCCCTCAGTCTCTTCCAACTGTCAACCATATTCAGAGGGACTAGTTTGATCCCATGCTCGTTCACTCCCAGTCCAGTAGGAGTTGGTGAGCTCCCATTAGCTCCGGCACACTGTCTCAGTGGGTAAACCCCTCATGGTCTTGACGTCCTTGCTCATATTCTCCCTCCTTCCACTCTTCAACTGGACCTTGGGAGCTCAGTCCAGTGCTCCAATGTGGGTCTCTGCCTCTGTTTCCATTTGTTGTTGGATGAAGGTTCTATGGTGATATTTAAGATAATCATCAGTCTGACTATAGGACAAGACCAGTTCGTGCACCCTCTCCTCTATTGCTTAGGGTCTTAGCTGGGGTCATCCTTGTGGATTCCTGGGAATTTTTCTAGAGCCAGGTTTCTTTGCTATCCCCAAAATGCCTCCCTCAATCAAGATATCTCTTTCCTTGCTCTCATATTTGTCCTTCCTCCATCTCCACTATCCATTCCCTCAAGCTCTCCCCAACCCTCCCCTTCTCCCCTTTTCTTTCCCTTCTCCCCTTCCCTCTACCCCCCCTCCCCAGCCCAATGCTCCCAGAATTTGTCAGGCGATTTTTTTTCTGCTTCCAATTTTCAGGTGGATCTATATGTGTTTTTCTTTGGGTTCACCTTATTACTTAGCTTCTAGGATCATGAACTATAGTCCTTTGTTTATGGCTAGTATCCACTAATGAGTGAGTACATACCATATTCATATTTTTGGGTCTGGGTTATCTCACTCAGAATAGTATTTTCCAATTCCATCCATTTGCATGCAAAATTCAAGATGTCATTGTTTTTTTACTGCTGAATAGTACTCTAATGTGTAGATGTGCCACACTTCCTTTATCCATTCTTCTGTTGAAGGACATCTAAGTTGTTTTTTTTAAATACACCATTACTTTTATGCCATCAGCAAATGGGAAAGCAGGGGAAAAGGTGAAAACTGCCTTAGAATTACAATAGAAGTAATTGAACTTAGAAAGGATTTTTGTTCTTCCTAGAGATTTAGCTTCACACTTTCAGAACTGCTCTTGTTTATACAGTGATCAGGAAAACGTTAAATCCACATTAGATTTCCTTCATATAACTGGCCCATTGTTTTGAAAAGTTGAAAAAGAAATAGTTTAGTTTGTTGGTTTGATCAGTGTTTGAAATCCAAGCCAAAAAATTATTTAAGTTTAAAAATTGTGATTGTTTCTGATATCCTCAAATCATGTATAAACATAGGAATTTATTTCAGTTCCTACCTGTTAGCTCAGACTGTAGGTCTTAAGAACCTTTGGTAACCTCTCTGGTTTTTTCTTCTTTCCATTTGTTTGTTTATTCTTGGTCTCCTTCTATTTTTCTTTAACTTCTGAATTTCATATATTTAAGAGAAGTTAGAATTTCTTTGTTCTTTCTGGAAAATATGCTTTTATTACTGAGTTAAAATGTTACTTCCAAAAGTATAGAATTATAATTATGAACATAAATACCTTTATAATCCCACACTGAGAGGAAGAGCATGGCCCTCTTGATTTCATCTCGCATGGTTCTCAGGGCCTCCTGAGGTGACATAGACCACAGACATCCACACAGCCCCAGCTGTAGGTAGGCCATGGACCCAGACACGGCCTACAACATCAGCTTGAGTCCAGTAGACATCCTTTCTCGGGGTGAAGGGACTTGTCACTCAGGTGGGAATGGTTGTGGCCCTAACCTTGGGACTCTATGTGACCTTTGATAACGGTGCAGGACCCGGACTTCAGCACAGACTCCAGCTATGGTAGAACAATGGACCCCGACTTGGTCCTCATCAGTGACTGGGTCTGGATGTCACCATTGCCCCAGGGGCAGGATGGCCCTGAGACACCTACATGGCCCTTGATCTCTGTTGACTACATGACTTTCTATGGTAACAGGTGCATTGGACATCAGCACAGATCCAAGATATAGTAGGGCCACAGACCCTAACATGACCCTCAGCAGCAGCCTGGACCCAGATGACACTTTGACCCCGGGTGGCAGCACAGTCCACCCATATCTGTATGGCCCCTGCTGTGATGTGGCCCTCAGAGTCCAACCAAGTTGCAGTCTCTGGTCTAGATCTCGGACTTCTATATTGGCCCTAGTGGCAACCTGGGCCACAGACTTCAACAGAGACCCAACTGCGGCTGGGACATAGACCCAGACATGGCCTCAGGCAGCCCCTCGGCCTGGCTGACATCCTAACTCCAGGTAGTAGCTCCAGCAACTTGTATTAGGATGGCTTTGGTAGAAGTATGGCCCATGCACAAATGAAGCCATAGGTTGCAGCCCAGATCTCAGGCTTCATGTGGCCTTTCATGGCTCCCTTTGACATGGGGGTCAACATAGACAGCTGTGGTAGGACCCCGAACCCAGACATGGTCCTTGACAGTAGCCTAGACCTGGTTGTCTTCATAGTCCCAAGTGACAGCAAAGGCCATCCTGGTCAGTATGGCCCCAGCAGCAGCCTGGATCGTTGACTCAAACATGGATGAAGGAGGCAGCCCAGGCTACTGGAATCAGCAAACACTTGATAGCACCAGGAGACATGGACATCAAACACAGACCATGGCTATTCTTGGACAGGGACCCCATATAGTCCTTGGCAGCAGCTCGGCCCAGACATCATCATCATCATGGCACTAGGTGGCAAGTAGATCTTTCCCTCAGTCTACTCCTCACTGCCGTCACCATGGATTGAGGGGGCAAACAGACCAGCTCCTCAGTCTACTCACCACCATCATAGGTGCTGCCATCCGGGTAGCAAGCAGATCTGCCCTCATGCATATCTACCTACCTGTCACATGCATTGCCTGCAGAGGCCAGAAGAGGGCATCGGATCCCCTGGAACCAGAGTTAGAGACAATTGCTAACCACCATGTGGGTGCTAGGATCAAACTCCAGTCCTTTAGAAGAGGAGTTAGTGCTCTTAATCACTGAGCCACCTGTCCAGCCCCCTGGGTTAAATTTCTTTCTTAACATTATTTAATATTTTATTTGTATTGTACTATCTTTAAGATGTCAAATTACTGGTTTCCCAACATTATGTTTTATGAGAGCCTGTGAAGAGAATTATTACATAAAATCATCCATGATTATGTTTCAAGAGCTTTAAGGTTTGCAGTGAAGAGTATTTAGACTTTTAGGGGTATTTTCTGAAATTTAAAGATTGCATTTGAACTGGATGTGATTGTATGTTGAAAGCTGAAGCATTACATTGCAGTGATACTTTTGTACAAAATCCTCTTGTCATGTTACTGACAGCTGAGTTATGATTTACTAACTGTCTTTTTATTTGACTACATCTCTTCTGCCTGTCAGAAGAGAGTTGATTGAGTAGTTAGAAAGACTTGTAGGCTTCACCAAAAGCTGTTAGACTCACCAGCTATGGTTTACTAGAACTGATACACAGATAAAAATCAATAAAAGTTATTTGAAACAAAATCCAGAAAAGTTCTAAGGGTGGAACTTCCAGTTATATTCTGCCAGTGGTGTTACAAATCATACTGACTTTTCACTCAGTGCTTTCTGACACTCTTCAGGGAAATTCCAAATGATTTGTAGTGGTGATGGTTTTTATAGATCTGATTGGTTATTCATGTAGGTTACCTTAGTCTCCTGCCCATAGGAGACAGAAATGATAATGCTGACCCAAAGTTCCCACTCTAAGGCACATTGTTAGCATATGAGTATGGCACAAAGCTCCTATATAAAGACATCTTTCTCAGGCATCACTTTTCAAGACCCCCTAGGCAGAGATGAACCAAGGAGTCAAACTGTTGAAGGCAAAGTTATTTACTGAATAAATAAAAAGGAATTTGTCCTTGTTGAGGAGTGTGACACAAATTCTAATGGGTTTTAATAATAAAAACCCAGAGTCAGATATTAGGGGAGAAAGCTGAGAGATCAGAGAAGTAGTATAGCCAACTATTTGAGAGACCTTTTACCTCTTTGAATCCTCAGACCAAAAGGGCAGTTCTGCCCTTACACTGCATCTTCAAACTACATCTATCTCCACCAAACCTCAGACTTCAGGGGTGATCCTCAAACTGCAGGGATAGTCCTCAGAGTGCACTGAGTTCTTGTCTCCTCCACCTTATATTTCTCTTTCCGCCAAGCCATAACATTCCTGTCTCTACTTCTCTAGTTCTGGGATTAAATGCATAGGACCCCAAGTGCTAGAATCACCTTTGTGTGAGTTCTGTTTCTTTTTTAGATGATTCAGTTTTGTTTAGCTCAGGGTGACCTTGAACTAACAGAGATCCCTCTGCCTCTGTCTCCAGAGTCCTGGGATTAAAGGTATGTGCCACCACTCCTTGGCCTGTATGGCTGACTAGTATGGCTGCTTTACCCTCCGATCTTCAGATGAGCTTTATTTGTTAAAACACAAACAAAATACCACTACAGAGGAGGTCTGAGCAAACTGAGTAAGTAATATTTCAGCTGAAACTGTAGGTTAAGTAGGTATTAACTGGAGGAAGAGGCAGAGGGTCATTCCAGACTAATGACAGCTTCATGGTAAAAGAAAATGTGACTAGTAAAAAGATTCTGGCCAGTAGCTAATTATGGAGAACAATGGGGAGATGTCATGTTATATGCAACAGTTTTTCTTTTAATTGATATTTATTGAGCTGTACATTTTTCTCTGCTCCCTTCCCTGCCTCTCCCTTCCCCACTTCAACACTCCCCCAAGGTCCCATGCTCCCAATTTACTCAGGAGATCTTGTCTTTTTCTACTTTCTACTTCTCAGGTAGATTAGATCTATGTAAGTCTTTCTTAGTGTCCTCATTATTGTCTAAGTTCTCTGGGATTGTGGTTTGTAGACTGGCTTTTTTTTTGCTTTATGCTTAAAAACCACCTAAGAGTGAGTACATGTGATAATTGTCTTTCTGTGTCTGGGTACCTCACTCAAAATAATGTTTTCTAGCTCCATCCATTTTCCTGCAAAATTCAAGCTGTCATTTTTTTTTTTGCTGTGTAGTACTCCATTGTGTAAATGTTCCACATTTTCCTAGTCCATTCTTCGATTGAGGGGCATTTAGTTTGTTTCCAGGTTCTAGCTATGACAAACAAAGCTGCTATGAGCATAGTTGAGCATATGTCCTTGTAGCACAATTGAGCATCCTTTGGATATATACCCAAAAGTGGTATTACTGGGTCTTGAGGAAGGTTTCCTAAAATCGCCACACTGACATCCAAAGGGGTTATGCCAGCTTGCATTCCCACCAGCAATGCAGAAGTGTTCCCTTTTTCTCACAACCTCTCCAGCATAAGTTGTCATCAGCGTTTTTGATCTTGGTCATTCTTTCAGGTATAAGATGGAATCTCAGAGTTGTTTCGATTTGCATTTCTCTGATGACTAAGGATGTTGAACATTTCCTTAAGTGTCTTTCAGCCATTTTGGATTCCTCTGTTGAGAGTTCTCTGTTGAGGTCTCTACTCCATTTTTCTTTTATTGGATTATGTGTTCTTTTGGTGTCCAGTTTCTTGAGTTCTTTGTATATTTTGGAGATCAGACCTCTCTCTGATGTGGGGTTAGTGAAGATCTTTTCCCATTCTGTAGGCTGTCGTTTTGTCTCGTTGACCGTGTCCTTTGCTTTAAAGAAGCTTTTCAATTTCAGGAGGTCCCATTTATTAGTTGTTTCTCTGTGTCTGTGCTGCTGGGGTTCTATTTAGGAAGTGGTTCCCTGTGCCAATGCATTCAAGTACTTCCCATTTTCATCCCTGCATTTGTGGGATGAAGCCGACTTGATCATGGAAGATGATGGTTCTGATGTGTTCTTGGATTCGATTTGCTAGTACTTTATTTAGTATTTTTGCATCAATGTTCATGAGTGAGATTGGTCTGTAATTCTCTTTCTTAGTAATGTCTTTCTGTGGTTTGGATATCAGGGTAATTGTAGCTTCATAAAAGGAGTTTGGCAATGTTCCTTCTGTTTCTATTTTTTTTTAGAGATTTATTTATTTATTATGTATACAACATTCCTTCCATGTATGCTTGTATGCCAGAAGAGGGCACCAGATCTCATTATAGATGGCTGTGAGCCACCATGTGGTTGCTGGGAATTGAACTCAGGACCTCTGGAAGAGTAGTCAGTGCTCTTAACCTCTGAGCCATCTCTCCAGCCCCTTCTGTTTTTTTTTTTTGTTGAGGAGTATTGGTATTAGTTCTTTGAAAGTCTTGTGGAATTTTGAGCTAAAACCATCTGGTCCTGGGCTTTTTTTTTTGGTTGGGAGACTTTTGATGACTGTTTCTATTTCTTCATCAGTTATAGGTCTGTTTAGTTTGCTTATCTGGTCTTGATTTAATTTTGGTAAGTGATATTTATCCAGAAAGTTGTCCACTTCCTTTAAGTTTCCCAATTTTGTGGAGTACAGGTTTTCGAAATATGACCTGATGATTCTCTGTATTTACTCTGTGACTGTTGTTATGTCCCCCTTTTCATTTCTGATTTTAATTTGGATATTCTCTCTCTGCCTTTTGGTTAGCTTTGATAAAGGTTTGTCTATTTTGTTGATTTTCTTGAAGAACCAGCTCTTTGTCTCCTTGATTCTTTGTATTGTTTTCTTTATTTCCATTTTGTTGATTTCAGCTCTCAGTTTGATTATTTCCTGCCATCTAGTTTTTTTTAGGTGAGTTTGCTTCTTTTGTTCTAAAGTTTTCAAATGTTTTGTTAATTCACTAGTGTGGGATTTTTTCAGTTTCTTTATGTAGGTGTTTAGTGCTATGAACTTTCCTCTTAAACACTGCTTTCATTGTGTCCCATAAATTTGGGTTTGTTGTGTGGTCATTTTCATTGAACTTTAGGAAGTCTTTAATTTCTTCCTTTATTTCTTCCTTGACCCATTGATGATTCAGGTGAGCATTGTTTAATTTCCATGTGTTTGTGGGTTTTCTGGAATTAGTCTTGTTGTTGACTTCTAGTTTTATACCATGGTGATCTGATAAGGTACATTGGGTTGTTCCAATTTTTTTGTATTTGTTGAGGTTTGTTTTGTTACGCAACAGTTTTGTTCCTTTGTGCATGTCTGCTATTTCAGAGGTTTCTTTATGGTCCAAGATCATTGCCCGAGTTTGGTCCTTCTACCACAGTTCCAGATTTCAGATGGTAGAAAGCAGGCAGCATACTCTGTTGTCTTTATGGACATTTGTAGAATTTGTCACTGTTACATGCTTACTTCTTTTTAAATAAAGCTTGGTAACTTGAATTAGCAAAGGAAACAAGGAAGATTGTCTTTATTCCAGGTCACCATTGGGCATTCAACTCTTATTCAAAAAACAAAGGTAGATACTAGGAAACAACTGTCAAATTATACCTGAAGGATAGGGTCCGATCACATAGTGTATTTTAGGTTGATTGATACTTTCCTTTCTTTTTTTCTTATTAAGTATCAGTGAAACATTTTAGAATTATACGGTGAAAAAATAAGTTTCTCAAGGTTTTCAAATTCCTACATGTTATCTATGAGATTCAGGGACAATAAATAAGTATTCCTAGGACTTTTGATTATTTTAAACATCTAAAAATCTTAACACTATTATTTGAGAGACTTTTATTGCTTGAGAATTTCATATATACATATAATATGTATTGGTCACATCCACCCCTCATGCCTTTCTACTCACTTCCTCCCTTTAGCTCCTCTAATAACCTTGTTTCTGTCCCAATCTCATGTACTCTGCTTTTAAGCCCACCAAGTCTACTGAGTGTTGCCTATATGTGCAAGGGTATAGGGCTGTACCAGAGTAGTCTCTGAAGGAACACATTCCTGAATAAAACTACCTCTTTTCTTCTCCAACAGCTATTAGTAAGTAGCCTTTAGCTCCCCAAATGTCCCCATATGTATGGGACTTCATGAACCCCTCCCCATCCGTGCTAGTATGCTAACTTGATCTGCAGAGGCTTTAAGCATGTAGTCATAGCCACTGTGAGTTCATGTGTGCAGCAGCCTTCATTAAGATTCTTCTCTGTATTCTGCGAATAATAGTAAGCTATTAAAATGTTTTTCAGAAAGATGACATGATTAAATTTTCATTTAGAAAATCAGCTTCGTTACATTGCAAGGATGCATTTTTGACATTATAAGCATAGATATTAGTAAAATGCCAGTTGAGAATAAGCAAGACTGAAAGTAGAGGTGGATGTAGATTTGAATATACTTAATACTTAAGAAGTAAAGTAACTAGCATTTTTAGTATGTGAGTAGATTGAGAAAATGGAGGAGGAAGACAGTAGTGATGCCTTTATTTTTCTTAATTTGCTGAGAATTCAAAGAATAAATAATGTGTATTTATACTTGATTTATAACAAATTTATGGTTTATATCATGATTGATAACAAATTTATGATTGGCTCATAGTTTATTTATTTGACTATTGTTTATTTAAAATACAATAAATACCTAAGAATATGAATAAATTTCTTGTATTTTCCTCTGTCTTACTGTTTCTAATGTAATCTGTATTTTCCCTCTCTTCATTCAACGTAGCCATCGTGTGGAATTCTGTTTCTTGTTCACCTTTGCCACTCTGTGTGTGTGTGTGTGTGTGTGTGTGTGTTTATGTTTCTCCGTATCTGTACATGTGTGCATTTACCTCTACTTCCCCAGCACTGAGATTCTGAGCATGATTGTTATGCCATTATTATTTTTTTTTTAATGTGAGTTCTGGGGTGTAGCATGAATAATAAAATCTCAGAGACAGATATTGGAGTTCAACCTAAATATCAGAAAAGAAAAGCAGCCAAGCCACTAGAGAGATCTTAACATACCAAGGCTCAGACAAAAGGGCGATCCTGCAGTGCTCACCACCCACATCAAATCCACACTCCACTGAGTTCCTGTCTCTTCCCCAGCCATAACACTCCATCTCCACCTTCCTAGTGTTGTGATTAAAAGCGTGGGATCCCAAGCTGTGGGATCACCTTTGTGTGAGCTGTTTCTCTTTTAGATTCAATCTAAAGGTGGCCTTGAACTCAGAGAGATCCCTCTGCCTCTGTCTCCCAAGTCCTGGGATTAAAGGTGTGTGCCACCACTCCCTGGCCTGTATGGCTGACTATTATGACTGCTTTGTCTTCTGATCTTCAGGCAAGCTTTATTTATTCAAACACAAATATTATACTACTACCTTATTTTTCAAACACTTTATTGACTGAACCTTCTCCCCAGGATTCCTGTTTGCATTTTTAAATGGTTTTTGTAATTTTACAAACTTTAAAAAGGATATATATGTATATTTTTACTTAGTAAAAAGTATGCTATATGTAATTTTGAGATACTTTTTCACTCATTAAATTCCATGCATAAGTTGTCAGTATAATTCATTTATTTTGCGTTTTATATAATCTGCATGTACTTTGCCATTATTGATTGATGTTTGTGTTTTCTTCTCTGTATATTTCTTTTTATTTGTTTTATGTTTTTTGATTTTTTTTTTTTTTTGAGTTTTTTTGAGATAGGGTTTCTCTGCAGCTTTGGAGCCAGTCCTGGAACTAACTCTTGTAGACTAGGCTGGTCTTGAACTCACAGAAATCTGCCTGCCTCTGCCTCCCGAGTGTGGGATTAAAGGTGTGCGCCATCACTGCCTGGCCTGTTTTTTGTTTTTTTAAGACAAGGTTTCTCTGTGTAGCCCTGGCTATTCTGGAACTCATTCTGTAGACCAGGCTGGCCTTGAACTTAGAGATGCGCTTGCTCTGTCTGCCAGTGCTGGGTTTAATTTTTTGTCTCCTATTTTGTTTGTGTAAATTTTTCATGTATCTCCATAAATAGAATGATGGCTTCATGTAATATATAGATGTGCAATTTAGGAGAAAATGTTAAACACAGTCCCTGAAACAGCAGCTCTGGTTTACAGTCCTCCTAGCAAAGTATAAGAATTGAAAGCTGGGAGTGAACAAGATGGCTCAGCAGGTGAAAGAGCCTGCCACCAGACCTGCCAGCCTGGTTCAGTTCCTGAACCTCCGTGTGGAGGAAAAGAACCTGTTCTTTTTTCTCATCTTACTGTTATGTTTCTTTGAGGAATAGCATTTCTTGTAGAGTCAGTGATTTTTATACTTGATTTCAGAAATTGTCCTCTTTCCGGTTATAAAGGGTATTTATCTATATGGTTTAGTTTTCAGGAGATAGGTTTTGATATAGTAGTGTGAAGAAGGTGTCCAGCTTTTTGGTTTTCATGTAGATTACTATTCTTTTCCCTTACTTAATTTGTTAAACATTTATCTCTTTGTTTTTTTTTTTAAAGACAAGTTCTGCAAAACTGCCTTTTTTTTTTTAAGATTTATTTATTTATTATGTATACAATGTTTTGCCTGCATGTGTCCCTGCAGGCCAGAAGTTGGCACCAGATCTTATTAGAGATGGTTGTAAGCCACCATTTGGTTGCTGGGAATTGAACTCAGGACCCCTGGTAGAACAATCAGTGCTCTTAACTGCTGAACCATCTCTCCAGCCCCTATTTCCTTGTTTTATGTTATACCTATGTTGTACCCCAAAGTTCCATGTCTGTGTTGAAGAGTATATTGCTTGGACTCTGATCCATTCACTGATATGTCTCATTATACACTGTCTTAATACCTTTGCTTCTTCATAAATGCCAGTAACTAGTAGGTCTTCTTCCTTGCTCTTTAACAAGAATATGCCTGCTGTAATTGTCTCTATGGCCATCTAAATTATTATGTCACCTACAAGTAATACGAGTTGTATGTTTTCTAAACCTTTGGGCTCATTTACCTACAATAAAATTATTTGAGACTTTGAAAGGACTACTTCTACCGTTACTCTATTTAGTATACTGACTTTGCCTTGTTTTGTAACGTTGTTTTTTTAAATAACAAAGTATCGCCATTAATTTGTTGTTTTTATTATGAAAAGATACTGTACTTTTTTCTTTTTGAGACAGGGTTTCTCTGTATTTTTTGGAGCCTGTCCTGGAACTTGCTCTGTAGACCAGACTGGCCTCGAACTCACAGAGATCCGCCTGCCTCTGCCTCCCAAGGGTTAGGATTAAAGACATGTGCCACTACCACTCGGTTGATACTGTACTTTTTATATTTCTGTTTAGATTATCATGGTTAGTACTCCCCATTTAATAGGTTACTATGGCTAATGCTGGTGAATTTTTCTTTTATAATCTTTCTATACCTTCACTGACCAGCTGGTCATAATGTGGTCCATCTTTATGACTGAATTAAATATTGTTTTAGTTTGCTTAAAGTTTTTAAATTATTATTTATAAACGATATGTGCCTTAATTTTTCAAAATAGTTTTGGCTGGATTAGTTTTAGTATTAGGGCCATGGTAATTCAGTGAAATAAGTTGGAATTTATTTTATTTTTATTATCTTGGGCTGGAGAGATGGCTCAGAGGTTAAGAGCATTGCCTGCTCTTCCAAAGGTCCTGAGTTCAATTCCCAGCAACCACATGGTGGCTCACAACCATCTATCTGTAAAGGGGTCTGGTGCCCTCTTCTGGCCTGCAGGCATACACACAAACAGAATATTGTATACATAATAAATAAATAAATATAAAACCCCTATTTAAAAAAAAAAGAATTTTTATAAAGTTAGGATGATTGTTTTTCAGTGCTAGGCATAGTGACCCACCCCTTTAAACCCTGCACTCAGGAGGTAGAGGCAGGCAACTCTCTAAGAGTTCGAGGCCAGCTTGGTGAGACCCTATCGTGAAAAAGTAAAGCAGAACAACAACAAACAAGATGATTTCCCCCCCGAATTTCGGTAGATTTGGCCTGTAAGGTCATCTTAGTTTGGTTTGTTAAAATCTTGTAAACTACTCTAAATTTAATAAAAAAACTTCAGGCTATTTATTTCTTGAGTTCCCCCTAGAATTTCCCAATTTGGGTATGGATTTTTAATGTTATTTCATATGGTTATTAGCATTTCCTTATTTTATATTTTAATTTTAGACACATTCTTGAGTTCTAGATTCCTTATTTACATGAAAGTAATTTTATTGTTAATATTCTACCTTTAGTATTTCACATTTTTGTTAGGGTTAGGATAGCAACCTAGTTGATCTTGTTTGTAGTTTCAGTTCTCTCCTTAATTTCAGTTCAGTTTTTCTTGAACACTTTTTATTATGTAGTTTCTGTATTAAAAATCTTTTAGAAAATCTTTAAGAACATTGATTTGTAACTTAGCAAATGACCCCATGACGATAACCATACCAGTACAACCAGAAATGCTTTCTAGTTCTTAAATCTTTTATCCCTAATTTGTTGCTTTACATAAACTTTCCATATCTTAGCGTGAATTTCATTCTATTTGCTTTACTCATTCAAATTTATAAAGCTTTATAAGAATATAAAAGTTTATTTAGAAAGGACCTCTGATATATCAGTTAAGATTATTTCTTCAATATTAGTTTGGTTTTCTGTTGTTCATATCTCTTTGTGGCTCCTCATTCCCCGATTTTCTTCATGAGCAACAAGCTTATCTCAGTACTTAGTTTGATTTTGTATTTTTGAGATAGGGTCAGGTTGAACACTGAAGCTTAAGGGATCCTACTTCCTCAGCCTTCTGAATTTACTTTTTATACTTCAAATATAATATTAAATCCTTCATGTGTGTGTTGTGTTATGTTATGTGTATATTGCATGCATATGGATCTTTGGGCATGTATCCTTACATACATACATACAGACTAAAGCAGGATGTGCGGTATCCTCTATTGTTTTCTGCCGACTGATTATCTTCCCATACCTCTTTGAAACAAAGCATTATTTTCCACATAAGAAGCCAGAATTTAACTCATTTATTGTTTTGTGTGTGTGTGTGTGTGTGTGTGTGTAGTTTTGTGTGTTTCTTGAGACAGGGTCTCACTGGCTGGCATTATATTTGCTATGTAGAGTAAGTCTGCCTTGAACTCTGCTTTCTGAATGCCAGTCTGATTCACTGTTTCTGCTTTTAGTTATTTATATGTTCTTGTGTCTGCATGTGGGTTTATGTGCACGAGTGCTCCTAGAGACTAGAGGCATTGGATTTTTTTGGAGCTGGAGTTACCTACAGTTGTGAAACAAATCCAGGTCCTCTGTAAAAAAAAAAAAAAAAAAAAAAAAAAAAAAAAGGCTCTGCAAGCTGCTGAGCCATCTCTGATGTTTACATTGAATGTATAGTTCCTGTGAGCAGTGTAGAAGATAATATTTTATAAATACGTAATGATTTTGTTGGAGAAGTAGATATATACTTGGCATATATCTATATCAACTTGGTGTGACGTCTACTACACAAATTCTAGAGTCAGAATCTCTCAATTAGCTATATGTCTTTGGGAAACCACTTGATTTTTTTATGCCTCAGTTTCCATAAACATAACAAAAATAGTATTTTAATACTTTGTTGGGAATATTAAAATAATTGGTATATGTAAAATACACAGAAAACTATCTGGTGCATAGGAGGTACTACTAACTGTTTTTGTTGATGCATGTTTATATAAGGCCCATGTCTGTTGAACGTAAAATATGATAACACTGTGACAAGATTGAATGAAAGTATGTGAAGAGTATACACTTTTGTTGGGCATTCATCTTGTTTGTTTGTTTTTTGAATCAGGGTTTCTCTGTGTAGCTTTGGTGCCTGTCCTGGAACTAGCTCTTGCAGAACAGGTTGGCCTTGATCATAGAGATCTGCCTGCCTCTGGGATTAAGGGTGTGCACCATGGCTGTTAATGTTATTTGAATACTACTTCTGTTTGGCGCGTGTTTTGTCGGTTAAAAAACTTAAAACTCATAGTATTCTTCCTTTTTCTATTTGTGTAGGTAATTAATAATGCTTGTGCCACTCAGGCTATTGTAAGTGTGTTACTGAACTGTACCCATCAAGATGTCCACTTAGGAGAGACATTATCAGAATTTAAAGAATTCTCCCAAAGTTTTGATGCAGCTGTGAGTAGTCTTCTTAATCTTAAAATGACCTATTTGTGATTGTTCTTGTTATAATAGGCTAATTTTCAATATTATTTTAGATGAAAGGGTTGGCATTGAGCAACTCAGATGTGATTCGACAAGTGCACAACAGTTTTGCCAGGTAAAGGTTCTGTGTCTGTCTATCTGTTATCTCTCTATTCTTTTTTTTCCCTTTCTCTCTCTCTCTTTTCTTTTGTATTGCTCTCACTCCTTTTTCTTCCATGTAGACAGCAGATGTTTGAATTTGATACAAAGACATCAGCCAAAGAAGAAGATGCTTTTCACTTTGTCAGTTATGTTCCAGTTAATGGAAGACTGTATGAATTAGATGGATTAAGAGAAGGACCAATTGATTTAGGTAATTTGCTTTCTGTTCTGGTATTTCACATTGGAGAAGGGAAAAAAGATTTTATATTTTCCTTTATGTTGGTTACAGTTCTACTTAAATTTTGAGGGTGAAAACTACTTTGACGTAGTGGTAGTGTAGTAATATGAGCGGTGGGGCTGCGTCCCGGCATCCGGCTGCCCGCATGGCTTTATCCAAAATAATTACACGGAAAATGTATTCTTTTAAACACTGCCTTGCCCATTAGTTCCAGCCTCTTATTGGCTAGCTCTTACATATTGATCTAGCCCATTTCTAATATTCTGTGTAGCACCACGAGCTGGCTTACCAGGAAAGATCTTAACCTGCGTCTGTCTGGAGTGGGAGAATCATGGCGACTCACTGACTTGGCTTCTTTCTCTCAGCATTCTGTTCTGTTTACTCCACCCACCTAAGGGTTGGCCTATCAAATGGGCCTAGGCAGTTTCTTTATTAATTAACCAATGAAAGCAACAGAATACAAGACCCACCTCCATCAGACGTAGTATAATGATGAACACTTGATGAAATTGAATGATAGGATCGTATAGCAAGGATTTACTGACACTATTCATTTGGGGGCCTGTGAGTTTTTCCTAAGGGAATGTGTTTTTTCAACATGTAGCTCACATAAATAAATTTATTTGTTTTGAGACATTGCTTCTAAGTAAACTGGTGTTGAATTTGTGATCCTCTTGTCTCTCTCCTTCTGGGATTACAGCAGGAGATTACATCATGCTCAGTTTTGCAATGGAGAACATGAGAGGGGAGGAAAAGATGTTAAGGGAATTGGTCGCTGAGTACATGTGTACAGTACATGTGACATGCAAGCAGAAATAAGGGAAAGAAGAGAATTAACCCGAAGTGGCTAGGAGGCATCACGTAGAGCATCTTGGGAAAGCGACAAATGGAAGCAGAGTGTAGGAAGATGTATGTGTGAAAGTGCTGTAATGGAAAAGCCATACTTTATATGATAGCCTAAGAAAAATGCTTCTAGCGTGTGTGCGACTGAGAGAGAGACAGACAAGACAGACAGACAGAGAGAGAGAGAGTGTGCACACATGCTCACAAAGCCCTACAATAGATACTAAGCAAGGACTCTAAAACTCTACACTCCAGCTCTTCCCAAAAGAATTATAATTCTTTTTTGTGACTTCATTAACTTTCTTCATTTGTTGTATTAGATTACAATCGAGCAAACCTTTGCTTTATTTGAATCTGTGTTGTAAGAGGCTGCTTGTTTGTTTTCCCATCATCCAGACTCCCAAAATAACCACACAGAAACTATTAATTAAATCACTGCCTGACCAATCACTATAGCATATTTCTGGCAAGCTTTTACATATTAAATTAACCCATTTTTATTATTTTATATTTTACCACAAGGGTCATGGCCTACCAGCAAGGTTCCACTTGGCAGCTTACTAACCCTAACCCTAATGTCTTTCCCTCTGTTGGCTACATGGCATCTTACTGACGCCACCGTCTTTTTCCCAGCATTTAGTTTAGTTCCCTGTCCCCCCACCCCCAGTTCTATTAAGGATTAAGTCCTAATTTTGCCACTAACTTGTGGATTGTTTTTTTTTCTAAGCTTTCAGTTTTGTCATCTATAAAACATGATAACCTAAAAAAATTTTGATTAAAGAATTTATGTGTAGGGGAGGAAGAGAGGGAGAGAAAAAGAGAAAGAGATTATGAATAAACATACCCACTCTACCACTGAGTGTACATTTAGATAAGTTTTTTCGGGGTTGTACATTTAGGTGAGTTATCTTCCTAATTTATTATTTACTTCCTCAAGTATTTTATTTCATATCTATTGCATGATAACATGGCACGATGTTAAATGACAGTATTCTTTCTGTTATCAGAAAGTAAGAATTGAAGCTTACTGTAATTAAAAAAAGTTGACAAGTTGTGTGGTGGCTCACACCTGCAGTTCAAGCTCTGGGAAGGCTCCATCAGAAGAACTGCTTGTTTTTAGATGTAGCAGACTACGTACCGAGACCTTTAGAACAAACGATTTAAGTCCTGTATTTACTTGAGTATTGTTGATTAAAACTTAGAGAAATGTTAATGTTGTCTTTTCTATTTTTGTTTTAACTGTTTGACATTTCTTTCTAGGTGCATGCAATCAAGATGACTGGATTAGTGCAGTGAGGCCAGTCATAGAGAAAAGGATACAAAAGTAATGCTCCACTAATGTCATTGATGTATAAATCTGGTTTTTAAGGTTTTTTAATTTTAATTTAAATTAAAATTTTAACTTAAAGTTTTAATTCTTTTATGTTAAATGTTAACCATCTAACCTCCTCTTGTTTGTTTAAATTAATGCTTTTGGAGATGTATTTTAGAATATTTTAGTGATATGGCAAGTAAACATTGATCTCTATTAACTGAAGATTTAGTTTTTGTTTTTTATTTGTTTTGTTGTGGCAGTTCAGGGCATCAAACCTAGGGACTCAGGTATGCTAGGCAAGCTATCTACCACTGAACTACAGCAGCAACCTTAAATACACTGTTTTCTGCAGCTAATATTTGTACAGATAGTTTTGGAGTGTTGTTTTGGTGGTTTTGAACTTTCAAAATAAAGTACCTTTGAAATAATTATCCATGTTCAGTTCTAAGAAAGAGATTATGGGTACTATTTACCTTATCATCTTAGAAACCTACGCTATAGTATCACAGCCGAGATACTGATACTGGTATAGACAAGGCACAGCAGCAACATTCAGTCTCACTCTAGGGTCCTTCATGTTCTTTTATCCCCATGGTTCACTCCCTCCCCTGATACCCACTCTCCCTCTGTTTACACCTTAATTCCTAGTTTGATGTTTTCACATTATAAAACTAGAATCATACATTTTGTCATCTTTTAACATTACGTCTCTTTATTCAGCATAGTACATGAGAGGTTTTCATTGTTGTGTGGTGCTAGGGATCTAATTCAGGACTTGTGCACACTAAGCTGGTACTCAACCACTGAGGTACATCTGCAGCAGCTGTTCAGTTTTTGTTGATGAGTAGTAATCTGTAGTATAGAAGTTGAATTTTTTTTTCTAGCCTACTCTTTGAAAAAAGTCTTTTTTTCTGATTCAGTTCAGTTTATCAATATTTCCCACTATGAATTGTGTTTTGGTTGTCAAATTTAAGAGTTCTTTGCAAGGCACTAGATTCCATTTCATTTGTTTTCCTTAAGAGGTTTATAGTTTATTTTTAATTTAACTCTGAACTATTTTGAGATGATTTTGTGTATGGTGAGGTGTTTAGCTTTTAAGGTCTGTTTCTTTAGCCTGTGCATATTCAATTTCTCCATTACAAGTTGTTGAAAAGGCTACCTAGGGCTGGAGAGATGGCTCAGTGGTTAAGAGCACTGCCTGCTCTTCCAAAGGTCCTGAGTTCAATTCCCAGCAACCACATGGTGGCTCACAGCCATCTGTAATGAGATCTGGTGCCCTCTTCTGGCCTGCAGAAATGCATATAGGCAGAACACTGTATACTTAATAAATAAATAAATCTTTAAAAAAAAGATTAAAAAAAAAAAAAGAAAAAGCTACCTATTCTTCACTGAATTCCTTCAGTAACTGTTAAAAATTTTTATGTGATCTGGGCATATATGTGTGATTCTATTTCTTTGTCACAGTTTTTTTTTTTTTCTTCTTGATCTGTTTAGCCTCCTTTAGTGCTATATGATGTAACTGATCAGGATAGCTGTGAGCCTTGATACCTGGTGACCAGTGCCTCATACTTGCATTTTGTTCTTCACAGTTTACTTTAGCCATTACAGTTGCTTTTTTTCTCAACACTTTTTAGCATATTTCCTGTCATAGTTACAAAAGTTTTTGGGAGATATAAATTTAAAAAAAAAATTTTTTGTTTTATTTTTAACAATTTGAGAATTAATATATCTATTGTGTTGAGCTTTTCAATTCCTGATTATGATATATTTGTTTATTTAGATCTTGATTTCTTTCACCAGCATTTTGTATATTCAGCCTATAACTCCTATATTTATTTTTTTAATTAGCTAAGCACTTTATATTTTTGAGTGGTATTATAAATGCTGCTACACTTTAATTTTTGTTTTCTGTGTAGTTTTGCTAATTAACAGAAAGAGAAGTAACTTTTTTCTTCTTTATTTTTCATTCTTTAACTTAAACGAACACACCTATGACATTTTTCTACCTAAACAAACGTGGTCAGCAAAAGGGAACAGTTTTGAATTTCTCCTTTCATTTTTACCAATTTTGCTTTATATGTTTTCTAGTTTAGTTGTTTATGTCTGCATATTATGATCAGTGTTTTATTTTTCAGGATTGATTTTTTTTTTTTTTTTTTTTGGTTTTTCGAGACAGGGTTTCTCTGTAGCTTTGGAGCCTGTCCTGGAACTCCCTTTGTAGACCAGGCTGGCCTCGAACTCACAGAGATCCGCCTGCCTCTGCCTCCCGAGTGCTGGGATTAAAGGCGTGCGCCACCACTGCCCGGCAGGATTGATTGTTTTTTAAATCAACATATAACATTTGTTTTTGTAATTTTCTTTTCCATGAGTGATTTGTCTAATAGCATAGCCATTTTTGCTTTATTTTGATTATAAAAAACGCACATTTTTCTCAATCCTTTAGTTTTCAGTTTGCCTAATGACATATTTGAAATGAATTTTTTATAGGCAATATATATTCATGTGATGTTTTCCAATCTAACCTATCAGTTTTTTAATTTATTGAGTTAATTTTTATCAAATATAATTTACATAAAATTACATATAAAATATAAAGTATACATATAAAATAATTACATTTAATGTAAATAATGTGGTTTAGTTCTGTCCGTTAGATTTTCTGTTAATTCTTTGTGCTTTTCTGTTTTCTGTTTCCTGCCAGTTTCTTGGACATTTTTTGAATTCCTTTTCTTTTTATCTATAGAATTTTTTTTGTATATTCTCTGAATTTTTAGTGGTTTCTCATCAGTCTATTTGTGTCAGCATTTTACCAGTTAAGACTGTAATGTGAAAGTCTTTCTTTCTCATACTTTGTCCAAAGTATGTCAATATCATTGCTATGCATAGTTCCTCTATGCATACTTTAGGAGAACATCAACTGTAGAATTTTTTGCATTCATCATGAAAGAACATAGAAAACTTAGAGAAGATGCATGTACCATATGGAGTTGTGTTTTTACTTTTCCTGTTCTGTTTTGTTGATGTTCCAGGATTCCTTCTATTGCCATCTTTGTTGTGTTAAAAAGCTTCCTTTGGCTTTTCTTTTCGGGTTGCTTCCCTGTCAGCATATTCCATTTTCTTCTTCTTCCATAGTTTTCTTACAGATAGCTTAGTTTTTTCTGTTTCATTTTGGAAGGAAAGCCTTACAGAATGCTTAATTGAGCCAGGTGGTGGTGGCACACTCCTCTAATCTCAGCACTCAGAAGAGAGAGGCAGACAGATCTCTGAGTTCGAGGCCAGCCTGGTCTACAGAGTGAGTTCCAGGACAGCCAGGGGTACAAAGAAACTGTCTCGAAAAGCCAAAACAGCAACAAAAACAACAAAATAGAATGCTTATTCGATGGTCTTTTGAGTGTTTGGAGAATGTTAAACTCCTGGACTCTGACCACTGTGGTTCCTGGTATTCCTTATGCTGCTCTCAGAATTTTTCTCTTTATCTTCAGGTTTCTTCAGAGGTTAGGTTTTTCCTCTTCAGTCTGTGTGTTTGTAGTTTGCTAAACTTGAGGAGCTTTCAGCTGTCATCTCTTGGAAAGTTTAAAAATTCACTGTGTTCTTTTTCCTGGCTGTCAAGTGCTCAAATATTGGATCTCTCATTTGGTCCCATGGATTCCCCAGGCTTTTGTTGTCCTTAACTGCTTGCATGTTTGCAAACCCTGCCCCATTCTCTCCTTTCTTTAGATAAGGTCTTTGTATGTAACCCTGGCTGCCCTGGAACTCATTATGTGGACCATCTCAAACTCATAGGTCTGTCTGCATCTGCTGGGATTACAAGTATGCATCACCACAGCCAGCCCAAGGCTGTATTTATATTGGAATGTTTTCTGTCTCCATTTACTGATTCTTTTCGTCTTGCCTTCCATTTTGCTGTTGAGCCCATTTATTGACGATTGAGGTTTCTGTCTTGGTTATTATACAAGTCAGTAGTAAAATTCCTATTTGACTCTAAAAATGTGTTCATTGTTTTTCTGTGATTGCTAACTGAACGCTATCACAAGGACTCCGATAGTTCTGACAGAAGGTACTGATGGCTGGCACCTCACTATGGAGTGCCTTTTTACTCAGCTTGACGGTTTGTTTCATGGTTTTCAACTACCATGAATAGATCTACTAGAACCTGAACATTTTGATTATTATAATGAGATTCTGGATCTTATTTCAATTTCTTTTTACTCAACACTGTGCTGGCAGGGTAAATTGGGATTGCTGCCTCATTAATGTCAGATAGGAGCAGAAATTCACATTTCCCACCTGGCCTCTTGACACCTGAGGAAGAAAGAGGTTTCCTCTTAACTGCTGGGCAGCAGTGGGAGTTCTGACTACCATCAAGACTTCTAGTGACCCTCTTTGGCTAGGGGAGGTATGGCTTCTTTGTTAGTGCTCTCTGCATGCCTGTTCTAATGCTAAAGGGGGAGGGACCTCTTTGCTATTAGATGGCAGTGACAGTTCTGATTTCCCATCAGGCTTCTGATACTGCAGGTGGGTGTTTTTATTACCACTTGGCAAACATTGGAAATCACAGCTTTATTCTCACCCGTTTCTCCTCACTAACCCAGGCATCAGGCATCTCATTATCACTTAGTGAGGTTGGAAATCTTGGTTTTTTACTGTTGTTTTTGGGTATAGTATGGGGACTGTTGTCTAAAAGCTTGTGTCTTTCCAGCCTTCAGCTTTTCTTGTTTGATTGGAGAGCAGGTTTTTACTAGGTCTTTTTTGTCAGTGCTTGTCATGTAGGTGGGGAAGGGGGCTGTTCGTTTGTTTTTGTTTTTGCTTCAAATCTGGGATATGTGAGGCAAAAAGAAAACTCAGAGAATTACCCTGCCTTGTCATTCTGGAGCTTGTGTTTCTTAACTTGTCTGCCTTCTCTCCACCTGTGATTTTTCCTTTTTCTTTCTCCTTTTAATATATTATTTCCACAAATTTCAGTTGTATTTGATAGGAAAATTAGGGATAATGGAACTCTTTCAATTTTAACAAAATCTAGAAATTTTAAAACATTTTCATGTACTTCAAATCATTAGTTATATTGGTTTTTGTTCTTTCTGATGAGTGAAATTAATTATAGACTAATGCAAATGTGGACTTATATTCTTATAGTGTTCTGATAGCTTGAGTAAGTGCCCTATATGTTATAGTTAATTTCTAATATAATACTTTTATGGCAACTGTTATTGTCGTGAGCTTTTTATCAGTGTAATAATTTTACAACAGGGTATTTTATTCAAATAATGACACGTATTTCATGTTTATAAATAAAAGCTTAAAATATTAACTAACAGTATAAACTACATCATGACTTGCAAGAAACAGTGTAGTATCATCAGTAGAGTCTAGCAAATGTATAGTCTTGGTGTAATTCTTCTCTCTGAGATCTTAAGTAATAATTGTTGTATCTCTTATAACATAAAGAGGAATGATGAAAACATGGCATTTTAAATGTTTTAAGTGAAAATCATAGTAGTGTAGAACATTTAAAAATACTTGCAATTAGTGAAATTTATACGGTCTTTTGCTGCATTATCCTCTTTTTATACAAAACCTTTTTAAAATGCCAGTTTTTATTGTTTAGTGATAGTTAATTGGACTAGTAATACTAATGATTTTATAATTTTTATATATTATAAACTTTTTTTGTAGGTATAGTGAAGGTGAAATTCGATTTAATTTAATGGCCATTGTATCTGACAGAAAAATGATATATGAACAGAAGATAGCCGAGTTACAAAGACAACTTGCAGAGGTTTGTGGTCAGCTACATATGCACGCGTGTACGCACACATATACATAATCACAATGAAGTATTTTAATACTAATGATTTTATAATTTTTATTTTGTTGTAATTTTTTGTGCATATAGTGAAGATGAAGTTCAATTTAATTTATATCCTTGGTTGTGTATATCTGAGAGGATTGCTGGGGAGATACGTGTAGAAGCTGGAGGATGATATCTAGTATCCTGTTATGTTACTGTGCATTATATTTTTGAGACAAAGTTTATCACTAAACTTGGAGCTAGGCTAGTGGTCAACAAGTTCCAAAGAATTTCTTCTTTGATCCTCCAGCATTTGTGTTATAGGCATGTGTGTGGCAATTTCCTGGGTTTTTTTGGCTGCTGATGGTATGAACTCAGGTGAACATGCTTGAACAGAAAGCACTCTTGCCCCCTGAGCCTTCTTTCCCTGTGGCCTTTAAGTATAAAATTTCAGAGTAGGTATTGTATTCTCTCAGGGGAAAATTACTTTGATTTTCTTTTTCAAAATAGATTCAATCATTTAGATAGGAGATTAAAGGAAAATATTTGGAATTTGTGCTACTTAGTTTTAGTTACTAGCTTTTCCAATTGATATTTTTCTCAGTTTCTTAATGTAGCATGAAGATTATAGTCTTTACCATAAAATATTATCACTAGAATTAAATTTACCTAACGCTTAAAGACTAACAGGAGGTAAATGTTAGTATTGAGTAATTTTAGCTATTTTCTCTTATTTCATTATATAATTAAAGTATACATCTATAGGAGTTAACTAGGTATATATGAATGTACATGTAATATTTACTAATCTTAATGATTACCTTTTTACTGCTGTAAATATGATTGGAAAAGAGAACTAATGATAGAGAAAGTCTTTTAAAAGTTCTTTGATCACATCTTAGGAGAGTTTAAGCAGATATATTTTGTAGGTTAATGGATTGTAGCACTATAGTATGTTACAATATTGGTGGCAGATAAAAATGTCATGTATTATTATAGAACATAGAAATATGGAAGGTGTATTTAGAACTTTCATCCTTCCAATTCTTTATTATTCGGCTGATATTCTTGCCAAAATTAAATTGAAATTTGAAATAATTATAGTATCTTAATCATTTAAATGTAGTCAGGACTTAAGCCACAGTCATTAGGGTGCTGTTTCTTTTTCTTCTCACTAAGGAGGAACCCATGGATACAGATCAGGGTAGTACTGTGTTAAGTGCTATTCAGTCAGAAGTTGCCAGAAACCAGATGCTCATTGAAGAAGAAGTACAAAAGTTAAAGAGATATAAGGTATGTTTTTTCAGAATGGGCTACTTTAACATTTTAGAAAATTTTGAGATGAAGGTACGTTGAAGTGATTGCTTTCCTTCCCATCATTGTGAGTTTTCAGAATAAGGTATTGATTACCTGGTATTTGACAGTTTCACTTTTTAAATTTTATTATGAAAAGATTTTTACTCTGCTCAGTGCCTACTGTTCTTCCTGAAGTCCAGGACATCTTACCTATGATCATGAGGGATAACTAGGACCTCTTATCTATAGGCTTTGAGAATTCCTGTGCTGTGTAATGTGACATGTTTCAGATTCTTCAGGTTTTTCTTGATCAATACTTGCAGTCAGTTTTGCAAGTGAATAATGAATTTATGTTTTTTGAGACTATCTCAAATGTAGTCCTGGCTGTGTAGCCATTCCTGGCCTCTAACTCAATATGTATATAGTATGTTAGCCTTGACCTAGTGGGTGATTTCCTGCCTCTGCCTTTGCAAGTGCTGGGATTATAGATACATGCCACTACACTAGGTGCTTGCCTGACTGCTTTTTCAGGTTAAGAAGTACATTTTTTTTTAGTACAAGATGAATTCATACTAATACTTGTTTAGTATTAAAAAGGCTTTCCACTTAATGCATAAATTGTATTTCTTAGTATGGAAATTTTGATTTCTCTGAACTTTACTCTTTTGCCTCATGAATAATAATAATAATAATAAATTTTAAATTAATTTGTTAGCATACAAAATAATGGATCTCATACCATTTTCATACATATGTGCTAGTACCGTTAATAAAATTAATTTTTTTCCTATAGCCTCTTTTGTTTCTTATTATATGTATCATTTTAAATGTACAACCAAATCACTATACCTTAAAATTACTTAATGTTTGTCTCTTGATTTTTGCTTTAAAATTCTTAGGTTTTTAAGAATCCTTATTTAATTTGTTTAGTTATCACTGACATTTATGTTATTCTGCCGTCCTCCTTCACTTACAGTCTGTTCAGTAAGAGTGGACGGAGGAGGGGACTTGGACTGCATGCCTTCACTTGTGTATGCTTTTCACATGGAGCTTGAAGTCGAGGACTTTATTTTTGTTGTTTTTGCTCACTTGTGTCAGCAGTGTCATGTTGTACTTAACAGCCAACAGATGACTCTTAAAGATTAAAGTAAATAAATGGAATAGAACTGAATCCAAGTAGGATTTTTTCAGGTTTGAGGTAGACAAGTTCTCAGAATACTTTAGGCAGAGAAGAAAGGGCCAAGGTTTATGGGGATCGGAAAGTAAGAGATGGTAGCTTCAGCCATTATCGTCCATGTCACATAATACTAAAAAGCCTACCTATGAATTAATTATAAGAGCTTGTAAAAAATCACAGCTAGTTTAAAAGAAATTAAAAATTCAAATTTATGTGAGGGAATGTTGAGATTTCTTACGAATGATAGAAGCTGTAACTATGGGAAAGGAGCACTCAATCGAACATCTAGATGGAATGTATAATAAATAACTTAGTGATAATGAAAGGCTAGAAGCAAGTAATTTGGAGACTGTTTACTTGCTTTTCAGTGAAGCACAGATTTTCTTTTTCCACTACCCTCACTGTTATAAAACAGTCCCCAAGAAAATTTGTTGATATTCAGAAACTAAAGCTGGTGTCATTAGACTGGGCTTTAGTTAGCAGTTATATAGTTACAGTAGCAGGGGTGTGAATTTATCTTGTAAACCTTAAAGTTGTTTTTTAAATATCCTTGGAATGGGTCTTCCCCCCCCCCAAACCATAGCACATTTTCTAGAATGGACTTTTAAAAAGCCTGTTTGCTACATGTTTTGTTGTATAGTCTTTATTATCAGTAGAAATCAAATCTCATTTCTTGTACTGTTTATGAGGATGGAAGATTTTATGTTGGATACAAAAAGATAATATAATCAGAAAATGTGTTTTATTTTCAGATTGAAAATATTAGAAGGAAGCATAACTACCTGCCTTTCATTATGGAATTGTTAAAGACCTTAGCAGAACACCAGCAGTTAATTCCACTTGTAGAAAAGGTACGTATTGCAGTAATGACTATTCAAACTCAGATTAGATGCTTCCCTAATACATTGTTTTAGGCATGAGTGGATATAAAGTTTGAAGCTTTTTAGTTTTACTCTTTTGCCTAGTGTTTTGCATTCTAGGAAAAGGAGTGTAGCCTAATACTTTAACACGAAAACAAAGCATTTCCCCATGACTTTAGCATTCCATAATTCTTAATGTCTAGAGCTCAGCTTTTTCGGTATTAAAACATTCCTTTCTTTTAAATTTTTTTTTCAGTGTTAATAACTGAAATAATGGATTTTTTTCTTAGCTAATTTTATAAAATTTTGCATTGATACCATAGAGTTTAGAACTAGAAGGGACATTTTGGGGGGATTAAAAGATTTTATCGGCTAGCAAATAGAATCTAGAATCTGTCCCACTGAGGGACATTTAACATAAATACGTAGAAAATTCGGATTTATTTTTCATTGTTAGGCACTTAATAAAATATTTGTGGATGAATGAAATACAGTTAAATTGTTTGTAAGTTTATATTGTAAATCAGCTTTTCTGAAAATGACCATCTCTGGATGCTCTTTAAATTACATGTTACCTGGCCCCCTCCCCAGATATTCTCACGTAGGGGAAGGAATGTTTAATAAGTTCCCCAAGTGATTCTAATGCAACTGATCTGTGTACCACATTTTGAGAAACACTTTGAGAAGACACTACTAGGCAAATAAAAATTTGGACCATTAATTTAAAGACAAGAATACATGGTAGGTATATTTTTCTTATTGATTTTAAAGTGTACAAAACAAATACATTTTTTGTCCCAGATTATTTCTTATTATAAATTTCACATAATACTGAGATTTGAATCCTAATATATTTGTGTTTGCCTTTTTACCTGAAACATACGACCCACTCTTTAGCATTAAATGCGGATTTATTGTAGAGGACCGAAACTCTTTTAATGTTCCTCGCTAAGATGGGAAATTAATTTTCAACTTTTATTAACAATTAAGACCTGATGGTCCTCAGATTTGTTTGTTAAGAGGATATCTAAATACAGTATTCTTTGAAACACCGTGAACTGTTTCTGTTTTGAAAATACTAGATAGAGTTAGGTGTGGTGGTACATGCCTGTAATTCTAGTATTTGGAAGTGGAAGCAAGTGGATTCAGTGTTCAGGGTCATCTTGAACAAAATTTCTCATAGGGAACCTATGGAAAAATTATCACTTATACAATGTAAATTTTGCTTTAACATTTGCTTTCAAATACAGTATTTTTGTATAGATTAGGTAAAACATTTGTGATTTAAATTCTTTTCCATGACAGTAAAGTCCCCAGATTATTATTTATTTTTTTGGGAATTTAGAGAGAACATCTTTGCATTAGAACCATAGTTACTTAGTTCACTTTGTTTTGACACAAGGTGGCAGTATCTGAATATATATTACTGTAACACCAGCTCTGTTGATCTTTCTGTTTGTATACTTTTTAAGGAAAGTAGTTATTGACTGTCTAGTTTACCTATTCAAAAATTTTTAGAAATTAAAATTTTAATAAGCAATGTATATATTCTTTCTATACATACATTGCTAACTGCTAGGTTGTGAGGGTATTTGGATTCAGCATTTGGTGGAATTGTTTTAAATTGTTCATCTCATTTGTGTAGCTGCACTTACATTCTAGGTATTTTGTTATGAAAAATAAATGTATTCAACCAACGTGTGGAATGGTTTGGGAAAAGGGTGAAATAATTATAGGGTGCTGAATAGTATCGTGTGATTAGTATTAGCATTATGCTAAACGTTTGGACAGAGTAGTTCCTAAATAATATTCTTAGAGCAAATGTATTTTATCATCCTTTTTTGAGGGAAAAAACAAATTATTATACTATGTTGAAATTCTGCAAATGGATGCTCATGTTAAAAAGAAAGCAAATTGAGGAACAGGTAAAAATAGATTAAGATTAGATTTTAAAATTATATGCAGTAAGAAGCTGTCATTATGTTTGTTAATCATAGTACTTTCAAGAATTGCCTGTAGATTCTAGAAGTGGATTTGGAATGTGTGGAATTCTCACGTGTCTGCCCCAATCACCCTTTAAGTGTGAGAGGGAGTAGGATGAAAAAGACAGAAAAGATGTGTCACTCTAAGTAGTGATGCTAAATGCCAACCAAAGACAATGCTGACAGCCTATGTTCCAAGTAGTTAGGACCAAAATCTTTTCATTTTAAGAAAAATAAGCAAAATAGAAGACTTTAATTTTCCCTTGGTCATATAACTATAAAGACATAGACTAAAATTTTATGGTTTTGTTATATGAGAATTGCATACTTTGCATAAAAACTGCTCAGGAGGTAACCTAAAAGTAGTTGTAAAACTTGTTGTACCATATACCAGTTTTGTTCTTGAAACATAAAATTAGCTAGATTAAGATTCCATTTGTGAACCTTCTATTTATTCAGGTATACTTACAGCACTAAAAAATGTTACTGCGTTTGTGTGTGTGTGTGATTGCAGCATATATATGTATAATTCTAAATCACTGTCAATTCTAACTTTTTAAACTTCTAGTGCCTATTAGATAAAATCATGAATGTAGTTGATAGAGGAATCCAAAATTATTTCACAGTATTGAAGTTTGAATCAATTGATAATAAGTAACTAACCTTTAAAACTTTTTCTTTCCCTTAAAGAAGTAGAGCAATGAGCACAATATTTTTGTTAATTTTAGCAAAAATTCTGTACTGTATTCAGAGTCTAAAAGCAAAATAGTAAATACTTAACTTTATTTCACATTATGCCTAAAATTGAGTTGTGTTTTCATTATTGGGGAACAAGAAGCTTTTCTGAGGATGGTGTTGCATCAGCATTTAGGCAGGACGACTGTGAGCCGTAGAGGGGAAACTGTCTCAAACATAAAGAAGCCAAAAAAAAAAAAAAAAAAAAAGAAATTTTGTATAGAATAGGGTATACATATTAAATTCCTAATTATGTTTACTGATTAAAAATGTTCATAAAGCAACTAATTTTGCTATTTTTGTACAGTAGTTAGACTTTAGATAGTACCTATATTTTATACATACACATTTTTTATAATAATTTGCTCTTGGTTTTGTGTGGTTTGTCTTTTTTTTTTTCTATGTTGTTGTTTTTTTTTGTTTTTTTGGTGCAGAAGTTAAACCTGAGAGCTTCTCACAGGGTAGGTAAGCACTCTACCACTGAGCTACACCCAGCTATTTTTATTCAACTGGCCTTGAATTAGTCTTTTTACCTCAGCTTCCCAAGTAACTGAGATTATGAGATTATAGGCCTGTGCCACCACATCCATTAAGTCTAATGTGTAGCTCTCAATTTTTTCATACTGCCGCATAATAGTTAACTGATATATAATAAAAGTTATAATTGTCCTAGTTATCCTATCTTTTAATTGTATAATGCAGAATTCTAATGTACTGGTTTTTCAAAGACCAGCAGAATTGGTGTCACCTGAGATGAGACCTTGTTAGGGTTGTAGAACAGTAGGCATTTTGATTCCCGAATCATCACTATATATTTACATAGGGGCCCCAGTTGGTGTATGTATCTTGAAAAGCACTACTAGAGAACGCAAGTGTCTTGGGCCTCTCTTGAAATTTCACTATTTGTTAATTGTGTGGCTTTGGTCAACTTTGGTAATGTCTATAAGCTTTGGCTTCTTTACTTACTAAAGAACAAATAGAATTACTGTGTTAAAGCTGTACAGTAATGAGGTCAAATGACATCATGTGGAAAAACATTTAGGTCGAATAAATTTATTGATATATTCTTTTAGTGACATTATATTAAGCTCACTAAAACCATATTAAATTCATTTATTCCAATATAACAAAAGTATAAAGAATTTTTTAGACTTAGTTTGAATAAGAAATGGATAAGTATGTGTATCTTTGGAATTGTTATGGTTGAGTTTGATTTTCTAGAATTATTACAATTATTACATTTCATATTCTGTAAACCAAAGATGTTCATATCTACTGAGGGTAAATAACTAGAATTTAACAAAAGTTGTTGCAAGGGGTAAGTAATAAACTGCCATGTTCTCAGTATCTTAGAACACACTCAGAAATCTCAGTATTTGTTTGTTTATTCATTTCTACCTATCTTTTCTATGTTGCCAGTAGCTAGGACTACTGTTCACCATACAGCTCTAGTAGTGTGACCTATACATATATCTTATTTCTTGAGAATACCATTGGATGCATTTTGTTTTAATATTATCTAAAATAGTCTTTGAGAAGTTTAATTTTTAAACTTTAATTTTTTTATATCTTTAACTTTTAGGCAAAAGAAAAACAGAATGCAAAGAAAGCTCAGGAAACTAAGTGAAGAGGATATTTGGAGCTGCACTTATTTTCATGGAGACCATTACATATTAAGGGAATTTGAATAACATCCTAATGGACTCAGTGCACGTTTGGCATAGTACCAGTCTGTCTTGTCCTTTATGCATGGATTCAAAAACGTCTTCCCTACTTGCATCATGTGCATGTAGTGCATATTAAATAAAAGTGGCATAAAGAGTGCTGGCCAAATTCTGTTATTTGATATTGGATCTGAGAGCTTTTGGTACTCTGCAAAAATATTTATAGTAATGGACCTGGAAAATACACAAATGATACTTTTTATCTGTAGTTGTTCTTATTAATACTTTTATTTGTCAGCTTAAATATATCTAATTTAAAAATGTCAGATCTTACTTAAACTGGGTCCTCTGCTTTTAATTGTGGCAAAAATAATCAGTATATTTGTTTCTGATATGTGTTTTGCAGATCTTAAAATTGAATTTTATCTCACACCAATTTGATTTTTTAAGGCCAGTCATTTGGAAAGAACACAATTTTTAATGATTTACATTGCTATCTGTAAAGAAGACAATAAACTTCCCAATTTTATTTTAGCAAACTTTCTTCAATTGTTTGAGGTTATTTGTTTATATATTGTAGGATTATTTGAGGAAGGTCTGAATATTTTGCTTCAAAACAAAACTGGAGGTCAGAACATTTTGTAAATCTTAGGGTTCAGAGTTACTCTCAAGTTTTCAAGATCTTCGAAAATTGAGGGTTTGATAGTTTGTTATCTGATTCTTTTAAAAGATTGCAGTGGTAGTAGAGGATTCTTCTGTTTCCATTTAGTTTCTAGAAGCCATGTGTGTTATCTCACATTGGATTTAAAGACCTGACACTGGAGGGCTTTTTTAAGTTTTTTGAGACAGGGTTTCTCTGTATTATAGTCCTGGTTGCTGGAACTTGCTCTTGTAGACCAGGTTGGCTGCAAACTCACAGAGATCCTCCTGTCTCTGTCTCCCAAGTGTAGGATTAAAGTAGGATTAAAGGCATGTGCCACCACTGCCCAGCCCTACACTGGATCTTTGTCTCTTAACAGTTGTTTCTATTTTTCTCCCAAATTAAACTTTTTTTTTTAAGATTTATTTGTTATGTATACAGTGTTCTGCCTGCATGTATACCTGCATGCCAGAAGAGGGCAGCAGATGTCATTGTAGATGGTTATGAGAGTAGCTGCTGGTTGTACTCAGGAGCTCTGGAAGAGCAGCCAGACTCTCTTAACCTCTGAACCATCTCTCCAGTCTTGTCCCCCCACCCCACTTAAACTTTAAAGGAAATTTTCATTATGAACATCTAAGCACAGTTTTAAAATCAATACATGGCTTTTTAACATTTTTATGTAAATTATTTTATTAGGTTAGTTGTGTACACATTTTCCAGATTTGGATTCCAACTTTGATTCAGATTCAATTTATTTAAATTAGTATACAAACTGATATTTTATGTTTTGGCATTTTCATACGTATTTTTTTTTTTTATTTTCCTCCTCTTTACTCATTCTGGTATTTTTTTTTTTTTTCACAAAGCATGTTTTGACCTCCCAACCTTCCTCAAAACCAGTTTTATCTGTCTTATGGGTCCTTTATAATTTCATAGTTTAAAGACTATGATCTGGTGAGAGAGAAATTGTGTGTCATGCATCTTCTGAGTTACCCCACTTAGTAGTTTCTTCTGTAGATTCTTTATTTTTCTTTACAGATGAATAAATTTGTTATGCATAAAATTGTTGTGTATAGTACCACGTTTTCATTATCCATTCACCTGATCTCATTTCCTTGCTATTATGAATAGAGCAGTAATAAACATCTCTGGGAATCTAGAGTCCTTTGCATAGGTGCCCATGAGTATGTGGCTGGGCTACATGTTTCATTTTGTTTTGTCTTTGAGAAGCCTCCACACTGATTTTCTTAGGGGCTGCACTGTCTGTCCCCCAAGAGCAGTGGTCCCCATTCAGGCCAGCCGCGCTATGCATGTCCTCAGTTTGTTCTTTGTTTTCTCCGTACATTCTCATTCAGGGGAGACAGAGTCTCAAAGTCACTTTAATTTGCATTTCCCTGATGATTAAAGATGTTGAACACTTTAAAAAATATCTATTGGTGATTTTCATTTCTTTTAAAAACACTATGTAGTTCATTACCTTATTTATAAATTATTTGTCTTTCGTCTGTCTATCTGTCTGTCTGTCTGTCTATCTATCTATCTATCTATCTATCATCTATCTATCATCTATCTATCATCTATCTATCATCTATCTATCATCTATCTATCTACCTATCTACCTATCTACCTATCTACCTATCTACCTATCTACCTATCTACCTACCTACCTACCTACCTACCTACCTACCTACCTACCTACCTACCTATCTATCTATCTATCTATCTATCTATCTATCTATCTATCTATCTATCTATCTATCTATCTATCATCTTAGTGGTTCGAGACAGGGTTTCTCTGTGTCACAGCTCTGACCTAGACCTGATTGGCCTCAGATTCACAGAGATCCACCTACATCTGCTTCCTGAGTCCTGGGATTAAAGGTATGCGTCACCACCGACCGCCTGGTTACAAACCAATTTCTAAGAATTATTTTAAAGTCTCTGATAGTGGTATTACTAGATGACTTAGAACTAACAAAACTTTTGGAGTAAATCTGAGAAAAAATATTTTCAAACAGTCAGATGATGTGGTCTTTCAGTTTTGTGAGGAAGTGGACTTTGCTCTCAATAGAGTAGTAACAGTGACTGTTTCCAAGCAGGGCATTTAAAATAGTTTCCTGGGCATTGTCTTGGACTCACATTGATCTAATTCATTTGAGCTTAACTTCATTTTTTAAAATATATTTTTATTCTTTGAAAATTTTACATATACAAACCATTTTAGATCATATTTACCTCCCTCTTCACACTATAACTCCTAACTTTTTTTTTTCTTTTAATAATCCACTGAGGGTATGGGGTCATCTAGTAGGGGCACATGAACACACCAGGGTCACACTCCTGGAGAAAATTAACTCCCTTCACCCAGCAACCATGCTGCCAATAGTTCCTCAGCAGAGGAGTGTGGCTTCTTGTGCTCCTCCCTTGTCTATGCTGGAATGTGACCACAGCTGCCCTATCCAGAAGGGGATGCTTCATTTCCGTCTCTGACCTCTGGCTCTGACTGTGTCTTCTGAGCCCTGGGGAAGGGGGTGTAATGTAGCTCATTTATGGCTGAACATTGAGCTTTGCTTCCACACTTTGTTGAGGCTTAAGTTTTGTATAAAGTTATGCAAGATTTACTGTAGAAAGTACTAGGCACTAGCCAAATAAAGTAGTAGAATATAAATCTACTATCTAAATCTAAAATAGATTCATACTTATCTGATTGCTTGATTTTTGAAAAAGGTGGCAAAGCAAGAAAGAACTTTTCAGCAGCTGGGACAGAATATCTGTATTTCCATATAAGAAAAAGAGCGTGACCTCAGCACTTCTCCCGGAAATGAATTTGAGCTTAAGCATAGACCTACATGTAATAGCTGAAAAGCACAAATGTTTTTGCAAAATCATAAATGAATATCTTTGTGACGAGAATAGCCACAGGTTTCTTAAGTCACAAACAGCAATAACCATAAAAGACCTCAAATTAGACTATGCTAAAACGAAAAACTTGCCAGTGAGAGATGGAGTTAAGAGGAACTATTATCAAATGACATTTTAAATGTAGTTTTAAATAAATCTATTAATAGGCATACAATCTTATTGATCTAATTCTGCTAAAATGTAAGAATAGTCACAGTTTAAGAATAGCATGTCTGACTCACAATTGTGAATATGGGGTACTTCATGGCTATTTCTGCTTGTGAATAAAGAAGTGATTGGGGCATATATGTTTTTGATTTGTAATTAAGTAATGGAGCTCAGGGTAGAGAAAATGGAGAGCTGAACCATAAACCAGAAATAGATACATGTTAGGTGAACACAGTTGTGGAAGGGGCCTTTTCTAAAATCTCGCTTAACCACGGGCTAGAGAAAGGCTGGTTCTGTCTTACTGTACTCAATTCTAAGGGATGTGCCTCTGCTGTTTCCCAGCAGCTGCGGCACTGCCTCGCCTTGCCTCAAGCAAGTAGTTCCCAAGATAGCTGCCCTTTGTCCAGCAGAGAGCAACAGCTTGACTGTGCCACTGGGGTAGATGGATGTTTGTGTCTGGAATTAGGGCACACATTGCTCTTCTTTTAGGTGTTAATATATACATATGGTGCTGCATTCAGTTTAATACCTTCAGTTAGTTTTAATTGCCTACATTTCGAAAGCCATTTAGTTTTTTTTCTTTTAGAGGGATTTTGTTTCTTTGGAATGGTAAGGAGAACATAAAAGTTTTTTCTTTCTTTTTAACTTTAGTAGAGAAAACAGATGAGCAAAAATAAAATTTGTTCACATACAACTCACCAACAGAGATGATCCCAAGAATGTTTTTAATATATGCAGCAGTTTTGTCCTATGTAGAGATCCCTGTTTTTATGCCTGCCTTCTCTATATTGTATACAGAATTATATGACACATTATTTGCAATTGTCATTTTTATATCTTTAATAACTTGTAATACTCAAGCTGAGCTAGGAATTAGATGGGGAAAGAAGAATAATGTTGAGTGTTTTGAAACTACTATTCTTTCTGTGTGAAACTATTACAAGGTTTGGAGGAGTGGACTCAAGTGTTTAAGCCTCCAGAATTGACTTCACAGGATATTTCCTTCAACCACAGTGAGAGTATCTACCATTGAAGACAGTGAAGTCAGAATGTGCTCTCCTCTGTTCCAGGAACAAGAAATCTGCAGCAAACAGGCAATATACAACAGGAATATAAAAAAAAAGCAACCTCTGTATCCAAACATGCCACCTGAAAAATAGTATCTGAGTCACAGGAGACGACTTCTGTTTTACTTTGGCTTTGTAAGTCTTTCATGGATTTTCTGGCAAGGGATTCTGGGAATTTATTTTATTTTAAGCTTTACAGTCTGTTGCACAGGAGCATAGACTGAAAAAAATGTTGGAAGGGATGCTGAGTGCAAGTTCACTCAATCACATGGTGTTACCCTGTTCTACATCAAAATAATTCCATAAAAACTTTTGCCTAACATGTTAGAAAAATGAAATAGAAAAAAATTATTACAATTTCATTGTTCAGAGAAGAGTCACTGTTAGTGTTTTAAAAAATATCACAGCAAGCAATATACATGTATAGGTGCATGTGTTTTCTTTTTATGAAAATGTGCTACTAAATATTTCATGTTTTTTTCAGACTTGATGTCAGTAAATATACTTGTATCACCATGCTTTAGTGATAACCTAGTATTATACCATATAAGTGTGCACAAGTGTAACCATGCCCTACAGCATAGGACAGAACAGAAATAACATAAACACACTACCTAGTTTCCTTTTTTAGGATTTTTTTTTAAGTAATGTGAATTCCTAAATCTGTTAAACATGCATGCTACTTAGTTTATTCTTTCCCTTAATACACTTAATACATGTTTAATAAACGTAAATCCTACTACTGACAAAGCCAATGAGTCACGCTTCTAGCATACTTAATACTTTTGCTTTTTTCTTGATTATACTCAACAACTGTTCGGCAATTTATTCAGCCTGATATAAGTCATGTCACATAAATGACATAAGTCATATAACATAACATTATAAGTCTTTGCATATTATGTCATTATGTGTATATGTATATTTGTATGTATGTATATATGTATAATATACATATATTGTCATTATGATATGACTTAATAGGCTGAATAAATGCTAGAGATACAGTGGTAAACAAGATAAAAATCCTTACCATTGTGTTAATATATATAATAAGTGATATTGCATACATGTTTCAAATAATTGAAAGAAGTGCTTTTGAGCAGGCAGCAGTGCAGAATGCTGTGAGCTGAAGCTTTTGTAGATGGTCATGCTGAGCCCCGTGAAGAAGATGGTCTGGTAAGGAGAGATGTGATGCACAGCTCTCTTCTCTCCAGTACCTTAGCAGCATTGCACATAGGCAGAACCAGTTCTAATTGAGAATACTAATATGTAATAAAGTTGGATAGTTAAAAGGTGTTTGAAGGTTGACTTGGGCTGTCAGTATCAAAATCAGTTAAATAAGCAGAAAAGGTTGGGATCTCTAGTCAAGATGCCTTTTATAATTTATACTTCCCAGGCTGCCCCTCCCCATTTGTGAGACAGTCTTGTCTATCCCAGGCTGCCTCGAATTGACTTTGTAGCCAAGGTTGGCTTTGAACTCTTGGTCTCATTGCTTCTCCCTCCCAAGTGTTGGGATTACAGGCATGCACCCCTGTACTTGCTACTTTTTGTAACAACGGCATTGAAGTATCGGGGCCTACAAAAGTAATAGAGGAAAATCTGATACAGCTGTGTTTTCTAAAGATAATTGGGACTCCCCTCATCGTTATCAGAGGCAATAATGTAACACTTAAAAGAGTGACGTTACTAGAAAAACTATGACAGAATTACTTGAGAATAGAGAGGAAAGTTTCCCAAGAGATAAAACAGAAACACTTAAAAATATAAAACTCTGCACAGCAACAGATGCCATATAACCCTTAAAGTCGAGTCAATAGAATTTTGCCACACATACAACATAGAACCTGAAAAACAGTGATGTGGAGTATGGAAAACTAGCACCGGATTAAGAGGGAAAGGAAACTCGGAAGAAATGACAAGTGGATATGAGCAAGCAGTTATAGCAGGGCAATTCAAATGGCTGTAACATGCATAATAAATCGCACCAGATGTCAGGAAAATAGAAACTTTTAAAGGAATGCATTTCCTGTTTTCTTTTTTCCCCACCTCCTTCCCCTCTCCTCCCACTTTCTTTACCCCCCCCCTTCCCTTTTATGTGCTTGATCTCTTGTGACACTCTTGTGGGTACCTCCAACCACTCTTCCCGTTAGAATGCTTGTTTGCTCTGTAGCCCTATGCAAAAATTGCGTTAGAGACAGAATTGTACAGGAGAACCACTCTAGGAGGAAACTCTGGGTTTGTCAGTGCTTTCTAGGGGCCATTGATGACCTTTGTAGGTAACTAAGGAATATGCAGTGTAAGTGGTAACCATGTGAGCTCTGGAATCCAGTGACTTTCTGAAGACTGGTAATTATGATCATGATTAGAAGCTAATAAGCTTGCCAGGATGGGCTTTCTGGATAGTGTCTCCTAGTGAGGTTACCAAGGCTCTTAATTTGAAATGGACTTTAGTTTGTTAATCAAACTCAATAAAACGCAAGACCCTAATGTTACCTGAAAAATACAGTTTATTAGTTTACAATTGTAACTGCCAGCAGACCAAATATTCCTGCCAGCCTGTCAATATATTCTCTCCTTGGGAGATAAACTTACCAAGGAAACCAAATTAAGAGCAGAAGCTTGGGTGGGTAGAGACTGGCCCAGAGGAAATGATTTGTCTTCTAGAGACGCTGCTGGCTATGATGACCATTCCGTGCTTTGCCATGCTGGACACTAACTAAAACACCTCTTTGTTCAAAGCGTTGCTTACACATTCTAGAAGCAGGTGACAGTTTTTAAACTCCCATAATTATTACATTCATGACTGATATTTTTCTGCTTCCTTTCCTATATTAGTAGATTTCCAAAGTGATGTAATTTAAATTAATACACATTTTTAAAACTTTTAATCTGATATTTTAGGTCATCAGGAGAGAGCTCCTCCCTCACCCCCCCCCCTTTTTTTTTTAAAAAAAAAAAACATCTCTAGATGAGAGTACTGTTTCCTGTAACCAAAGAAACTTCCATTAGCCTTTCGAGTCTAAAGTTGCCTGTATAACTTTACTGTTCTATATGTTTTCATAAATCTGTAAAACACCAAAGTGTTAGTGTTAAGAACCCTTTTACAGTAAGTAATCAGGATTTCTGAAGACCAATCTTTGCTCCAAGTAAGAGCCAGTTAGTCTTGGACAGCTAAAGGGATGCTGGAACAGGAACCCTAGTAAGGTCCAATGGATGAAAAGATTTTATTGGTTGTTTAATCAATAGAGCATTGTTGGGTACAGTGGCCTGTTTGCATCTCTCCTGTAATCCTTGAGCTACCATGCTGTCTCATCCTGGATTGCTGCTGTCGCTAAGGGCCTCTGAGTATCTCCACACCCACAATTGTCCTGGAGTGACTGGTTTGTTCTTCTAGGCCTGCTTTAGGCCTAAGGAGGAGCGGGACCATGCTTTAGCCAGCTGTACCTACCACTGGACCTGGATTCCTGGTTTTGGCAAGATCCAAGCCAGCACCATAGTCCCCGCCTTTCCAACAGCCATACATGGATGCTGAATGAACCCAGGAGTAGGTGAACAGTCTCCACCATTGTACCCTTTCTTTCTACAGGGGAGGGAATAATTGCCCACCTCTCGGATAAACTCAAAGCTTTTCACTTACAGTCTTTTATCACGAAAAGCATCTTCCATAAACTGTTGCTCAGGTTTGAATGCCTTCTCAAAGCTCACAAGCAGTTTTTTGTCGCGGACCCCCTCGGCCAGCAAGGAGGACGCACGACACACCGGAGCTCTTCTCACTGCAGTTTTATTCAGGACCTTTTGACAATTGTAAAATCTCTCTCTCTCTCTCTCTCCCTCTCCCTCCCTCTCTCTCTCTCTCTCCCCGGGCAAACCTCTCCCAGCCCTTAAGTAGGCATGGGCTACCAATCCTGGATTGCCAGGTGGGCACTGCTCATAGGTCCACGCATATGCAAGCAGCTGACAATCATTGCGTGATAATAGCATAAGTCAGGCCTAGTTGATATTAGGAGTTGATTATCACAGAGAGCGCTCGCTTTTGGGATCGCGGAGGGCGGGAGCCAGCACCATCAGGTGCGACTCCACGCAGCTCTCTACACATAGCCATCAGGTGTGACTCCACACGGCTCTCTACAGTTTTTGATGTCCACAATTTTTTTCCCTAGGTGGTCTGGCTCGACACCAATATTGCTACGTTTGTCCTTAAGTTACCTTCAAGACTCCATTGTCTGCTTTGTTCTTTTCTCAGTCCCTCTTATTTGCTATAACAACTCAATTTACCTACTAGTCTATATCATTTAGATCAGCCAGAGCCTCTTCTGCCTCATAACATAAACAAACATACATACTCATCCTGAGGTCCCTGGTGAATCAACCTTCCTATTGACAGCCCTTACAGCATGGTGAAATGGACATAAAATATCTCGAGCCCAATTTCCACAGTACTACCTGTCCTTTCTCTATTGACTCTTAGCCCCTGATATTTAAGGTGATCTCTGGTAGTCATAATTAACATTTCTTAATGGCTCAAGTGAGTCAGTCCTTTAGAGACTGATTTCCTTCGTGTTGCTTCAGGAACAGCAGCTTTTGTCTCAAGAAGAATAGTTTACGTCATACTTTTTCTCTACTCCTGGGGCACTCAGACCGATCCCATTAACCCCCATGTCTCACAGCCTCACCACCCAGACCCTGAGGAATTCTCTCGTCCCCGGTCCTATCAGCTGAGATGCTGAGCATTCCTTGATTATAAGTTTCTAGTACTTGGCCATCGTTAAAGTCTACATCTGTACACTGAATGAGGGGTTTCCCTTCCTCTGTAGTAAAGATCGTACCTGAGGGCTCTCTTCTAAAACTTCTGCTTTACCCTTTTCCTCTTTGCTCTTTGATTCTTTCTGTGGGTTCCAAGTTTTGGGATTACAGAAAGCCTCTTTAGCTAGATCTAACTTGTACGGTCTCTCCCCTTTCTACCAACTGTAAGAAACAGAAATCCAACGCCTCCATCTCATCTTCCCCCTCTCCACTTTCCCTGCTAGATCAGAGGCTAATGCAGAGGGCACCATCCACAAGCCTCTCTCCTGTTGCAGTTTTTTACATGGGCAGAGAGCTTAGCCTCAGTTGCATGCTTTATTGTCTAGAGCAAAGATATGCAACAGCTGTCACAGCTTTTTCACAATCAGGTCACACACATTCTACCTTTAGGGGGTGCAGTGCATTCTCCCATCTGTCAGCTATTTCGAAGGGAGGTGTCCCCGTCCTCAGGAAGCAGATCCAATTCATTAACAAGGCAGCCTACCCCATATTGTGTAGAGGAAGATGGCCATTCTGGGATGGCCCCCACTGTCACTTCATTCCCAAATGCCTACGTCTTGGTTTGCATGTCTTATTACCCATTACAAGGAACATGCAGCTGTCAGGCTAGGACACCGCATTCCATACCATAGAGGAAAAGGTAACATCTAGTTTGTACCTATGAATATTTAACCTTAGATGGATCATTGTCTGTTGCATGTGATATCACCCATTTCAGGGACTCTACAATCATTTTTTTCTGATTCTTATTTGGTTCTATTGATTCCTCTTCAAGTGTAAATTGAGTTTATTTCATCACGTTTCCTGGAAAGATGTGAACAATTGTCAGTTTATTTCAGATAAAGTATCAGTAACAGATGGATGAACTGATTACCCAAATCCAGCTCAGCAAACCAGCAAGGTTTATTTTTGGGTGGACTCGGTGATTCAAAGGTAGCCATATCACTGGAAAGTTTGTCAGCAAATACTCACGAGAACTATGTTCCTGGGGCTCCCAGGACGATTTGCTGGCAGCTCTTCCAGTCATATATTCTCACAACAATTTGTACTGATTGTGGGGGCCTTAGGAATCTTTTTTCACATTTATTGTAATGGTTTTTGAGCTTTCATCCATGAGTATTGTATTTACAGTATTTCTCCCACACTCTCTCCCCTTCCAGTTCCTACTGTGCTGTAACCTTCTGTAACCAGTTCCTGCTGTGCACTTCCACAATTTTTTTTGTTGTTGTTTTGTTTTGCTTTGTGTGTGTGTGTGTGTGTGTGTGCATGTGTGTGTACAAGTGCATGTGTGTATGAGAGAAAGAGAGAACATTTGAAAGAAGCTGTTAAGGTTGTGTAAAAATTTGACATGTGACATGACTACCAGGCAGGGTGATCAAGTCAATCTGTTTAAACTGTGCCAGACCATATTCTGTGCCTTATTTCCTGATAGTTGAGTCTAAATGTAAGAATGGAGGATTAAAAACTGGGGGAGGGGGTAGAAAAAATATTATTGTGCTGGTTAGTTTTAATTGTCAACTCGATACAACCTAGATTCAATTTGGAAGAGAGCTTCAAATAAGGGATTATTTTGATCAGGTTGACCTGTGGATATATCTTTGGGAAATCGTCTTGACTGTTAATTGATATAAGACGATCCAGGCCACGGTGGGTGTCACCATTCTCTAGGCTAGGCTCTAAAGTGTGTAAGAGTAAAGAAAGCTGGCGAGGAATCAGGGAGTTTGGGTGTGTTTATATCTTTCAGCTCTTGACTGTGGATGTGATGTAATCATCTGTCTCAGTTTCCTGGCTTTTCCAAAATGGTGACCTAGAATTGTAAAGACAAATAAGTTCTTCCTCCTCTTAACTGTTTTTTACCATGGTGTTTCATCACAGCAACAGAAATGAAACTAGGACAATCACCTTGTGTAAGATATTTCTATATTTCAGAATCTACTTTCTCTCTAATAACAATAGCATAAGCTTATACATGTAATTATTGTCTTAAAGAAATTGTTTTTGTTAATTTTTTTAACTTGCAGAGCAATGTAACGAAGTTGAGGTTATAATGGAGTTAGAGAACTTGTCTGGCATGCATGTGCCCCTAGCACCACGCACACATGCACACAAGCATCATTGGTATAAGCATTACGTTCCAAATGGTGTCTAGTAATTTCTATACACAACCTATAACTTTTCATTTCTTTTTTTTTTCCAGAGACAAGGTATTTCTCTCTAGCTCATAAGGCCTGTAGGTCACTATGTAGCCCAGGTTGGCCTGGAACTCTTAGCAATCATCCTGCCTCAGACTCCCAGTTGCTGAGATAACAGTCGTGTCACGTGTCAAATTTTTCTTTCTTTTTTTTTTTTATTTTTTTTGGTTTTTTGAGACAGGGTTTCTCTGTGGTTTTGGAGCCTGTCCTGGAACTAGCTCTTGTAGACCAGGCTGGTCTCGAACTCACAGAGATCTGCCTGCCTCTGCCTCCCAAGTGCTGGGATTAAAGGCGTGTGCCACCACCGCCCGGCGCACGTGTCAAATTTTTACACAACCTTAACAGCTTCTTTCAAATGTTCTCTCTTTCTCTCATACACACATGCACACACACACACACAAAGCAAAACAAAACAACAACAACAAAAACCCAGATCTTTTCTGGATACATTTTAAAATATATGTAGACAATTCTGAGACCTATTGTTAGAATTAATATTAATTCTTTGAACTAATATTTTAGCATCAATTGATGTTAGGATAGAAGATAAATGTCACAAGAGCATCATCCTTACGGTAGAAAAGATACGCGGCTATGCTTGAACAACTTCTACTCCTTAATTCGTTTCCCTCAGAACGTCATAGCACCTACTCGGAGTCAAGATTGTGTTTCCTAAACTGCCTGCAGCCTGGGTGTGGAATCTCTGGGATTATAATTCTCAGGAGTGTGTGACTTCTCCAGAGGGACAGCATTGGGATAAGTGGCTTAGCTGGGCATTTGACAGACCAGTGTACAATAGGACCAAGCACAAGTGATGTTTCTAAAGTTTGAATAGATGTTTATAAGAGTCAGTTCTACTCAAAGCACCATTTATAGCTATATTTTGTGGCCACACTGTAAACATTACTATCAAGTTTCTTTCTTTTTTTGAGTGTATGTTACTAGCTCATCTGATAGAGGAGGAAAGGAGGGGAGAAAATGCAGGGACATTCTCTGCATTTCAGTTATTAAGTGACATAAAGATTGACATTAATAAAATCAAGGTAGACATTAAGTAAAATTGTGCTTTTTAGGCTTTATCAACATTTGAGGCTAATGGTGGGCTTCTCATCAACTCGATAACTAAAGAAATAAGACTGCATGGTGAAAGGCAAATTGAGAAGCCAGCATATAAAGATAGAGCATAAGTAGAGAAAGTGCTCTAGGGAATCAGATGGCTCGCAGGTAGCTTGGACAGGACTGGAACCCAGAAGTGCACATTTGTGTAAATGAGTGTGCGTAAAGGCGGCTGACTGTGCCTCTTCTCTTCAGTAAGTATAGGTGCTTTCCCCCCATTTTCTTTACAGCTGAGGGCCTCTCTGTAGTTCACCCCACACCATCAAGTAAGAGACACTTGCCCAGACTGACAGCAATGTGAGCCCGAATAATCACCCATTTAAGGAGATCAGCCAGTTCTCAGTTATAGCTGAAGGCTGCCAGATCCCAAAATCCCAGTCTATTCTGGTTTCCCAGTTCATAAATGTTGGCTTAAAAGTTTTTTAAACACTGGAGTCCAAACTGAACCACGTATAGAATGAAGAATGAATATAATCTACAGTCTCTACTGAATAAAACATATTCATACCTCACAGGCATACTTTAAGCATTTATAAGTTGTTTTGCGGTAGAGACTTACTGTGAGGTCCTGATAGGCCTCAAACTTGGGACATTTCTGACTCAACCTCATGAATGCTGGGATTACAAGTTAGTGTCACATCTGACTTCTTGTGCACTTAAAGGCCATTCTTGTTCTTCATTAGTGAAGTATCTATCATATATTTATTTCTTTTGCTCCATTATCATATTTGCCATTCACTCATAATATCTCTTTAGATATTAAGAAGTACTATTTTCTAAAGAAAGCTAAAGTCTTATTTCTGATGCTTGCCACTGTACGACCTCTTATCTGCTCGGTATAAGGCTAATGATAGATGTCTGGTTAGAGCTCTGGGTAGTGTTCTCTGGATCAGGTCATATTGAATATATTGTAGTTCCAGGGACTTAGTTTCTGACTGTGTACTGGTGCAGACAATACACTCTTTGTTCATGCAAGTTTGGGGGACATGAAATAGTCACAAAGGCATAAATGACAAACCAGCTCTGGGGAGATGGCTCAGCGAGTTAAGCGCTTGCTGTGTAAGCTTTAGGACCTCCATTTGGATCGCCGGATTACACATAAAAGCCTGGGTGTGTGTCAGAGACAAGCAGGTCCTCAGAGTTCACTGCCCAGTCAGCCTAACCAATCAATGGGCTCCAAGTTCAAGGAAAGAGCCTGTCTCTAAGACTGGAGTAAAGTGTGCTGGACAAAGACACCTGATGCTTGTCACAACGTGCTCAGACGTTCATGGGAATACACACACACACACATAATATCGTAAGAAATCATTGTCTATTAAAGTGAAAAGTTCAGTGGAGCCGTAGAAAAGGGGACATGACTTACCTAAGGAACAATCTGAGCTGAGGTCTGGAAGATAAGTAGGTGTTAAGTAGACAAAACCACACAGGTTTATAGGGAGAGAAGTATTCTAGACAGAGCTATGAGTGAGCAAATATTTTAGAAACACTAACAAGGTCAGTGTGACAGGTGTAGAGAGCAAATTACATATATAGAGGAGGAGACAGAACTATCCAGGTTGTGGAAAGTGTGTGTGTGCGTGTGTGTGTGTATGCCCGCACACGTGAATATGTGTATGAGAGTTACAATAAATATTTTTAAAATTTTTAAATTTTATTTTAAATATATTTTAAATTTTTATGTGTTTTTTAATACTACATGTAAGTAGGTTCTTGTGGTGACCAGAAGAGGGCGCTAGATCCCCTGGAGTTGAAGTTGTTGGACTCCATCTGTCATGGGTGTGGGAAACCAACTCCAGTTCTCTGGAAGAGCAGTGGGTGCTCCTAACCACTGTACGAAGATCTATAAAAGCTTTAGAAAGGTATAAGAATTTTTTTCTTATAACATCGTGTTTACTATAACAGAGAACTGGAAGGAGGGAATCTGTTGATATTCAAGAAATGATTGCTGGTTTTCTATTTTTTGGGGACGACTTAATTTTCCACTTACACACACACAAAAAATCTCTGTATATGTAGGTCAGCCTTATAAATAATAATTTCTTTGTAAAATTACTTTTATGACTTAAAACAGTATAAATAGAACAACAGCTAGTTAGCTTTGATCAAACAGTGGCACAATAAGGCTTACATATAGGAATATAATATTCTTTTTTTAAAGAATAAGTCCTTGAAAAATTCTTCATTTTTTTACACATAGATTTGTTTAGTTTTTTATTTTAAGTCATATTTAGTAAACATATTTTAAAAGAAATTCTGCCATTTTATTAATATCTTTCATTTCTAAGTAGAGATATCCATATATTGGTATAACTTCTTTATAACATTTTTCTTATAATCTGCTCACCTCTTCGTTATTTAACTATTTGTTTATCTTCCCCTTAATATGTGATAATCATCAGTTTTATTTTTTTCATTTTCTAATTAATTAAATATTTTAATATTTATTACATTTAATATTTGTTAACAATGTAATTGCTAATGTATATAGTTAAGATTTAGGATTTTATGTTAAGAATGGTTTTAGCCCCGTCCCATACATTTTTGTGTGTAGTATGCTCGTTGCTTTTAGCTTTAAAGGGTTTTGATTATTTTTCTGACCAAAAGTTCTTCCTTTTTAGTTCTGATTGCCTTAGCATTAGGCATCCATATTTTATATTCATTTATTTTACTTAAATAATTAGAATGCAAAAATTTGAACTTGATCCTTTTCAGTTTAGGTTTGGGGTTTGTCCAGAATTCCTTTGTTATCCACCTGGATTGTTGCTGAAGTGTTGTGGGTTGATTGTGATCAGAATGCTAAGAATGCCAAGCCAGGAAGTTGGAAGGAACTGGTTACTATATCAAGCCTGGGCTGGTCAAAAAACAGACTTGCTAATCCTCGTTGTTTTTAGTGACAGCTGGATGCATCCTGTAACTGTGTATTCCATAACCTGTTCCCACATGCTGCCAGTTAATACTATGACAGTCAGAGGTCTAGCACTATAACAAAATCTTTTTTTAAGCTTTTTTTGACCTCTTTATGTAGATCTGGTTAGCCTGGAACTCACTATGTAGGCCAGGCTGGCCTTGAACTCACAGAGCTCTGCTTACCTCTACCTTCCAAGTGCTGAGATTAAAAGCATTTGCCACCATGCCCGGCTATAACAAATTCTTGAAACAATCAACTTGGAAAGAGGAAAACATTTATTTTACATCAAAGATTGATTCTTTGGGCCGACAGGGACCACGAAGAGGCAGTACATCATGATGGACTATCTGGTAAAGATTCTCAATGCATGATCAAGGAACAAAGAGGACTAGAAAGGGGTGGGAACCCCTTAACTCCTTGGAGAATGTGATTCTAGTTATCTCGACATCTCCAATAGTGCCACTCTGGGAACAAGTCTAGAACACACAGACCTTTTGAGGCTACCTAACAACCAATTATAGCAATCCTTTTGTAATTAAAATTTTTGTTTAGATTTATTTTTATTTTAAAGTTTTGTGTGTGTGAGTGAGTGTGAGTGCGCGCGTGCACGCATGCGAGCACACATGTGTGGTAGTGCATGCCTGTGAGTGCTAGTGCCTTTATAGTCCAGAGATGATGACTCTCCCTGGAGCTGCAGCTGGTCCATGTAGATGTCAGGAGTCAAACTAATATTCCTCTCTATAATACCAGTATTTGCTCTTAACTGCTGAGTTATATCTCCGGCCCGATGATTGAAATAATTCTACTAAACTTAAGAAACAAACAAAAATCTTTGACTGAAATAGCCATTCCATGCTTATTTCCTTTTCTTAATCTCCAAAAGCAACCAATGTTTCTCATTCCTATGTTTGAACCACAGGTGTGATTGAGTCAGCTTCAATCCAGAGACACGGAGAGCCTCGGCAGCCAGGGGACCAGTTCGTTGAGGATTCTGCCCCATGCTCATTTGCGTCCAACTCTTCTTTCAGTATTCGGTCTGCTTCCTTGGTTTTCTGAAATGGAAAGGCTGTAATTCTCAAGGTGTGCTACCCGAAGATACTGTGTTCACATTCCCAGTGATGTCAGTGTGCAGGGCTTTACCTTTCCAAAAGCACTCTGCCTGTAAATAATGGTTTCCTAGCACTCTATCACATAGGCTTATAGATGCTTGGTTATAAAATGATGGAATGATGAAGAAATAGTTGGATATTGAGTTGGGAAGGAAGCAGAGGGAAGCAAATACTAAAATTTGTCATTGACATTATGGGATTCAGATCCATCCCAATGTGATATATTAGGACTTTAGCTATTTCTGGGGAGGCTGAGCCCAGGTATCTGAATCATACAGTTGGAGAAAATGAGTATTTCTCCTTCTTTTGTAGGTTATCTCTGTTTCAGAAGGTGATCAGGCTTAAGAATTAAGACTGGTTTTGGCTTAGTCTTACTTCATTAGACTTATGATTAGCATTAAGTCCTCCAAAATTCTGATATATTTACAGAGAAACTGAAAGCACCTGCACTTGACCAAGTGACTAACAGCCTCTACTATGGCTGCTCTTCAAAACTTCTTTAAAATTTTTTCCATTAAATCATACAATAAAATTGCAAAATGGGTATCATAACTATTTATAAACTCACATACTCTTTCCCCATTTTATCCCTCCCTCTTGATCCCTCCCGGCATAGGTGACTGGTCCATTGATGTCTCCATCTATGTCAGCTCGGTGACGTTCTTCGAACATAGTTGAAAGATGAGTGAGTTAATTTCTGACTCATGGCTCTCAGCTTACCTGTTCTTCCCACGGTGTCCTTAGGACCACTCTGTTAACCTCTCACATTCTGCCCACACACAGGGTGAGACATTTTGAGGATCATAATAACCTATTTCCCATTGAGCTTGGAAGCACACTTCCTATCAGTAATAGGCTGCTCCTAACTGTAGCCAGGAAGAATATGGGTTCCTGTGCAAACCAGTGGGCAAACGATAAATGGAATGCTTTGTTTTCCGTGGCCTCTGTTTTCCCAAGCTCCGTTTACACATTCATCGTGAACCTGCATTCGGCTCTCTCCCACACTCAGAATAAGCAGAGCAAAATGTTCATTTCTATTAGGGTAAGATAGGAGGAAATTCTGCATGTTTAAAAATTTGTATTTCTTCTCAAATGGTGTACTGCTGTCTTTGTTAGGTTCCTCTGTTCTCATAGGTTTAATTCACACATCCATTTCAATGATTCCCAAGTTCTAGTTTCTCTCCTCTGTTCCTGTCTAGCAACCTACCGAACTTCTCCATCTAGATCTTCTTCTGTAATCTCAAATGTGTCATGGCCCCAAACATGCTCCCATCTTTCCTCCTGACGTACCCGCTCCCTTACTGGCAACTAGTCACCCTAAATTAAACATAGTGATCTTTGAGTCTTCCTTTACCTTCTCCTCCTACACTCTGTGGCTGTCTTCTGGTGTGACTTCACCTTGGTAATGACTCATCATCTCACCTTTGCATATCCATAGCCACCACCCTAGACTGGTAGAACCATATCAGCATTGTAAGGTTCCCATCTCCCTGTACATTAATCAAATCAAGTCTGTACTGTATGCATTTGCTGAAAGTGATTTTTTAAAACAATGTTCTTTGTGCTTCTCTTAGTGCTTCTTAAGTTCATCATTAGTGGAAATAGTTTATCATTACTCCACCTAATAAAAGTTTTGGTTTCCAATTCTGCTGCTATGCTTGCTCCTTGTGGCTTGTTTTATTCTATTTGACTGTCTTCCCGAGTCTTAAACATTTGACATTTGAGATGCCTTCTCTAACACACCGAATTAGTCACGTGCTATGCACGCAGCAACAGCATCTCTACCGTTTGGACAGAGCTCACCTTTTGAGCCCTTCCCCACTCTTTTTCTTGAGTCTCGCATTCCATTTGAGTTGAACTAGCTCTCAGAGGAACTCTTCATTATTTTTTCCTCTAAGCTTGTCTTACACTGCAATCTTCTGAGCACAACCCCAATCCCCCAATTTTGATCTCCACATTCCCTCAAATCTTTTGCATCTCATTATGCCTCAGCAGCCATTTTAAATATTTTCTTTTATGTCTGCTTCCTGCTGCTTTATAAACCAGCAAACAAAGCAAACTGGAGGACCTACAGTTTTCCTTGGGTCTCATACAGTTCTTTAGTTCCCGTATGGCCGTTAGTATATTCTGTATTATATCAAGATTTGCATATGACTTCTTTCAAAGACACAGGCCAGATTCCTAATTCATTTTGGTCCACAATTCATTGTGCTCAGATCTACACAGTGCACTCTCAGATGCTGTGCTATTTATACAAAATCTGTCCCCAGCCTTTTCCTATATAGTCTGTTTCTTGAAATCTATTTCCATCCAACCGTCAACATTGCCATAGGCTCTTTCTCAGTAGTGTAGTTCCTGTCTGTGAAGAATTTGATACTTTTCAAAATTACATGGTTTTTACCATTTTAAATGTTTTTAAGTCTGAGGAAGAATAGTTCATTTACTTTACATGCTTTCTGAATGAAGAAATCAAAGAAAGGCAGTTTTACATCCATTTTCCAAAATTCTGCAGAATGAACTAGCTCTTTATGTTTTATGGGGGGGGAATAAAAAGATTTCTTTAGTAGAATCACCCAAAAATATATATTTTAGATACACACTGTAGATTTTTTTACTTCTTTTATTTTTACTTATAAAAGTTTATGAGGCTAGAGTTACAATTCTTATTTTACACAGAAAGAAATAAAATTAAACTTGGTTAAGTGGATTAGCTGAGTCACACAACTACAAAGTGAGAAAATCAGAATTTTACCCAGTCCAGTCTTGCTCTATCACTTCCACCATCTTTAAAACTTGTCTAAATATGTTTGAAACCTTCACTTTAGTAAAAGAATTCATGATGTTGAGATTGTTGTGGAGTATTCACCAGAGAAGACTCCTCAGACATGGATTTAAGCCAATAGAAAGTCTTTAATATCTGGTTGACAACTACTGGGTTAGCCCTGAGCCTTTCTCGGGGGAGCTTTTAAACACAAAAACCATGTCCTGGATTGACATACTTCAGTTAAAAAGAACAGTTATCCAGAAGCAGAGCTACAGAAGCCAAAAAGCAAGGTTAGTACATCTAGAGACTTTCCCTATACCCTGGGCTTCGATGGGTTGGGCCTTTGTTTCAGTTTTGGCAGGTGGTACCTTCTACATGCTGAGCTTTACAGCCCAAGTTGTGCTTCTACCATGGAGTCAGTTGTGCTGAGGTCACGGGGCCTACTAAGGTCTGGAGCCATGTTACTCATGGAATGGGGTAAATATTTCTAGCCATAGAAACACTACTATCAGTCTAAAACACACACAGACACACACACACACACATACACACACACACACATTTGTCCATTTAAAAAAAGAGTTTAAAATTGGGGAACTATGAAAACCATTTTCCCAACTTCTAAAGACCGTTATATCATTTTAGTTATTTCAAAAATTCAAAAAAATTAAGGAATTTTTAAAAGATTAACAATGTTAATTTTGAAGAGAGAAAATGGAGTTCCTTACTAAGGCCCATGAATGATAAAGACAGGATTTATTTTGCTTCAGAAGAGGCACTTTTGATTTAGTTACTACCACTTGTGAAGATCAAGTCATTTGTTACAATTGCAGTCTTCACATGCCAATTAATTACACTTGCTACAAATTAATTATCTTGCTTTGCACTCCTTCAATTAACATCTAAAATTTTCTTAAGGAAGTCTTATTTGGTGCCACAATTTAAAAAGAAAAACAGAACACTGAAGGAAGTCTAACCTGTTTCTTTTCTCTTATGTAATGAAAGAGTTCTTTTTCTTGAGTGACCAGAATAAGAGAGTTTGATAAAACAAGATGATGATGATGATGGCGATTATTATTGACTTCTCAGGAAATGGAAAATGGATGCTTTGGTGCCAAAGGAAACACTGTTTGCTTGTTCTTGGTGTCATAGGTCTTCCTGTCCATGTCCAAGAAGTTTTTGGCCAGGAGGATGGAATAGAATTTGAGCAGATGGTACCTGAGACCTTCCACGTTTCTTGTTTTCTTTTCTCTTGTCAACTTCTTTCTTTATCCGAACTCTTTTAGAAATGCTATCAGCCAGCACAAAGGTTCTGGTACTGCTGGAGAGAGGATAGAAATATCCAGGACAGCGCTGGGAAAGCAGAGCATCTGGAGCGTGCTCACTGCTCATGAATGGCCTCTCCCACTGCACACAGCGGGGAACCTCTATTTGCCAGTGGACTATGTGCTTTTGAGTTCATTTTGGCAACAGAGATTGGCAAACAAGGCTGCAATTTGTTTTCCAATCCATTTCACAGCTGATTCTTTTTCACTTACAATTGTTGGGTTTCTTAAGGATTGAGAAGCAGTTTCCGGCTCTTCCTATGATCTCTTTAACATTATAAAGATTTTACTGCTAATAATTTGAGGAAAGAGAAGATAAATGAATAAAAATGAGGACTTATTATTCAGGGTGTATGTAACCTTGGAATGTCTTAACTTTGAGTCAAGAAGAGTCAATGTCCTTATCTAAGCATTGTAATAAGAGCAGCTGACTCACTGGGTTGCAGTTGGAGGGATGAAATGAAGTGTGTCATGTGAAGCAATTAGCATAGTACTGGAAATAGTGAGTGCTTGATGAAAGGTAGTTATCATTATGATTGCTTTATATTACATTCTGATTTAGTAGGCCAGGCATGTAGGCTGAGAACCTGTCTTGCAAAGCAGTCCGTTTCTGCCCTAGACATTATCCACTACCTTTCAAAAGTAGTAAGAGTTTAAAATTCATAGACACAATTATGATAGTGGATATCCTCATATCCTGTATTTAAGCAGTGCGTAATATCAAAGCTTTCCTGACTTTACACTTGAAGTCAGTTTGTGTACTAGTTCAGTACTGCATACACAGTTGAAAAAGTAGGTCTGTGTAAAGGGTTCATATTTAGTATAAAGATGATGTTTGATATGCTGTTGATTTCAATTACATATGAACAGGATCTTGCTAAAACCTCTGACATCAGTTCAGAAGCTAGGGCATTACTTCATAACCAAAGAGTTTTGTGGAATATGACAGACTCTGAAAATAAAGGAAGGGAGAGTTCAGGAAATAAATTATGGAAATATAGGAAACACTGGACATTTATCTACTTCTTAGGCTGCACAAAACATCACTAATTGCTAAAGCTCCAAGACATCCCAAATAAACACAGCTTTTTAATTTAAACCTAGATGCTAGCTCTTGAGGATTCCCAGTTTCATCTGACCATAAACCTATTACTGCCATCTGTTAGCCTTCCTGAACCTAATGTTCTGATGAACATACCAAGAGATACTGCCCAGCTGTAGGGGAACAGGATTCGACAATAATCTGCACTCTTGACCAAAGGCTATTCTGCTTATTGCAGATATTCAGTAAAATTTATTGATTGAATACAAGATGACAGGATGAAGTCAGTTTATTAGATGTCTTTAATGCTCAGGTCTTTATGGCCATGACTTTTTATTACAAAAGAAGATCATGTGTTAATCTGTGACATTGCTACAAACATGAAATGTCCTTTATAGTCATTAATATTTTTTGTCCTGTTTGACTATTCAGAGATGTGGAACTTACAGAGAATAACTTCCTAGTTTGTTTTTTAAAAAAGATTTATTTATTTATCATGTGTACAGTATTCTCAGTATTCTGTCTGCATGTATGCCTGCAGGCCAGAAAAGGGCACCAGATCTCATTACAGATGGCTGTGAGCCACCATGTGGTTGCTGGGGATCAAACTCAGGACCTTTGGAAGGGAAGGCAGTGCTCTTAACCGCTGAGCCATCGCTCCAGCCCCTCCTAGTATGCATTTAATTATTTCCTAGACTCAAGCAACATTTGGGGTCCTCCAGAATTCTGAGAATTTTCAAAATCCCAGGTGGGATCTGAAGAAGCAGAAGCAATGACAGTGGCCCAGGTAGTTGCTCCAGACTTCCACTGTCAACAATGGGAAGCCACCGTTGTGACAAGAGGAAAACCAGGGACGTGTGTGCGTCCTCACCTTGATTTAGGGAAAGAAACTGCTCTAAGATGTCTTTGAAGACTACTTAGCTCTGTATAGCTTAAAAATATAAACAACAAGAAACTGATTCTGTGAATCTAGAAAAAGGCAAAAACTTTTTTTCTGCTGCTGGAAACTGCATCTAAGACCTCTTACGTGGCAGGTAAATGCTCTGTCACTTAAGCTCTAAACTCACCATAGGAAAACCTTTGTTTTGATTACACTTGTTATTTGTATTTGTGCAAAAGCAATCTATTCTTGTTAATTTGTGTTTTGTTTTTCCTTTTCTTTACAGAAGTAGAATAAGGTAGAGGCTCCTATTGGTCGTCTTTCCATCACTGTAATAAAACACCTACACAGGCTGCTTAGGAAGTATCAAGAGGTTTATCCAGCTCACACTTTTGAGGGTTCAAAGTCCAGGATCAGGTAGGACTCATTGACTTGACCTTTGGTGAGGGTGGTGGATGATGTTACAGAATGGCAGGAGAACATTTCTATGTGAAAGTTCACATCACAAACAGGGGGGCAAAGGGTGGGGAGACAGCAAAACAGAGAGAAATAAAGAGATCCCTTACAGTCTTCTGGTAGTCTTGTCCCTAAAGCTATGAAGCTCCCTTTGGATCCTGCGTTCTAAAAGTAATACTATTGCCACCACTCTTGGGACCATGCATTCAACATGTGAGTCTTAGGGAATGTTTAATATTGAAATTATAGCAAGGATAAAGAAGACAGTGCTCAAAAGAACTGTGCTCAAATTCAAATTTCAAATTCTGCTGTTTATGTACTAGGCGTTAAGTTGCCCAGCCCCCTGATCTTCACTCTGTCTTTAAGTTCTTTAGTATAGTGATGCCATTAGCTAGCTCACATGATTCTGTGAAGCAAATAGGCTCTGTTTAAGTGATACCTACATGCTCAAAACAAGTACTTGTTCCCATGTCTCATTTCTCTATCAGATGCATTTAATAGCATTGGCTTTGTTTGAAGTCTTAGCCATGGGAAGCAATATTACGTCATTTTGGCCATGTTCCCATTCATTTCCGGAGGACTAAGCTACCACTGAAGATGTGGATAATGATTAGGCTAGGTTACATGTAGCAAAATGTGGAGAATAATTGCTTACAAAGGAAAAACAAAGAGCCAGCAAGATGGTTCATCCAGTAAAGGTGCTTGCCATAAAACCTGAGCCATCTGAGTTTAATCCCTGAAACCTGCATTAAGGTAGAATTAGAGAACCAGCTCTGCTGGAGGTCTCTGTCAGGTCCTGCCCATCAGATCTTGTGGAGAAGATGGCAGAAAGATTGTAGGAATCTGAGGGAATGGAGGATACCTGGAAAAAATGGTCCACATGGGCTCACAGAGACTGAAAAGGCAAGCAGGGAACCTGGATGGATCTGCACTGCCCACCCACCCCCCCCTGCCTATATGTAATGGCTATTAGCTTGGTGTGTCTGTGGGACTTCTAACAGTGGGAGTGGGTGTATCTCTTACTCTTCCTGCCCTTGGGACTCTTTCCCTCATATTGGGTTGGTGTCTTCAGCCTCAGCATGAGAACTTCTGCCTTGTCTTATTGCATTTTGTTTTTTTTTTTTATCATGTTTGGTTATTTCTTGGAGACCTGCTCTTTTCTAAAGGGAGATGGAGGGGAGTGAAACCTGGAGAGAGGGGAGATAGGGGGAAGCTGGGAGGAGTGGAGAGAGGGGAATTGTGGTCAGAATATAATATATTGATGTGGGATTCCCCTCTGTGTGCTATGAATATGTTTTATTACAACTGGTTATTAAAGAGGCTATTTTGACCAATGGCTTTGTAGAGTAAAGCCAGGAGGAAAATCCAAACCGAGAAATAGAGAGAAAGTAGGCAGAGTAAGGGAGATGCTATATAGCTGCAGAAGGAGAAAGACGTCAGCCGCCAGCCAGAACCTTACTTGTAGGCCACAGCCTTGTGATTCACAGATTAATAGAAATGGGTTAATTTAAGATGTAAGTGTTAGCCAGAAATATGCATAAGCTATTGGCCAAAGAGTGTTGTAATTAGTATAGTTTCTGTGTTATTATTTGGGTCTGGGCGGCCAGGAAATGAACGAGCAGTCTCCACCTACAGTGTATAAGAGAAGAATCTATTTCCAATACTACTATTACTACTAAAAGACCAAATTTAAATAGAGAAAGAGCATTAACTTCACAATATTGTCCTCTGACTTCTACACACATGCTATGGCATGTTGTCTACCCCTCAGTAATAATAAATAAAGTAAAAAATTTTAAAGGAAAATTAAAGCTCACATATATATGTGAATATTTTTGTTTAGCCACACTAATAAAGAAATGAATTCTGTCATTTCAGCAACAAGAATAGGACTAGAGAACATTATCATAAGTCAGGTACAGACAGACGAATGCCTCATATTCTCACTTAAGGAGGTGTTCTTATAGAAATGGTGAATAAAGTAGTAATTACCAAATCCTGAAAGATACCAAGAAGAGAAGGATAAAGGGTGGTTAACAAGGACAGGATGAAGTTGGTTAGGAAGAATAGCTTCTGGGTGTTCTAGAGTACAGTAGGAAAACTGTGCTTTACAAAGAATAATTGACTATTTGCAAATACCTAGTAGATGGGATTTTGAATGTTCCCAGCTCATAGAAATGTAAATTGCCAATTGATCTGAACTAAGCATTACATATTTATGCATATATTGACACACCACACTGCACTTTGTAAATATATATAACTGTCTTAATTACTTTTCTATTGCCATGACAAAACACTAAGACCAAAACAACTTAAAAATATAAAGCATTTAAGCCGGGCAGTGGGGGCACACGCCTTTAATCCCAGCACTTGGGAGGCAGAGGCAGGCGGATCTCTGTGAGTTCGAGACCAGCCTGGTCTACAAGAGCTAGTTCCAGGACAGGCTCCAAAACCAGAGAGAAACCCTGTCTCGAAAAACCAATATATATATCATTTAACTGGGAGGCTCATGGTTCCAGAAGGTTAGAGTGCATGACCATCATAGCAGGGGGTGTAGTAACAGTCAGGCATGTAGCTGGAGTGGTAACGGAGAGCCTATATATAATCTGTAAAGCCTAAGCACAAAAGAGAAATCAAACTGGGAATGGCATGTGCTTTTTGAAGGCCCATTTCCAGTGGCACATCTCCAATAAGGCCACACTTCTTAATCCTTCCCAAAGAACTCAATCACCATGATAATGAAGTATTCATTGAAATGAAAATGCTTTATCAAAAGAAAAAAAAACAACTCTATAGCTAGGTGGGCTGGGACAGATATGACAATTTCACAGAATCAATGTCTGAGGTTCCTATCTTGTCCTGACACACGACTTAACTTCCAAGGTCACCTCAGTAGGAGACTTCCTGAGGTAGGAGCTCTCCTAGTAACATTCCAGGAAGGGAATGAGGGCTAGAAAAAGGTGCTCTTTCTCTTTAAAGGTGATTCCTAGGAACTGACACACTGAATATAAATGTAATATTGTTGAAGGTGCTAGTTAATATGCTTCAAATACAGGGAGGTAGGGGTTTGTTTCATGGTGTAATCCAAGGACCCCGGCTAGCAAGGTCTTGTCTCACTGTGAGGTTAGAAGATTGCTATGGCTCTGGCCTGTTGCCATCTGCATTCAATAAATAGCAGGATGATGAACAGAGTAGCCATCTTTAGGAAGCTGATTTTTCAAGACCTATCAAGTCCTAGTACCATGGAAGTCCCCAAGGCATCAAAATGTTTTCGTTAAGAAAGAAGGGAACCTTATCACCTGTCATCAAACTGCTAGATTGATGATGACATTCTCCTTACTAGTAGCTTCAATTAAGGTTAGGATTTTCAAACTGTGAATCAGTATTATAAGTTCTTCATATTCAACTGTAAATGGCACATATGATATAGTAAGACCTGTGACTTTTTATGACATGGGAAGCCTGTCATTAGTATCTGGAAAGCACATTGATATCTGTGTTATGGGTTTGGCAGAAACTAAAACTATCCGTATTAAGTTAATCAACCTTTTAACTGCTATATCAATAGTTTCTTATCTCCCTTCATTTACCCGTGAATTTGTCAATGTTAATTCCGGCCTCCTCTAAAAACAATCTGTTCCTTTGGTTTCTGAAATATTGACTCACTCTTGACTTCTCCATGCCCTGGGATTGCTCTACCTCAGCACTTGCTTCTCTTCTTTATGTTGCCTTCTCTAAGCTTCTGTCTGGAGAATGTGTCTCCCTGTGCAGCATGGCTTCCCTGTCTCCACACTCTCTCTGATGAAGACAAGTACTGGCCTCCTATGTGTTTCAAAATTCTATGTCAATGGAGAATACTGTATTTATTTCTTTGGGGCTATGCTATTAAATAAGCACTTCTGGAGTTTGGTTTGCTTGAAATTTTTAGGATATGAAGATAGGTCTCTTTATTGTTAGTGATATGTTTATTTTTATTTTTATGCAGTTACTATGATATGATTTTAGTTGTAGTTATTTTGTAGTTATTTTCAGCCATGCTTCCTTATGCTTTAGATGTTCCTAACAAATAACACATAGCAGGACTTACATTTAAGTTTGGTTCTTACCTTGAAAATTTGGTTCATTTACATTTAATGTAATTATTGATGTCCTTTATTTACAATTTACCAATGTATTGAGTTTTTAAAATTTTGTCATATTTACTATTTCTTTTTCTTAGTTTTATCTCTTTAATTTATTTTTTATGTTTATTTACTTGCTCACATCATTTCCAGTTGAAAATATTGATATGAAAAAAAAAATCGGTGTTGCTGGGTTTGGGAGCATATGTCTGTAATTCCAGTACTTGGGTCATAAAGGCAGAAGGAGATGAATTTCAAGATCTTCCAAAACTGCACAGAAAATTTGAGGCCATCCTGTGTTTTTCTCTCTCAAAACAAACAAATCTACAAATTATTTGTGTAAAGGGGATAATGTAGTAAGAGCTGCAGGCTGTGTTCCTGCCGCCCCAGCTCCTGGTGGCCTGGCTAGCTTATGCCCCAAAATAACGACACACAAACTGTATTCTTTTAAACACTGCTTGGCCCAGTAGCTCTAGCCCTTACTGGCTAATTCTCATATCCCGATCAACCCATCTCTAATAATCTGTGTAGCATCAGTCTTACTGGGAAAGATTCAGCATGTCTGATCTGGCGGCTTGCTTTATTGCATCTGCCTCTGAGAGGAGCTGCCCTGCATCTGAGCTCACTTCCTCTTCCTCCCAGCATTCTATTCTGTTTACTCCACCCACCTAAAGGCTGGCCAATCAAATGGGCCAAGGCAGTTTCTTTATTAGCCAATGACCTTCCTCCACGTCCATCAGGAAAAGTCTTTGAAATTTTAACATTTGATTTTCATGTAAGAATAAATTCTTGGCCGGGCAGTGGTGGCATATACTATTAATCCCAGGACTTGGGGGGCAGAGGTAGAAGGATTTCTGAGTTCAAGGCCAGCCTGGTCTACAAAGCAAGTTCCAGGACAGCCAGGACTGTTACACAGAGAAACCTTGTCTTGAAAAACAAAAACAAAACAAAAAATTCTTGCCTTTTGATGTTCTTTTACTTCAAAATATATGAACTTATCATGTGGTTTATTTGCTGAATAGCTTAGTGGATAGCTATCAAGTTACCATGTGTCCTGGAAACAGTGGGTTAAAATTTAACAGTGTGTTCCTCTCCCATCTTCTCCACCTGCCCCAATGACCCTGAGTCTCAGGACAGCATGCTCAGTGGAATCCTCTCCCTCTGTCCCCAGCCCCATATGGGACTGTAAAGCTGTGAATGTGTTCTGTTCCTTGTTCTTCCACTCAGGTCTCAGGCTTCAGCTACTGGTTAAGTGCCACCCCTTCTGTTTGTTTTCCACAGAGGCTGTGCTAGATGAGAATTTAGTTCTCTGCACCGTATTTGTAATTTTTTACTTCTGCTTTCTGGTTCTGACGTTATTGTTTTTCTGAACAAGAGAGGGTAATAAGGTACAGGATAAACATCACACATTTTCTCTTATGTATGTGTGTAACATGAAAGCAGAAGTGGGGGTACAGGAGAATAGGACTCAGCAGGAGTGTGGAGTGAGGACAGGAAGTGCAATGGAGGTGACTATGACAAAGTACAATGACAAGTGTGTCGGGGGATGGCTCCAGGAGCAAAGTGCTGACTGTGAACACTGAGTGTGAAAGCACAACAATCTATGCCTGCTATCCTAGTGCTGGGAGGGGGAGAGAGCAGATGGGGAGGGTACGAGTGTCCCACTGGTCTAGCCAGTCAGCGGACTCCAGATCCTCTAAAAACAAAGAGAAAAGTGATGGAGGATATATATACATATACATAATACACACAGAATACAATACACAATACGTAGTATCAAATCGAATAGTGAAAAGCCTTACATTTACAGACTCACATTACAAATTCATATCTAAATTATCTTCTATCTTGTTTTGACATACTTCCTTTTGATTCTCAAGATTATTTCTGTGGTACATGAATGTGTTTATGTTAGTTAGAGTTTCTATTGCTATGAAAAGACACCAAGACCATGGCAACTCTTATAAAGAAAAACATTTTATTGGGGGCTGGCTTATAATTCAGAGATCTAGTCCATTATCATCATGGTGGGACATAGAAGCACACAGACATGGTGCTGGAGAAAAAGTTGAGAGTCCTACATCTTGATCCACAGGTAACAGAAGAAAAAAAAGCTGCGTCACACTGGCCAGATTTGAGCTTATAAGACTGCAGAGGCCACACAATTCTCCCAACACAGCCACACCTATGCCAAGAGGGCCACATCTCCTAATAGTGTCAGTCCCTATGGCTCAAGCATTCAAACACACGATCTATGGGGCCATACCTATTCAAACCACTACAATGTGTGTGTGTGTGTGTGTGTGTGTAAAAGAGAAAGCTAGAGAGATAATGAAACTCACTACTTTGTACACTGACTAAAAAAATAATGAACAAGCTTATCATTATAGGTAAATATGGTATGGTAAAGAGTGATTGAAATTGGGAAGGAAATAGCTGGTTTCAAATCTGAAGTCTAACTCTATGCCTTTTGTGCTAGTGAATGGCCATGCCATCTCCATGGGCATTCTTCTGTCTAGTATGTTAAAAGTACACTATGAAATTTACTTTAGTGTATGGAAGATACCCAGAGGAGTTCAAGAAATTTTTATTTTTAATCCTTGTGTACTTCCCACTTTCTCTTCTATAAGGTTCAGTGTGGCTGGCTTTATGTTGAGGTCTTTGATCCATTTGGACTTGAGTTTTGTGCATGACGACAGATATGGGTCTATTTTCACTCTTCTGCATGTTGGTATCCAGTTATGCCAGCACCACTTGTTAAATATGCTTTCTTTTTTCCATTTGATATTTTTTGCTTCTTTATCAAAGATCAGGTGTTTGAAGACGTATGGATTGATATCCAGGTCCTCTATTCAGTTCCATTGGTCCTCCTGTCTGTTCTTATGCCAATACCAGGCTGTTTTCAGTACTGTAGCTCTGTAGTAGAGTTTGAAGTCAGGGATTGTGATGCCTCCAGAAGTTCTTTTATTGTACAGGATTGTTTTGGCTATCCTGAGTTCTTAGCTTTTCCATATGAAGTTGAGTACTGTTCTTTCGAGGTCTTTGAAGAATTTTGCTTGGATTTTGATGGGCATTGCATTGAATCTGTAGATTGCTTTTGCTAAGATTGCCATTTTTACTATGTTAATTCTGCCTACCCAAGAGCATGGGAGATCTTTCCACTTTCTGGTGTCTTCTTCAATTTCTTTTTTCAAAGATTTAAAGTTCTTGTCAAACAAGTCTTCCACTTGTTTGGTTAGTTACTCTGAGATATTTTATGCTATTTGTGGCTATTGTGAAGGGTGTTGATTCTCTGATTTCTTCCCCAGCCCTTTTATCATCTGTGTACAGGAGGGCTTCTGAGTTCAAGAAATTTTATTCCACTTAAAATCCCATTCTTTCCTGATTAAAATAGGAGGATGGAATTGCTGCCTTATTTGTCCTTGTGACATCTCAGGTTTTGCAGTGTTTGGTGCATGGGATTTACCAAGAACTTTTGTTAAATTGAATTAAGAGGAGTGAATCTAACTGAGAGATTAGTAAGCATTGAAACCCTCTTTATTTGGGGAGATATTAATCTTCCTTTAATTTACTGTCTTCTGTGTTGCTTCTCCAGCATGAGGTGATCTGAGATATTTTAAGGTAGAGAACTGAACACTTGCAATTAGAGTCTCAGAATAATGTATCAATATTTCCTCAATAGTATTCTTTGTATTCTATTATATCCTTCATGCTGTATCTATAAAGAAGATCCAGACCTTTCTGAAAATTTTTTAGGTAGCACTTTTTTTTCTAAGACCAAATAACCTATCTTAATTTCCCCAAATGTATTTGATTAATATCAGTCAACATGAAAAAACTTTGCAATCCTTAAATCTTGAAGAATAAATGTGACATCCCAGACCTGGTTCCAGTTTCTCCTGTCTTGTAAAGGTGGTATCTTTTTTACATGGTTTTGTTTGCTGAGTGATAGGAAGTTCTTTGATGATATAACTTAGAAGCAAACTGAATTTATAGTGTATGTAATCTGTGCATTTTACTAACTTAGTATTCAAGTAACAGACGTAAGGCCTGGTGTGGGTATATAATAATACAATCCAAGAAAAACATAGATGCAGAGATCAAAAGGACTTGTAGAGATCAGCGAGGCTAGTCCTTTATTCAAGAGAAGATAAAAAGACAGTCCAGGTTACTATACATTTCTTCTCCTATTTTAACACTAGTGCATTCTCATTATCAACAAGAAGCACAACACTTAACAATATGGCATGGTGATGCTTTACATGTTCGTTCCTGTTTTTTGCCCACAGTGCTCAAGGATAAATCTCAGCTCTTTTTAAATTCCATTTTCAGATATATTTCATATTATGTGTATGAGTGTTTTGCCTGCATTTATGTGTGTGTATAACATGTGTGGCAGTGCCAGTGGAAGACAGAAGAGGGTGTTAGAGCCTCTGGAGCTGGCTGGATGTGAGCCACCATGTGGATGCTGAGAGGTGAAGGGCACTCTGCAAGAATAAGTGCCCTTTCCTGCAGAGTCATAGCTTTGGCCCCAAAAGCTCCATTCTTAAGAGACCAAGATATCGCCTATATTATGTCATCTGTAAGCTATTGGTCCAGGAAAACTGGTCATCTTATGCAGGGCAATTTTAAAGTCTGACAAACCAAAGGAACCAGTGTAATTCTTAGTCCATGTAATGCCTGTTACAAGTCTATTGTGGATGGAAGAACTGGGTTCAGAATACAGAAGTTTTTTTGTTTTGTTTCTGTATACTTTCAGAATCACTTCATCTGATCCATGTTCTGGCCTCTTAGATATCAACCTGACAACATATAGGATATTAGGTTGAATTTTTATCTGATTAAAGTTAATGGTTGCCGGGCGGTGGTGACGCACGCCTTTAATCCCAGCACTTGGGAGGCAGAGGCAGGCGGATCTCTGTGAGTTTGAGACCAGCCTGGTCTACAAGAGCTAGTTCCAGGACAGGCTCGAAAACCACAGAGAAACCCTGTCTCGAAAAATGAAAAAAAAAATAAATAAAAAATAAATAAATAAAATTAATGGTTATAAAACAGACTATCATACTAACAAAAGATTGGGACTGGCTCACTGAGAACGGCCCACTGAACACCTGTGGTACTGAGTCAATCATCAGCCTACTGTATTATTTCATAAAGCCAAAATTTACATTTCTCTCACATGGCACTTAGATATGTTGCCAACCCAACGCCAACACTTTCGCTATACATTAATTAAAGGCATATTGAATAGTAACTGAGCTCAACTCAATGTAGTGGTTCCAAAAGAAAGACAGTGCTCAGAAACTCTGAAGCTCAGGTTTGGGGACCGCAGCTCTTAAGGGAAGCTGGAGGAGTGTATTGTAACCAGAGTTCCAGTGGGAGGTGTTATGGTAAGCCATACCACGGATGCCATCTGCGGTGATTTGAAACCATAGAAACAGGTCGGAGCTACTGCTTATGTTTGTGTTGAACTGAAACCTCATGCATGCGAAGCGTCCACACCACTAAAAATAGTTGAGAGTGGTCACCGGCCCAAAATAGATTCAGGTGCTTTTGTCCTGTCTCCATGAATCCGTGGATGCTTAATTATTTTAACACTTATACAATCAGATTTCTAACCTGACAATGTTGAGGACGTGACTTTAGTTTTCTTAGTGGTAAGGGATCTTGGAGGTGAATGAGGTGAGAAGAAATAACATTGTCAAGCTGTTTCTGCATGACAGTTGTTAACACTTTAGCTATATAACAAAATCCTTCAAGCACAGGAAATCACCCAGGCCTCTTTGTTTGACTATGAAGGACACACACAATTCAGAGTGCTTACCAGCAAGATGAAAAACAGCCATCTTTGACACGTTGACTAGGAATAACACATTAACATTAAATGTGAATATGATAGAATCAGCTTTTAGGAACCTTACCATGGAGGGACTGGAGCTGTTTCTTCCTGCTGAGAACTAGTCTGGAAAACATAAAAGTTCACGGATAACAATGTAGGGTGGGTTTTCAAAGTGTGGAAAAATTTGTTTGTTAGAATAGAATAGTGCTTATACTTCAGATTTCTGCAGATGGCTCTTTTTATGTGGATATTAGAAATAAGATATAGTCAAATGCCTTCCCTTCACCCCTCTGTTGATAGTCACAGGTGGGCAGCCTAAGGCTCAAGCTGGGTTGGGTTCTCAGATTTTTGCTGATTTATTTATGTTCATTCTGTTATATTTTTCATACCTATAACTTTCTCTTTTTTAAATAGTATGGCTATCACCACAACAAGGTAGTATAAGCAAGTTGGGAAGGAAAGAGGTTTTTTTTTTTTGGCTTATGCTTCCACATTGCTGTTCATCATTGAAGGAAGTCAGGACAGGAAACGGGACAGGAAACTGGAGTCAAGAGTTGATGTAGAGACCATTGAGAAGTGCTGTTTACTGGTTTACTCCTTATGGCTTGCTCAGCCTGCTTTCTTATAAAACCCAGGACCACCAGCTCAGAGATGGCACCACCCACAATGGCTGGGCCCTCCCTCATCAATCAGTAATTAAGAAAATGCCCTAAAGGCTTGCCTACAGCTTGATCTTATGGAGGCATTTTCTTAATTGAGTTTCTTTCTCTCAGATGAATTCAGTGTGTGTCCAGTTGACATCAACTTGCCCAACACAGTAGTGAAAACATAGGATGCTGAAAAATTCAAAGGGATTTTATTTCCAGCTATTCCCACTGCTCTAGAGTGGACCAGCTAGCTAGAATCTGAATTCATATTAATAAATAGTTTCCTGTCTGTATCTGCCAGATGCAGAAAAGCCAGAGCAAGAACAGTGTCATGCTTTGGGCTGGGGATGATGGTGGATGCCTATAGTCCCAGGACTCTACAAACTGAGGTCAGCCTTGGCTGCAGGAGCCCCTTTCTTACAATCTCAATAAAATATTGACATGATGTGAATATAAATGGAGAATATCAAATCTAGGACCAATGACTTAGTGTTCTGACCATAAACTTAGTATTCTTTTCACCAGATCATAGCTAAAGGTTGGACAAACCTAAACTTAAGGCTACAGTGAAGCTACATTTATAAGAGAGAAGCGATGATGGGCTGAAGAAGTGGTTCAGTGGTTAGGAACACACACTGCTCTTGCAGAGGACCCAAGTTTGAATCCCAGCATCCACAGCAGGTGGCCTGTAAGTCTACTTCTGGGGACCGTGATACCTGTGCAGACTCAGGTGCACATACTCACACCTGTACATATGACTAAAACAAACAAGTCTTGGAGGTGGGAGGAGAGCACGCTCAGTAAGAGAACTCTTACTGCAAGAAAGCAGAATCTGCCCGTGGTCGTGACATCCACTAGCTGAGGAACCTGAAGTGAATCACCGCATTGCCTTTCCCTTCACTTTAAAAGAATTACAGCGGGGATCTGGAGCGTGCTCTCTGATTGATTCTAGCGTCTTCTGATTCTGTAACCAAGAACTGCTTTTGCAGATTGGGCACAAATCATGCCTGATATAAGTTGCAACGCTTCCCCAGGGACTATCAAAGAGACACAACTATGTGCAAGCTTGCATTCTATTTTAGACTCCTCACTCACTCCACGTGAATGCCCAGGAGCATGTCAGCAGGTAGCAGATGGCTTGAAAATCAACTTAAACTAACTTTATAATCAAAGCGATGAGCTTGTCAATTGCAGCATACTTTTTACTATAGAGCTAGAAAAATCATTTGTTGATGAGCTGAGTTCGTCAGGGCAATTCTCCTGGGACTCATAAAAAATGGCACACAAATACCATTCTGAAGGCTTTAGGAAGCCTGCTTGTGATGTCCTTGTATGGCAGGCTTCACATGAACTGTCCTAATACTGACTTCCCTTCACTGTTCTAATGAGGCATGCCATATTTGCTGCCTCGACAGAGAGGCCTGCAAATTTAGCAGGATACAGGCTAGATTTTCCTAAGCAGTGCGTCAGCAGTTTGGAAAAATTGCCATTGGGGAAATCCATCTTCTTAGGTTGAAGTTTCTAAGCTGAATACTCAGCTTCATACAGGCAAATGATTAAAAAAAAAAAAAAAAAAAAAAAAGTAACACACCGGGACTCAAACCTCAGGACAAGAAACTGGTTTAGGTCAGAATGCGGGAGGTGGCATTTGTGAGGCCGAAACTGACAGTAGCTTTGTGAGCCAATTTAAGCACTAGGTGAGTAGAAAACAGCAGCTGTGGGAACATATAGAAAACACCTAGAGAGGGATGGGAAATGGTTGGGGAAAGTTTGTGTGAGCACTGAATAGAGTGGTCCTTGCCTTCATTCTTAGAAGAGAGATGCTGGAACCCAAGTTCTCAGAGGAAGGGTGTGAACCCTCAGATGGTTCTAGAACTCTGTCCTGGGCCTCTTTGTAAGCGCCAGAAACTCAACCCACGTGAGTTAAATAAGATGAAATTTACTGATGTTTATATGCAGAGAACCCAAGGAGTAGGCAGACTGGCACTATGCTGTCTTTACACTGCAATCAGACTTTTTAGTCAGGACCATTTGCTCCCCAATAACAACATGGAGTTTTTATTTTTTTAATTATGAAAACTGGGCTGATGACTTAGGCTTGTTTTTCTCTAGCTCATATAATTTAACCCATTTCTATTAATCTATGTGCCGCTCTGAGACTTGTTAACCTCATCTACGTACTGTCTGTCCATCCTGCTTTCCTGCTTCCTCCGTGTCTCTTCACAGCTCCTCCTTCTTCCCAGCATCCTCTGGGCCTGGAAATCCTGCCTACTGACTGGCTGTTCAGCTTTTTAGTAAACCAATCAGAGTGACACTTTTTCACAGTGTAATCACATATCTCACAATGCCACACACTAGGGGATTTTCCTTATTAACCATACTTCTCTCTGGCATTGGATTCCATCTGTTTGGAAACTCCTTGTGTACAGTAGAGAGGTCATTCCTAAACAGCTCTGTGATTCTACTCCTTTCTCCCTGTCAAATGCTCTCACCTGTGAAGTTCTCCCTCATACGGAATTCTTACAATGAGTTAGACAATTTTCTCACAAGGGGCATTATCTCAGTTATCTCAATTATTATTTTTAGTTTCCACATGTGAATAGACTAAATACAACCCATAAGATATGATTAGTCTCTCAGTGAAACAGACTCTGAGATAGATAAAAATGCAGATTTCTTAGGAAGGGAGGGAGGCAGAATGGGTCAGAAGGAAAAAGTGACCTGCCATGTACTGTAGCTGGGTCTCAGCGCATCCAGCAGGAGCTTCACAGACAGCAGGGTCCTGAGAGTCATCCAAAGCAGAGGCAGGCTGGTCAGGGTGGGGATGAGGACATAAATATGCTCCCCCAACTGCAGGCAGCTCCTGAGGAGGGGCTCATCTGCAGTTCCACTGGAAATGGGATTTGGGCCTCAGAGCCACAGTGGTTATCCAGGAGCATGGTGGCACTCACTATGACTGCTTGAAAGACTTTTTAAGGCTCTGCCCAAATGTCAGATCTATTTTCATTATGGTTTCCAGGCAGGAACAATCTCTTCAGCCAGAGAACCTTTAAGATGTTTTCATTGTCAGAACAAATAAGAGAATAAAGTGGCTGGACCAAGAATATTAATCTTTCCTTCAGGAGGCAGCTATCCAAGACAACATAGTGAATGAGATAATTCCAGGGAGGAAGAGCATAGAGCCTACAGTCACTCCCAGGGTCAATAAGCAAAGACCTGTTTGTGCAGGGTTTTGAAGAAAGATTTAAATATCTCAGTTCAGAGAGAACCTGACAGAACTACTTGGATCAGACAGAAGACACTGTACCCAGAGTTCATCCCTTGTCCAAACTGCTTGGCATCAACAGACCTTTAGTGAGCAGTGCCTAGGATGAATGTAATGTTATGTTTTATTTACAATAAATTTTAAACTCAAATGCTGTGCTTTGTTTCTCCCTGAAAATCTTTTCATGAGCCTGTGTTAGGTCAAAAAAGAAGAGTCAATAGCTGTTCTTAGCTTTTCGGCACAGCAACTGACCTCTGACTCACATTCTCCTCTTCCCTCTCCCTCAGTCACTCCACTGTGAGCCAGATATACCCTCTGCTAAGTCCTAACCCTGGACTCTTGCAAGATAACATATCTGTTCCTATGACTATCAGAGACTGGAGAAGGTGGGATGCACCACCGCCCAGCTTTGTCTCCTATATTAACTGCACATAAGATTGCAGTTAATATTAGAGTTTAGCCGATTGGTTGTAATGACTTGTGGAAATGACAACATAGCCAGGGAAGGAAACTACTCCCAAGTGTGACTTTTCTGTATAGTTCAAAGGAAAACAGTATAAGACATGAATATGCTGGAGGTCAGTTCCTTTGTGGTTGCCACTGACCCTTTCCCCTTGTTTCATCTGACCTGGGTTTCTTCATGACAGCATTGTTTCTGTGATTTCCCGTGGTTCCTCATGTACTTATTTTCATAGTAATATCTACTTGTGGATGCTGGTATTCCCTCTGGTGGTTGGTCTCTCTGGTGGTCTTCTGGAATCTCCACGGACTGAGCATAACAGTTATAACTGATAGTATGACCAGAGTTTTCCATTTGGCATGATTCTTCTTCTTCTCCATTTTTAATTGTGTAGATTTGGGTCTCTTGAAATAAGAAGCTGAAAAGTTCCTGGGTATTTCCTTTTAGCTGGCATTACAGCATCTACTTCATAACAAAATACAATTTGAAATTATCTTTTTAAAGTAGCTTCATTATTTGTTCTAGAGTGCCTGCTGACAAATTAAAGGAGGAATATAGCCATTTGCTGTATTCCTATACATGCTGTAAAGTTTTGTGTGTTTAGCCTTGTTAAAGTTTGTTTAGTTATTTTCTATGGATTCTTCTGTTTCCCACCAAGTCGCCACACGCTGATACGAACAGATGCCTAAACCAAACGGACCTCGTTACAGTTTTGCCAGTAGGTAATCCTGTTACACAATCCTATCTAATTGTTTTATGCTGCTTTAAAATAAAGAAGCAGCCTAGAAAATTTAGGCAGCACACAGTGTTTATTTAAAATCAGTTTTGGAACTTTATTGGACTGTTTATGGTTAGGTGTCTTCTTTTTGTGTCTGAAGTACTTATCTGCAGCGAGGCACAGTGAGTGCTATGTGGGAGGTGATGCTGAGCAAGAATGTGGAAGGAGGGGATGGCTTGCGGGTGGACACAGGGAGGACTTTTTAGGAAATATGATTTCAGACACAGAGACAAATTAGGTTTGTTGTGTAACTAAAGTAGTGGGGTTGGATGAAAATTAATTAAGTGAAGACATATTGAGAAGAATAAAAAAGGTATTTTTAAAGGAGAGTTATGGGGAGTTTTATATGGAGAGTTATGACACCAGAGAATGCATAAAGAACAGTTAACAGTTTGGGTGGTGGTGGCATTTATCTAAGGCAGGTAGGGCCATCAGGGCTAGAGGTGTAGTGACCTTGTGATAAGTACAGTATACTCAGGGTGTTGGGTTCAGTTCCCATCAGTTAAAAAAAATAAAATTTAGGAAATAAGGAGGGAAGGTTTAATTTCAGAATATTTAGGCCATGTTAATTGAAAATCCTCAGTAAGAGGGTAAAACAGATGGCTCAGTGGTTAAGGGCACTGACTGCTCTTCCAGAGGACCTGGGTTCAATTCCTAGCAACCACATGGCAGTTCACAACTGCCTGTAATTCCAGTTCCAGGGGACCCAACACTCAAAGCAAAATCCCAATGCAAAAATAAATAAATTGAAATCTTCGTAAATCATTGGATGTTGATGTTCTGAGTAAAAAGGAGGCTTTGGACTGGAGATATGGGTTTTGAGTCATCTATCAGTGCAGGCATGTGATGAAAAGAAATGACATGAATATTGATTAGAATGGGAATGGAGGAAATGCTGTGCGAATCTTGAAAAAAATCAGTTAGAGGATAACAGAGAAAGAGGAACTTGTGCAGAGTAACATCAAGAGACTAAGAAGGAAACCTGTCTTCAGAACTACCTTTTTGATTTTTATATTTTTTATCTCTAATTTTTTTATTTCTCGCATTTGCTTAAGTAGATACAAGATTGGGACAGTGTATGGAGTTTATAAATATATTTTGCATATGCTTTGTATTTTTGATTTTTAAAACTTTTTCCATTTTTCTTATTGAAAAAGTCTTTTCTCATACAATATATCCTATTTACAGTTTCCCCTTCCTCTGTTCCTTCCAGTTTCTCCCCACCTCCTATGCCTTCTGGATTCACTCCCTTCTGTCTCTCATTAGAAAACAACAGCCTTCTAAAAGATAACAACCAAATGCGACGAAATAACCATAACATTGAAGTTGAACAAGACAACCCAACAGAAGGAAGAGCCCCAAGAACTGCACAAGAATAAGAGACCTACTCGTCCTCACACTCAGGAGTCTTATAAACATACTAAGCCAAAAGCTATAATTCATATGCAGAGGACCTGGTACAGATTCGTGCAGGCCCTGTGCTTGCTGCCTCAGTTTCTGTGAGCTCATCTGCACCCTGCTTAGTTGATTCAGAGGGCTTCGTTTTCCTGGTATCTTCCATACCCTCTGGCTTTTATACTTTTTTCTGCCTCATCTTCAGTGGAATTCCCTGAGCTCTAAGGGGAAAGATTTGATGGAGACATCATTTTTAGACTCTTTCCACATAGTGTAATATCTGACTCTGGGTCTCTGCATCTGTTCCCATCTGCTACCATGTGGAGGCCAAAAAAATGCAGGCCCATTTACATTTTGTTTGATGGTCAGAGAACTTGAAGATTGACGGGCATAGTTGCACTCCTAAGTCAGGAGGTGGTTGCTTGTTTTTTTTTTTGTTTGTTTGTTTTTTTGTTTTTTTAAATAAAGATAGCTCAATGCCATGCTGACAGGTGGTCAGGATATGCAAATATATTTCTGCTCCTTTATTAACTATAAGGTCACCTAGGGAAGGGGGGTCTTCAGAATATGTGACCTAGAGCACCTTCACTGCCTAGATGACAGAATGCTAATGATTTGATGTCTCAGAGTGATAAAGCCATTGACTGTGTGTTATCAGGTTAATAAAGTCTTTTGTTAGATTCTCCCCCATAATGGGGACATTTATGTTGGGTATAAAAGCTGTGGAGAAATAAACATGGGTGAATTTCAGGATTTCAGTTACTGAAATGCCCTCCTGATAACTCTCTATGTTTTCTGTCTTATTATTTTTATGCATCTTCATATTCTTTACTTATATTTCTTCAACTTCCACGCCTCTACCCTGGTAAGAAGTATTTTTGCTGAGGCTGGTCCTTACACTGCCAGAGGGAGCGTCTCTGATGACGACTGAACAAGGCACTGGTCTATGAGTGTAGCAGAGTAGCATTAACAGGCATTTTATTAATACTTGTTTTTTTTTTTTTTTTTTTAAAAAATACCAGTAGTGTTTGGTTTTACCCTAGGTCTCTGGGTTATCTAGTCTCTGGTTCTTAGTCACCCAAGCAGTGTCAGGTATGGGTTCCATCTTGTGGAGTGGGTTTTAAGTTAAAATTGGTTGGCTACTCCCACAAGTTCTGTGCCGCCATTGCTTCAGTATTTCTTGCAGGCAGGACAGATTGTAGGTCAAAGTTTCTGCGGCTAGGTTAGTGTCCACATTTCTCTTTTGATGACCTTCAGAGTACTTTCCTGAACCAAAGAGACTGCAATGTAGAGACGAAGGCTACATGCAAGCATCAGTTCAGTTTCTCCATGTTCAAGGAGTTGTGTGGGTGTTGTCCTTAGTAATGGGGTCCCCATGTCAGTCTGTAGAGAACAACCTATTGTTTTAGCAACAGCCTGGGTTCTTTGGTCATTTTGATGTGACTACCTTGGCCAAGAACTCAATTGAATGCAACTCAGTTCCACTCCTGGAAGCTTCATTTGGTAACAAGGGATGAGCAGTTGAGACTCTGTATACCCATTATAGGAGATCTCATTAGGATCACCTTCATGGATCCCAGGAAGTTTCTATTGTACTAGTTTCCATATCTTCCCTTATATGCCCCTCAGTTCCAGTTGTCTCTCCCCATATACTGTCCTTCTACCCTATCTCCCCTTCCCAGCTATCCTTCAGTTACTGTCAACACCTGCTCCAGTCCATATATAAAATCTATTTCTTCCTCCTAGAGAGTTCCTAGATCCTCCCACTAAACCTAACCTATCTGGGTCTGTGGATTATATCCTGGTTATCATTTACTTAAAATGGCTAACATTCACATATGTATTTGTCAGTGTTCTCTAGAGTCACAGAAGTTATGGAATGAACCTCTTTCTCATATATATGCATATACATATATATGTATACATACGTATGAGATTTTATTGGATGACTTACAGGCTGTAGTCAGTGAAACAATGGCTAGATATTAATAGAAAATCCAAGAGTCTAGCAGTTGCTCAGTTCCATGAGTTTGGTTGTCTCAGCTGGTCTTCTGTACACTAGAGTCCTGAAGAAGTAGACTCCAATGCCAGTGAAGGAATGAGTGTGCTAACAAGGGGAGGGCAGGCAGGTGCAGAGCGAGCGAACCCTTCTTTCACTGTCCTTTTCTAAGCTTCCAGTAGAAAGTGTGGCCCAGGTTAAAGGCATGTCTTCTTATCTCAAGATCTGGATCAAAAGAATGTGTCTTCCAGTTTCAAGATCTGGTTCACAAGTGTACCCTCCATTTCTGGATTGGAGTTCATTCCAGATACATTTGACAACCAAGAATAGCCATCACAATATATAAGCAAATATATGCCTTATTTATCTTTTGGGTCTAGGTTACCTCACTCAAGATGATTTTTCTCTATTTCCATCCATGTGCCTATAAATTTTATATCATTTTTTTTAAACAGCTGAGCAATGCTTTATGAGTACCACATTTTCTTTATTCATTCTTCTGTTGTGGGATATCAAGGTTTCCACTTCTGGCTGTTATGTATAAAGCAACAAGGAACATGGCTAAACAAGTGTCTTTGTGGTAGGATGGAGCATCCTTTGGGAATATGCCCAAAAGTAATGTATAGCTGGGTCTTGAGATATATCAATTTCCTCTGTAGACTAGGCTGACCTTGAACTCAGTGATCGGCTTCCTGAGTGCTGGGATTTATCACCACACCTGGTAATAAATTCCATTCCCAATCTTCTGAGGAGCAGCACACTAATTTCCATAGTGGTTGTACAAGTGTGCACTCCCACCTGCAAAAGATTAGTGTGTTACCCTTATTCTACATCCTCTTCAGCATGAACAGTCACTTGTGTTATTGATCTTAGACATTCTGACAGATGTAAGATGGAATCTCAAGGTACTTTTGTTTTGCATTTTCTTTTTTTTTCCTCCCCCTCCACCCGTTTTGCATTTTCTTGACAGCTAAGGATGTTGAACATTTATTTAAGTGTTTCTCAGTAATTTGTGTTTCGTCTATTGAGAATTCTGTTTAGATCTGTACTCCATCTTTAAATTGAATAGTTTAATATATATATATATATATATATATATATATATAGTTTCTTGAGTTCGTTATTTATTTTGGAATTCAACCTCTTTCAGATGTGAGGATGGTGATGATACTTTCCCATTCTGTAGGCTGCCATTTTGTCCTTTTGACAATGTCCTTTGCCTTACAGAAAATTTTCAGCCTTACAGAAAATTTTCAGTTTCCTGAGGTCCCATTTATTGATTGTCACTCTTAGTGTCTACGTGATTGGTGTTCTGTTCAGGAAATTGTTGCCTGAGCCCATGAAATGAAGGCTACTTCCCACTTTTTCTTCTAACAGGTTCAGTGTATCTGGTGTTATATTGAAGTCTTTGATCCACTTGGACTCAAATTTATACAGGGTGATAAGTATCAATCTATTTGTATTCTTCTACATGTAGACATCCAGTTAGACTAGTACCATCTGTTAAAGATGCTATCACTTTTTTTTTCCCTTAAATCAAAATCAGGTACCCATATGTCTTCAATCTTCAATCAATTCAGTTCCATTGATCAATGCCTGTTTTAATGCCAGTACCATGCAGTTTTCATTATTGTAGCTCTATTGTACAACTTGAAATCAGGGATGGTGATGCCTCCAGCAGTTCTTTTGTTTGGGATTGTTTTAGTTATCTTTGTTTTTTTTTTTTTTTTTTTCCATATGAAGTTGAGAACTGTTCTCTCAAAGTCTGTGAAGAATTGCATTGGAATTTTGGTGGTGATTACATTTTGATCTGTAGATTGCTTTTGGTAAAATGGCTATTTTTACCATGTTAATCCTACTGATCCACAAGCATGAGAGATCTCTTCAACTTCTGATATCTTCTTCAATTTCTTTCTTCAAAGTCTTGGAGTTTTTAATCATACAGGTCTTTCACTTACTTGGTTAAAGTTACCTCAAGTTATTTTATGTTATTTTGTGTTATTGTGAAAGTTGATGTTTTCATGATTTCTTCCTCAGTCTGTCATTTACATATAGGAGGGCTACTGATTTTTGTGAGTTACTTTTATACCCAACTGCTTTGCTGAAAGTTTTTTTAATCAGCTATAGGAGGTCCCTGGTAGAATTTTTAGAGTAACTTACATGTACTATCATATAATCTGCAAATACCTATATTTTGACTTCTGCCTTTCAAATTTTTATCTCTTTGTTCTCCTTCACTTGTCATATTGCTCTTGCTAAGACTTTAAGTATTGTATTGAATAGAGAGGTAGAGAGTGGACAGCCTTATCTTGTTCCTGAGTTTAGTGGAATTGCTTTGGGTCTCTTTTCATTTAATTTGATGTTACCATAGATTTGCTATAGTCTCCTTTTATTATGCTTAGGTGTGTCCCCTGTATCTCTAATTTCTCTAGGATTTTTTCCATGAAGGGATGCTTGATTTTGTCAAAGGCCTTTTCTGTATCTATGAGTTGATCATGAAGGGTTTTCTTTCAATTTCAATTTCAATGTGGGTTACATTTATTGATTTTTGTATATTGAACCATCACTGCTTTCTGAGGTGAAGTCTAGTTGATCATGGTAAATCATCTTTTTGTTGTGTTTTTGGATTTGGTTTGCAAGTGTTTTAGCATCTATGTTCATAAAGGAAATTGATCTGTAATTCTCTTTATTTATTGGGTTTTTTTTTGTGCTTTGGATATCAGGGAAACTGGTCTGATAAAATAAATTGGGCAATGTTCCTTCTGTTTCTACTTCATGGAATAGTTCAGGAAATATTGGCATTAACTCTCCTTTGAAAGTCTGGTAGAATTCTATGCTAAAACGACCTGACCCTGGACTTTTTTTTTTTTGTTGTTGTTGTTGGGAGACTTTTTTTTATTCTAGAACTTTCAGATGTGCTGTTAAGTTACTAATATGGGATTTATCCTGTTTATTTATGTAAGTACTTAGTGCTATGATTGCCTCTTGAAATGACTTTTACCGTGTCCTATAAGTTTGGACATACTGTGTGTTCATTTTCATCCAGTTCTAGAAAGCCTTTAATTTCTGTCTTGACCCATTTTTCACTCAACAGAGAGTTGTTCACTTTTTCTGAGTTTGTAAGTTTCCTGCTGTTTCTGTTGTTGATATTCAACTTTAATCTGGTGGCCTGCTAGGATGCATGGAGTTATTTCAATTTTCTTGTTCTGTTGAGATTTGTTTTGTGTCTGGGCAAGTGTTAAATTATGGAGAAAGTTCCATGAGGTACAGAGAAGAATGTTACATTCTTTTGTGTTTAGTGTTTGGGTGAAATGTTCTATAAATATCTGTTAGATCCATTTGGTTTATACCATCTGTTAACTCCAGAATTTCTCGGTTTAGGTTTTGTCTGGATGACCTGTCTATTGCTGAGAATGGGGTATCGAAGTCTTCTTCTCTCAATGCATGAGGGTTTTTGTGTGATTTAAGCTCTCTTTTACAAAGGCAGGTACCCTTGTGTTTTGGCATAGATGTTAAGAATTAAAATGTTATCTTGGTGTAAACTAAAATTAAATGTAATTAAAATGTTATCTTGGGTTAAACTAATATGTAAGAGTTAGCCAATAAGAAGTTAGAGCTAATGGCCAAGCAGTGTTTTAAGTATGTTTGAGTATGTAGTGTTTTTCGCTATCTCTTTTGATTAGTTTTATGTTGAAGTCTGTTTTGTTACATACTAAATTGGCTATATCAACTTGTTCCTTAGGTCTATTTGCTTGGAATATCTTTTTCCAACCCTTTACCTTAAAGTAATGTCTATCCTTGATGTTGAGGTGTGTTTCTTGGATGCAGAAAACAGATAAATATTGTTTTTGCATCCATTCTATTAGTTTTTTATTTTTATATTCATATTTTTATTGAGGAATTGAAACCATTGCTATTAAGAGATATCCATGACCAATGACTGTTGATTCCTGTTATTTTATTGTTTTTTGTGGTGATGGTGGTGGTGGTATATGCTTCCCTTCTTTTGATTTTGTTGGTGTGTTTCTGTATGTTTTTTTTCCTATGGATGCAGCTAACTTTCTTAGATTGGAATTTTCCTTCTAGCACCTTCTATAGATTTGTGGATAGATATTGTTTAAATTTTACTTTATCATGGAATATCTTATTTTCTTCATCTATGGTGATTGAAAGTTTTGCTGCATATAATAGTCTGGGGCTGGCATCGGTAGTCTCTTAGAGCCTGTAGTACATCTGTCTAGGCTCTTTTGGTTTTTACAGTCTCAACTGAAAAGTCAAGTGTAATAATAGGTCTGCCTTTATATGTTACTTATTCATTTCTCCTTGTAGCTTTAATAATCTTTTGGTATATTTACTACTTTGATTATTATGTGCTTCAGGGACTTTCTTATCTGGTCCAGTATACTTGTTGTTCTGTATGCTTGATACACATCTCATAGTCTAGGTTAGAGAATTTTTTTCTATGATTTGTTGAAAATATTTTCTGTGCCTTTTACCTGGGTTTCTTTTCCTTCCTCTATTCCTAATTATTCTTAGATTTAGTCTTTTTAGAGTGTCCCAGAGTTCCTGAATTTTTTTTTGTGAGAATATTTTTACATCTTCATTGACTAATACATCCGTTTCTTCTAGCATATCTTCAATGTCCAAGATTCTGCCTTCCATCTCTTATATTCTGGTGTAGGAGGTTCTTCTGTTCATGTGTTGCTTTCATTGGTTAATGAATAAAGAAACTGCTTTGGACCTGATAGGGCAGAACTTAGGTAGGCGGAGAAAACAGAACTGAATGCTGGGAGGAAGAAAGCAGAGTCAGAGAGAAACCATGGATCCTCTGCCTGAGATGGACTCTGGTTAGAATCTCCGGTAAGCCACTGCCATGTGGTGATACATAAATTAATGGAGATGGGTTAAACTAATATGTAAGAGTTAGCCAATAAGAAGTTAGAGCTAATGGCCAAGCAGTGTTTTAATTAATACAGTTTCTGTGTGGTTATTTTGGGTATAAGCTAGCCGGGCAGCCAGGACAAACAAGTGGCCCTACTCCTCCAACAATATTCTGTTGGTGATGCTTGCCTCTGTGGTTCCTATTTGAATTTCTATATTTTTCATCTCCAGAATTCCCTCATTTTTGATTTTCTTTATTGATTCTAGTTCAATTTTCATGTCTTGAACAGTTTTATTTGTTTCCTTCCACTACTTGTCTGTGTTTTCTTGGATTTCCTTAAGGGATTTATTCATTTCTTCTTTAAAGACCTCTGGCATCTTTATATAGTTTGTATTAAGGTCCTTTCCTTGTGGTTTAGCTTTGTTGGAGTATTCAGGGCCTGCTGTGGTAGATTAACTGGTCTCTACTGGAGACACATTCTCCTGGCTATTATTATGTTTTTATGCTGGTGTCTAGGCATCTGCGTTTGGAATGGTTATAGGTCTAGGTACTGGTTTCTGGGTTTGTCTTTGTTGGATGGGTGTTTTGTTCCTTGGTTTCTGTTTCCTCTCTGGATTTTCAGAGAGTGTGTTGTTTGTGTGTTGCTTGTCTTCTTGGCCTGTTCAGCTGGTGTGTTCACAGGGAATGCATGCTGGTGTTGGAGGCTGAGATACTGGGATGAGGTTGGGGAAGGAAAGCTGTAGGAGAAGGTCTTTGTCATCCATTGGGGATGGGGTCAGACAGAAAAGGGAGACTGCATTAGGAATTTTTCTACAGAGCTGGGAGTGAGACTCAGTGGGGGGGTGGGATTGGAACTAGAGGAACAAAAAGAAAGGTGTGGATCTGCCTTCAGCCTACTTCTGATAGCTATTTTTATCTGTATTTGAGACAGGGTTTCACTATGTAGTTTTGGCTGGCTTAGAACTTGTTATGTAGACAGACTAGTTTCAAGTGATCCTTCTGCTTCTGCCTTCTGAGTGGGGTGTGTCACCACCCTTGGAGTTTGTTTTTATTGTTGTCTCTAACTAAACATGTGTGATCATTGCTAGAAGCAGATGGATTTAATTTTTATTGTTGAATAACACAAACAGAAAGTAAAATATAAAAGGATATTTCCATGTATATAGTGATAAGTTGACATAAAATCTAAATTTATGATGTTTAAGTTGAGATATCCTGCCAAAACACAATTGATTGACAGGATAAATATTAAAACCACTAATAGGATGCCTTGTTCCTATTGAGGTAGAGGATTATGGGGCAAAGATCATTTCATTTATTACTCTGTGAAGGAGGGAGAAGCAGGCAAACATATGAGGGTGTGGGCCTGGTGCCTTCCAGGGATATCAAGTGAAGACTAGGTAACCACTGTCACACAGCTCACAAGCCTGGTACACCAGGGTTTTCTGCAGGGCTATTGAGGGAAGGCTAGGTAACCACCCTCATGCAGTTCACAAAGCCAGGATACCAGGCTCCTCTGCAGGGATGTGGAGAGAACCACCCTCGTGGAGTCCGCAAGCCAAGGACAGAATTAACCACTCAAAAGAAACAGGAACAAGTCCCGCACAACTAGAAAACAAAAGAGAACTGAACTTTAAAATGAGATTTCCAGCAACACCCTGCAATGCCTTTATAGTCCACAAGCCGGGACCTGAGCCCCATTCCTTTTTCACTAGTGCTGTCAAATGAGTTACCCAAGAAAATTTTTGGCATTTAAATAAAGGGGTGGGAGTGGTGAATATTTATTTTAATTTTCTTTTAGAATTACAACATACAATGGGGGAGGGAAGGCAAGTTTTTTTCTTTTTTTTATTGTTTTTATTGAGCTATATTTTTTTCTCTCCTCCCTTTCTCTCTCCTCCCTTCAATCCTCTCCCATGGTCGCCATGCTCTCAATTTACTCAGAAGATCTTGTATTTTTCTACTTCCCATGTAGATTAAATTCATGTATGTTTCTCTTAGGGTCCCCTTTGTTGTCTAGGTTCCCTGGGATTGTGAATTGTAGACTGGTTTTATTTGCTTTAAGCCTAAAAGCCACTTATGAGTGAGTCCATATGATAATTGTCTTTCTGGGTCTGGGTTACCTCACTCAGTATGTTTTCTAGATCCATCTATTGAAGGCAAGTTCCTTAGTGGTTTAAAATTCCTGTCCTTTTTTTTCCCCAAGATTCAGGGACAATAACTCAATGTTACCAGGAACTTTTAGAATTTTCAAAATTACAATTATTTTAAATATACTTCTTTTAAAATAATTTATTTTACTTTATGTGCATTGGTGTTTTGCCTGCACATATGTATGTGTGAGGTGTCAGGTCACCTAGAACTGGAGTTACAGACAGTTGTGAGCTGCCATGTGGGTGCTGGAATTTGAACCTCGGTCCTCCGGAACAGCAGCCAGTGCTCTTAACTGCATTACAATTATTTTAAAGATACTTCTAACAATAAATGTATCTTTGGTAAAATTTCCCCTTGTAACCAGCCATGCTCAAGTCACACATCTCCTAGGTGAGGGCGATTTGTGTACACACACGGCATTTCCATCCTCAAACTATGAAAGCACAAATTAGAAGTTTGACGTGGACAGGAAGGATAAATTCAGGCCTTCTTAAACTAAAAAGAAAATAAAAAAGATTTATTGCAACCTTGCAGGAAATAATGCTTTAGTTGTTATTAGACTCACTGCCTTTCTCAATTCCATACCTTCTGGACCACTGGAATTTCCTCTGACTTTGATTTCTCTTTTCCTGTGTTTTTTCTTTGTGTAGTTTCTTTTTTCTGGCTATTTTGAGTAACTGGTGAAAGTAGACAATTACAGTTTAGTGGGTTCCTGGGCTTAACATTTCCTGGCTGAGAAAGTAAAATAAATTAGGGCATGCCAACACAAGATTACTGATCTTCTTATTGTTTTGTTATTACAGATAGACACATGGAATAAAAATTCTGAATATAATTAGATACAAAATCCATTCTGTTGTACTTATTTCCCATAATTCCTCTTAGGCTGGTGGAAAGTGTATTTCTGGTGAATTCCAGCCTGGAGAGTCACTTTGGTGTGCTTCTGAAATAGCCAGTTCAGAGGGTCTAGCTTCAGGTTACAAACACAGTTTTCTATGTCCTTTGTTTTATAACTGCAAAAAATTGACATTTTGTTCAAGGAAATTGAAACTGTGCTTAGGATGAAGTCTGCTTCTGTTTTTATTATTTCACCCCCACCCACAGTTACAGCCTTTCCCCCTCTGCCCTTGTGGGTCTCCCACCTGATGGCCACTGAAGCACTGGGCTCCTTTGTGCTTTAACATTACATCATCCCTTCTGGAGGGTTTTGCCTTTAAACCCGATTCAAAAGCCAAATCCCAGCCGGGCGGTGGTGGCGCACGCCTTTAATCCCAGCACTTGGGAGGCAGAGGCAGGCGGATCTCTGTGAGTTCGAGACCAGCCTGGTCTACAGAGCTAGTTCCAGGACAGGCTCCAAAACCACAGAGAAACCCTGTCTCGAAAAACCAAAAAAAAAAAAAAAAAAAAAAAAAAAAAAAAAAAAAAAAAAAAAAAAAAAAAAAGCCAAATCCCAGGGGCAAAGGCTCCTTGGAGGGATGTCCAGGTAAAGACAGTGTCTTTCTATGTGCTCTCATGAGCATGTATAGAAGTCTCTTCTGAAGCCCCCCTCATGATGTTGTACACTGTTTTATTTATATGGTCTCTTCTAGAAGAAAACAACATGCTTCGATGTGAATATGTATATTCCCGCAGAGGTAAAATATGTCAACAGAAAAAGGTCATCTAAGTTTCAAAATTACCATCTTTCAATAAGAGTGACACCAGAGTCAAGACTTTTCTTGCGTGGGTTAAGGCTAGCAAAAGAAAGTAATATGAAAAATTTCCCCACCTGCTGGTATGAATTTTTTATTTATTTATTTTTTTAAATTTTATTTATTTATTTTTGCTTTAGTCTCCTTCTATTCCACTCTCTGCTATCTCAACACCAGCCTTTAGAAGATAATATGGCCTAACTGCTCAGTTTTGTTTTTTAATATAATATATCCTACCCCCGGTATATTTACCTGTCTATATGAATAATAAAGAAAGTAATACCTGAATGCACACACACACACGCACTTCCATATACTGAAAAGTAAACAGTTATTATACCATGTATTTTCCTTTATGGAGAATCTCTTCACCTGCCAATAAAAATGCTTTTATTTCATCACTCTTAATAGCTGCCTTCAAAGCCTGAATGGCTGCATCTGATTTGTGTTTTGCTTTTCTGTACAATGTCTGTAATAAGTATTTGGGAAAGAGAGGGCGAAACATCTCTTCAGTGCTTTGGCCTGAGGCTGAATTGAGCCGCTAATGAGTCCAGCAGCCTCCAGACTTCCCAGGGCAAAGCAGGAAGGCAAAGGAGAGGGGAGAGGTAGCAATGGGGTGACTCATTTTGTTTTTGTCTTTAATTCCTTCTTATCATAAAGTGAAAAACAGTGGCTGGATAAAACAGAAAAGAAGATGTGGTTTTACAAAGCATCATCATCATTTCCTTACTAAAAGGACACTACAACAACATGTAATTATGAAAGCTGCTTTGGGTACCCAGATTACACTCTTGTGACGCAGGACACAGCACTTACCTCGACACAAACATTACCTTCACTGAGGTTTTCAGATTCTGACATCATGTTATGAAACAAAGTAATTGAGAAAATAATAAATCGATTTGGGAAATTCTTTAAATACAGAGACGAAACATTCAGTGGCTAAAGAGAGACATGCCCCTGGGGAAGACTTGGCCAGAAGAGTGCCCCAGACTAGTTGCTGGTGTTATGAACCACACCTGTCAACACCAGAGTAAAAGCCGAGAAGGCCACCTCCAAGCTTCCCCAACGACCACTCCTGAACTTCCCCACCCCACAGCCTTTCTCCCTATGCGTTTGCTTGCTGAATGACTGAAGCAGGAGATGAAGGTGCTATGGCTCCTCTCCAGGTTGTTGTCCATCCTAGTACACCTGCCATGGCCTAGAGGAATTAGCAACTACTGTCTGCTTCAGCCTTTGTGGCTAAGCCATTGTGCTGAGCAGAAAGAATGGGTATTTATTTTGCCTTCTCCCACAACAAGGTGTAGGAAATCACTAGGGTACTACTTAGCACTGGGTTGCCTAGTCAAAAGCCACTGTAGCTCTCCTTGTTGGCACAGCCCTGACTTTGGACATTCACTTCTCCTGTTGTGCCTTGAGTAAAATTTGATGAGATGAGATAATCCTTTTTCTCTTGTTGGAATTGGATTAGAGTATAGGACAAAAGGAGACCCAGGAATTAAGCAATGTAAAGCCTTTTCCTGTATAGGATGCTGTGGCACCCAGTGTGACGGCAAGACTGAGGCTACTTTGTGATATGCAGAGATTTAACCCAGTGTTAAGAATGACAGAAAATAGGAAAATAGAAAACAAAGTTTCCCTGAAGAGTTTGCCACTATAACGGTGTGCCTGGAATGCTTCTACCTCTGTGCTCCCTTACCTAAGACAGTAAGTTGCCCAGTTTGTTGAACCTGGGTTTCAACATGTTTAGAAGTCAGAACTCCCATGTTACTATCCTTCATCAGGAAGCCCCAGTGATTTTCCTTCAGTTGATTCTCCAAAAATTAAGCTTTGAGAGACACTTCCATTCTTCATTAACTTTACTAACACTATTCCATCCATAGAACATAATCCCGCATTTTACTTGTTTGTAGTGGAAATGCATACATGCTCTACATCTATTTGAAATCCTACCACCTGAAACAGATTTCCAACAGTTTACTAGTCAAAATAATTTCCTGCAATCAATGCTTTTGCTCTGCATAGAGGGTGCTGCTTTCATCCCTCTTGGCTTTATTCTATAGGTATGTATTATCAACAATCTCCTAAAAATGTTTAAAACGCCTGTAGGGCAGGAATGAAATAACTTTGCCATGGTTTTTATATGATTATCCCTCCCTCCGCCCCTGGCACCTTGCCTTGTAGCAGGTGCTCCACACAGTTGGACATGTGTAAAATTAAAGGTTTGGATTAAATGACATCAAACGTCATCCAGATTCTGGAAAACAGTAAGGAGGTCTAACTGGAGGGGAAACCGTACTTCCTAGGGACATGTAAAAGTTGGAGAGTTGAGTTGGAAAGAAAGGAAAGTGGTGAATGTGGGTAGAGGTGAAATACAAGTACTGTGAACTTAAAAAAAAAAAAAGGTCAATGTCTTAAAGGTTATATTTCTAGTATTGGGAGCTTTGCTCATGGTATTTGCTTTTGGACCATTATTCAGGATAGTTCGTTGCAAATGCAGAGCCCAGCTGTTTGGGAGGAATTTGCTGAAATTAAAACCTCATACTTGGTGGCCAGTCATAAATCGTTCATAGTTCTGCCAATATTTTGGTATTTATGGCAGAGTTTTCTATCCTTGTTTTAAACGCTGAATGTCCCTAATATTTTGACCTTGGAGAAAGATTTATTTTTGCTTGAGGGAAACACTCCAGTGAGCTATTTTTGCACTCACGTTGACATTTAGACTTGGAAATACTTCGTTTCCATGATACTGATCCCCAGATAAACTTGCAATGCAAGTAAAACAACCTATTTGGTCACATTTTTAATTGTTTGCTGATGTGATCATTTAGGGGATTCCCTTAACTATGGGTTTTTCTTACTATAGGTTAATTGATGGATAAATAAATAAATACAAAATGAGAGAGGAAAGGAAAGTCTGAGAATTATTTTACCCCTTGATTATTTACCACATGTTTTTATTTCTTTGGTTAATGAACATATGAAAAGCACACATACAAAACTAGACAGTGTTGTGTTTAACTTAATGATGGATCAAATCTCTGATTGTTTTTCTGCTACTCTCTCAAGTAGGTTTGGCTCACATGAGAAACGACAGGTAAGTGCACAGTGGTTCCTGAGAAGGTTTCATAGGAGTGATGGAGTGGAGATGGGTATCTGGGAGATGGCAGTAGGAAAAGCAAAGGGTGTTTTTTATATCTCTGCATCTTTGCTCATGTTATCACTTCTATCTAGAAACATCCTAGTTTCTCTACCTGTTGCCTACCTTTCCCTCCAAATTTTAAGGAATATAAACATTCCTTAAAGGCTCCCTTTCCCTAAAGTTTTCCCTGACTCTATCTCTGCTGCCCACCATACAGAGTTTACTAACCTGCTCTGATAAAATATGCATGATAAAACATACGAAGATCTTATAGTGAATACTTTAATACCTATTTTTATCATAATTATGTTTTATTTTCTTTAAGGCAAGAACTAATTTTTTTTAAATAATCTTACATCCCCAAAGTTCAGCAACTTATTTCATTGTACAGGTTCAATTTATACTAGTTGCCTGTGTAAATGTCACATATTGGTGGCGATAGGGAGTGGAGTGCTGAGTTCAGAGCAAATCACAGTGAAAGGACTTCTGAGCCATTCCTGGGAGATGAGAGCACCAGTTGTTACCACACAGTAACAACTTCATCAAAAGCCATCATTCCCACGAGGGCGTGTACCACCGTGATGATGAGTGTCCCTTCCCTGGTCCGCTTTGGAATCCTGCTATTAGTATTCTCCTGGGCTTAACTGCTCTGCCCCCAACTTAATCCCATGTAACCTCATAGAAGAAATGAACAATATGTAATGCCTGGTGAAGGCTGCAGCTTTGTTTCTAATGTATTTACTACACAGAGCATTCAAGGCACTAAGCTAACCCACTCAAGGGCTTTAATTCATGAAACCTGCCCACGCGTCTGTCTCACCTTTGATATGCCCAAAGGAAATTCCAGAAGCAATTCACTAGTCTTCATGCTTCCTTTATTCCCTGTCATACTTATTAATTATGAAGATTCAGCAGGGAATCTCTCCTTTGCTAGGATAGGAATTTGAGAGTACAGGAGAAGGTGTGGCCATTAGAGGCACCTGGATCAGTCTTGGCCTCTCTTTTCTTCCCTTGGACTTGGGTATAGATTCAATGTCCACCCATGAACCTCAATTCTTTATCAGAAATGACAGAGATGATAAACATGGGAGTGAATGAGAGAAACGAGTACTTAGAAAGTGACAGAGGCTCTCCTCCTACCGTTTCTTTAGTTCAGAGCCCTATAAGTCTTCACCTCCAGCAAATGTGATGGTTTTCATGAGGGCATTGTTTGTAGATAGAGAGCAACTCTGTACATTAACTGATAAGGATTGCCTGTGACAGGCTATCAAAACCCCTGAGAGAGAAGAGAGGTTGACAAGACAGAGCCAAGGCCACCCCCTGCCTTCTCTCCAGCTTTCCTCACATTACACCTAAGCCTAACGGAATGGCATCAGCAGTAGAATCTGTATAACAGAGTGGGAAAAGGCTCAAAATTAAGACCAACACTTGATACTTATTTGTTATTAATGATGGGCTAATTGATGAAAGTTCCTGTGACAGATTAAGGTGTAACGGCCCAAGCCCCTCATGCCGCGACATCCATGTCTCAGCTTCGGAATGTGTGAATGTGACAAAAGACGCTTTGTGTTGTAAAGTTGACTGCATTAAGGACCCTGAGAAGGATAGTCCTTGGATCATTCAAGGGGCTTCAATGTCATTACTAAGGTCCTTATAAAACACAGGAAGAATGAGAGTCAGGAGACGGGATGCTGGACCCAGGATGTTAAATGATGCACTTTGATCGGAGGAATGGGTCACAAGCCCAAAAGTGCAGGTACCCATTGAAACAGGCAATGCAATGACTTCTTCCTTGAAGAATCCAGCAAAAACTTAACTCTGCTACCAAATGTCCTAAAGTAGTAGGTTTGTGGGTATTAACACCAACTGAAAACGGTCGCATCAGAAGCTTTAGTTTCTACTGTCCAAAATAATCCTCTAATACTACACAATGAATATTTATGGTGTGAGGTACTATTTTTGGCGTGGCAGTGATGGTACTTTAGAAAAGGTCCTTGCCATTAGAGAGTTGACAGTGAGGGAATAAGACACGTAGTAAGTTATTTTTAAACAGCATATGATTCTGTGACGAAGCAAAGCAGCTGAAGAAATCACAGAGTATGATGAGAGAGTGTGTAATGGGCGGGGATGCCGAGCTTCAGTGTTTGATCAGAGACTCCTGTGAGAAGGCAACTGGCAGAAGACCTGCTGGAAGCTCCTTCCACAGAGGGAGGACACATCGTGTGGAAAACAGGATCTGGCCAACAGGTACCAGTGTGCCTGGAGTGGAGCTGGAAGAGGGAGTTAGCACTCCAGTTGATCTCCAGAACGTCACCGTGAGGAGTTGTATCTTATTCAAGATACAGCAGGAGGCTTTGAAAGCAACAGGCAGACAAATGACTCACCTAGATTTGTATTTAAGGAATAATTATAACAGTAGTAACACTTCACATCTATATCCTAAGAAAGTTGACTGTTTTTACCAGAACACCAATAATCTTGTGAGGTTCTGAATATATTGGCTAGCTTGACTGTGGTTACCATATCATAGTGTAAATATATATAACAAAATTTTGAGTTCTGTGGTGTATATGCACACACACACACACACACACACACACACACACATATATATGATATATATGGAAATTTGGATTTGGGGTCAGAGTTGAGGTTGGATCTGAGGTAGTTTTCAGATGATGCTGATATTGTAACCAAGGGTGGAAGAAGCTTGCTCACAAATGGTGCAAGACCTTTGTGTGGTAGGTGACCACACATGGAGAAGAAAATGTCGGGAAGGAGCATGTAGACATTGAGGCTGGGTTCGCCTTTGTCCAACAGCTCTCTTTGTATGGTATCCGGTTATAGACAACAGACCGACTCAAAGATCATTAGAACCCCAGGATAACAGTTACAATTCACGTTATTGACATATTAATTCAAATTTTTATTGCTCAGAAGCAATATTTTCATGAAAACCAGCATTACGAAAGTCCAGTTAGCTATCTTTTTTTTTTTTTTTTATTTCGAGAATTTTCTTTTCTTGTACATGGGTGTTCCCTTATAACCATGGCTTTGTAGACAGTGAAAACCAGCTAAAGAGCAGAAAAAGCACTAAATAGACTATTTCCTAGTGCACAAAACAGCTTTTGAAGGACAACAGCCAGGGTCTAATGAACAATGATGCTTTGATGTGTTCACTGAAGTTGCCTGTCAGCTCTGTACCATTCCATTGTAATGAACTGACGATAAATTCCTATACTGGCACACAAACAGCTGGACAGTGTAAGATGGGAAACTTCATTATGTATTTATTCACTAAAGATCTGAACAAGTGACTTCTAACCTTGTCCGTGTTACAATAGCCTCTGTTTCTTTGATTTCTTTTTTAATTATGGTCATTCTTGACACTCCACTCTTTCTCATAAGGGCTACAATGGCAGAGTTTTACTATTTTGAATTAAATATAATTTTGTTTTGAACAGTTTCACATTTCTGAAGATTCCTGGTCATAGATGTGGTATTGCAAGAGTACACAAGGGAATAGCCTGGCAAAAAGGAAAAAAACGAGTACACAATGGTGCTGGTAATTCATCTCAACTTGAGAGCTTTTCTGAGGAGTTGGTGTTATTTAATGTCACTTTGAAGCCTGATCTTTTGATGAAGTTATCTGGAACACGGGTTTTACCCTGAATTGGTTTATGGCAGAGCTATATCTGCATGGCTGTCTGTAGTGAGCATCTCTTTTCTGTATTCAGAATCTGCATGAGGTCCACCTTTTCAGCTGTTGGAGATGACTTGGCCTCATAGAGAGGTCTACCTACCTTTTGGTTCCTTCTTTATGACATCCATTTTAAGCAACTCATTTTAGCCACAATTCCTTTTCAGCATCTTCTCAAAGTCATAATTGAACTCCTTTTTTGCCAAAACATATATGGTCAGTTCTCATTATGCACAGGCATCCTGTAGCTCTGTACACCTTCCTTAGCATCAAGATCATGGCCTTCTTGTAATATAACATGATATCCAATAGTAAAACACACAAAGGAAGGCACAGAAAACTATGCTTGTAAGCCTATACCATTTATGTGTTTATGTACAAACATATATAAAAATATATACATATATGTGTAAACATGCATACACGTACTTATTATGCATATATTTACTTGTAAATGCATAAAACATATAAAAGAAACACACAAGCTTGATTGCATCCAGTGAAGGCAATCTGGGTGGCTGAGCAGCATTTATATAAATTTTCATCTTTTGAATTTTTTTTCATTGTCTTAGTTACTGTTCTATAGCCGTGAAGAGACAGCATGACAAACAGTTGTATAGCAAATTCCCCTGAGACAGAAACTTTCCAACCTGCATGGAAACACCTTAAACAGAAAGATAAACAACTCAAAATTGCTTCAGGAAGTCCCTAAAACTGACCAGATTCACTGGGCTCTTCCCTACCCAAAGTAAACAAGTCAAGCTGCTGAGAGTCACTCTTAGACAAACCAAGCTTCCAAGAAGACTCTGAGACTAGACCAGCTACCCCCCAAAAAGCAGAAACCAGCCAAGCTGCCTGGAAGGGGTTTAGGCTAGAGTCACCTGGAAAGGGCCCTCTCCAACCTGCTGAGCTCCCTGCAGGCTGGCAGTGTGTTCTATTTTCTCATCTTTTGGGAACTGTCACCTGTGCTGGAGTGGGTTTTGGTGATGTTGCTGTCTTTGAGTCATTTCTGCTCCCAGCAGTAACCTCCATCATCCATAGTTCTATAAGTAACCCCAATACAATCCAAGTTGAATTTGGGTGGTATTTTTACATATATCAGCCATGATTTCTTTATCTGAGGTAATTAGACATTTGTGTGACATCATCTTTGTCACACAACATCAAGACAAGAAAGAAAGCATTTAGTTGGGGGTTTGCTTATAGTTTCAGAGGGATAGTTGTCTTAGTTAGTGTTTCTATTGCTGTGAAGAGACACCATGACCATGGCAAATTTTATAAAGGAAAGCATTTAGTATTGGGGCTTGATTACAGGTTCAGAGGTTGAGTCAATTATTAGCATGGCAGGAAGCATGGTGGCACACAGGCAGACTTCTTTATTTCATATATAATGTTGTTATTGTTGCCCCAAAATAATTTTGTCAGTTCATGAAAAATGGATAAATTTAAGTTGTGTTATATATTATTATAGCATTGTCTTCTATTATGGTAGTGATAAATGATATTTAAAAATGAAAACCTCTGTGTGTGTGTCAAAATATTGTGGAGGATTCTTTTTAAAATATTTTTTTCTTTATTTTATGTGCATTGCTGTGAGGGTGTCAGATCCCCTGGAACTGGAGTTACAGACAATTGTGAGCTACCATGCATGCACTGGAAATTGAACTCAAGTCCTCTAGAAGAGCAGCCAGTGCTCATAACTGCTGAACTACCTCTCCATCCCCCTTTGAAAAGTTTATTAACTGTGAAAACGAATCATGGAAAGTTCTTTCTTATTTGCTCTTATAAGAATCCTGACTTCCTTTTTTCTGACCTGAATCTGACCCATCAGTGACCTTTTTATCTCGTGTTTTCACTTGGGATTGTATGAATTCACTGGCATTTCCTTGTTAGTATGCATGGATGTTAGAACGTTGGGTTCATCCCCACGCGGACTAGTTGCGGGGAATGAAGCTGTGGATTGTGTGGATCGTGTTGTGGGCCATTCATAAGGATGGTAACACCGTCTACTCTAGACCTTGTAGTACACCAAGAGCGCTGGACTCTTGTGAGGCTCTTTTATGGGCAGCTTGTAAGAATTAGGCCTAGGGGAGAGCATGATACTGTCTTTAGGGATTTTAGAGATGAAAATGGGGACAAAAGTTCAGACTGGTGATAAATATCAACTACTGGAATTTGGAACAAATTTTGTAAGGTGCAGGAATTCAGCCCAAAGCTTGCAAAAAAAAAAAAAATTGCAGGAGATCTGACTTTCCCTGGAGGTGGAAGGTGAAGGGACAGGGCCCATGGTATTTCTGGAGGGATTGCAGCCTACCCTGGGCAGAATTAACTTTGAGTTGGATGATTGGGGCAGATGACATTTCACATCACTTCTGTTCCTATTTATAGTCCAGGACAGAGGCTCTTGACCTTTTCTGAGTCTTGGATTCTTTTGAGAATCTAATAAAAGGTATCACTTTCCTTTCCCCAAAACAAGTGAATACACGCTACCATTTTTACCTGTAAATGACATAAAACACACAAATGAGAAGAGCCAGCCTGGAAGAGAACCTAGTCTCCAAGGATCCATGCTCGAAGGCTGTAGCATCAGGTTACTTTTTTCTTGCGGAGGGCTTGAATAATTAAAGTACCATAACTAACATTTGCATCCTGATACAAAAACATTTCCCTCCGAACTCATTTAAACACAGCATATGCATCTTAATTTATTTTGAAGTGTTCTGTAACCAATGACTCAAAAATAAGAATAGGTTAAATTTTCATTAATTTGAAGCGCTTTTGAAAGTTATAGTTATAAATTCTGCCTGATTGAAGTGCTATTTATAGAGCAGTTGCTAATGAACTACCTGATTTTGGTCCTTCTGAGACTGTGATGCTGTGGCAAAGTGTTTATTTATAATCATTGTGTACAGGGACCATACTGGGCTTCAGAGGACTCACCTGGCTGGCTAAAGAACAAGGAGAGAAACACGTACTGGATGCAGAGTCAGACGTAACTTCATCCAGTTCTTTATTCTGATTTGTGACTTCAAGGACCTTAGTAGCTCCATAACTCAATTTACTCTTTTGAAAAGCAAGCTGGTAGTCCTGTCAGCCTCCAGGGGACATCACCGACCTTTGATGTCCGTGTCCTTCTTACACATTTGCAAGGCATTTCTATGGCTTTTTCCTGAGATGGTACGCATGGAGCGCTCAGCATGCAGGCCAGATCAGAGTAAATAGCTGATGATTTAAAAGATCATGATAACACTAACAGGCCAAGGTTTCAGACTCTGTTTAATAAAATGCCTTCTGGGAGCAATAGTTTTAACAAAAGAAATGAATTAGTTTTAGTAACATTTAGTCTTTGCACTACTCCAGTGCTCTGGTTATTTTGTCATGTTGGGAAGTCATTTAACTGCTCATTTTGGTTTCTTAAAACTGTGCAATGGAATATCACAATGGCAGCGGCACAGCACAGCCCTGCATTCTGTTTGTGGCTTCTGTGGGCTGTGATTTCAGTGGGGCACCGAGGAGAAAGTTCATCTCTCCTCCCCTGAGCTACAGTGAGTACACGTTTTAAAGCAGGAAGCTCAGAGACAGTAGGACCTAGGCTATGGGGCTCCTGGGGTGTCTCTCTTTAGATCCTGTGATCTCTGCATGTGGTCTTTCCAGTAGGGCAGCTTCAAAGGAGCCAAACTTCTCACATATTGGCAGGGAGTTTCCAAGCCAGAAGTCTGGGCAGAGTGTCAGTTGGAGCTCTGTCCCCTCCCTAACCCAGGCTCAGCAGGTGCACAGCGTTGCTTCTGCTATGTTATATTCATGAGGCTGCCTGTCATCAGGGAGCTGTGGATTGGACTCCCTATCCATGGAAAGGTTTAAGACCATCGTGTTCTCTAATCCTCGTAATCATTTTTTTTACTAATTAATACCACGGTTAAGTTAGTAATAGATACTTACTGGAAGTTGGGATGGGGAACAGCTGTACAAAGAGAAAAATTACTTCATCTGTTCTCAGAGAGGTCACAGTCAAGTTGGGAACGATAATAGTTCTGTACAAAAAGATAAGCAAGTGAATGTTTTACGGAAAAAATACCAAATGACAAACTGTGCTCTCAGACATTCCAGCAATGTGTTGTCACTGATAGTGTCTACATTCCCATTTCCTCATCAGAACACGTGGAGGATGCAGTAGAGCCCTGGGGGGAGGGGGAGGGGGACTGAGAAACCTGATGCTGCTTCCTGGGTGTTGTCTTAAGCAGCAGACCTGGCATAATGTGGACCCAAAGATGACTGGGCGTTAACTTATTAATTTCTTAAAGCTGATCAACATATATACAAGATGCTCTGCTCAGTGCTGTAGAAAATGCAGAGGTAATTAATTATGTATTTAATGAGCTAGTTCATCTACATCTATGTTAACAATCATTATGTTCAGTATAAGTGTTCTTGGAAATAAACCGAAAGGGCTTTCTTTGCCATATAGAGCCAATATGAAACAAATATAAAGATAAGCATGCATGCTATGGATATGTAATCTATAAGGAGTCACAGCTCTAGAGATATATATGTATACATTCAACAGTTGTGTGTTCAATAATTGTCTATGTCGATTGATATCCTTTGGGTTGGTGGCCATGCACTGACTTCAAGGTGACTGACAGGGCAGGTTATTATTGTCACTAAATAACCATATTTAGAGAGTAAAGGACTTGAACTGTATCCTTTATAAGGATCCTTCAGACTCTTAAAGAGCCTTGATTTATCTATTTTTGTGTTTAGCTTTGTTTTATAAACACATGTCCAAACACACGTGTTCAGATGTTTTGTTTTTCTTTTCTGAGTTTTATTGAACGTTTGTGGTTTAAATTCTTGAACTTAGTAAGACTAGATTAACAAAAAGAGAGGTCTTTTTATAATATAATAATAAAATATAGAATTTTTTTATATTCAAAGTGGTATCATACATGTTCTCTACAAAGTAATAGCGCCTTGCCTTATGTGTTCCTAATCATTTTTAAAAGTGTTTCATTTGCTAGCATTTTGATTTTTATCTGTCTCCTGGGCTTTTCTGTTCTTGCCCTTTTAAGGGCCTTCACTGGCCTGTCTCAGAACGTCTGGGCCCCAGCCCAAATTGCTTTAATGGATAAACAGTATATTCCCATATAAGTGGGATGGGACTGGATCTTAGGAGGCAGCGCTGCTGGTAAAACTATTAGGGTCAGGCAATCTGCACCTCAGGAACGTTACTGAGTCACAGCCTGGTTAATAGGCTGCTGCTCCTTATGTCCGGGCAGGAGGAGTTGGTCTAGGTTTTTGAGAACAGGAAATGCAGTTTATAGGGATCACCTTATTTAATCCACAGCTTTTATCATAAGCAATGTAAAGACATAAATGACCTGGGACGAGAAATCTGGTAAGAGTGCAGGAGCAGAGAGGGGAGGATGAATTGCTTGCTCTGCTGTGGTCCCTGCTCCATGCTAACAGCACCAGCAATGCCTTGCCGACTGTACCGGGATATGGGAATATGTCTTGATGTTGTGATTGCAATGCCCTGGGAAGGGTGATATGTGGGATGGAGGAATTTGGGAGCTGCCAGATCGAAGGACAGTAGGCTGCTGGACTTGTCACCCAACCTTAGAACCTATGAGGGTTGTTGCTCATCTCCTGACTCTCCCCTACTAGAAGGATTATAACATTAAATCATGATAAACTATGACAGATTGTGAGAGATTATGGGGGAAGGAAAGAAATTTATACTTTTTTCATTACTTTTTGTACTAGCCTCTCCATAAATAGGCTAGTCAGTCATGCTTGTTATGTTATCATCTTCATTTTTACCCAAACCCTCTGGCCTTCTATTTAACGCAGAGTTTTCCCTTCTTTTTCCTGTGGGCTTCTACACTGTCAGCGGTGAGGCAAGGTCCCCCGGTGGCATTGCGGAACAGCCTTATGTCAGAGGGTACTCTTTGCTTTCTGCTGTGTATCATGGTAGTTCTGGCTCTGCAGACATGAGGTGGGCAGGTTGGGCTCCCTCCCAGGCCTGCTGCAGAGGAACTCAATCCCGTAGAACTCTTCTAGGCAGTGGGAGTCCTTCCCTAGGGCCTGGCAACCACTTTGACTGCCTGCTACGTGGTAGTTCCACACAGTTCTCATCTGAAGTGGGCTGACCAAGATGCCACTATGGGACTCAACTTTGGCAACTTCCTCATTGTGACCTCTAGGGGAGGACTTGACCTCACTCTGCCATGATAATTCTGTACCATGTTCTAGGTTGAACTGGGGCAGAGTGACCATTCTGATAACTCAGAGGTCATTCAGTCAGACTGAGTATCCTTACCACCATCTCCTAGTTACTTAAGAATTTTAGAATTGAGTGGAGGACTTGCTTAGTGGTTAAAGGAGCTTGCTGCTCTTGCAGAGGAATGGACTTTGTCTCCCAGGACTTAAAATTCGGCAGCTCACAATCACTTGTAACTCCAGCTCCAGACTCTAGGGGCCCCAATACCATCTGGCCCCCATGTGCACACACACACACACACACACACACACACACACACACACACACACACACACCCCTAAATAAAATAAATCTTTGTAAATAAAAATCAAATAAAAATAAAAACCAAATCTTTAAAGTACTCTCAAAACAACAAAAGAACTTCAAAAGCATATCTCTTCTTGAACAGGTTTTAAGATATGAGTTAGTCACAAAAGCTGCTAATGGAAGGAAATGACCTCTCCTTACAGACGCCCAATTCTCCCTTCACACTACAAATACCTAGGGGTATTTGAGACCCTTTTCATTATAGAGAAAAGGTATAGAGTCATATCATCCCATGTTGTGTCTAGGGGAAGAGTAGAGGTATTTCTGCTTTCAAGAAAACACTCACTCCACGGCAACTCCAGCAATCATCTGATAATCTCTCAAGGCAGGAAAATATCTTAATCAGCAGTATCTCACAGAATTCTGATACCATCATTAAGACAGACTGTTTTGCAACTTAACTGCAACACATACCCACGTCAACACCATCAGTAACTATTTGCTTCGTTTCTGCTCCATGCTGAGCATTGCTGAAGATTCTGTGGAAAACATAGCCCTTTCCAAGGGAGTTAAGGCAAGCGGACATAAGCACATAAAACTCCCAGGGACAAGAGCTGGAGGGAAGGCACTCATGCATAAAGACAGCAGGGACAGGAGTTAGAAAAGGGGTGCACACATACACGAGGGACAGGATTTAGAGGAAGGGACCCATAGGATGATATTACAGAGTTTGCTTTGTAACATGAGGGTGGTGTTTAAAGATGATCTTAGCCACCAGGTATGTACAAAGTTGGAAGGAACTCTGAGGCAGGGGGAGTTTGGAATGACCTAAGGGATAGAAGACAGAGAGCACAGCAAGCCTTGAATGGTGGGTACAATTCAGAGAAGGTATAAACAGAAAGAGAGTTTTTCAGAGCAAGCATAGTTAAATAAGTAGAGTTCAGGCCAGTTGCTTTGCTCTGTTTGTTAAACTTGGTCTTATTAATTTGGTTTGATTTGGATTACTGCGTCCGTGGAGAGGCTTAATATTAGGCTACGGAAACTGTTCACACTCCAGCGAGGCATGATCCAGGAGAAGAGGGCAGAAGAGGGCAAGGCAAGGGGGCTGGAGACTGGACATACAACTGCACTGCAGTGTTCCCCCTTGAGGAAAGAAGGCTGTAGTTCTTGACGTCAGTGAGGGAAGTGATAGGAATGGGAAGAAAGGGAGGCTGGACTCCTGTCAGTAGAATGCTTGGAGAAAATGTGAGTCTCTGACAACCAATAGTCCTAGCAGCCAACAGAGAGTATATAGACTCAGTTAAGTGGGTCTGGGCACCAGTAGGCAAACACACTGTAGAGTGTATTGTAATATCAGTACATGGACGTTTTTATTGTTGTGCTGTTCAATGTTATTCTCCATCTCCATGCATCTACTTGTGCTCAGATCAAGCACCGTGATGTACACACACATACACTCCCCCCTTCCCCCCCCAAATAAGGCCAGGGCCCATCACAAAATCTTCTCATGGTTATTACATGCAGAAGCCAGAGCTTTGCCAATTTTCTTGCTGTAGGCTGGTGGCTCTCCTAGATGGGGCAGGGTTTCTCCAAACCATACTTAAGTGCCAGGAATGATGCCAACATGTGAGTAGGCTTCCTCTTTTCCCATTAGCAAAGGAAGCAACATCAGCCTTAAACTTGTAGCATCTGTGACTTGTAGTATGTTTCAAGTTAATTCATATTGAATTAGCTTATACTAAATAGTATCAGATCAGCATACTTCCTCATTAAGTAGAAAAACAAACCAGAGACAAATCTATTTTAGATCTAGGAATTTATATGTAATTCGACTATGAGGTTTTTGACATTATAAGAAATGGAATAAGACAATTTTAGCTTCCTATGAATTATGATAAGGGCAATATGGAGCTAAGGTGAGGAAGTAAGGAAGATAAGGATGACTAATTCCAGATTGGAAGATCCCCCCCCCCAAAAAAAATCCAACAGTATAACATTAAAAGTAAAAATAAATAAGTAAATAAATAAATAAAAGCCACTTTGCTCAAAACTGAGTCCATATTTCTTCTGTGTGGGGAGTTTGGTGGGGTGGGGTGTGAATGTGTGTGAGAGTGGGAGCATGTAACCGCACACATGGAGGCTAGATAAGGACTTTGTGTGCCCTGCTCTGTCGCTGTCTGTCTTCTGTCTGTCTTATTCCCTTGAGACAGGGTCTTTTGTTCAACTGGCTGTTATAGTTGGTTTTTCTTTTTTCCTTCTTCTTCTTCTTCTTCTTCTTCTTCTTCTTCTTCTTCTTCTTCTTCTTCTTCTTCTTCTTCTTCTTCTTCTTCTTCTTCTTCTTCTTCCTCCTCCTCTCCTCCTCCTCCTCCTCTTCCTCCTTCTCCTCCTCCTACTCTTCCTCCTCTTCCTCCTTCTTCTCCTCCTCCTCCTCGTCCTCCTTCTCCTCCTCCTCCTCTTCCTCCTCCTCCTCCTTCTTCCTCCTTACTCTTTGGTTCTTTGCGGGGCATGCCACCCAGCTCCCCAGTAACCACCCTGAGACTTTTCTTTCTTATGAAAGCCTGACCTTGGCTTAGCTCATTTCTAGCCAGCTTTTCTTTAATTATCCCATCTCCCTTTTGCATTGGGCTCCTTACTTTCTCTATTCTATGTGCCTTCTTTTCTTCTTACTTTGTGACTTGCTGTGTAGTTGGGTGACTGGTCCTCAGTGTCCTCCTCCTTCTTCTCTTGCACCTTCTCTTTCCATATTTTTCCTCCTGTTTATTCTCTCAGCCTGCCAGCCCTGCCTATCCTTTCTCCTGCCTCGCTATTGGCCATTCAAGCAGTTTATTAGACCAATTAGGTGTTTTAGATAGGCAAAGTAACAAGTAACACAGCTTCACAGAGTTAAACAAATGCAAAATAAAAGTATGCAACACATCTTTGCATCATTAAACAAATATTTTACAATATGAACGAATCTAATACATCTTAAAATAATATTTCACAATGGGCGACAGACCCACACCCCAGTTGTCCTCCTGTCTGCTCTCCAACAATACTAGTGTTATAGGAATGTGGAGACTGGTGAGATTTGAATTCAGGTCTTCACACTTGTGTAGCAAGCACTTTTACCACTGAGCCATCTCTCCAGTTTCTGCCTCAACAATTTTATATTATTTATTTTTAGAATTTTATACACATGGCCATACAAAATAAGGCTTATAGGGTATTTTGTAACTTAAAAAAAAACTAGTAATGGGTATTTTCATCTGTTACAATTTTTCCCTCGGAGTCGGTGGGGGGGGAGCAATAAAACACACCTTGCAATGGATAGCCTTTCATTTTATAAGTGTAGCACAATACAATTAAAGAATATATAAAATACTTAATTTACTCCTAGTGCAATGGCATTCTGATTTCAGTTTTATTCAGGAACAAAGGATTCTGAATAAACATATATGTAGAGTGTTTAGCTGCAGAACTGCCTTTGCCATTGGATCAAATTTTGCATTTTGTTCTGAGCACATTTTCCTAAGTGCTCGCTCTTTCTTTCTTTCTTTCTTTCTTTCTTTCTTTCTTTCTTTCTTTCTTTCTTTCTTTCTTTCTTTTTTCTTTCTTCCTTCCTTCCTTCCTTCCTTCCTTCCTTCCTTCCTTCCTTTCTTTCTGTCATTTTCCTCAGCCCCTAAGTGGCTGTGTCTTAACACCATGATTCACATGATAGGGGCCTACACTATTTAAAAATACAATTTTTAAAAATTCTTCTCTCATACATTACATTGAGACCACAGCTCCCCTTCCTCTACTCCTCCCAGTTTAAAAATAAATTTTATTTTCAAATTTATTGACAAATATGTATGTCTGCAACAGAGTTTTCCACTCCTAGACTTCTAAGGTTAAAGAAATTGGTATAATTTTTTTTCCACAGAAAAATTACAGCAATGCCACAATAAAAGCGTTATACTAAGCAGTGAGTACTTTAAGGAAATCACTTTTAATTACAGAAAGCACACAAAAAAATGACATTTAATCACCAGTTTTGTTTGTAAGTCATTTGTTACTAAGAAAACTTGAGAGAGACTTGCGATCTGAAAGTCAATATAAAGTCAATATAAAGTTAATATAAAGTCAATATAAAGCCCCTGTTGTTCAGGTTCTCTGAGGTTCTGAGTCAGGTGTTCCCAAATCTCATGTTCTCACCCAAGTTCTTATAAACAAAGAGAGTGTCTTAAGGTTTCCATGTGTCCCAAGATGAGAAATTCTAGGAAAAAGATGTAAAAATTTACATGAACATAGACCCAGATCCATAGATACTGTGTTCTATTAATTTGAGATCTTCAGAACTAAGACAAAGCACACCCACACCCAGACACCACACAACCACATACATATACACCCACATACACCCCATACAAACTTGATATACACCACACACACACACACACACCACAATACATGGACACACACACTCCCCACAACCATGAAATACACATACACCACACAAACACACACAACACACACAATGACAATGCACACACAATACATCATACACACACTGCACCTACACCCACAATACACACAATGCACATACGTGTACACACATACACTCACAATACACTGCACACACAGACACACACTTATACTTGGAGTTAATACAAAACAAATTACTGAACCCTTATCAAAAGTGTGTTTCTGAATTCATCCATATGACCACATGTTGGATTTCACCTTTGTGTCTGTTGGGTTTTGGCATAAAGTGGGGGATTAAAATAGAACCAAGAGGGCAGTAGACTGTCAGTATTGGAAAGTGCTTTGCTGACTCAATCCAACTCTTCATTTTCTAAACAGGAATCTCTGTCTCAAGAGGTTAAGTGACTAGTCTCCGGTAGAATAAACAGCAAGGGGCAGAGTTGAAGTTTATGCCAGACCATTTAATATCTGGACCCCATGTTTTTCATTCAACTACTAATCTCTCCAAAGATCTTCTGTGAAGTTTATAAATTCCTGATAACCCAAACGAAGCTCTATAATGTGAATGCTGTAACTAAAATCATTTTTTTAAAGGTTGTCCCAAAATTGTCAGTTAGCTCACCAGATCTGAATACTCCTTTAAAAATGAAAAGGCTGTTTGAGTTTCCATCCTTTGAGAATAAATTCAAACCACGATCTATCTTTCCTGAATCTACATCTGCCTGCTCTCAGACTCACTCTTGTGGCTAAAAGCATTGCTAAAAATAGTAGCAAAGAAAAAGACACGCGGACGAGAAGTAACAGAGGACGAGCAAAGCATGGCCCAGCAGCCTGTGCTGTTTATTAGATTCAGCTCTTAAAATAGGAGCAGGGATAATCTTGTGGACACAGCCTTATTTTGAAATAAAATATATCATTTCAAATAGCCCTTGCCCTTGGGGGTGATGTTAATTCAGCTTTGCAACACGTTACTTTGCAGATGGCACAGCATAGTAACAGATACTTGCACAGGACCCCCATTCGGGGCTCATTTATTTGACTGGAAGCCAGTGGTTTCCATAGCATCATAACCTGCAGACAGAGCTAGAGTCTTCTTCAGAGGCCACAAAGTGAGAGTTGAGGAGAGGATCCTCTGATTTGAATCATTATGTTGGACACAGCTGTTGGGAGGATTAGGTGGTAATAACAGAATCAACAACACAGATGTGGTGGGGTCTTGAAAAATAGCAGCAGGCTGAGAACTACAAGTCTGGGGATGAAGGGTGGAGTTTTTTTCTGCTGCTTGACAGTTTTCATTACAGACATAGGCTTCCTTCCCACTCCCATTTTTTCTTTCTCTCTTGCTTTCATGTGTATGGATACAAGTATGTGTCTGTGTATGTGTGCATGTGTGTTCCATGCTCAAACATAGAGGCCAGAGGTTGATGTTAGGTGTCTTCCTTAATCACTTGCCATCTCACTTTTTGTGACAGGGTCTCTTAGTGAACCTGGAGCTCAGGATTTGTCTAAGCTTGCTGGTCAGTGAGTTCCATCTGTCCTCTGCCCCCGTCACCCAGCAATAGGGTTACAGGCTCTCATCACCATGTGAACATGGGTGCTAGAGATCTGAGAGGAAGTCCTCATGCTCGCGCTGACTGCAGACACTTTCCTGACTGGGCCATCCCTCCAGGTGGGTACAGGTTTATTAACTGAAACTCCTAGACAAGTTTATCTGAGGATGAGAAGTAATTACTGCACTTGTCTTACACTGATTAAGTTTGTGTATGAATATTCTCCTACACACTCAAAAGCATGAGATGTTAGTGTAAATGCACTATTGTTTTAGCCACCAAACATTCCTAAAGGAGATAGATTGCCCACAGATTCTTACAAATTACAACGCTGGGGCCAGGGATCAGCACACGGAATTTCTGTAGGGGGCTGTGTAAGTCTTTTTAGCTTAGCGGACTATGTAGCCTGCTCTAAGTACTCACCTCTGTTGTTGGGGAAAGCATTTACAGGGAGAGAGTGAACCGAAAGCTAGGCTGTGCTTTGGTAACATTTACTTACTGAAAGAGGGAACGAGACAAACCCAGAGTTTGCAACCTCTGCCAGAGAACACATCACTATTTTATATCTGCCACCTGCATCACTGTCTTTGCCAAGTCACTTAGGTAGACATTTGGGGATTACCTTTGATCCCTTTCCCTTTTTCCTTCTTATATTTGATCAGTAACCAGTGTCACTGATTCCAGTTTTTCAACACTTTCTTGTCATCTCTTCATGAAGGACTCTTTTGGGCCAACATTTTAGAAGCAGTTTCTACCCTTCTATTCCACGCCTTCTCACAACACATGCTTCCTTAATAGTATAGCTGGAAGTGGATTTGACTTGTGTGTTGGCATATTTATTAACTCCTAAAAGGAGTGTATAAACTCCTGAGGATAAGGATTTTTGTCCGTACTCCTCTTCTTCCTTTTCTTCAGCAAAATTGTAGTTTATTAAGAAAAAAAATTGTAGGATGTATTTTCCCTGTTCACGGGGACATGTAAGAGGACAATAGTATAAGACCTAGAGTGGGCGTGTCAGGCCTCTCATAGTCCAGTCTCTCTTCTGGAGATCCCAATTCCCCAGTACATGCATAACTAGGGTTTTAGAGTTATTGTATTAGTGAAGATGCAGCAGAGAAAAGATGGCACACTTCGAAGAGGACAAGTAACTAAGAGCTTATTTACTTCAACAGGGAATTTTTGAGAGCACACGTAGGTGAGAAGACAGAAAAGGAATGATGTTGTTCCTAAGTCCGGCTTCTGGGTTGTCACAAGAAGCTGAAAACGGAAGGGCTTGTAGAGACATGTTCCATAACAGGACGGAAAAGGAGCTAATCAGCAGCAGCCTTTAGGAGAGATGGGAGTAGGAGACAGAGTGTTCTCAACACAGCCTCATCCCTCCCTCGGATCTGCGGGGACCCGGCACAAACCCAGCCAGCTTGTGGAAGGCAGAGGAGTCAGTTCCATTGGTGTCGTCCACAGTGATCAGACTCTGGGCTCTCGTAGACCCGAGATCTGGTGCTGTTATTCCTCTGAATCCTCAGCATCCACCTCCTGTTTTCAGGAAATCCTTGTCTCCACCACTGGAACACATAAAGCCCATCAGCTATTGAATCATGAGAGGGTGATGCTGTTCCTTCACACCTATGCCTGAAGTGAAGACATGAATGCTCACTGGGACTCTTAGGAAGGAAGCAGGGAACAAAAGAAAGGGAATAATCCACATAGCAGCTACCATCTCTTATTTGTAAGTGGAGAAGGCATAACTCGAACAAGAGTTTTTTTTTTTTCCTTTTTTCTCCCCTGTGGGAGAATGTGTGTGTAAGTGTGTGTGTGTGGTATGGTGTGTGTGTGTGTGTGTATGTATGTGTGTATGTGTGGTGTGTGTGTGTATATATGTGTGATGTGTGTGTGTGGTGTGTGTGTGTGTGTGTGAATTGTGTGTACATGCATGTGGAGGTCAGAGGACAACCGTGAGCATCATTCCGCCTTTTCCTGAGACAGAGTCTATCGCGGGCCCGAAACTGGTCAAGGAGGCCAGCTGGCCAGTGAGTCCCAGGGTTTCACTGTTTCCCCTTCAGGATTTTAAGTGCACACCCTCACACCTTGCTTTGTCGTTGTTGTTTATGAATTCAGGCCCTCGTGATTGCAAGGCAAGCATTTTACCAGCTGAGCTCTCGTCCCATCCCAGGGTTCTTTTTTTTCTACCACACATTTTATTTCTGTCTCTTTATCCTTTTGCCAGCACTGCAGTTGGACAGGGATTCTCTCCTGCTAAGATAAACTAAACTTTCATTCTTCTAAGATCCTAAGATAAATAAACAAATCAATTCCAGGCTCTTAATATGAGTGTCTGTTTCCTGGGGTCGCTTCTGGGACTATTAATAGATGCAGCAAGAGGCACGTGGCTACTCCAATGTAATTCAAGTAGCAGTTAACAAAGAGACTATCACAAAGAGAAGAGCCGAGTTAGATTCTGGTTTTCCCATCCAGACTACTAGAATAGGACATCCCCTAGGTATACCAAGGAAGGATTCATTACTATAATCTGGAATTCATGAAAATCAAACTTCCAGAGCTACTTACTGGATGGAGAGACAAAGTCATCCTGAAGTGACCCAGCAGGGCAAGCTTTGGGGGATGTACCCTTTCCTGACTCTTCTTTCTCCCTGATGCTGCTGCAGTCTCCAGCCGTCTAATCTATGCAGGGACCAGAGGGTGAAAAGCTTATTGGTGAGGTCATACATAGTAGCTTCTTTTGTTGTTGTTTAGAGACAGGATCCCAGGATGGTTGGGAACTCACTGTGCAGCTCAGGGGCCTGGCTGGCCTTGAATTGACATCACTCCTGTCTCTTGGGACAGCAAGTGTGAGCTGTGACATTTGACTATTATAAGAGCTTCTCAAGGGAGGAGAAGAGAAGTGGGAGGGTATATTGAAGGACAAATGGAAGATCTCTGGGGCTTCGATAGTCTCAAATACAAGTCAAATGATATGGTTTCTTCTCCTTCTTCTTCTTCTTTTCCTCCCCCTACCTCCCCCTTCTTCTCCCTCCCCTATTATCCCCCCTACCCCTTTTTTGAAACAAAATCTCCTTCCAAGGTCCAGAGTTGCCTTGGATGCATCAATCTTTATGTTACTCACGTGGCCACTATTAGCCTGCATGGGGCCACTGTTAGCCCTACCTGGGCCCACTGTTAGTCATCACAGCATCACGGTGTCCAGTCTGCACTGTCTCTTTGTACCTTATAAACTTACCTTGCTTCTTTTGTGAGTCTGTGTGAGCCCTTATTTTAAATTCTTTGGAGAAAAGGCCAAGGGCCTAAAAATTCACTACCATTAATACTCTTCCTCAGCATGTCCAGTGATGGATTTACTCAAATGATTCTTTAAACTAAATAAAACTCCATGCTTGATGACTTCCAATCACTGCCTTTGAAATTTCCTGCTTCATGGAAATGTCTCTGGAAACTATGGACCTGTAGGCTGAAGATGGATGCTCCAACGGTACAGAGGAACTTTGGGTGACTGTCCAGGTAGCAAGATGTCTCCGTGATTTCTAGAATTTTGTAAGTTGCTTACTTCTCATTTACTTAGGTAATATTATATCCTTCTGGAGTCTTTGATGGAGTTGAAGAATAGATAGATAGTTATAGTTTTCCTTAGTTATGATAAAGATAAAATAGATGTAAATATTGTAATTTTTACTTGATAACTGTTTTGTTATATGTAATTTTGCTATGTTAAAGTTAAAGCCTTCCTTTTTTTTTTTGTTTAAACAGAAAAAGGGGAAATGATGGAGGAAGGTTATTGGTTAAAAAATAAAGAAACTGCTTGGCCCTCATAGGTTAGAACATAGGTGGGTGGAGTAAACAGAACAGAATGCTGGGAGGAAGAGGAAGTGAGCTCAGACGCGATGCCACTCCTCTCCAGAGCAGACGCAATGAAGCAAGCCGCCAGGTCAGACATGCTGATCTTTCCCGGTGAGACTGATGCTACACAGATTATTAGAGATGGATTGATCGGGATATGAGAATTAGCCAGTAAGGGCTAGAGCTAATGGGCCAAGTAGTGTTTAAAAGAATACAGTTTGTGTGTTGTTATTTTGGGGCATAAGCTAGCTAAGCAACCAGGAGCTGGGGCGGCAGGAACACAGCCCGCAGCTCCCACTACGTCACATCTATGCATCCTTCTTTGACTTTTGTGTAATTTCACCTCTTATGTTGTGCTAAATTTGTTCTCGCTTATATCTCATACCAGAGAACAATTCTCACTCATCTATTCCTACAACAGCATTTGAAAATTTCTCTTTAGGTGAAAGGTACAGTCAATCATAGTTTATTTTGAGACCCTTTTTCCAGTTCGCTAGCTCATTTACTATTTGGATGCTTTAGTATTTGCAAAAATACAAATAAGGAAAAAATCATGAAAAAGTCTTCAGGGCATCCTTAGCCATCAAGACAATGCAAATTAAAACTGCTTTGCTATTCCACCCAACCTCAGTCCAAATGGCTGTTATCAAGAAAACCAAAGGCAACCAATGCTGGTGAGGATTTGGAGAAAAGGAATCCTTTATATTGCTCCTGTAAACTTTAGGTAGCCACTAAAGAAACCAAGAAAGGAACACTCAAAAAGCTGAATGTGGGACTGAAATATGATGAGCTAAGCTACTAGGGGTTATATAAACAAGGAGCTTTAAAATCAACACACCACACATTGTATACCCATGTTTATTGCTGTACTTGTCACAATAGCTAGGAAATGGAGCCAGTCAAGATGTCTATCAAGGAATAAACAAAACGTGGTACATACACACAAAGGAATTTTATGCAATCATAAAAAGGAAAGAAAGAATGACATTTTCAGGAAAAAAATGGTACACCTGGAAATCACTGCTAAATGAAATAAGTCAGACGTAAAGACAATACTGCCATGTTTTCTCTCAAATATGGAACAACATTTAAAATTATATCTAGGTATGTATTTGTATGTTTGTGTATTTATATATGTGCATTTGTAGATCATGAAACTACAAAGAGGATCATGAGAGGGTGAATGAGAGCTTCAGGAAGGCAGAAAACCAAGAGAGCATGCAATAGACGCAGAAGGGGCAAGTAGCTGGGGAAAGAGGGAGCCAGTTGGAGGAAGGGAAGGGACATGGCGGCGGAGAACTAATAAGAACAAAGTAGAGTAGTGCATGAAGACACCATGATCCAACTCACTACTGAAAGATTAATTCAAGTGTTTTTTAAAATCACCATAGTGAAAAAAAAAAAGTCAAAGCTCCTTTCTCCCTCTTCTCATTGTACTTACTTACACAGCACACTTTCCTTCAATGTATTTCCTTGTATTCTTGAATTATATTAGGCACTTTGGTTAGACCCTTCAGTTTTCAAGGGAATCTAGCAACATGGCTATTCTTGTTCTGTATTGTGAATAACAAGAACTGGCTGTAACCACCTTGCTCTACTGATGAACCTTGGCTTATCTAATGGCTGCAGGCCCACTGCAGGAAGCTTCCTGAGGTAACATAATGCGAGGTGCAGGACTGTCATCTGGAGACGAAACACTTCACGCAGATATAATCAAGTCTTTACATCTGACCAACGACTGGCAGGAAATACTAAGAATAGAGAATCATGCTGAAATACGAGGTAACAAAGAAACAGTGGAGCCAACGTATGAAATGGGACTTCCTGTAAGACAATAGTCCTGATTTCAGTCAAATATTAATTTTCCTGAAGAAAAAGAGACAGTATTCTAAATTAAGAAATATAGTGGATGGTATCACCGAACACAATGTTTACTTTTTGCTGGTGTCTCTGTTTGCCCATAGTCATAAAGTATATAGCAGCTATTGTAGTTCAAGCTTATCTTGGTATGTTCCAGGCTGTAGAGATGTTCCTGCCCGGTCTGTATCCTCCTGGCACACACTGTTCTCAGACTGTCTGTGCTAAAGGCTCTTGACTATCTGTGACAAAGGCTTCTGAGTACCAAAGGACCTACCTGGGACCTTCTTTTGGTTCAAGTCCATAGGGAACTGGAGCAGCAACCTGAGGGTAAATCTCAGCCTATGAAAGAAAGAGTGGGGGATTTTTTTTTTGAGTAAACAGTGCTGAGAAGTGGTGGCCCCCATTTCCCAGAGGCTTCTGAGCTCACTTGCTAAATAAGCCACTAGGGCATCCTTTTTTCTGACTTCAAATTAAAATTATGACGTTGCTACTTTCCCTGAGCAGGTAAGACATGGCTATTGAAACCCTGAAGCAGTTGCTGTAGTGACCTACAGGAGCTAAGTCACCCCAAGGAAATAAGGAAACATCATCGCTATTAGTTAGGTCTAATGGTCGCAGTAGTGAAGCTGTTAACACTTCCTTGAATTAGAAGGTAGGAAGGGCATGAGTCCCTCGCCTGAGATTCCAATCTACTGAGCCACAACAGTTTTGGGGAGTGCTAGGTTATGTGGGAAACAGGTTAATAGGCAGTTAGAACTCTTCAGTAGTGCGACAGCCTGCCGAACATGCTGGAGGCGGGACTTCCTGGAGCTAGACCTGCCTTTCAGTCACACATGCTCCTGTAAGTAACTGGCTTTCCAACCTGGACTTGTGCCGAGCCTTGATTCAATCAGCTGGTGCCCTCTCTATTTGAGTAGACATTTTAAAGACCTCTCCCCAGGAAAAGCCACACAACAGAAACAGTGTTAACCCCGCTCTGCTCACTAGCCATTACTTCATTTACCCACTCTGTGATGAACTGGGTAAGAGGCTCTGTGACATCTTCATAGCAAGGGATGAGGTTTGGCAGGCACGCAAACCCTAGGCTCTCCCTGGCTTCTTTATGTCATGATTGCCTGACTTGATTCAACTAATATTCTCATTGGTGAAAAGATGACATTCTCTTATTTATACTTTCAATTTACAGACTGGAACAGGTATGGGTGCGGTTCTGTTTCACGTTGTTTCTGGTATGTGACTTACTCATGACCACCCATAGGAGTTCATAAGTCCAGCTAAGGATAAGTAACTCAGGAATAGCAGGTAATGATAACACAAATAAAGTCTTTCATAACTGCTCTCTGCAGAATAGACAGACATATCTGTGTCTTTTCTCGACAGTAGAATTCATTGAATAATAGTAAATTCACAAGCTGTGTCAGTTTGGATGGCTACAATTCATTAAAGAATCAAGATTTCCCTTGAAACCTGGCTCTTGGTCATCACAGATTCCTTTATTACAATCTTAATTATGAATTAGCTATCTGTCTGTTTTACAGAATGGCCACAAAAGAGCTAAATAGGTCACATGTTCAAAGAGGCCTTAACAGTGGCAGAGGCAGGCAGGGTGTGAGGTCCCAGTGACAGGCAAATGGATGGGTGATGGACAGATGTTTGGCAGGATGGCATTTGAGGCAGAGCCAAGAAGAGCACTCAGATGAGGCTCTATGGATAGCCAGAAATCCTCCATCAATTTTAAGTGCGCGCACACACACACACACACACACACACCATGAAGTCAGGTGGCAGGGTGGAGGGAACATCATCATTATAGTTTTAGGTTTCCTTTTTAAAAGGACTTACTTTTATTATTTTAAGATATATATATATATATATATATATATATATATATATATATATATATATCTGTGTAGGGGTCTGTGCGCATGAATATAGCTGCCCACGAAGGCCAGAGATATCAGATCCCTTGAAGCTGGACAAATAGGTGCTTGTGAGTCACCTGATATGGCTGCTGGGAACCAAACTCGGGTCCTCTGCAATTTCAGTATACACTCTTACATGTCGAGGCCTCGCTCAGGCCCTGAAATGGTTTTGTAAAAACTGGATTTGAGTTTAGAGAGAATCTGCTATCAGACTCAAGTTTTCCAGGATAGAGGACTGCACCGGGGACACACTGGTTAGCAATACAGACAGAATTATCCTTTAAAGGGAAAAGCACCCCTGAGAGCAGGAGTGAGCTAGTGAGCTGAGGGGGGAAGGCCAAAAGGCATTGGACCATGAGGTCCTTAGTCCTTCACAGGATACTTAGAGAGCATCATCACCTTTGCTGTTTTTACATTGCAGGGTTTTCTTGAGCATGCGCTGTTCCCTACATGAAACCTAGATGAGGAAGGGCTTCCAGTCTTTCTCTACCAACTGGCTTCTTTCATACGTTAATCTTGATGTTCCAGTCTCCAGTCCCCACTCCCTTCCTTCCAGGTTCCATGCCTATGGCTGTTGTATTGTTCAAGTCTTGTTTAGGTATCCATATTGTTGAGGAGCATGGGTGCAGCTTTCCTGTCATTTCTAGGACACAAAACCTCACAGCGGATTTCCTTGTTCTCTGGCTCTTGCAATCCTCCCAACTCTACTTCCCGGATGTTCCCTACGTTTTAGGTGGAGGTGTTGTACTGTTGAGACCGGACACCTCATGAGTACTTGTTGTCTGCCTTTGGTCAGTTGGGGGTTTCCTGTAATAGCTTTTATCTGTTGCAAGCAGACTTTTTTTTTTTTTTTTTGATGAGGGGTGAAGCTACACTGTGGATATAAATATCAATACTCAGAATGCAGGTGGAACTTACCCTGCTTTAGTAAATGGTGGTTGTGTGTTCTCCTTTCAGATCCATGACCTCCCTAGCCTTGAGTAGCTGGCTAGGTTTCCAGTATCCATTAGAGATGTTGGTTTCTACCAAGATATGAGAGCCACTATTTGTATCCTTAAGGGTGATTGTGTCATATCGGTCGTTGTTGTTGCTCATAGGCAACAGAGCCGGACAGGGCTACAAGTTCTTTCCCTCCCTTGGAAGCTTGCATAGCACCTTCTGGTATCCTGAAATTTAATCCTCAGGGGGCGACTTTCAGGTCAGATCCAGCACAGATCCTCTGTAGCCTTCCTTCATAAGGCACGGTGTCTTCAGTCATAGGGACTTAATCTTCAGCCCTCAGAGGCAACCAAGAGCAACAATAGGTTATATTATTTTGGGAATCTCTTGAACTCCCTTGACCAAAAACTCAAAAGGGGGCTTCTCATTTCTGATTTTAGATTTTTCAATTAGATAGTCTATGACTCTTGGGAGAGCCTTGTCAGCCAAAGTGGGGTAGCTTCATTTAAATCATATATGTATAACCATATGCCTATTTTTATGTCTGTATGTACATACAGATTTATGTGTAATTTTAGAAATTCTTTTCTGTATTGAAATCAAGAATCTCTGTGCTGGATGTGGTAATGCATGCCTTTAATTCCAGTGCTTGAGAGGTAAAGGATCTCTGAGTTTGACGCCAGCCCGGACTGCATAGGGAGAGTGCAGGCTGGTCTACAAAGGTAGATACTTAGTAATCTACCCTTGTGCATACATCAGGGAAAGAAAGGGTATTATAATACTTACTGAATGATTTTTAAATAAGAAATTTACATAAAAGTCAGTGACTTATTTAACTTTTCCTTAAAACTATTGTGAAATCAAAAATAAGTATTCTAGGTTCTCTGTAGCTTTCGTTCTCTCCCCACTCTTGGAGTGCCCAGTACAGTCACATTTCACTAGGCAAGCAGTTGCAAAGTTCCCTTAATGTTCTCCTGTAAACAGGGACTGCTCGTTCATTTCCCGGCGGCCATGACTGGAGGAATCAATCACACAGAAGCTATATTAACTACAACACTGTTTGACCAATGGCTCAGGTTTCTTATTAACTAACTCTTATATATAAATTAGCCCATTTCTGTTAATCTGTGTATTGCCACGAGACTGTGGCTTACCTCAGGTTCTGACTAGCATCTTTCTCCTCTGGCAGCTACGTGGCATCTCCTTGACTCGGCTTACTCTCTCTCTATTTCCAGCCTGGATTTACTCTCCTAAGCCATTGGCCAAAATGCATTATTCATTAACCAATAAAACAAAACTTACACAGAAGGACGTCCCACATCATTCTCCTACTGTGGACGAGGCTATGTGCCTCTTTAACCAGCTCGTTAACACTAAAATGTGAATAACTGATAAGACCTTCTTCCTTCACCTTTGAAAATTTGCACTGTGGACCAGTGCTGTGTTCTGAGATGTCTCTGGGTGTTTAATCACTCATTAGGCAGCTTAGAATTGTTGGTTTGAACAAGTCACTTTCCCTTTTTAACTTCTTTTTGAATTATTGATTTTATTTTTTGAGACTGTAATTGAATTACATCATTTCTCCCATCCCTTTCCTCCCTCCAAACTTTCTCATTTACCATTCCTTGTTCCTTTTCAGATTTAGAACTTTTTAAACCAATAATTGCTGTTACAAATATTATGAGGTGATATAAATATATATTTTGAAGTACATACAACAATCTTCTTCTCAGTCTATATAATGTTACACAGATGTATGTTTTCAGGGATGATCATTTGATATTGGATAACCAATTGGTGTGCTCTTCCTTGGGGAAGCATATTTCTCCTGGGCTCGTGTTGTTTAGTTGCCTGTAGTCCTTTGTGTAGGGTTGAACCTTATGGATCTTCCCCTGTCTACATGAGCATGTCTGCTGTTGCTGTCATGTTTAGGCAGTCATGTTCTGGGTACAGGTTCTGTCCTCACTGGTAGACAACCTCACTGCAGAATCCCTGATCCTTGGGCTCTTATGATCTTTTTGCTCCCTCATCCACGGTGATTATAATAGAGTCTTAGGTACAAGAGTTATGCTATGGATGTATCAGTTGGAACTGGGCTGCACAACTGTGCATTTAGATTGGTTGTGGCTTTCTTTCTGTTGCAAAAAGAATTTCCTTGATGTAGGGTGAGGACTACACTTAGCTGTGGTTCTCAAGACAGAGATTTTGAATGTGTTTAGTGATGCTGCTGGTTTAGTAAAGTGGCAGTGGTGGGTTCTCCTCCAAGATCCATAACTTCCCTAGCCTTGGGTAATTGGCTAGGTTTCCAGTACCAGGTATGGCTTCCCTCTGGTAGAACAGGTCTTCAGTTCAAATAGAGAACTTAGGATTACCACCAAGGTATGCACGCCAATACTGCACCCTTAGTGTACCTATGCCATGCTGGTTCACAGACGCCATAGCTGGGTAGGACTGTTGGTTGCTGCCTTCGTTGAAAAGATTTTATGGTATCTTCTGGCATCATTGCAGAGGTGGGGGGGTAGAGAAGCAAGAGACAGGGAATAGTTAGGAGGGGACTTTAAATTTCTACCTCCTGTTCTGCTTTCTTTATATTTCTTATAAGCATGAATTATTTTTTTATAATATAAAAAGCGACTATATACCTTTATATGCAACATGGCTATGATATAGCACTGAGTACTCTGATTTAGGCTTACAATATTTTATGTGCAGCCTCATAACTTAATTCCTAACCTAAGATTTGTAATATTGAGCCATTTTAACCAGAGTTGGATAATATTCATATCTTATTTATGCTCAGTAATAGAAAAGATAAAAGAAAGAGGGGAAAAAAATCACAGGAAACTGTTGTAAAATGTAAAAGGTCTTCAAAAGACACACACACACACTTGCTGTTTTTAGATGCTAAGTCCAGGAAATCCTGTCAGAATAGGTTCATATACTTGTAAGCTTCACTGGGATCAAAGCTTTGATGTCACTGTTCTCTTAAAAAGAGTTTCATTTTTCTCAGAAGACAATGGAAGAAAAAGATTGCTTTTCTTCAAAGCCAGTAGCTATTGCATAATATTTTCCTCTAACCACTGTGGAATAAAGTGGGACGGAATTTCCTAATTTCCTTTCAGTTGTCTGTATGTGGAAATGCATTGCAAGTAGTGGAATGTGATCTATTAACAAGCAAATCAGTTCAATAACACACTAAGGTTCACACATTTGTGACTACAGCTCCCAGAGTTAATGTCAGTACTAAAGTGAAGGAAGTTGGTTGTTCTTCTATATTATACTTCCAATTAAGGGACTCATGCACTGATTCATTCAATATTCATTCATTATTGATGTGGATACATTTGCAAAACCTACGTGATGTACCCTTGGTAAAGTCCTGGGAAACATGACCTCTGGATAGTGCTAAACTCGGACGAAACTTCTAAATAAAGCGTTCCTATCTCCGATGTTTGCCAAAATAATGAATCACAGTGGGGCTGCTGTCCGTTCTAGCAGCTGGTGATGTGTGTTCACTTTCCCCAATGTTAAAGCGCGTGGCTGGAGTCATTATCACCCAAACTCCTGCAGCTTTGTGGCACATACCACAATTTATATGCTATGGTTTTCTCAGGAAGACTCTGACAGACACTCATCACTGACTCAGTAAAAGCTTGTCAGACCATGAATAAAATACACATGCTCCCTACTTTGCATTCCCTCTTGACCTTTCTATTAAAGCTTTGTCCACGTCCCCTGGCATGCCAACATGGAGCTGGCAGGAAGATTTATTGAGACATTGGCAGATGTGCTAAAAAGCATTTAGACTTCGAAGTACGTCACCACCTTTCCTGCCCACACAAGTTTTCCTTTGTGCCTATTCATATTAATTGAACATGGGACTACTTACTGGAACATTTTATAAAAGTTAAACTTTACATATTAATTTGTAGAAATGTTTTAAGATGCAAAAAAAATCAAAGAACAAAATTTTAAAAAAGCAAAGCAATACTTTATTCGACAGCCTTAAAATGGGCATTAATATTTTTTTTAACCAAAAAAAGACACTTTTACTTCCCTATTATTCGCTTACTTTTTACTCAAGATTAGTCTTAGAACTCATGGCAGAGTCTTGTCTCAGCCTCTGTAGTAGATTACAAGTGTCAACTATTACAGATGGCTCCACGTAGACAACTTTGCATCCTGCTTTCTTCATATCATATGTTGGCAAGTTATTTATACTAGATTATAACAAAAGTTGTTTATACTAGACTATGATTAAAATCTAGACCTGACAGCGGATGCCTACATTCTCGCACTAGTGGGGCTCTGAGGGAGGGGTGTAGGCTGTGGGGAGGGAGCAGGTAGGTAGGAAGAACAAGAACTCAGTACCCAGCTTTGACTTCTTAGCAGGTTTGAGGCAGCCTGAGCTACACAGACCCTGTTTCAACAAACATAAAACAGTAAAGCCAAACCTAATCAGAAAGCCTCATTGATTTTTCCTCCATAAAATGCTACATCAATACAAAGTCCATGTTCTGTTGCTGTTCCCCAGCCTCTGCTCGCCAGTCTGAGGCACTGCCAAGGAAGACTGAGGAATTCTTTCAGAACGTGATTCCTCAGTGTCCAAACTGCCCATCTTGTTTGTTGCACTGAGACAGGGTTTCCCATTTTCTAGTTACTCTCAGATTAAAAGGCTCATTGAGAATTTACCATGGGTGATGACAATCCCGAGCAAGGATATTTGAAGATCTGCAGAGGAGTAAGCTCAAATGTTACTTTACATTTCCAAAGCCTTTATCCACCATTGCGAGAAGCCTGCCATTTTGTGGAATCTGTATAAACAAATTAAAGAACCTTTCTTCTTTAGCTCCTTGCAAGATTAAGAATTTACTGAACCAGTAGTAAAAGGGCTGTATTCCAGTTGTAGGGATTTGGGGTTAGAAACAAAATAGCTGATGGATTCTAAAGTCACGAAAGACAGAAGAATCCAATTCCATGCATTTTACGTGAAATACCAAGCCAGTTCTTTCCATCACTGTAAAGCAACAGAGTGATGGTTTGAGAATGAGATGCCCTTTTGGCGATAGTGTGGTGATTCAGACATGGATGTCAACATAGAAACAGTTGGCCCAGTGGGATCCCCAACACGGCAGTTGTCTGGTATCCTGTTCCACACTCGCAGCAGGGCATTCCCTTGCATCCTATATTTAAACTTGGCACCTGCTGGGAAATACCCTGGCAGGGTTTTGGAATCAGCATCACAGCTGCTAATTTCCATAACTTGTTTTAGTTACCGGACACTGCTGTCAGCCAGAGAGGGGAGGACCATATGGATGAACACTAGAGAATTTCAGAGAGATTTCACGTCAGGCCACTTGGCTTAGATTAAACACGATTCACTTCTTCAGTCCTGTGCTATAAGCATAGCCCTATGCAAACAGCCTAAAATAGAGCCCTCTTTATTGACAGTCTGTCAACAGAGCTCTCCTACGGCAGAGATTTTCCATTTTCCAGACACACAGTGCTGAACAAGACAAATGATAGCCTTGCTCTCTTCAGTATATAATGAAGAACCAACTTCCTTCTTTTCCTACTAAACTAAGGTTGTAAAGTGGAAAATATGGGTCCTCATGTGTTGATCTAGCAGAGGAGAACAGCCAGCACGTACGGAAATAAATAAAAAGGAAAACATTAGAATATGACAAATGCATTGCAAAAATTGAAACCCAGCTCTAGGGAGTAATCCAGTGGTTATTGTATACTGACAGTTAAGATCTTTCTTTTCTTAATTTTTTTATGTTTGTGTGTGCATGCATATGTGTGTGCGTGTGTGTCCATATATGTGCAGGTATCCATGGAGGACAGAAGAGGATGGTAGACCCTTTTGAGAACTGAACTTGGGTCCTTTGGAAGAGTAGAGTAAGGGATAAGATTGTAGTTGGAAGCAGCATTCAGGACCAGTGTCCAACACTTGGTCCTGCTGGGAAATTGCAGAAGGTGTGGTTGCTTGGTTACCATCAAGGATACTGTATGGAGAGGCAAGTGCAGGGCAACTCAAAGTTGTTTAGGCCAAAGCGAGACATTCATGTTTATCCCAAATGTAAGAATGTGTGTTTAATTCCTCTGCCCCTTGCCTGCTGGGTGCCAGGCCTTGTGCATAATTCTGAAATACACAGTTGTATCAGACATTTTATCTTAAAGGAGGTCCTAGTCTAAGGGGTGGCTTCTTTTAGCATCTTTTCTTTTCTACTCTGGACAATGGCAATACTCTGAACAACTGCCAGGGGTGTGGATCTTTAGAGTTTCTTAACAAATTGTAGCTCTATTGTCACCATTACTACCCACCCGAGCATCCCTGGAGCTCCCTGCACAACTTGTAGGCAGCTTGGCACATGGGAAAATTGTTGATGATGAATAAAGCCACTATCAATATTCATGTGCAGTTTCCTATGATTATTTTTCACAGAAAAAGCTTAGTAATAAGCATCTAAGAATGGAAATCCTATGTATTAAGTATTTGCTGATAATGTGTCAATCTCTTTTCTAAGGTTTTTCTATTTTCACTAAGTTTATATGTGTTCTAGTTTATTCAGTTCCTTGTAGTTCCTGATATTGTTATCCTTAGTTATTTTTTTAGCCATTTTAGCTATGTAGTATTTCTTTTTCTTCCCTGTATTTCCATAGCCCTGTTGACCTATGATGCAGCTCTCACCCACACTTACTTCTCACCTGGGGACGCGGTGAAACATCTGATCACATCTTTTGCTCATTTTTAAAAACTAGGTTGTTATTTTGCATTGAGATTTCGTCACATATTCTAGATGTAAGATCTTTATTAGATAAATGTTTTGTAACGGTTTTGTCCCAAAAGTCAGTTTGTGTTTTTCATAGTGTCAGAACATTGTGAATTTTAGTAGTCTAATTTGTCAGTTTAGTTTTGTGGAATGCAACTTACAATTATAATTAGTTAGGGAATGTTTAAAACACATTTTTTAGCTTAAAACAATACTTAATTTTTAATTTTTTTTTTTGAGACAGAATCTTATGTAGCCTTGATTGTTCTTAAACTTGCTATTTTGCCAAGGTCATTCTTCAATGGCCTGATCTTCCTATCTTCCTTCACCTTGCAAGCACTGAAATTTCAGGCATGCATCATTATATCTGACTTAAAAATTTTGTTTGAATGTGTGTGTGTGTGTATGTGTGTGTGTGTCATCAACTTGCTCATCTCTATCCTGTGATGTCTGTAGACTTAGCTGGAATGGCTTAATATGTTTGATCTGGCTGAGATGGCTCAACCGGGAACCTATGTTTTAGGACTCAAGTTTTCTTCCATTTACTCTCTTCCCACAGGTCTCTTGTGTTGGGGTCACAAAGGTCCTTATACTCACAGAGAAGCACAAGAGAACCGGGAATGTTAATCATGCAGGGGTGTCTCCTCAGTGGATAAGATAAAATCAAATACCTACATTCCATCCAGAAAGCTGAGAGTGGATTTTGTTAATGACCCCGTGACCTTTTTGCTATCTGTGGAGGCAGACCTCACCCATCTCTTACTATAGAGGCAGGCCGCACCTAAATTCCCCAGAGTAATTATCCCAGACTCTTCCCCTCCCTAGACCATTCTTAGGGTAGAAGTTCTTGTGGCCTGCTGACCTCTGTGCTGTCAGTCAGACACCACGCTGGATTCTAGGCCTTTTAGCAGAACCCACCCTCATGGTCACAAGTACTCTGTAAAAGTCTCTAGGTCATCACACCATGAGCTTTATTGAACATCTGGAATTGTACTGATTGTACTGATTGTTCCCTGGAAGCCTTTTCCCAACTTGTACTGTATTTTAAATATGCTAACAATGAGCCGCCTGACATTAGACTCCCAAAGTTTCTATTCTTATCTCTTCAGGGTTTGCACGGATTTCTCACTCTTGGGCTTTCTCACAGCATTTTGTCTCAGACTAGAAAAATCTTCTACAGATAGTCAATTTTCAGCTAGCATTTTTTCTTTTTTATTGATTTTATTGAGCTCTACATTTTTCTCTGCTCCCCTCCCTTCCTCTCCCGTCCCCTTCAACCCTCTCCCATGGTCCCCATGCTCCCAGTTTACTCAGGAGACCTTGTCTTTTTATACTTCCCATGTAGATTAGATCCATGTATGTCTCGCTTAGGGTTCTCATTGTTGTCTAGGTTCTCTGGGATTATGAATTGTAGGCTGGTTTTCTTTGCTTTATGTCTAAAAATCACTTAAGAGTGATTGTTACTAAGTGGAAATGTAGTGGCAGAGTTGACAGATCATTGATTAGTTAATTAACTAATGAAATTTTAACAAGTCCATATATGTATATATTAATCATATTTGTTTTATTTCCCCCACCCCCTCCAATTGAACCTTTCTTTTTTTCTGACTGGCTCACCTTCTACTTCTGATTATTGGTTAAAAGTACAATGAATTAAAAGAAATTCAAACATGTTTAAATTGTCATTTGACAAACAAACATGACTAAAGCTCATTCTGGTCTACGGAAAACAGCTGTCAACTTCTGCACCAAGACCTTCAGCCAAACCTTTGCAGCAGCAAGGCCTCTTATTGAGGTTGGCTCATCATACCGTGAGTCATTTCATTGCAGAAAAATGTATTCATTCCCCATAGGCACATATACATAACAGTGTTGCACAGATGGACCAAAATCTCAGTGAGCTTCCAGTGAAGATGTTTGGGCCTTAGCAATTGCACTGGTATTTGAGAAGACTCTGAATCCGTTATTGTAATGAAGTGTGGAGTGGACAGGAAGTGAGAACTCTGAATGGACTCACCCATCAGGATCCTCCGAGAACATTAAAAGTTTATGAAAAAAAAAGAGGAATTAAACACATTTCTCAACATGAACTGTTTATTCTCACAGAGATTATTAAAAAACATGTCGTAGTTTATGACAGCCACTTACCTAGAGTAATAAAAAATTTCATTCATTTTGGAAAGCACTAAAAAAGAACAAATAAACAGGCATTCTTTATTTAGACAAACTGGGCCCACACAGCAGGGAGCATCTAGTGAAAAGAGCCTGTGAAAAATACTAGGAATGGATTGACTACTGGGTGGTATTGCTCTGATGTGTTGTATATGTGTGGGTGTTCTGTACGAATGTGTGTGTGCATGTGCACATGCTGTGTGTGTTGTAGGCATGTGTATGCATGTGCATGCTGATGTGCTCACCTGTGCACACACACAAAGAGGTAGAGTTTAACTTTGGGTATCACTATCACACTCCAGTGTTTTCATCGGCGAAATGGTCTCTCCGTTTGGCAGTTACTCAGATGACAGTTTGTGCAGTGAGAGTGTGAGTTCCTTCGGAGCGGATCTTTTGGTGTAGCTGTGTAACTCCTGGCACATAGCAGATGAGTAGAAATGAGTTAGCCTTTAGGTTGAAAAACTAAAGCATGAGAGGGTGCATAACTGTATTAAAAAGATTCTGAAAACATTAAAAACACCTTAGTACTATTTACTTGTCACACATGACCAAAGCAGATCATAAATCACTAGTACCCTATTCTCCCTTAGCTCTAAATTTCCCAGTTCTCATTTGAGGTCCCATTATCTCTTTTTGTTTCTATTAGCCCCCAATATGGAGTTTTTTTATATAGTTACTGATTAAGCCTTTCTTATGAAGATCCTATTATGAGTTTATTTACAGAATATTGAGCAGGACGTCATAATGAAGTCTGCTATCTTAAAATATATACCTTTTGTTTTTTCTCAAGATTATAAAGCCATGTTGGGCAGTGGTAGCACACACCTTTAATCCTAGCACTCAGGAGGCAGAGGTAGGCAGATCTCTGTGGGTTTGAGGCCAGACTTGTCTACAGAGCGAGTTCCAGGACAGTGACAGTTAAGGCTGTTACACAGAGAAACCCTGTCTTGAAAAACAAACAAACAAACACCAAAACCCACAAACTACAAAAAAATGAGGAGCCAGCTGTCTTTGGTTTTGACATGTTTTGTGTTTGACAATGGATTCTTCTGAGTATAGCAGTTGAATGAAAGGCTTTCGTTTATTAGACAAAACACTTCTAACACTTTAACCCTGGACAGGAGAATGAAAGGCAGTCTTAATTAATTGCTGGCATCTGGTCCCTTGGCCATGGTTGCTGAACGATTTACATGGTGTTCTGTCAGATGCCGCTGAACAAAGCTTCGCTGGCTATGGGTATTCATCAAAAGCAGTTGTGGGCTTAGGAGCTTGTATTCTCAAGGAAAACACAGTCTAGTCCAAACAAATGAAACTCCTAATTTAATAGATTCTAGACTTTCGACTCAAATGATCTTTTTTTTCTAATCTCTTTGATCATATTTATCCTCTTTGGAAACTTGGCCTATCTGTTTTAATGCCAAATTCAAACCATCTTTTAATATTCAGCATCCTTTGCTTGGTGTCCATGTCTAAATAACTCCCCTGTTTCTCATTTCCCATCATTTCAAGTCTAACAAGTCTTCCTGTGTCCTTCAGAGATAATTTGTCAGAGAGGATGCTCTAGAGCCCAGTACTTTCCTGAGAATGGTCCAAAGGGCTGCTTTTAAAATAGCTCATGTTTCGTAAAAGGAATTGCATCTACAACTTTTTGTTACCTTCTTTGGAAGGTCTAGACATGGCTTTCAAACTTGATCTTTAAATAACAGGTTCCAGAACACTGGAAAGAGGAGAAAAACAGTCAGCTAGATTGCTATATCCATTCACATGTATTTATTTGGGCACAGAAAAGTCATTGATGAATTGGCCGGATACACTTCTGTTCTTTTTATAACATGCAGTCACATACTACATTCTGCCATGCAGAGGTAGAAAGCAGAACGGAACAGAGTTCATGCTCTCACTGTCTAAAAGTCAGACAAATGAAGCCATGGCCATCATATGGCATGGTATATCCATGCTGCTGTTCCAATCCAGACTGTCTCATTGTCTGTTCTAACAGAACTATATAAAGAGAGGATGTGCAACCTGAAAGATGAGCAGCATTAAGAGGTGAAAGAGGTGACTATGAAAAGAGAATTCCAGATGGATCTGTGAGTGAGACAGAGCCCTGGACAGCGTTGCAACCTGATTAGACCCTTTGTGAGATCACTGAGTGACCAGGTTGAAACTGGGTGTACCATGCGCTCACTACAACGGAGCATCGTCTCAACTGGTCTATCCCTAAATTGATTACCTCTGAAGAACGTGGGAAAAGGTTTATTAAAAATTATGATGAAGAGAGGACTGGGGACGAGTTAGGGATACCTTGAAAATCATGCTGAGGATACTAGGAGTGACTGCAATGCCATATGTTACAATAATAGTCAGTAGTACTGTTTGTCAATGAAACACCGACATTTTCTTGAGGTAATGCTTTAGTTAAGAGATTTTAAAATATGAATCCTGAATCAGTTATATCCAGACAACTGTATATTGCAAGGGACTTTTCAATTAAGCCAAGGAGACTGATCTTCAGAAATGAGAAATATAACCATATCTCTCATTTTAACCTTCTCCGAGCCATCTTGATTGTTTTAAATTGACAAATACATAGGTTCCTAGTAGGGCTGTAATCATTTATTTCTTGGTGATGTATTGCTCTGGAGCCAATGTGTGTCCTGATTAACTACTCACATTTAAAGTTTGTTGCTGTTCCTCCCACCTCAGTTTTGACCATAAAGCACAAGAACCCCTGTCTATAGTGCTAAGCCCAGACAAGTTAGCTTGGTAAAAAGGAGACAGATGGGGCTCTCGTGAGTTAGGGAAATACTGTCTTGGAATAGAGGATGGAAAGGTCATGAACATAGGCTTTGCAATTGTTGTATTGACTATCATGTGGCTTGACAAATAATAAATTCTAGTTTCATCGACCTGGAAAATGAAGGGATTGGATCAGATACTCTTAAAATTGCTCTCGCTAAGCTTTCTATGCTCCCCATGGTTATAAAAATGAGAGCTGTGCCTGGGGATGGTGGTGCACGCCTTTAATTCCAGCACTTGGGAGGCAGAAGCAGGCCAATCTCTGAGTTTGAAGCCAGTTTGATCTACAAAGTAATTTTCAGGACAGGTAGGACTGTTACACAGATAAACCCTGTCTTGAATAATAATAATAATAATAATAAGTAAAGAAAGGAAATGAGAGCTGTGGTCTGTAGGTTGCTCTCAGGCTCAGCACCTTCTTTCCTCAGCCTTCTAGTTCTGGGATAATGGATGTGCACCACCATGACCAGCTCTTTTTCAGTGACACCATGCTCCCATTAGGTCCATGCACATTCAGGCATTCTCTTTGGTGCCCCCTGTTAATGTCCCTAATAAGCAATATTTTTTCCTCCTGGAATTCACTATGTAGTCCAGGCTGACCTCGAACTCACAGAGATTGAAGGCATGCACTACTACGCCAGGCTTCTAATCAGCAATTTCTTAATTCTCCTGGTTTTCTCTTATGGGATTCTTACTTTGTAAATCTAGTACCACAGTATTTATTGTTTGGGGTATTTTAGTAATCTCTTAATGGGTACAATTTTTGTCTATGAGCTCTTGAAAGACAACTGGAGGAGAAATCTGAGGCAGACTGAAGCAGTTTTCTCTGCAACTTTCTGTTGCCTGCAGAGTAACTCACACTTCTTGGCATGGAATTTAGAAATTCTACAACGTTCTCCAGTCAGCTCTGCAGTCTCATACCTAACACACCAGCTGCATGCCATTGCTGCAGCCACGTGGGTTCACCAAATGTCTTCCAAATTTCTGAGACTTCTGAGACTCTCGTTTCTTCCCTAAGCTAGGCAAGTTTGAACTTTCCACCTACTAGATTTTCAGGACTCTTAAAAAGCTGCCTCCCTTCCTGTAGCCACCTTATGCTGTCTCTCATTAAATGCTCATGTTTTAAACATTCAAAAAGTTTCTTTTTCATGCCACTTAGGAAAAACAGGTTCCTATTGATGATAATATTTTGAAATTACTCAATAAATGGTTGCTAATCTTTATTCTTTGAGTAAAAGAATACACGGTTACAAACAGAACTGCGATCTAGGTAGAGGAGCAAATATTGAAATAGAAAGTTTTGAAGAAAAAGAAAACTATTTTGATTTTGTAGTTTGCCCCCAGGTCAACCGTTTTTGAGTAGAATCAATGTTTTTTTTTTTTTTACCTTGGCGGCATATGTTTATGTCACAAAACTACTGAGTGGACCACATCAAAACTATCGCATACATATTTTATGTGTGTACCATAAGTAACAAACACGTATCTTTCAAGTATCTCTTGCTTTGTGGGTGTTTTGCAATGCTTGGTTTAATACTGTCTATTTCCTTAGTAATAAAGCAGCCTAGTCTTTGTTCAAGTTCCTAGCATAGAGCTCCTAAAGCCCCTAGGATTTCTGGAGTGATAGGAATATTTATGATTCCAAAGTGCTGCCATAACTCCTGTGCTTATTTTAATGATGTAATTTTTGGTGGATCCCTGGAATGAATGGGGACCATTCCCCAACAAGACCCATTACAGGATAAGAGTGTTGAAGCATTAGGCCTGTAGAATCTCCAGAGATGAGTTCAACTGTGTGGCCCAGCATGCCCACCTTGGTAAATGATTAAATCAAGCATAAGATCCTAGGAAAAATCTAACACCCCTTTATAGAGAAAATATTATCATAAATATTGCACTTTCCTAAGTTCTATGAGTTAGTCTAGAGAATTTTCATAAGTGACAGAAGCATCCAGACTTGTAGTTAGGAATGCAGGTGACAACTGAGTGACAAATTTGGCAGAAGACTAGGACCTTGGCCTCTGGAGTCTGCACTACTTCTGGGTGGTTAGTACTTGAAATGCATTTCAGTGCACTAGTTGGGGTTGAAACCAAATAAAGTCAAAGAATGGAGGCCATTTGATGATAGCAAATTCAGTGGTTTTCAGTGGAAGTCTTTAATGTCATCTAAAAGCAAATGGGATCAACACTGTTTAAAAACAAACAAACAAACAAACAAACAAACAAACAAACAAAAAAGGCCTTGCCAAACAAGAGGATCCAGTGTTTAAAGTATCAAGCTTTTCCTCCTCCTCTTCTTCTTCTTATTTAGATAAGTTTGCATTCTGAAACCCAGGCTGTCCTGAAACTCATTCTGGAACCCAGTCCTGCCCTTGAACTCACAAGCAATTCTTCTGCCTTAGCCTCCTAAGTGCTCTTGAGATTACAGGCATGCGCCCACAATGCCCAGCTTGCATCTTCTTTATTATACATGTTTAGGAAATTACTTTGTTGGCATTCAAGATTAATGAACCTTTCTATCTACATTCTTTGTTTTGAAAATCAATAGCTTGCTTATTTCCATTCAGTATTTCCCTTCTCTCTTAGTGTAGAAATGGTCGGCTATGCACTTGCAGAAAGACACATTGCTTCCCATGGAGATGAGCTTCCATCATTTTTGCTGAGCAGAGAGGGAGAAGCATTGTGATTACATAGTTCTGCTCAAACTAAGACTATCAGAAAGCTGCCTAGATTTTCACATGAGCACCTACGATATCTCCTGTTCTCATTTTGCCCTGGATAGTACAGTTGATCATTTGTTATCAAAATTGGCTTTTTATCTCTTTGCAGCAAAGCTTGATGGCATCTGACTTTATCTGCTTGTAGGATGGTCGCATAGCTTCTTTTCAGCAAGTATCTAATCCTCCTTTCATTTTATCATCCTGATTTCTATTTCAAGTTTGCTTTTACAGCATATTCAGTGTACTGATTTTTGGATGCCCGTACCTTCAGTACTGCAAGGTCACTATTCCATCACTGTGTGCTTTCTTCCTAGCAGCGAGGGTTTTTTTTTTTTGTTTTTTTTTTTTGTTTTTTTTTTGACATCAAAAGCAATCATTTAAGAAATGTCAGATCAACCAATTAAATGTTTGTCTGCAAGGTCTCTTAACCCAATGTCCTTTCTTTTACTTTTATTCTATTACTCGTGGGAAGAAAATTCGCTTAGCTTTGTCTTAACCTTGTATTTTGCTCATCACTTAATACTTATTGAACTTCTTTCTACTGGATGAATAGTTCTATTCTTTGGAAATAAGTGGCAAATCTTTGCCCTCAGTGATTGGAACAAAAAGAGAAGTAACAAAATACATCTGCAGATGTGCCTGGGGAAATCTCGTTTCTTTATAGAGGTCTATTTAGTTTTTCAGCTAATGTGTCTTTCTTTGGCCCATATGACTAGCTAAAAAGAAAGGGTAAGTTTCACATGATGCAGTTGCTTCTTCAGGTGAGATCTGTGAGTTTTGGTTTGAGGGTCCTATAGTGCCTAGTGTGGCAGGACAAGGCATAAAACCCTGTCCATCTTCTGTGGATTTACAAGCAGCAAAGTAACTTTTCAGTTTAAACTCAAAGCATTCCCTGGTTTGCTAAGACAGGGTTGCAAAGCTAATATTGTATGTTTTTCTACTTAAGGTTCTAATTCGGCACCGTACTGTTGTCCAATTGTTTTCTCTCCCTTTTACTCTCGTGAAGAAGAAATAAATGTCAATAATAACAAGATTCAAGTTAAAGAAAGACTGAAGACCCATAGACAACCTGATTTGTCAAAAGAATACTGTATAGAACATTATAAAAAAAAAAGCTTTCAGTTTTTTTCCGAACACAAATTCATCTCTCTCTCTCTTTTTCTTGAAACCCATACTTCTATCAGATACACAGCTATGATGATAACTGGTTTGTCTTCTCACCCCCTCCTTTTTTTGGAGATGAATAACAGAATCTATCTATCTATCTATCTATCTATCTATCTATCTATCTATCTATCTATCTATCTATCTATCTATCATCTATCTATCATCTATCTATCATCTATCTATCTATGTCAATAAGTTTCAGTCTCAGGGTCCATAGGGGGCAACAGCCATTTGAGAACTTGAGTGCTGTTCACCTGTAGCCAAATTTCTTCCAATCTTTTGAGTGTTTAAAGAGAACTTAGAACTGTAGGTTTTGATATATTTTTTTAAGCTAGTTAAACCATCTCTGTGGATGAGTTTTCAGTCTCTAATTCATGTAATTCACATGGAATCCTGACTTTTGTTTTTGTTTGCTTGTCTAAGTTCTCTCTCTTTGGTTTTTTTTTTTCCCCGTGACAAATAACACTTCCTCCCAGGGCATTCTCTGTCTCCCTAGGTCTGGGTTTGTTTCCTGATTTGAATGGTCCAGCATGTGACTGTCACCACACTGCAGTTTGCACCATACTGGGATCATCTCTGTCTTTTCATTTCTTCACTCACTTGTTTAACAAATATATAGCCAGCAGCTCTGTGTGCTGGATTGTAATGAGCATCTCTGTGTACTGTTTTGTAATGGGCATCTCTGTGTATAGGTTTGTAACGGGCATCTCTGTGTACTGGTTTGTTATGGACATCTCTGTTACTGGTTTGTAATGGACATCTCTGAGTATTGGTTTGTAATGTGCATCTCTGAGTATTGTTTTGTAATGGGCATCTCTGAGTATTGGTTTGTAATGGGCATCTCGGTGTATTGGTTTGTAATGGGCATCTCTGAGTATTGGTTTGTAATGGGCATCTCTGAGTATTGGTTTGTAATGGTCATCTCTGTGTATTGGTTTGTAATGGTCATCTCTGAGTATTGGTTTGTAATGGGTTTCTCTGTGTACTGGTTTGTAATGGGCATCTCTGAGTATTGGTTTGTAATGGGCATCTCTGTGTATTGGTGTGTAATGGGCATCTCTGAGTATTGGTTTGTAATGGGCATTTCTGTTTACTGGTGTGTAATGGGCACTACTGCTTTAGCAATCAGCACACAGAAAGCTTCCCTACGTTTTGGGGCTGGACATGAAGATAAGTAAGGAGGAGAAATAAGATACTTAGATGGTATACTATGTGGTGACTCTCTTACTCTTCTATTAGGAAGAGGAGGCAACTCCCTCTTTTACTTAGAAGCAGCAGGACAGGCAGATAGTGTTTCTCACTGAAAAAAAGAAGAAGCCAGTATCACAGCCTTCAGACTTGGTCAGCTTTCTTTTCCCTAAACTCTTGTCAGCTTCCTCCCCCATCATTAAAGTTTAGCACCATGGGCATCCTGTTTCTGCTCATGGCCTTTGAAGACTCATGGATCACTTTATGTTTTTTTTACAACCCAAGAATACATTTTTGTTCCCTTTAGATACATTGCCCTGGGCTAGACTGTGCTCAGGTTGAAATTATTTTCGAGTGTCGGTGGCCATGAGGCAGAGGAGATCCTCCAGCCACACAGGAACTTTCCCCTGAGGATGCAATAGCTTCTCCCAGAGAGAAAAAAAAAAAAAAACGGCAAGATGCACTTTTCCTTCCCTGGGAGATGGTCCTTTGTATCCAGAAGGATCTACTCATCAAGTTATCTTCTCCTCGGGTGTCCTTTTTCCACTCAAAAGAGAGGTGTGCTGTGTTTTCTAGAGAGGATCCAGGTCTGAGCTATGGCAAACTTGGCGAGAGCTCCTGGCAAGTTTTCCCGTTGTACTTTCTGGATTAGTTCTGTGAGCTGTTTGGGGACATCTGCAACTAAAGAACAATCAGTCTTTCCTGAGGGCCGGGAAAGTGCCACGTGACTTCTCTTTGTCTTGTGGTCCACTGGGTGCTTGTAGTAGCCAAACTATTCTGGGCTCTGGAGAGTCTCACAACCCAAACAACTTGCCTTTTGAGGTTTGGACATATGCTTTAAGCAATCTGCAGCCTTCCTGCATGAATTCTGCGAGTCCCTCCGTTCTGCCAGGACTGGCTGGTCGTTATTGATTCTGTATCTTTTGTTCCCCCTAGCTCAGTCTGGATTATGTCGTAAATATTAACTGAGGTAATTTATACCGAGTTCCAAGGGATCGAACCACAGAAAGTGAAACGGTTTAAGTAGCACATTTAAAGTTGCTCAGTTTGTTCAGAATCTGAACCCATTCCGTCTGACCCCCCCCTTCAATATGTCACCCTCATCTTCCAAACCAGTGACAGTTCAGGTTACTTAAAGAGCATTTCTCGTGAGCTGTACTTCAGATGTTTGGATATGGAGATGAACCCGTGTAGGCTGACATTGGGGAATATGATAGTCTCACCCCCACATTGGCATTGCTTAGAACATTGAAGCAGGTCCTAAGACTTACCTGATATCTCTGATTACACCCTAGCTTCTTTATGGTATTTTTGGTATACATTGTAAGAAGGGCCAACTGTAGAAAGTGGAGCGTCATCATCCTTGAAGATTCTACCCATTGTCCTTGCACTGTGGTGATTTATCCGATCTGCTTCGTCAACTATTAGTGCCCTTTTCTTGAACTCATGACACACATTAGCTGTGTTTCAATTGAGGAACCAAATGTGTTAGGAAAGAGGACTCATTGTTTTCAGCCCAAGGCTTGACTGACTAAGATAGCTGAACTATCCCATAGGAGGTTCCTCAGACTTCAGATTAAAAATAAGGAAATTTGAAGTTCGGAAACCAAACCAAGAATGTATTTCTTCATTTCTTGTTTTCATGACTGATTTGGGTGACAATAAAGGAAAGCTGACACATCCTGTTGCTTGTGACCCACAGTCATCCAGTTTGCCCCCCACCCCCCATCCCTAGCCTCAAGGGAAGTGGACTGCAATTGTGTGGTTATACTGTAACTCTGAGTCCAGTATCGAGAACTTGCTCCTGCGCTTCAGCTCCGGGTGTCCTGGGTGGTGTCTTGGAAACCCAGTGTGCTTTCTTTTTGGCACAGACTGTGTCCTCCTCAAAGCAGCCTCGAACTGCCCTGCTTTCTCCTTTGAACTGCAGGAGAAGGAAAGCTTTGACCAGAGGCATTGTTCAGAGATGGGACTGAGGCTATCACAGTCTTTCCATTTGTGCTGCGGAAGAATTAACTTTGAGTGTTTGTTCTAAAGCTCGAAGCCGGGCCTGTTCCACATGCTCCTGCAGCACAAGTTCCTTTGGAAAAGAGGGCACACTTCCGTTACTATCCCGCCTGGCAGAGATAAAAATAGCGAGAGTCCACATGAGAAAAGCTACTGCTGTGACTCTTACTTGTCCGTGGGTTTCTCATGTCACAAATGGTGGACAATAGTCATTAACTTTCTCTGCCATTATTGGAGCCTGCACGCACTGATTTTTCCTAAGACCGACAAAGGATGTTTGTTTTCTTTTGTTCTAGCCATTTAATCATGATGAAATTTGATAGTGAAGTTATTCTAGCTTCCAAAGGAAAATTTTGACAGGAAATGGTGAGCACTGGAATTAAGCAAGTTAGAGCGGCTGAGTTCTGAAGGAGTCATCCGCACCTCAGGCAGCCAGTGTGCTGAACCTCGGGCGGTGGTGGCGCACGCCTTTAATCCCAGCACTTGGGAGGCAGAGGCAGGCGGATCTCTGTGAGTTCGAGACCAGCCTGGTCTACAGAGCTCAGTTCCAGGACAGGCTCCAAAACCACAGAGAAACCCTGTCTCAAAAACCAAAAAAAAAAAAAAAAAAAAAAAAAGACAACCGTGATGGCCTCTTCACTATCTCCTGCAAACACGGGGAGGGCTTTTAAAAAGGGATTCTAAATAGCCAGTATATCAGGAACGCCAGCTAGTTCTCAATGTGGAATTTAATTGTTTTAAGACATGAAAATGACTCTCCCATCAGCTGAGTTCAAGAGCTGAGCCTGCGGATGCACACCCAGGAATAGCTTAATAAACACTAATAAAGCATTCAACATGCGTTATTATTTACTTCTTATATGCTTTTTCCAATAAAGAGATAATACATACAGTGGGGATTCTAACACAGTCCCATTGCAGTCAAGGCCTGTAATCATAGTATGTTGAAATTGAGTATCTAGATGTTAGATCCTGGGCTCACCCTCACCCCATTTCTGTAAACATTTTGTCAAAGCAGCAAATTTCCATTTTAACCTTTCCCACAATCTTTTATTTAGGAAGCTTTTCCCTTCCTGCTGCTCTTGTTTCTTTTTTGTCCTTAAGATCGAAATCAAAGGCACAGTTCGGGTCACTTGTCCTCGCTCAAGTGAGCTACCTTTCTGATTAGAGTATGAATATTTATTAGTTTCCAATAATATGGGATGGTTCTTTAATAGGGTCACCCTGAGGACTTATGTCACCTTCTATGCATCATATTTATTCATGCCTCTATAGTGGGCTCACCTCATCGCTTCAGATAGATAGGAGGGTCTCTGCCAGCTAACCCTTCACCCGTCATAAAATTCAACTGACCACCAGACATTAAAGCACTCAGAGTGAGGAGCCTGCCTCCCCCAACTGGAATTCCCGGCACAGTCTGTTGTCCCGTGGTTTATTTACAACAGGAACTCTGTAAGTGCTCACGAGAGGATGAACGAGGATGAGAGGAAATCAGCCAGCGTCGCATTGTCTCAGCTTTTACCTCCAGAGCCTTTATTTCCTTACTGGAAAACCAGCGAAGGGACAGATGTTCTCCCATCCATTTTCAGTCCCTCGGTTACATCATCCACTTATTTTTGATGTGCACCCAATAAGGTGACTTTATTAACGTAGACCTTGCAAATCTTCCCTAAAGTCTGCTTATTGTGAACTTTCTTTCTTGTTACGACAGACATTGTTTTCCAACGGATTTAATGAGAGAAAGTAAGAAAGCTCTGTCTTCTGGACATGATGGAGTCATTGCAGTCAGGAAGTCACAGTAGCTGTGGTTATCTGCCCAGGAAGAACGCATGATTGGGCTCTTCAGTGTAGGACAACCCGGGTGGCATCCTGTACCCTACATATTCTGTTATCGACCATGGAAGGGTTCATGAGGCCACATCATTCACTGAGTGTGGAGGTCACTGGGTTCCAGAGGAGGGGATTCATTTTCTTCTGTGGAACAGATACTGCTATGTTACCCAGACTGCAGTAAATCCCTCCTCCGTGCTGATGCAAGCTACTGTAATGTTCCTTGACCTGCAATTCGGCGGTAGTCACATCATGGCAGCTTGAACAAGTGGCATAGGGTGTTCACTGAAGAAAGCCTAGGACAAAACACTCACAGCTGACATCAAACATCAAGTGACTTACAACCTCCAAGTAGGTCACACCTCTAAAGTTTCCAGACCTTCCCCAAACAGTACTTACCTGGAAACTAAGCTGTAAATACATGAATCTTTTGGAGGGAAGCTTTATACCCAGACTGTAACAACCAGGGTCACACGAGTACTCAACCACGCTTAGGTACACTGTGAAAATGGGAGATTATGAAAGGCATGAAGGAACTTGCCAAGGAACAGAGCGGACTCTGGAGTAAGACCATGAGGATAATTTTGGCTCTCTGCATTTTGGCAACAGTCTTTAAGAGCTTCGGTACATGATCTTTAACATTTTAGTAAAGGGGAGTTATTGGACGGTGGCACCAACAATGAGGAACACAGAGTGAGCCATATGGGATGCTTTGGGGCATGCAGGGTACAGGATGCCACCCGGGGTTGTCCTGCACAGCCAGGAAGGAGAATGGAGACTCTCTATTTCAAAGATTTTACTTCAAATCTGGAAGAGAGGGCCTGAGGAGCTGGTTAAGTTCGGTGATTGAGAGTTTGTGCTACTCCTGCGGGAGACTGTGAGTTGGTGCCCAGCACACACATCAGGTGCTTCATAATCGCCTCTAACTCCAGCTCTAGGGGATGAGACACCTGGGACTTCTAAGGATCACTGTGCTTTCCCGCACCTTCCCTAACAGACATAATTAAAGATAAAATAAATCTTTAAAAATATGGAGGAAAGGCAGGGCTTTCACACCTTGGACTCCCTCTGAAAACAGCTCTGCTTGTGTGGCTAGCCAAACAAAACTTAACTTTTATCGGGGAGTAGAGGGCACTCCAGGTAAAATGTTTTTTTTTTTTTCTTTTCTGTAAACGAGAGTCATTGCATAACTTCACTGAGGAAATGGGGTAAAGCAATGTCATCTGAAGCAACAATTATTCCAGTATGCAATTCATCAAGAAAAGCTAAAAATAGGAAAATACTGACCTTAAGAGCCAACAACTGTGTGAATCAAGGTTTTTGCTTTATTTTGTTTTGGTTATAGGTTTTATTTTTATTTTATTTTATTATTTTTTTGAGACAATGTCTTACTATACAGCCCCTGTTGGTATGGGGATCATAGTCTTCCCCCTCAGCCTTTCTCTTGAGTGCTAGGATTACAGGTGTGCGTCACTTTACCAGGCTGAAGATTATTCTCCCATGAGAGTGTGCAGTCTGCTGGGCTGCTATGCTATTAAGCTCTATCCTCAGCTCTCTTTTCCCTTGAGATAACGTCTGTCCTTAAACTTGAATCTTAGCTCAAGCAGACCTTGATTTGCATGCTCCATCTTCAACCTTGAGAGAGCCCAAAGAAATTTTATTTCTTTGGATTTCTGTTAGGACAAGAAAACTAAAGATTAATTCTGGAAAGATAATGACTATATACATAAATATAGGATATTTTCCCCACATTTGATCTAATTCAAATTTTATGGTAGATTTACATTATGATTTCAGTAAATATTGCTTCAAACTCTTATTCCTCTCTACATAGTGACAGAAACTTTGCATCTGATGTATTCTATTATTTTAAAAGGTAAGCCTTCGAGATTCGAGTATTTGTATAAAAACTATAATTGAAGGGTTCTGGGAGATTTTTGCTTCCTCTTGTCAAGCACCTTTCTTTAATTTGAATTTTGGATTATTAGGAAGCAAACCATGCAATTCACTTTATAAAATATTTATTAAAATAATTCAGAAAAATACAAATAATTAAAATTGTCTTGAAAGTTGTTAATTTTTTTGTTTATTAAAAGCAATAACTGACTTTCTGGCACCAAGATCAATTTAATTCTTATGGAAAATTCTCTTTGAAAAGGGAGCCCTGACCAGGCAGTCTGACTCCAGCCCTCTCGGGCAGAGAGACAGGTGGATCTCTGTGACAGGACAACCTAGTCTACAGAGTGAGTTCCCAGATAGTCTCCAAAGCTACACAGAGAAACCCTGCCTTGAACCAACAATACCGCCCCCCCCCAAAAAAAAGAAAGAAAAGAAAAGGGAGCACGATTATAATTGAAGGTGATTCATCGTCTTAGCATTGTTGTTCTACTCTGCTTGCCAAATAGAGGCTCCACACACGTGCACCCACAGCTGCCTTACTCTGGTACAGCTTGCAAGGTAAGGCAAGGGTCCAAACAGAAAGAGCAGAGAACTCTCTGCAGTCTCTGTGTTACGGCATATCTGTGACTTTCAGGCCACTGGACTGTCACAAATTAAATCCCCAGTGCAGTCATTCTGCAGAATAAAAATACGGATGACTCTTACAAAAGATCCTTTCTGAACTGGGGTTGTAGCTCTATCTGCAGAATGCCTTCTTAGCATGCATGAACCCTGGGAGTCCATCTTTGCCGCCACATAGACTGGTTATCGTAAGAACCTGCAATCCCAGCACCCAGGAGGTAAATGGAGGCCAGCCTGGCACAAGCCAGAGCCTGCCTAGGGATAAACAGGTGAGCATGCAAGCAAAACTGTTTCTTTGATTAGATGGCTCCAGTTTCTGAAGGTCATACTAGGTATTTGATATTGAAGCTGGTGATTTGTTAGCTTTCTTGTTCGTCTGTTGAATCCCTGGTGATTGTTTCAACAAAGCATGTTGACTAGCTCAAGACCAAAATTCAGCATGAGCTATTGAATATAAGAAAAAATAAAAAACCATTTTAACTTATTTTTGACATTAAGTATACGATTTATTGAAAAACCCACACTGTTACTTTTAACAACTTGATTTGAAATCCTTCTAGGGATGGCTGCTTGAGTTTAGATGTTATTAACCCACTACATTAGAATCATCAAAGAGATTAATAGAAGCTAAAACGTTCCAGGATCAAATCTAAGTACCTATTCAGATACTGGTCTGGGATGGGGTTCAGGACTCCTTTTTAATGAGCCACTCAAATAATTCTTGTAGAGAAGGACCTTGAGCCACACGTTGAGAAACACTACATCTGCCTTTGTTCTTTTTCCTATTAAAATTCAAAAGAACACACACACACATAAAACAAAAGCAAGCATCTTTTTTCCTTCTTTTTTCTTTTTGGTTTTTCAAGACAGGGTTTCTCTGTGTAACAGTCCTAGCTGTCCTGGAATTCGCTTTGTAGATCAGGCTGGCCTCAAACTCAATGAGATCCACCTGCCTATGCCTCCCAAGTGCTGGGATTAAAGGCGCTACCACCACCCATCAGGAAACATCTTTTTTAAATTAAATTATTTATTTATTAAAAAATTTCACCTCCTCTCCTCCCATTTCCCTCCCCCCTCCCTCTCCAGTCCTAAGAGCAGTCAGGGTTTTTTGCCCTGTGGGAAGTCCAAGGTCCTCCCCCCTTCATCCAGGTCTAGGAGGGTGAGCATCAAACAGACTAGGCTCCACAAAGTCAGTACATGCAGTAGGATCAAAACCCAGTGCCATTGTCCTTGGCTTCTCAGTCAACCCTCCTTGTCAGCCACGTTCAGAGAGTCCAGTTTGATCACATGCCAGTCCCAGTCCAGCTGGCCTTGGTGAGCTCCCATTAGATCAGTCCCATCGTCTCAGTGGGTGGACGCACCCCTCACAGTCCTGATTTCCTTGCTCATGTTCTCCCTCCTTCTGCTCCTCATTTGGACCTTGGGAGCTCAGTCCAGTGCTCCAATGTGGGTCTCTGTCTCTGTCTCCATCCATTGCCCGATGAAGGTTCTATGGTGATATGCAAGACATTCATCAGTGTGGCTGTAGAATAAGGCCAGTTCAGGAACCCTCTCCTCTGCTGCCCACGGAACTAGTTGGGGAAATCCCCTTGGAGGAAACATCTTTTTAATAAGAGATTCTTCTATGGTTTCCATCAAGAAAACAAATTACAGTTAATGTTGCTGAACATGTATGGCAAAGGGAACCCTTATATACAAAGGCTGGGGGTGTAAATTGATACAGTCTCTATGGAAAGTCATTATGAAGCTTCCTCAAACAGCTAAAATTAGAACTACCATATGATTCAGCCATAGCACTGCTGAGTGCTTGAACATCTCTAAGTCAGTATACGTCAGAGATACCTGCCAGTAAATGGATTCTGCCAGGAATGGTGGCTCATGCCTGTAATTTCATTTGTTGGGATGTAGAGGCAGGAATATCATGTGTTCAAGGTCGCCCTTGGTTGTATGTCTGTTTCAGCTTAGGCTACATGAAACTGTCTTAAACAAAAAGCAAAACAAAACAAAGAAGATTAAAAGAAAGGGAACTACCTTTAATGTCTATCAATATTTGAATGGATGAGGAAAATGTGTTGTATGCACACAATGGAATTCTAATCAGCCATACAAAATGAAGTTCTGACATTTGGGGAAGATAAACAGAACTAGATATTATGTTGTTAAGTGAAATATATCAGACAGAAAAAGATGAAGACTGAACATTATCTCTCATATGAAATCTGTATTTAAATGTGTGTATGTGTGCGTGTGCACATGTGTGTGTGTGTGTGTGTGTGTAAGTTAAGAGGAGAGCATGAAAAGGGCAGGGCAGATCTGAAGGAAGGGGAGTGGGGACAGAGCTGGTAATGGAACGCAGGTTTTGAGAAAGCAGATATGTAGGGGACAGAAGAGTATCAGAAAGGGGAAGACAGCTTGGGACCCTTAGTTTTATTAGCTCTCTTGACAAATCACTAGCAGGGTAAAGACCTTCTAAATGCATTGGATCTGTTTTTTCCCTAGCCCCTCTTCACCTAAAAAGTTTATTGCAGCTAATATTTTAATGCAGCTGTAGTGTAGCTGTTCCTTCCAGTGACCAGTGTGGAAAGGGGCCACTTTTTCACGATGTGCACAGGGGACTTGATGATGGGGCGAGGTATTTGTATCACCCTTGCATCTGTAAGTAACCAGTGAACTCACTTACTTGCCAGGTTGGGCTGTTCAGCCTGTGATTGCTTTATGTATGATAAGTTGATGTTTCTATATGTCTTCCTAGAAGAGTCATGTGACAGCAGTCATATTTGTTTTACATACATGTGATTCATATATATACATATATGTATATATATGTATAGATACAGGTACTTTAATATTTCTTTCTCTAACAATTAAACACAAACAGCTGTATAAATTATTGCCAGATCTCAGAGGACATTTTGAGAAAACTATCTTTCTAGGTTAACTCCAGAATATAAAATACTTAAGTTTATAGAATTATTAAAACCATGAAGTAAAAAGTTGCATACTATTTTTCTAAATTCTTTGTACTCTTAAAAAAAATCACGCTTGGCAGTGGTGGTCATGCCTTTAATACAGCACTCAGGATGCAGAGGCAGAGGAAGGTGGATCTTTGTGAGTCTGGTCTACAAAACAAGTTCCAGCACAGCCTGTGGCACAGAGAAACCCCATCTCAAAAACCCCAAACCCAAACCAACAAACAAAAATTTATCATTGCAAAGACAGGTATCCTCATGAAATGTTTGTAAATACATTTTATTATGTAAATCTATTAAAAAGCAGCAGAAAGTATATGTGATATTTGTTATCACAATAAAACTGTGAGTCTAAAATAGCTTCAAGTGAATAATGTCTAAAGACAAAAATGTAAAGCTAAACTACATATTGGTGATCATGATAACTCAACTGAGGCCTTCACAGCACTCTGAAGCCTGAGCTGATTGACTTGAGTATGTAAATCTTACACGGCTAGTCCTCCTTTTGTTGGGTTAGGGCTTCATCAATAAAATGAATGCTTTGCAAGCATGAGGATTCAACTTCAACCCACCATAACCTACATAGACACTCACGTCTATATCATATATGTGCAATCCCAGTGCTGAGACAGTAGAGCCAGAGGATCCTCAGTGCTTGCTAGGCAGTCGGTGGAACCAAACTGATAAGCTCTGGATTCAGTGAGAGACTCTGTCCTCACCAAAACCAAACAAGTGGAGCACAACTGAGAAAGACTTCGGTGCCAACCTCTGATTGCTACATACAGACACAGGTATGCGTATACACCAATGCCCGCCTACACGCACATGAATATGTGAACGGACACACATACAGTAAGGAAAAATATCTTTCAAGGAATAGTATTGACTTTGTATGCCTCAGTACGATCATTTAGATCACTGTTGTAGCCAGTGTTTTCAACTGATGTCACAATTTTATTTATCTAATTACAAAAATACTTGTGTTCTGTGAGTCGGTGATTCTGTAGGACAGTATTAAAACTATGACAAGGCAGAAGAAATAAACAACCTCAGGTCTAGGCACGAGAGGAAAACCTGCAATGCAAAGTGATGTTTTATGTCTCTAAGTATTAATAATTTCGCTGATCCAGTCATCAAACGTGCTGGGAATGTAACCATGGTGGCATTAGGCTCCCTCATTGCAGAATTCGTTGTCTAGCTGGAGTAAGAAAGAGAGAAGTACATGCAAAAATGGCAGAAACCATGAGAGGATGTAAGAGCAGGAGTTTTTTGTTGCCAGTAACTTAAATTCTTCAGACTGAGAAAGGCAGAGTTCTGTATCTGAGTGATGCGGACAGAGAAACATAGCTGTGAAGGACTTGATCATGTCAGGAAGTGGCTGAAGCCCAGGGTAGGTGCAGGCAGGTGATGTTGTTGGACATAAGGCTGGGGGTAGGCCAGCTCTAATTGTGTCTGTCTTTCTGGAGGTCTTGGAACGTTATGTTGGGTGCAATGGTATGTGATGGTAAAACGACTGAATTGTTTTGAATTCTTAACAAAAGATAAATGGCTATTTTCCTGTCATCTGAAATCCCTTTTATTTCTCTTGGGTAACATTAATGATGTATTATCATCCAGTTAATAGTCTTTCTCAATGATCTGTAGAATATGGTAATTTAGTTCTCTTATGATGAGTAAAGGCTTTGAGAGAATTTTATCAGAATTTACCATAAACTTATGTTTACCAAGCTCTATAAGGCTGACCTTTTTAAAAAGGAATTTTTTGATTATGGTAAATGGCATTAATACTAGGGGAAAATCAGGCTATTTCTGGAACATGCGCCAGATACAAGCAGGTTTAAGTAGATTCCTGGAAATATGCTTACGGAAAATGAAGTCCTTAAAGAAGACCGACAGACAGACAAACAAGCAAACACCTGTCTTGAGGACTATGTGAAAAATGAGGAGACACACTCTCCACTTGTCTCCAAGACCCTCCTGCCGTGGGCGGTGGTCAGACTGGCTGGTTCTTTCTGTGCACCCAAGCTTCTTCCCGGCAAGGGTGATGTCACTTTGACTGTGTCTCTTATTTCTAGGACCTACTAGATGGATTAAGCACAAAAGGAAACATTTATTTTTTAAATTTAGAAAATGGCAATGACAAGGACATTTTGGTTAGCTGAGTAAATGGATGTCTTTGTGTGTGTATGTATAGTGGAAATTGAACTCAGCACATGTAAAATCTGTTACCTTACTGAGCTATACCCACCAGCTCTAGACTTCTCCAATTCTGACCTTGATAAATCTTTAAGATGCTTATAGATGTGACAGTTGACTTTTCTATAGCTTGTTAATAAGGATAGCTCATATATCATATATTATTATTATATAGAATGCTACTGTAAACTATCTTAGTTTCGACTCTCTGCTATCTGCTAGTATATACTTGTGAAGGGGGAAACTCCATAAACCCAAGTACTGACTTTCTCATTTGGTTATTTTAACACTGTCCAGTACATTCAGTTCAACTCCCTTGTTTTGTACGTAATAAAACAGAAACTTTACAGAGATGAGAAACTTACTTAAACTTTCACAGTGAGAAACAGAATTATCTAGAACCTAGGTTTCCAGACTTCTTACTGTTGGCTTCACACTTGGAATCTGAGTCCTTTCCTTTTAGCAACTTTGGAAGCTTCTCATCTGAGAGGTCAAGTTCTTTTTATCTTATATATCATCAATGTAAGAAGGAATAAATGTTCTAGAATAATTTGTTCTTCTGTTTGCTGAATATATAGTACTTGGGGTCATTTTAAAGAATGGGAAAGTGTTTAGAGGCTTTTATTTTCTGGAGACTTGGGTATTACAGCATGGAGTAAGAAGACCACCCCAGAAATTTGAACTGTAGCTCCATCTTAATTGCTTACCCTACAGATGTCGCTGTCACTTCAACTCACACTATCTCAGTGTTTCAGTCTGTAGAATAGACATCATAAGACCTGCACTGTCTTTCATACAGGTGGCATGAGATAAAACAGTTCCATTAATAATGACAAGAGCGTAACAGATAAGCATAGTGTTGCAGTTCATACACATATCAAGGCTGGAGAGCTTCAAAAAGAGACCATTTAAACTTTTGTTTACAAGTAAGCTCACTAAATAATAAGCATGCAAGGAAGTATTTGTGTTTCTTCTGCAAGTATTTTAGTGCTAGGCTAACTTCTATACCAACTAAAGGCATGCAATAAAAATAGACATCTTATCTATTTTATCATGCAGCTCTGATGAAGCGCATCTCTGTGAGTCTTAAAGAGCAGTGACTACTCCTAATTAGCATTCTGCCAAACTTTATAAGATCCTAGGGAAGGCTGGGCCGCACTGACTCATTTCTGCTGCACATGGTGTTCTCGTCTGGCAAACAAGAACACAATGGCCTCCTGAAAGTTGAGACAAGAGTATCTTCTATTAATTTCAAGGAACTTGTGCATTGTTTGCACAGCTGTTGGAGTCCTTTCGCAGGAGGCAGAAATTACTTTTAAAAGTCTCTCGGGAAGAATAATGATAAAAAATATTAGCTATAATTTATTGGTCTTCTATTTCTTGTCAGTCACTATGCAGGAGGGTTACATATATATTTTTTTCTTCCTAATTCTCAAAGCAACTCTGTGAAAGGTAGGTATTATTGTTACACCTATTTTGCTTAATGATATCTTTATAGAAAGGAAGTAGGGTACATTACAATTTGAGTGCCTTAGTTTCCAATTTTCCTGTAGTAGGCGTCCTTGCATTTTGATTCTTTTCATAGCTGTTCTCTAGGATAATCGGTGATGTTATTAATTCCAGATAGCAGACAAATCTAAGTCAACATGGAGTTAGTTACCTTGCTTAAACATCAGAGTCAGATCCACGACTGGGTCCTTAATACCATAGTGTTCCCCTGACATATTTTGTCATTATGTATTGTATTGCTTTGCAAATTAATGAATTTGTTAATCGCATGATGAAATGTGCTAGAGAGAAAACAGACACAGTTCCTCTACGAATTGAATGAGGAAGAATTTAAACCAGAACTCTTTGAGCAGATACACCCTGGGGTTTTAAATGGCTTGGATTCCTCCCACGTTATGTTTAACTCATTAATGCAGCTTTAAATAGCCGAAATCAATCACACTACTGTTATTTATTTAGCACTGCTTAAAGTGTTCAGCCTTTGCTACCTTATTGGAATTGCTACGGCACCAGGAAAGAAGGAGGTACAGCCTGAGTATCAGGGCTGGTAAAGGGTGGAAGTCACAGCCAGAGGCTGTAGTAATATGAGCGGCGGGGCTGCTTCCCCGGCACCCGGCCGCCCGCATGGCTTATGCCCAAAATAATTACATGGAAACTGTATTCTTTTAAACACTGCTTCGCCCATTAGTTCTAGCCTCCTATTGGCTAGCTCTTACATATTGATCTAACCCATTTCTGATATTCTGTGTAGCCCCACGAGGTGGCTTACCAGGGAGATCTTAACCTACGTCTGTCTGGAGTGGGAGAATCATGACAACTCCCTCACTCGGCTTCTTTCTCCCAGCATTCTGTCTGTTTACTCCACCCACCTAAGGGCTGGCCTATAAATGGGCCAAGGCAGTTTCTTTATTAAATAAAAGTAACTCCTCCATCAAGAGGCTGTATCCTGTTCTGTGCTGGGAGCCAGGCACCTAGACTCTTTCCTTCCCTGGCCTCCCTGCTCTCCAGGGCGGGCTGCTCTTCAGAACGAATGAGCAGAACGAGTTAGGAACTCAGGCTTGGAGAAAGCTGAAAGTCTAGGTCATTGGTCTAGTTCAGGACTATTATAAGAACATTTCACAAAACCTGGCAGTAGCAGGTTATGACTGAACTTGGCTTTTGATCCCTTCTCCATTTCATAGCTTAGTTGAGGCACCATGAACTCAGACACCAAACTTAAACTGTCAGAAAAGTGAGGAATGGGAAGTTTAGGGAATCCTGGAGAAATTACAAGTGAAAGGCTGCAGAGTCATTCTCTCACCCCGGGAGCGGAGTCCGCTGCTAGTTTTCCAGTGTATGCTATAATGAATTAAGAATACTTGAAAAACTTTAGCTCATCTATGGTGTGATAGCTTTTGCACACCTTCCCTCTAGTTTATCAGGCTTAATTGCAAACATTTCATTCCTCGAGGGCACCAGCACCTATTTCTGGGCTTGGTGGGTTGCAGCTCTGCTGGCTGCTTCACCCTACGAGAAGAGTCTCTTGTTTATGGCGAACGTTCCAAAGCACAGTGAGGTGGGCTGGGGAGATGGTTCAGTATAGTGCTTGCTGCACAAGCTTGAGGACTTAAGTTTTGATTTCTAGCTTCCATGTTAAAAGCTAGGTATGGAGGCAGGTTTCTGTAATACCAGTACTGAGCAGGCAGATCCTTGTGAAGATGCCAGCAAGTCTAATCTGACCAGCCAATCTCACATCCCTGGGAGAGACCCTGGCTAAAAATATTCAAGGTGGACAGCTCCTGAAGAATGACACCTGGGGACCCTGTACACACAGACACACCCCTATACACGCATACGCACTAGCATGCATATATGTGCACACTCCAACATGCACCTGGGTGCTCAAAAACGAATGTGCACTTACACATACATGAATGTTGGCCTCGAACAGAGATCTGCTTGTTTTTGCCTCCTGAGTGCTGAGAGTCAATGCCTGCTCACCACACTGTTTAGCCTATGTATTTTACACTAGATTACCCGTATCAATTTTAGAGTAATTAATTTTATATTATCCTATCCACTAGGGATATTTTTAATGAATGACCATAACTTTTATCCTAAATTCATTGAAAATTTTGAGTTTTATAAATTTTAAAATTTATTCACTTGTTCATTAAAATGAATTATGTACTACTTGTCTTCTTGGGCAATATTAATTAAAAGCTCAAGATTCACTCCATATCCGACTCCAGAGGATTATGCTATAAAATGACAGTTCAACATGCCCGTTCTCTTACCATTTACTAGAACAAAGCAATATTGAACATGTTTGAGTAGCTTATGTTTAATGAATGATAGCATTCTAATTAACTTTCTTTATTGACAAGATACGGGGGAAATTATCATGTTATAAAATGATAACAGTACACTCTCCTACGTGCTAGAGAGAAGGCAAATAAAAGGAAGCCAGAGTTCCCTTCTGTTTCTCTGGAACATCAGGACAGAACCGAGGGCGTTTCCAGCTTCTGGTTGAAGACAGGAATTGGAACTGTTCTCACTCGGAGGGTCCCTGCCCCTAGGCTGCCAGACCAGTTTCCTCTGCTGATTTAGTGCAGGTACCCTTCCCAGGAGTCCCTCCCCCAGTGTAGTACTGACTGATGAGCTGACCGCTCCTCATTTTTTCCCTTTTCTTTCTTCCCATATCTTTCCCCAAGACACTAAGCATATATTTTTTTTGTCTGCCTTGCATGCATTCTGTCCCTGACACTCTGGGATTTCTTGCTTGCTCTCTGAAGCTCCCTTACCCTTTTGGCCATGAGTCAGCTCAGTAACCTCTATTGCAAAACACACGCCTTTCTCCTTTCTTCATCTCCATGTTCATCCACCGTGAAGCTGCTGAAACTTTCGGGGCTCCTTCTCCTCCTCCCTTCTCCTCTTCCTCCTCCACACCCTCCTTTTTCTCCAACGCTGATAGTCCCTGAGCTTCCAGCTGCTGCTGCTGCTGCTGTTAAATGCTCTTGTTAACAAGATCCGTAACTTGACAAATGTAACTCTGGTTTTCCTCATAACAACTGCACATCCTTCCATTTCTTAAAGAGGAAAAACAAGTAGTCCTTCCCTCACGGAGCTTGAGTTTTTCTGTTTTCTCCTTTTGACTCATTTTACTCTACCAGATGAATGGCAGCGTTGTCTTCTGAGAGGAACCTTAATTCTAAAATGTGTGTGGAAACCTATGGGTCAGTTATATTTCCTGCAAGCTACAGTTTCAACATTGACAGTGTTGTCTTTCAGTGCAGGCCACGAGGGAGTCAATATTAACATCCTGGTCAATAACATCATAAAGGTATAATTCCTGTCTCTTTGGGAACAAAGATTATCTCATTATAAAATTTTCCATGTATTTTAAAAATGCTTGACATTTTATATGTATTAAATGACATACTTAGCTGTAATCACATTCATTTGTGCTTTGCAAAAGCATTACTTTTGAAGAGGTTACTGATACAAAATTTGTAAACAACGTTTGTATTATGACATGTCGATCTGGAAACCCCATTAGTTCAGGTCCTCATTTCCCTCAACCTGGCTACTTAAGCAAAAAAAAAAAAAAAACCAACCAACCAACCAAACAAACACACCCCCCATACACAAATAAAACAAAACAAAATGAAACAAAAACACCTTCCAAACCAAACCATCCCCACAACAAAACCAATAGCTATCTCAGTGGCTAAAAGTGCTTGCTACCAAGCCTGATATCCTGCTGAATTTGATCTTCCAGTACCCATGAGTGGAAAGATAAAAATGATTCCTGCAAGTAGTTTTCTGGCCTCTCTACATGTGCCCTGGGATGCACATGTATGTGGATCTATGCAAACACACTAAGTAAACAAAAATATAATAAGACAATATCAATAATAAACCATTTCTATACACAACTTATATGACAAGAGGAAATCTAGACAGTTTGGGGTTTATTTGTTTTAATCGTACCTTAGTTCTTCTCTCTCTCTCCCTCTCTGTCTCTGTCTCTCTCTGTCCCTTTGCCCTCTCTCTAGCAGACCTAAACATTCTCAGTTTAACCTTCCCTCTTCTCCTCTCCGCTTGTCTGAAATGTGAAGCAATCGCTTCGAATTGACTTTCGATTGCGAAGATTACAGAAACACGTAGCAGCTGCCTCCAGTCATTTAAAAATAAGTGGCTTTGTGGGAGCGTAGCCTGTTTGGATGCTCACCTTCCTGGACCTAGATACAAGTGGGAGGACCTTGGTCTTCATGTAGAGCAGGGAATTTGGACTGCTCTTCAGTATCGAGAGGGAGGGGGAGTGGACTAGGGGGAGGAGAAGTGGAGTGGGGATAGGGGGAGGGGAGCGGGGGGAGGGGGCAATATGTGGGAGTTGGGGGAGGGAAATGGGAAACGGGGAGCAGTTGGAAATTTTAAGTAAAAAAGAATAAAAAAAAAAAAGTCTGGTGGTGTTTTCTTCCATTTGAGCTTTCACATGTGTGTTTCTGGTCAGAACTTTTTGACTTTCTCAATCCTTCTATAGTGTCTTCCAAGCTTTTTCTCTCTCAGCTCTTTCTCAGTTGTGTGCTCAGAAACAAGTATCTAACTCTTTTTTTGTGCCAATTCACTCATGTTAGCTCATAAACATCTCCCATCAGACAAATACACTTCCTTTATATTCACACTTCTGTCCTTGTAAATATTTGTGGCTAGAAGTGATGTGGGAACTAATGAGAGTCTAACATGTCTAATGAGAGTCTGATTGGAAAAGGGAAAGCTGGGTAGTGCCTAGATCAGCTATTGAAATTTGTTCCCTACTTTGAAGGCCACACACACAGACACAGACACACACACACACACACATGCACACACACACAGAGACACACTCTTATATACACTAGCTGTTGTCTATGAAAATGGAATAGTAATAGTTAAAACTACAACGGAACTTAAGTAGACCAATGTAGTGGGAGCTGTGGGCTGTGTTCCTGCCGCCCCAGCTCCTGGTCTCCTGGCTAGCTTATGCCCCGAAATAACAACACACAAACTGTATTCTTTTAAACACTGCTTGGCCCATTAGCTCTAGCCCTCACTGGCTAATTCTCATATCCCGATCAACCCATCTCTAATAATCTGTGTAGCACCAGTCTTACTGGGAAAGATTCAGCATGTCTGACCTGGCGGCTTGCTTCATGGCGTCTGGCTCTGAGAGGAGCTGCCCTGCATCTCCCCGGGAGAGGGGAGCATGGCGTCTGAGCTCACTTCCTCTTCCTCCCAGCATTCTGTTCTGTTTACTCCACCCACTTATGTTCTAACCTATGAGAGCCAAGCAGTTTCTTTATTTTTTAACCAATGACCTTCCTCCATCAGACCAACTTAATATCTTACTGTACTTTATTAAAATAAATTAGGAGTGTGTACCTGAAAGTCCAGTAACAGTGTCTCTCCTGTAGTCCATCTGCAGGGGACGTGTAAGCAGGCAGTTCTTTTGGCGAGACTACCACCAGGTTAAGAAGAATGGCCTCAAGGCAGTTTAGGTGATGCGAACCTGTCCAAACTCACCAGGCCCAGCATCTGGAACCAAGGGAGGACAATCCTAGCTTAGGGTTTAGTCAGTTACTCTGGCCCAGGGAATTATTTCTGTGCTTTTACCAGATTGCTGGTAGAAAAGCCAGAGTATGGATTTCCAATGAATCAGCAGTTTGAGATAACTCTACTTCCATGGGAGCATCCAAATAGTGATGAGAAATAACCGATCTATTATGCATCCGTATAATACATATATCATATATAATGGTTTGAAAGCATTATGCTGATATATAAACAGCCTCATTACAGTAGAAAGTTGGGTAATTCAAACAGAAGAGGTCACTTGGCAACTGTGAATTTAGCTTTAATAGTCAACCTGACAGAACTTAGAATCGGCTGAGAAGACAGTCTCTTGTGGAATTGTCTGCATCGGGTTAGCTTGTTAACACATATGTGTGGTTGGTTAAGTCAACCAATGTGGGAAGACCCAACCCACTGTTCTGTAGACAGTAAGTCATGAACTGTATATGAGTATAACTGTATAAGAAATTGAGATGAGTACAAGGAATGAAGCAAGTGAGCATGTTTCTCTCTGTTCTTGACTGTGGACATGGGATTACCATTGGCCTCAAGTTCCTGCCTCTGTGATTTGTTCATCATAATAAATGATTATTCATCAAATTGTGAAAAAAAAATCCCCTTTCTCACCTAAGTTTTTTTCTGTCAGGGTATCTTATTGCAGCAACAATAATGAAATTAGAACAGCAACCATGATCTCATTAATCAGGCAGGAACCATCAGGAAATGCCAACATTTGTGTGTGAAAGTTGAGCAGTAATAAGGTATTTACACAGTGCTAAAGTAGTTCCTCACTAAATTCATGTGAATTATGAAGGAAAAAACAGTGACATTATAGCAGAGAACCTGGAAGAAAACACCTCAACACAGCAATTAATGTGACATTCCCAGTGAAGGGCAGCTCAACAATGGGGTACCTTCTGAAGGGATGTACCTGTTTTGCCAAATCATAAAGCATCAAACAACCTCCACTGACTGACATCCATTCTATAAAAGCATCCATCTATGGCAGTGGTTTTTCAACCCCTGTGGGAATCGAGTGACCCTTTTCTTAGGGTCACATATCAGATGTCCTATGTATTAGATATTTACATTACAATTGATAACAGTAGCAAAATTACAGTTATGAAGTGGCAACAAAAATAATTTTATGGTTGGGGATCACCACGACATGAGGAACTATGTTAAAGGGTCATAGCATTAGGAAAGTTGAGAACCATTGCTGTAAGGTCACTGTCATAAAAGACTGAGGAGCAGGTCTAGTTAGAATGAGGCTAGCATTGTTCCAGGACAGCCAGGAATGTTACACAAAGAAACCCTGTCTTGCAATACAAAACAACAAAACAAAACATATACTCAAATCTCTATACCTATAGGTTAGTGCAGCGCTGAGATCTGACCAGAAAGGTTTATTGATTCTGTGTACAGTGATTAATACAGAAACTCACCACATGTCAGCGTGCCAAGAATAAGTGCCAGTGGAGTGCTCAGGCACAAATGGGACATCTGTAGCTCACCCTCTTCCCAAGGCTCTAGGACTGTTACAGAAGAGGGGTGAAAAGATTGTGAGATCTAGAAGGTAGGGAGGTCCAGCCGAAAGCAATGCCTTCTGGATACTCAGGACTGCTAGAGTCATGAACTCACAGCTGTTGTTGCCTGTACAAGAGCTGAACAAGATCAAGCCTGTCAACATTCAAGCATGGAGGAGGATGGTGTTCATGAGCTGCCACTACTTACTAAGGAGCTACGGACAGGTGGTGGTTTCCAGGAGATGGAGAGTCAGTTTTCTTTAAGGGTGTTGCTGCAAGTAGGTCAGTCCTGCTCTGATGGACAGCCCCACACCCGGGAGTGTAAGGGTAGCATAGATTGGAATGGATGGGCTATAAAGGAAAAAACAGGACAGGAAGTTGGATGGGGAGTGAGATGGGGGTGTATCTTAGTTAGGGTTACTATTGCTGTGATGAAACGCCATGACCAAAGAAACTTGGGGAGGAAAGGGTTTATTTTGCTTAGACTTCTGTATCACAGCTTATCATCAAAGGAAGGTCAGGGCAAGAACTTCAGCAGGGCAGGGACCTGGAGGCAAGAGCTGATGCAAAAGTCATTGAGGGGTGCTACTTATTGGCTTGCTCAAAATGGCTTGCTGAGACTGCTTTCTTACAGAACCTGGGATCACCTCTCCAGGGTTGATACCATCCACAATGGACTGGGCCCTCCCTCATCAATTGCTAATTAAGAAAATTCCCTACAGGCTTGCCTACAGCCTGATTTCATGAGAACATTCTCTTAATCAAGACTCCCTTTCAGATGACTTTAGCATATGTCAAGTTGACATAAAACTATCCAAGACAAGGTGGATCTGGGAGGGGGGGGATTTAGGGGAAGTGTGGTGGGTTAATTGTATGAAATTCTCAAGTAATTAAATACATATATTTAACTGAACACACACACAGGAAACAGCTCCTGAAGGTCAGCGGGTGAGCCTTCAGGACAGGGTGATGGCTGCACCAGGACCTGCAGCCATACCTCCCCTTTGGTATCACTGTTCCTATATTGCTTGAGGTCCTAGCTTTAGCAGCCCATGTTCACAGGAGAAGAAAAGCTCAGCCTCTCTGTGAGTTGTTGCTCGGACCCAGCGCTGCTGCTTTTCGGAGCAATTCTCTCGTTCATTTTTAGTCTTGAACACTAGGCCTGGCTTCAGTCATACTTATTAGAGCTCTGCTGGAGCCTTCAGAAAATACAGTGATGTATTGTTCAGTGAGTGTTCTGGAATAATAACGAAGATTTTCATTTTAAGGAGGTTTGACTGAATTGTAGTAGTATCTGGTAATTATCTAAACTGGTGCAGCACCTGCATTAGAAACCCAGTCATGCCTATGTTAGGGATCAGCCGAGGAGCGCTGACTTCCACCCCGGGCTCTCTTCCATAAAAGGAAAGAACTGCTGCATCCAGCACTTTAATAGCAGAGGAAGCTGCAAATTGATTTTTTGACAGGATTGTTGGGGAGAATGATGAGGAGTGGGTGGAACTGACTGAGCAAAATGAGAAATGGAAGGGAACCGAGGGTAAGCTGGGATCCTGAGGGTGAGGGCTGGCTGTAACTCAGAATAATAAATCTGTTCCTGAAACCGCTTGGCTGAAGGAAAGCCATACTTAGATAAAATTTTCAGCAGCTAAATTTACATTTTTTTTAGTGCCTGTCACAGAAACCATTTTGTGGAAAAAAATGTATATGCATCAAATATGTGGTAAATGACCTAGGGCCTAATATTTCTTTTTAGTTAGAAACTGGAAACCATATAGGTGATAAACAGAAGGAACAAGAAAAAGCACTGTGGTGGGGAACACAGGGAAGGGGGAATGGGTAGGAAAGCTTTGTCAGCAAAGACTGTGAAGATCTTTTTTGGTAGAGAATTGGAATACAGTAGGTGAGCTAGAGAGGGGCGGGAACTGGCCTCGGGATGTGTGTGCCTCTGTATCAACTGGTACCTTAGTTAGACAACTGTGCGTTGTCTGGGACAACTGGAGTGACTGATGTGAGCCACACTCCTACATACAATGCTTAAAGCTCAGAACTGGCAAGTAGTTCCCATTTTAGTCATGAAGCACCTACGAGAAAGAACCAAGTGAGGCAAATCCTCTCCCCACATTCGGGGGAGAATTTGCTCGCCGCTTTTATAGGAAAAAGGAAAGCTGCTTTTTTTCTGTCCTTAAAACAGCAAATCAGGGTAGTGGCTCTGTTAGATGAGAAGGAAGGCCAGGCAGGGTGCCTCTCGTTAGTCTGAAAAAGCAGCAGGAAAGTGAAGATTCTTCAGGCTCTACAGACAGACTGCTTAACAACTGAACGCTGCCTGAGGGAGGATGGGTGTTTGTCAGTGGTCATCCCATCCTGGCTGACAAACCTGGGCTCAGCCTTGGCCTTTATCAGCACATTTTATATTATCTAATTTCCCAATATCAAATTTCAAGGATATATATATATATATATATATATATATATATATATACACACACACACACACACACACACACACACACACACACACACATATATACTACCTTTATACGTTTTCCATCTTATTTTATTTTTGTTGTTGAAGATTGAACCTGGGGTCTGAGAGAACTAAGGACATGCACCTTTTCTTTTTTCAATGTTGGTGCAGACCAATGTCTTGTCTTCTCTTCATGAAGGATGGGCCCTGTCTCCTCTCAGTTCCCCCAAAAGCTTATAGTGTCATCTATGACAAGGTGACACTCTCCTCCCCTGGATCATCTCATGTCCACAGTCGTGCCTTAATATCCGTATCTTGCAGCATCCCTCACATGTATGCCTCTCTCTCTCTCTCTCTCTCTCTCTCTCTCTCTCTCTCTCTCTCTCATTTTAGCCTCCTTTGTTTCATTTTTTAAAATAATCTTTTTTATTTTACATACCAATCCCAGTTCCCTATCCCTTCCCTCCTCCAGCTCCCCCACCTTCCCCCACCCCACCCCCAACTACCCCTCAGAGAAGGTGAGGTCTCCCATGGGGAGTCAACAATGTCTGTCACATTACTTGATGTGGAACCAAGGCCTTGTACAGCCACTGTGGAAATCAGTATGGTGGTTTCTCAGAAAATTGGGAATCAATCTACCTCAAGACCCAGCAATACAACTCTTGGGCATATACCCAAAGGGTGCACACTCTCATACCACAAGGACATTTGCTCAACTGTGTTCATAGCAGCATTATTCCTAATAGTCAGAACCTGAAAACAACCTAGATGCCCCTCATCTGAAGAATGGATAAAGAAAACATGATACATTTACGCAATGGAATACTACTTAGCAGCAAAAAAAAAAAAAACCCTAATAACATCTTAAAACTTGCAGGCAAATGGATGGAACTAGAAAAAGAACATCCTGAGTGAGGTAATCCAGACCCATATAGACAAACACAGTATGTACTCACTCTTAAGTGGATATTAAACAAAAAGCAAAGAATAACCAACCCACAGTCCACAACCCCAAAGGAGCCAGGAAACAAAGAGACCCTAAGAGACACATACATTGATTCCCCTGGAAAGAGGAAATAGACAAGCTGTCCTGAAAAAATTGGGAGCATGGAGGGCGGGGGATGGAAAGGGAGTGAAAAGGGAGAAGGGGATGGGGGAGGAGAACATGAGGGATCTGGGAGATCAACTTGGGAGAAGGTCAGAGAGGGAAAGCAAGGAAAGAAATGACTTGATAGAGGGAGCCATTATAGGGTTAGTGAGAAACCTGACACTAGGGAAATTCCTAGCAATTCACAAAAATGACGGTAGCTAAGATCCTAAGTAAAAGCAGAGAGGGTTCCTTAACTGGCCTTCCCCTGTAGTCAGTTCGATGACTACCTTAATTGTCATCATAAAACCATCATCCGGCAACTGATGGAAGCAGATGCAGAAATCCACAGCTAAGCACTGGCCGAGCTCCCAGAGTCCAGCTGTAGAGAGGGAGGAGCAATAGCATCAGGCCACTTTCACAATCATGCTTCCTTTATCTCATCTTCCAGGCACTCAGCTGCCTCTAATCTGAATTTTCCTATCGCTTCCTAAAATTTTCTTAGTTGACTTTCATGTCTTTTTTTTTTTCTCAGTTACCTAATTGATTACTGCAGTAGCTGGCTTATGACCTTCAGTACTCCCTTGACCCATTTCAACCTAATGCTCCTCTGTACAACCCAACAGAAGTCAGTCAAGGGCAGTGGTGGTTTATGTATTGCTTTCAGACTGCCTGCTTGTCTCTCCTGTGTATTTTCCTCAGCTGCCATAATGAAAAAATGGCAGGACATCTTATTCAAGGTCACTGTGTGACTTTCTTTGCTGAGAGAGCTTATATTACTTAGTTTGGTTTTCCAGTTTCCTTATCTTTTTTTCTGGCATCCCACATCCCCAGCCCCTCTGTGAACTGCATCATCCCTCTGTTTCTCTGTTCCCAATTTACCACCAGCAGCAAATTGCTATGACAAGATCAGCCCAAGTCTTGTCTTGCCCCCTCGCTGTTCATTCTTCTGCTCAGATGTGTTAACCTCGCACTTCTTCACCTCCTTCAAGCCCTCCAAGATCTTCTTTGCTGAGTGGCCTATCTTGAACATCTAATAAAAATATTTTACTGGCCCTTTGTCTCAATCACAATCATCCTTAGTTGTTTTTCTCCATTTTCTTGTTTCTCATCCAACTACTGTGCAAAATTAATGATGGATTGGCTTTTGTTCTACTTTTTAAAGCCTAAAATGGTTGGTAATGAAAAAATACCTGCCAAGGGAATTAATGCATCCATACATGTTTTGATTATTTGCTGTCTCTCAAGCTTTTCTATTTAGGTGAAAGTTTGCTTCTTGAGGGTAAACTGAGAAAGTGACAATGTCTCAATTTTTTGGAGCTGTTTGTGGTGCAGACAGAAAAGTGTTGGTTCTTTGTAGCATCTCTCAGATCTCACCCTGGAGATGACTGTGTCCTTGTCTGTCATCCTTGCTGGTCCAGCTAGCTCTACCTATTGCCAAAGTAGAACTTTATTTCTGAAAGACTCTGGGTCAGCTTTAAATCATTCTGGGGACTGGGACGCATTCAAGTGGCACATGATGACTCCTCACAGTCCCTCAACACCCTAGGCAGTCCTTTCTCAGCCCTGCCCAGTCACCTACTTCCAGTTCAGAGTGGTAAGACTTCCTTTCATGACAAGAATGTGGTGATTCAGAGGCAATAAATGGGCCTTTTGGCTTTTTGCTACCTCAGAGGCACAGTGTAGCTTCTTCTCCTGATTGGGCCATGACTAAGTGAGATCTGGTTTCTATGTGAAACCCTGTGGAGCTTACTTTGAGATGGTTAGGGCCTCTGGGGGTGCACAGCACCCTTCCTAGTGATGGAACAAAACTATACAATAGAAAACCTCAGGCAACTTTTGTCCTAACACCGTGCCTGTATTTGAAATTAATTCATAAAATCTTGGTTTAAAAAGAAAATAAGACCCACTTTGGTTGCAAATATGTCTTCCCTTGTAGGCTGAGATTGCTTGTTCTTTCCTGGCTGCTCAGACCCAAAATAATTACACAAACTGTAGTAATGAAAACACTGCTTGCCAATCACTTAAGTGTATTGCTACCTAGCTTTTACATCTTAAATTAACCCATTTCTATTTTTTTATATTTTACCACTAGGCTCGTGGTTTAACAGTAAAGTTCTGGGGCATGTCTGACTCCTCCAGCGGCTACATGGCATCTCAATGACTCTGCCTTCTTTCTCCCAGCATTCAGTTTAGGTTTCCTGCCTAGCTCTACTTTGCCTTATCACAGGCCAAAGCAGCTTCTTTATTCATTAGCCAATAAAAGCAAAACATACAGAAGGACTTCCCACATCATCTCCCCTTTTCTGTTCAAGTAAAAAGGAAGGTTTTAATTTTAACATAGTAAAATTATATATAATAAAACAGTTATCAATCAAGAATTATAATTACAATATTTAATCCACTTCCATTTGGCAAATTAGGGAAAATTCTCTCTATCATTGATCCTATCTTTGTGACTCTAAAGTTTTAAATCTAATCTATCTTTTATTATCATAAAAGAAGTCTTTCACAACTCCATCAAAGACTCCAGAAGGATTTAACATTACCTAAGTTAACAGGAAGTACATTATAAGCAACTTCCAAAACTCTAGAATTGACAGAGACATCTCACTGCCTGGACAGTCACCCAAAGTTCTTCTGTAACATTGGGGCACCCATCTTTAGCCTACAGGTCTATAGTATCTGCCTGACTTTTGCATGAAGCAGGAAATTTCAAAGACAGTTCCACCTATATTGGCAGTTTGTCAGTCACTTTCTTCTGTGTCCTGCAGAATGTCTGCAAGCCTCTTTCATGAAGTAGGAACCCTGAAGGGCTGCCTCACCTTCTTTAGGCAACTTTAGCAGTCACTTTTCTGTGGGTCCTGCAAGTCAAGTTTATACAGCATAACATCAAGCATTCCAGGTAAGAGCACTTTCTTGCCCAAATGACCTTAACCTTGTATCAATAGACCAAGATTTATACCAATGCAAAATATTCATATCTATAGCATATCCCCTTTTAAATGTAAACAAACATTTATAAACAATCATTTAGGGAATTTGAACTTTGTCTAGACTACTTCCTGCTGATTGGGGAAGCTGTTCATCAGGTCTGTTTACCTGTGTGGTAGGTCCATCTCAGCCAGCAGTTCTGAAGCTGTCCAGGATGTTGAACTATCTGGGCCATTATTTCAGGGGGTCTTGTTTGATTAAACCACATTAATCTGGAAGGAATCCATAGGTTCTTATCCTCTGTAGAAACAAAAGTAGAACTTCTTTGTCAAAGCAACATATCCTTAGGCCCAAATTTTGAAGTCAAGATACCTTTAAAATATATATGTTGGCTTAGTTTAACAGCCTGTACAATGAAATATCTCTCTGTTCGTAGCTCATTCACAGTCAAAAAATTTAAAGAAAGTACAATACTATGCATAATTCAGACTCTCTGTGTATATTCCATCTTTACGTGGCTTGTTTTTCTTACTCTATTACTTTTTCTACAGGTTTAATATTTATTTTATTTTCTTTACTCATTTAAGGTATAACTTTCTGTAATCTTTTGTATTATAACTGTCTATAGTCTTTTTCCTCTCTCTCTCAAGCCTATGTACATTTATCCAATACTGTGACCCATTCAGAGGCCTTTTTTTTTTATCTGATTCTGCCTTTATTACATATCTGTAATTATTTTCTGATCAGGAACACTTTTTTTTAATGCTAAGCAGGCATGACTAGGATGAGCTCTGTGGTCCTATCTGCTTGCTCCACCCAGTCCAACATGGCAGAGGCATGTTCACTGTCTCTGAGAGCCATTTTTTCTGGCCCAGATTCAGGGTGGCAGTGGGTCTGTGTCACCGATAAATAATTTGTAACATTCTTCTCACAGACCCCATTTAAGTGCTCAGCCTCCTGAAAGAGCCAGAGTTCGTGCTGGCAACATGAACCAGGAATCCACTGTTTCTTATGCTGAGTCAGTAAGCCTTTTCTTAAAGGGTGCTCCTGCTTGCCACCAGCAAATAGAGTCCATCTGAAAAAGAAATGCTAGTGACCAGGAAACTGTACTTAACTCTGTTCTTTTGTCTAGAGTTTCTTTCCAAGCTTTCTCAGGTTTTATGAGGATGTAGTCAACCCTATGTTGGCATGCCAATCTGTTGGCAGAGGTTGCTTGTTTGTTTCCTGGCCACCCAGACCTGAAATAATCACTCAGAAACTATACTAATTACATTCACACATCATTTCCTTTTTCTTTAGTATTCCTTTTTTCCAGACTGGAGTGAAACTAGACTTGCAATTACTCTTAGGTTCAAGTTCATTTAAGTTAAGCCTCAGTCTCCCTCCCTGTGCCCCCCAAACCTTTAAAAAGTAGCATTTTATAATGTGTTAGTAATAAAAATTAATGACTCCAGAGGACACTTTGCACAGAAAACTTAAACATCTTTTAGATTTTCTTCTAAAGTGTGTTTGTATGCTTTGTACATTTGGGAGACCTGTCAATGACCTTGTCTGCTGTTGACAGTGATTTCAAACTGTGTAGTTAGCGTGTTTGTCTAGTATGATATAAGTTTACCCAGTCATGGGGGACTAATTGCTTCTGAGATTCTCTGAGTGTGCTGAACTTAACTACCATGTTGCCTTTAAAAAAATAAATCTGTAAGAGATACACAGCTTTAATAAAATACAGAGAAGGGTTAATTTTCCTAATTCTAAGTAGAGTTCCTACCCTCAGGTTTTCTCTGATTAGAGTATCTGTCTAGTTCAGCTAGATAAGTCCACCTCAAATACTATTTTAGCATGGCGTGCCACAATTAAAATGATTTAGCTGCTCTATATTTATAATAGAAGCCAGCTCACCTTCAAATATACACAAATGGGTGTGTGTGTACTCATGTAGTACATGTGTGTACATACTACACACATAGGCACACAGACACACACAGAGACACACACTCTTGGGAATCTACCTTTTGAGAGGCAGAGAACTAGGCTAGGAAGACATTACAGAAATAAAAGATATTATTCCTTTTAAGACCATATATGTAGAACTGGGTAAGGACTCAATCTGGTCTTTACATACTCAGATCTTAATATCTGATCCTAATTTTCATTTTTAATTTTATTGCCAATTGAATCTTAAGTTCTTTGTTGAAGACCAGAACTTTCATTTATTCCTTTATAGTATACTTAACGCACATATATGTTTCTTACCTATTTTCTTTTTCTTTTCCTTCTTTCTTCCCTTAAAGTTTTTAAAATCATACTTTGTTGTCTTATTCCTAGTCTGCAAGATATTATTTTTCATTTTGGAGTATTATTCTGCTATAAAAAATAAAAATTCCTTATAGGACCATTTATTTATACATAACTTACATTTTCAGATATTCTCCTCATATGAATAATATTTGTGAGCTTTATGTGAGTATCTTTTTGGCTAACTCTGGTTTGTTTTGTGATCACTGAGTTGTGATTAGCTGTCATATTTTGCCATTGTCCATTGGGATGTACAGGTTTTTGAGCAGATGCTTTGATAGATTGTTGTGGGGTTTGCTCCTCACTAATCACACTTCCCTCTGAGTTCTTTCTGGACCAGTCTCCAGGAACTGATCTGCTCAACAGGCTGAGGGCTTTTATTTCCTCTACCCTTCTCAAATTTTTGGCATATTCTCTCTATTAAATTGTACTGTTGACTAGACCAGTGCATTATAACATGCTTTACAAATATGTATTGATGAAATAATATCTTTTATGAGACACGTACTTGTCTTTTAAACCAATAACTTGGTTTACAATCTTAAAATTTCTATAAAACTATTAGGAAATTTGAGCTATAGCATATTCTGTAAAAACTGATCCAGAGCTGAAGATAACTAACAATGGACAATAATAAAAATATACATTAAAAGACGCAGCCTTGGCTGTAAAGAAGAAGTGAGGCTAATCCCAGTACTTAGGAGGCAGAGGCAGGCAGATCTCTGTGAGTTTGAGGCCAGCCTGGTGTACAGTGAGTTCCCGGCGAGCCAGGGCTACACAGAAAAATCCTGTCTCAAAAACAAACAACAAGCAACAGTGAAGAAACTGAGCACTCTTGGGCTAAACTGTTTATCAATGTATTGATATTCTAAACCCCATCAATTTCAGCAACTTCCAGGCTGGTTGGTAAGATGGGATATTTGAGGAGATAGGAGTGCCACACATAATTCTACAATGCCACTAAATGTGCAATTATAACTATTCCAGATTTATTTATGTCAGAATCACCCCAGTATTTTCAATCTCTTCACTTCATAGGTTACTTGGTGTTCAAAAATCTCAAAGACAACCTGATACCTCTCTTTCCATCTGTCTGTGGGTCATGGAAGCCTTATACATGTCACTATACACTTGGTGATGCATTTTTCCACATTTAGTCAATTAACTTGATAAATTATTTAGAAAGGACAATTTATATAAGAAAAAAGGCTAAATCTTCTCCGCAGTATAACTAAGGCACAAATAATGAAAAATGATGGTTTGCTAATGATGATCATCATTTATCCTACTTATAAATTAGAGATAACTTCATATTGATTGAGTGAGAAGGAAGAAAAGCACAATAAAGCCTAACAGGAATGAATAATCTAGAATAAATACATTTCTCTTTTCATAAGTGCCATTATTACAACCCCTCTGAATTTTATAAAAGCTCATAAAAATCATTATATGTGCACATAAATACAAAATCATGAATTTGATTGGGGATACAGTTCAGAGGTTAATCATTTGTTTAACATATGTGGATGCTTGGATTCAACTCCCAGTACTACAAGCTATCGCAATAAATTATAAACTCACAAAGTTATTAGAGAACACAAACTCCAGGCTAACTTATTTCCCAGTGTGGTAACTGCAGCATCATACTCAACATAGCCCTTCAGCTATTGCTCGTAGAGCTTTAAGCTCAATATTTACCGCGATACTGAATTTTGGGGAAAATACTCATGTTGGCTAAACTCGATCTCAAAACCTGTTAAAGTTCCAGTTTCTCCCACTTTCACTTTGACAGAGGCACATATCAGACCAGAGTGGCAGTTGCTTTGCTGGGTGCTCCTTTAGCTTACTGGGCTTGTCTCTTACAGCTTGATGCAGGAGCTGGGCATCTGGCATAGTTTCTGGGATAGCTTGTGCAGCACATTGGTTTTAGACACATTTCATTCTGAGCATTAATTTTTCTCATAACAAAGCCACACTGATGATTTATTTGTAGCAGTTACTTAGCACTAAAGCCTAGATCCATCTTGTGGGCAGTGAAGAACCATAGGTTATTGATTACAAAATATTAAATTCATATCCAACATATATGCATAAGGTATCTTGAAACCTTTAAGTGTGTTTTATTGTCTTCATTCCAGGTTGCAAGTTATTTTCTTAACAGTCTAGAATCAGCCTTGGTGTCCCTTCTCTCCAGGGCATCCTTATGAACCACTGCCCATGTTGAAATGTTCATTCTGTTTACTTCAGTTCTCTGCCCTAAAAGCAATCCAAGCAGGTCATCCAAAGTCCTGTGCAACAAAAACACTTTAGTGGCTCCCAAGTGCCCAGGGAGAGAGCTGGGCAGTGTCAAAGGAACATTGGTCAAGTAGTCAACAGTTTTATTTTCTGTCTGGACTCTGAAACTTTTGGTTGATGCATTGGGACATCACAGACACTCAGTTTCCTTATCTGCATTAAAACTGGACACCAAACACAGAAAAACAGGACTATGTGCTTGACCTCATAAGAGAAAGCTACACGCATCAGCTTGAATGTGATAGAATACTAATCAGTAGAGGCTGGGGAGGTGGGAGATGAATAAAGGGGGCTGGATCGTAAGCATCAAAGCAGGGGTTGAGTGTAGCTTATAATAGACCATTCCATATTTTATGAAGACCTAGAAGGGAGGATCCCAAAGGCTTCAAACATAAGGAGTTAGAGGGAATGCTAAGTGCCATGATTTCATCAGGACCGGATGGATGCATGTACTGAAATATCACACTGGGTCCCATCAATGGCAATAGTTACCCAGTGGGTACTCAGTTTCAGGTAACTATGAGAAGTTCTGGATACTATTGCATTGTAGGGTGACTCTAGATAGTCATAGTGAAATATAAAAATATATACAGCTAATATATTTTTTATCAAAAAATAAGATAAGGAAAATAGTTCATACATCAAATTTAAAGGCCAGGGGGATTTAGAAAAAAAAAATGGTGCATGTGGAAATTAAGGTCTATAAGATGAAGAGGTTTTTAAAATTGATTTATTAGCTTACTGTACAAAGTACAGTACCATGGCATCTTCATACATGTGTTACTATGCTTTGCGCTCATTTGTCCCCCTCACCGATGGATGCCCTTCACCATCTCCTGTCCCCATGCGCCTTGTTCCTTCTATTTCCCTCATTAGTCTCGACTTCTTTCTTACTACATTTGTTTCCTTGCCCTCTAAAACTCCTCCTGACGCTGGAGCTCTAGCTCCGCTCTCCCAACCCACTTGTAGTCTCTTGACCCACTAACACATTTGCACATATGTAATTAGAAATTTAGGTTCTGCACAAGAGAAAACATAGTTTGGCTTTCTAACTTTGGCTTATTTTGCTTAGCATAATTTTTTTTTGAGAATTATGTTTTATTGTCTAGTGGAAGGGAATTTTTTATTGATTTTATTGAGCTCTGCATTTTTTTCTGCTCCCCTCTTTCTCTCTCCCCTACCCTTCAGCCCTCTCCCATGGCCCCCCCACACTCCCAATTTACTCAGGAGATCTTGTCTTTTTCTACTTCCAATGTAGATTCGATCTATGTATGTCTCTCTTAGGGTCCTCATTGCTGTCTAGGTTCTCTGGGATTGTGATTTGCAGACTGGTTTTCTTTGCTTTATGTTTAAAAACTGCTTATGAGAGAGTCCATGTGATAATTGTCTTTCTGGGTCTGGGTTACCTCACTCAATATGCTCAGTAATACCACAAGGATATGTGCTCAACTATGTTCATAGCAGCATTTTTTTGTCATAGCCAGAACCTGGAAACAACCTAAATGCACATCAGCTGAAGAATGGATAAGAAAAATGTGGTACATTTACACAATGGAGTGCTGCACAGCAGAAAAAAATAATGACATCTTGAAATTTGCAGGCAAATGAATGAATCTAGAAAACAGCATAATTATTTTTTAATGGTATCTATTTTACTGAAAAATATCATGATTTAGTTTTTTATTTATTGCTGCATGAGATTCTATCATATCTATTTTCTTTGTCCATTTGTCGATGAATATCCAGGTTGGTTCTATGTACTTGCTATTGTGAATAGTATAGCATAAAATGTGCATCCTCTTAAACATTTGTGTATTCTTTGTGTGTATGTGTGCATATGTGTGTGTTTGTGTGTGCACTCTGCTCTTGTGTCCACAGGTGTGCTACACTATGCACGTGGAAGCCACAAGACAGTTTGTGGGAATCAGTTTTTGCCTTCTTCCATATGAGCTTTGGAGTTTGAACTCAGGTCATAGGCTTGACAGCAGGTGCCTTTATCTGATGAGCATCCCATTGGCCCAAAATGTGGGTTTTATGACATGTAGAATGTAGAGCCCTGATCTTGGGTTCCTCTTGCTGTTTCATGTCCTTGAATTTGTAATCACAATTCAAGACCAGATTCAAGTGTTATCTCTTTCATAAAGGTTTGATTTTCATTGTCAAATTTAATTTCCTCCCTCATGTTTCCTGGAGAAGTATTCTGTATCCTTGATATTTCGTTTTCTCCTCTCTGTTGTGCTCTGCAGAGTGTTATATCAATCTGTTCAACTATCTTGATAGATAGGTACTGTGTATTGTGTGCATGTATGTCATCACAGTCATCAGTTAAAGTTTGTTATTATCCCCACTAGCATAAGTGACTCAAGCAAGACAGAGAGAGGATACCATTTGCTGAGCTCATGTAGCTTTTAAGTGGCAGGAAGATCCTTGTCTGCCCGACTTCCAATCTTGGTGCAGTCCAGGCTTCTCCACTCTGTTTTTTTTTTTTTTTTTTTTTTTTTTTTTTTGGTTTTTCGAGACAGGGTTTCTCTGTGGTTTTGGACCCTGTCCTGGAACTAGCTCTTGTAGACCAGGCTGGTCTCGAACTCACAGAGATCCGCCTGCCTCTGCCTCCCAAGTGCTGGGATTAAAGGCGTGCGCCACCACCGCCCAGCTCTCCACTCTGTTTTAAGGACTCTCAATAAATACTTGTTACACGAGTAAACAGGAATCTTTATCTTCTTCAACCTTCTTTCCCACCTTTTGTTCCCTACTATAGAATTGTATCTGATTTCATTTCAGAATTGTGAAGTATGTTGTCTTCTGAAAGACATGGTTTATGGTGTCCATGTTGACCGTCTTTTGCTATTGAAAATGTTATGGTAACTTTGTATATTTTTCTTCTTCACTAAGGCTTTTATAATTCTCACACCATCAGTTAAATGGCTCTTGCTGATCAGAGTAAACCCATAGTGTCAACTCCTCGGGGCTTCCTCTAACATCTGAGATGTGACCTGCAGTACTACATATCCAGTTATGTTGAAAGCCACACTAAAGTCCTCTGCTGTTGAAACAATGCTTAGTGTACACTTGGCATGGGACCCTGGGCTTGTGCCTCCACTCTGCGTGCTTGTTTACCTTGGACTGGCTCTTCTGAGTTGGACTGCTTCCTAATTACCCTTGCTTCTGGCCTCCTTCCAGTCCCTTGCCATCAGGTAGCCAGATGCAGGATTCAGTCCAGCTTGGTTTTAGGGCATAGATCACCCTATTAATTTGACAAATTAACTTTTAGTTTTTTAATCTATTCCTGGTAAACATAATGACTTCTATAATGGTTCTCTGACTTATTAGTAACAAGGTCTAGATTTGACATTTATTAAGTGTTTACATCATGACAAGCACCGGGCTAGAGTTCTTAAGTATACTGCTTTTTTTTTTTTTAATCTCTGAGTGCTGAAGGCATTTTCATCTGACAGATGAGAGCGGAAGGCTTGTAAATATCAGATGAGGAGCCTGGGCCGGATTCTGTATCTGCCTGGTGCCGACCCCCTGGTCTTGGTCAGGTATAGTCACTTAGTCACTGGTGTCTTGTCATGAATTGGCTTGGGCTTGGAAAGATGGCTTGGTGGTTAGCAGTGCTTGCTGCTCTTGCCGAGGACCCAGGTTCAGCTCACAATCATATACAACTCCATTTCCGGGGGCTCTAGAGCCTTACTCCTGGACTCAGCAAGCTCCAGACATGCACACAGTGCACATAATGCATGCGGGCAAAACACTTATGCACATAAAATAATAGATCTTTTAAAATAATAATAATAATGTATTTTATATTATATTTATATTTATTATTTGTGATGCTGAGGATAAAACACGGGACTCTTGCCTGTTATACAAACTCTCCACCACTGAGCTACATGTCCAGTCCTGTTCAGTTATAAAGACAAATATATGTGGATTGTTACATAAGTGACCTTTTTTTTTCTTATTTAAACGAAAGTTGTAGAACTGACCAATAACCTTTAAAAAAAACTTGCAGTTATTTTTTTAATCCTGGGGTTTTAATGTTCATAAGGCATCAACATTATCATGAATTTTGTCATAATGGAAATAGTATCAATAGAGAGCAATGCAGGCATTGTTTAAAGTGCTTTCTGTGGATTATTTTACTGAGCATCTCAGTAACCCAGTGCAACAGCGTTGCTCTCCTCTCCAGTCTCTTCAGGGTGTGGAACAGAGAGGTACAGAGGTCTTTTGCCCTCCATCCTTGAGTATTAAATAAATCTTTAAAAAATATTATTTTTCAGACTTCACTTTTCTGTTTGATCAATGATCATAATCCAATTTTATTTTATTTTTATATTTTCCCTCCTCTTCTTTTATTCATGCTTTGAAAATTGCATCCATATCAGAATCCTTTTGCAAAAAAAGTGAAAAAGAAACAGCTCTTTGATTCTGTAAGCGTTTGTAGACGACGTAACATTATCAAGCAGTTCTTTTACCTGTGGGAAAAGAAAGAATTAAACACACTTCCTGATTTCAATTCTTTAATAACATTTAGAACCAGACTATTGCATTTTAGAATTCTTTATACAATGGGCTACGTATTCAGTGCTAGGAGGAGAACTTAGCAAGAAAGGATGCCTGAGTTGAGATTGCTTCAAGAAAGATCTTAAAACAGAAGTTCACATGTAAATAAAATTTATGGCAAGTAAAGGGAATTGTAGTCCGGGAGGGATCAAAGGGGAGGGAAATGGAAGCTGGACAATAAGGGGAGGTGTGTCAAGGCAGCTCCCACTGCACACTGGGAACTTAATCCCACTGATGGGACCTGGGAGAGTTGTTTGTTACTGATTAAAAGGTAGGGAGTTGGCCTATTTATAGCCCAGGTTCCACCAGTCGTGGACTGAGGTTGCTCCTGGGGACATCATTCCTGTCAGTTTAAGTTTGTTCCATGATAAACGCCAAGCATCCTTGGCAGACAAACGCAGCTTGCCAACAGCAAGCTTGAGTGTCCTGTAATACTAAGAGCTAGGAATATGGACCAGACTTCTGCAGCCTCTGTGACAGAAGTGTACTCAAGACAGGCCAGAAGCTTGGGGAAAGTTCTGTTAAAGATGTATCGCGAGTGAGGTCTTGATGCTAATCAGCATGAGAGATGGGATTGTGAACATTTGTTCCAGGTAGAGAGAACAGTGTGTGCAATCAGAGAAGCCTGAGAAGACAGCGAAGACTTGAGACACTAAAGTTCTCTAAACCTCAGGGGTAGCATAAGGACACAAAGCAAGGCAGCTAGATTTCAGCAACTCTAGAGGAGTCCTGTGTGCTGTGCTGATGAGGGTTTTGTTTTTTGTTTTTGTTTTTTCCCTATAGGAGATGGGGAACAACACTGGAGATTTTTAAACAAGAAAAGGAGAAGTTCATATTCATGGTTTTAAGATCATTTTGGCTAGAGTAGCAGGAATCCAGTAAAGGAGTTGAAAAGGACTCTAGCGAGTTGGAAGTTTGTGTGCTAAAGCAGTAAGTACCGCTTTGTGGCTAGTGTACAAAGGAGGTTAGGAGGGGCTGGCTGTGGTCAGAGAGGAATCAGGGTGCCTCTAGGACTCTGCAGTGGGTGACGATATGTGGAGATGCTAGAAACCACAAGAACTGTGCAGGGATGGACGGGGAAGGAAACCGACCCAGCCTCAGTGTGGCCAGCCTACACGTGCCAGAAGAGGGACCGTGTGCGGTGTGTGCGTAAACGCAGATGCGTATGCGGAGAGGGGCCAAAAGGAGTTGAATGTGAGGTGCTGGCGAATGCACAGCAGGAAAGTTTTAAGCAGAAGGGCACGAGGATCTCAGGTTTTGAAGGGCCACTGGAGGGTCTTCTAGGGTCCCCCTTCCCACTGGGAAATGGACTTTGAGGGACCACTGGAGGGTCTTCTAGGGTTCCCCTTCCCACTGGGAAATGGACTTCAGCATCCCTAGAACTGTAGCTCTGGCGATTTCTGAAAATAGAAGACATAGAGTTGGAACCAAAAAAAGCACATTAAAAGGACATTTAGAAAATTCCAATTTCTCATCGCTGATGGTTTGGAGGCTGCAGTAACTTGGCATTATTTAAACTCAACGTCTCCTGCATTTTGTTTGGAAAGATGATCCTTTGTATATATATACTTTTTATTTTATTTATTTTATTTTTTTATTTTCGAGAGAGGGTTTCTCTGTAGCTTTTTGGTTCCTGTCCTGGAACTAGCTTTTGTAGACCAGGCTGGCCTCGAACTCACAGAGATCCGCCTGCCTCTGCCTCCCGAGTGCTGGGATTAAAGGCGCGCGCCACCACTGCCAGGCTCCTTTGTGTGTGTGTGTGTGTGTGTGTGTGTGTGTGTATTATATATATATTATATGAATATATTATATATAAGCATAGCCAGAAGAACTGAAAGGGACTTACCTAAAGGAAGACTTTCACAAAACAGCTCCTCTTTAACGCTCACTCAGTCTGAAAGTAGTTGAGGCCTTTAGTATGGAAAATAGAAGCACACGGTATCTACTCTACACGGTATCTATCATGTTCAGTTCATAAGAAAATGTGCCAAGATTTCTGTCATTGCCTAGACTTAGCAGAGCCACAGTTTTATCTACTCACCTCAGACCCAAGATGGCCTCATGGAAAAACCACAGTTATCTAGACTGAATAACCTGGTTTTTTTTTTGTTTTTTTTTTTCAGGTGTACTATGATGTGAAAAGAAAAGTTGGAAAGCGTTTCCTAAACACGTACTTGAAGTTAATAATTATTAACAAGTGAATGTTACTACATAACAAATAGATATTTTTATTGTTTACATAGAAGAGAAAGCTACAAATCAATTGATAATAGTCAATTATAGACTATGAATAGGATTAAAAAACACTTTTTTTTTTTGAGACAATGTTTCTCTGTGTAGCCCTGGCTGTCCTGGAACTTGCTCTATAGACCAGGCTGGCCTCGAACTCAGAGATCCACTTGCCTCTGCCCTCCAGAGTGCTGGGATTAAAGGTGTACAACACCGCTGCCCCAGTGAGAAAACACTTCTTAAGGGATTTCCTGCCCCTCTCTGGCCGCTTCCCATTTGGGTATATTTTGAATGTATTTTTATTTAAACACAGAACATAAGGAAACAAACATTTTTGACATTTGATGTTTCCTGTAACTGTTAAAATAGTCTTCAAATAATATTGAAATGTCCAGTGGATGAAGGAATAAGGTAACTCGAGACTTATGTATTTATCAATACACTCATTAAATAAATATGATAATCTGACTAAGCCTTAACGCCAAAGTAAGTATTAGCGTAGCTGCTGGGTGCATGAATAACAAAACCCCTTCCAGTTTGAAGAGAACACTGTCATTTCAGGGAAGGCTCATGGAAACAGCTGTGATACTGTGATGTGCTGTTCTCAAAGGCACAGGTACAAAGTGTTACTGGAACACAGAAGATGCCAGAAATGCGGAAGTCAAGAACTCGGGGGGAAATAGGAGCTTTCTCCTGCTTCTTTATTCCAAGTCTGTGGCTTGATATTGCTCCTCCTCCTCTTCCTCTTTCTGCTTTGTTTTCTTTTGATCTTATTTGAATTGAGAACAAAGTTTATACTCTAAATGTCTCACGAGTCCAGTATCATGCAAAACACATCCGTGTGTAAACACGGGCCTCTCACTGCAAGGCCTGTTTTGCCACCCCCCCTTCTGGGAACTGCCGAATGATCTCACTGTCCATAAAGTTATAGAAGTAGGCCCTTGGGAATAATTCTTTAAAATGTAACTCCAACTCCTACCCAGGGAGAATCACAAGAGCCAAACTCAGAGTCCCTTTCCTAGAACTCTGGAACTGAGACCCAGAGAACAGGATTGGTTGTTTCTAGGGGAGGCACCCATGCCTGCTTAGGAGCTGCTGGAAGGCTTGCTTTGCAGTGTAGATTTAAAACAGAGGAAAGAGGGTCACAGAAGAGAAGAGCCCTATCCACATTCAGGAGCATTAACAGGGGAATCCCAGAAAGACCTTGCGCCCTGCCATAGAGTATTCCAGAAGTTTTGTAGCATTCACATCTTTGAGCCTAAGGATTATTTGTAGACTTTCCACACAGCTCGCACTAGTGAGAACCTTGACTCTTATTTCCTACACAATCTCAAATTGTAGTGGACAGCCTGCTGTTTGCCTCCTTGGAATTCGTCCTTGATCTCTCCCCCCTTCTACCAGCATTAAGAGTTACTCCACTCTATGGCACTTCAAGAATCTTAAGTATTCTGAAGGTAAGGAGGGTGGAATTGACTGCAACCCCAGGTCTAAATAAGTCTTCTCTTGGCTGGTTAATGAAGCCTCTACTCTTGGTTCACAGTGACTGTGTTGAAGGTGGGCCCAGAAACTACATCCTACATATCCCCCCCCTCCCCCGCTCCCAGCCCTTTAGTGGAAGAGTGGAGGAGGTGCTGAGAGAGTCTGGGAAATCTCATCTATTCTACTTCAGAAAACAGTTGAGAGAGTGAGGTTCCCTTTTCTTCAGAGTGTGGTCTGGAGCTTCCCCACAGGGAAGGACCCAGCAAACAAGGCTGGTGCAGGGGAAAAATGTGGGGGGAGCCGAGATTGACAAGGCAGCTAAGCTACATGGATCCAATCGGGACTGAAGGCCACACTGATTTCCCCCTGGCTTGTCCTCTTTGCTGTGTGTTTTTATTCTTCATTTGAGACTCTGAATCAGATTTGCTTTTATCATTCAGCCAAGTATCATAACCAACAGAATTCACAATATTTTCCTCTTTGCTGACTGACATAGCAAGTCCTGAAAATCCTTCTGGCTTATACCTGCAGCCCTTTGAGGCCGTTTGCTTCAAGGTGCATTTGCTCTTTGGTGTTTGGGTACTTGGTTTTGACAGACCATATAACAAATGTGGAACGGAATGTGAGACCAGAGAATAGGATGTGCTCTTTTGATTAGCAAAATCTTAACACAGTATTGGTGTCCTTAGGAATCTGAGCAATCTTAGAATTCTTTGGTGCTATTTTTTTTTAAATTTGTAGCTAATATTTTTAGAGCCTCGATAAAATGATTTTCAATCATCCTGTCACATCTCCTGGAGCAGGCTATCACTTACCACACATAATTCATCTCGGTTCTCATTTAGCTGTTTATGGTAAAAAAAAAAAAAAAAAAAAAAAAAAAAAAAAAAAAAACAAACCCCGGGAGGATCGGTGTGTCTGTGTCTGCTAATTTGAGACCATTGCGTCCTTCACTGAGTGAGTTTTCCTGTCCTTCAAGTTCCAGCTGAGATGCGAGAAGAAATTTCTTCATTAGCTTAAACACGGGTGTCCAGGTCCCTGCTGAAGGACAAACACCGCCAAGTTTGATACAAATAAAAAGTTCATGTTCTATTTCTTTCCCGCTCTTGTTTGTTCTCCCTCCTTCCTCTCTTCCTCATCTAACACACCAAAGCATTTTTTTTTTTACTGGAAACATGGACTTCTCTTAATCTCCCATGAGAAAACCAATGAATCAACTGTAAACCATTCAATCAAATCTTACTCACACTTAACTAATTGCCAGTTAGTGGAGGATGAGACAAGAAACCTAAACTACCCCCTTCCCAGATTTTCTATTTCATAAAAGATCTGCCCTTTTATGAAGAAGTTATTTGCACATCTGAACTCCATGGTCACAGTGTTATCTGCCTTACATCTACTCGGAAGAGGAGCAAATTCGTAGTTTATGCATCTTCCAGACTGTTTGTTCTTGGTCCTAGGAAGCTTCTGGCAGATTTAGAATTTTTGCTACTTGACAAGATGTCTTCTCGGAATTACTGGTTAACTGGGGATGCCTGAGAAACTCAGCTAGTGATGACATTTAGACATCGGACTCCGCACAACCGCTTCTTGCCCTGCTGTCGTCTACAAGGGTTGTGACTGAAATGTCAAGTGTAGAAAGGAATCTCGATACACAATGTTCTTTCTTATAATAATAAAATGAGAGGTGAGTGCAGCTGTCTGAGGCCTGGAAGCAGGGCTATCACACAGATAGATTTGATGACGTGCTCTAGCTTATACAGCTGGGCAGTGCTACAGCAGCCATCCAGGTGCCCCTGTCCTATTGATCCCATAGCCATTAACCGTAAACATCACAGCTGGAAAAACTGAACACTTGCGGTGAGCCAGGCAAGGCTTCACAAGGCAGTCACTCGATAGTAACATCTTTGCTGAACAGGGAGATTCTTGAGAATAGGGTGTGGCTCTATGCTTCCCATATGTTGTCTTGATGACTCCTACTTTAAACAAGCCACAGATGGACCCAAAATACAAGGTGCATTTTGGCAGAAGGAAGGCTAGAGTGAGCAGCGGGGTGTTAAGGCAAGAACTTCCTTATAGAGTAGACAGAAATGGAGGTTTCATTACGATTAACTGCCCTGTCCCGACATGGCTCCCATCTTCGTTACAATGGGCACATTCCACAGGCTGTGGTGAAAGTCAGATATGTTGTCCCTTTGTTCCTGAAAAAAGTCTCTTGATTTGTAGCTGGACTCAACTATGGGAGCACTGTGCTATGACTTCTGCCCCCACAGAGTCGCAGCAGACCCTTCTTTTCTACTCCTGCCTTTCTGCAGGGAATGGGGACAGAAAGTGTGGAGCGCTGTGAAGCACTAAACATCCCAGGGGACTTTGGATGTGGCCCTCACTGAACATATTTTCCTCCCCGTCTGAGACTTGAGGGAGAGAAGGCCACAGTGATTCTGTGCATGTTTTCCCCATTTGCCTTCAGTTCTCTTTCCACTGGATTAGATTTGTTCTTATCACACAGGCACAGCATCACACCCGACAGTGAACATTCAGAGTGTTAGCATTGTAGGACATGAAAACCCTGGTTCAACACTACAGCTGCTTCTAGGTACATTGCTCTTACATCTTTTGAGAATCTGCCAGCCACAGTAACGAGAGAGGAACGGAATGTGAGGGATGAGACTGGAGAACGGGCTGCGTGATAACAAGGCAGAAAGAGCAAGTGTCTCCTAAATAAAGAGCAAGTGTCTCCTCAATCTTCACATCTTTGAATGCGTGAATGAAATATGAGAATCTATTTTGTTGAAGCTGTGGTTTTAATTACTTATTTAGTTTGGTACTCATTCCATTTGATCCTGAGGTAACTGCTATAACCATCTTCATTGGATGTTGAAGAAAAGGAGGTAATAAAAGCCTAGTAACCTTGTCAGTGTTAGACAGCTATTGAGAGTAGTGCTGGGTTCTCACGCCCCTCTTGGGTGATCTGCTGTATTCATACATATAAGAGACATAAACAAAAGGCCCTCATCTGGTCTTGCACCCATAGGTAGGATACTCTTCCTTTGTGTGTGAGTATGTGTATGTGTATATGTTTGTGTTCATGTGTGTACAGACATTCATACCTGTGCATGCACCTGTGTCTAGAGGCCAGATATTAATGTTGGGCATCTTCTTCAATTACTCTTCACCTTATTATTATTTTTTTTTGTGACAATGTCTTTCAGTAAACCTGGAGCTCACTGATTTTTGTTAGACTAGCAGTCCAACAAGCCCCAGGGATCTTCTTTTCCCCTTCCCAACCCCGTTGCTGGGATTGCAGGTATGTCCTGCCACACCCAGCTTTACAGAACTGCTGGGTAATCCAATTCAGGGCCTCGTGTTTGTGCAGCGAGCATTTTCCCAACTGAGCCATTTCTCTAGCCCCTGGACATCTTTCAAATAGATTAAACGATAGGTATGACCTGTGACCTACAAAATAAAGGCAAATAGTTCAGTAGATAGCCATTGTTAAAATCAGAAACCTAGTAGACAACACAATATTTTATTTAGTTGTACATCAGGCCACTAAAAACCCAAATCAGAACTGGCTTGAACAATTAGGAATTTATGCTCACATAGAAGAGAAGCGAGAGCTGAAGTGGTCCCGGGGGCTGGTTGACTCTGCTGTCGAGTGAGCACACATCTTGACCTCACTGGGCATGACTCACAGCTCGAGCATCAGCTGGTGTGAAGCATAAAGAATATCAAACAACTTATAAACATGAGTTCTTCATGGTAGCACACACATGCACAAACACAGGCTTGGAGCTTGTGAAAGGCTTGGACAGCTCTGCGAGTTCCACATGTTGGGCCATGATGGATGAGGGGAAGACTTAGCCTGCTGTATAAAGCAATATGGACACCACTGTGTCTCTGGAAGTGATTCTTCCTACCCCATGGCAGTGAGTTCCCCCTGAAGTCACATCTTAGATGCAGCAAACATTTGCCTCCATGCCATGTGGAGGGAGAAAAAAGAGCTTCCCCTCCTATTTGAATTTTGCAGAGATGGGTTCTTTCTTTTAAAACTGAGGTGGGTTTTTTTTCCCCCTCATAAATCTCTTATCAACCTTTCCCTGTCACTTAGCAACTGTAGGCATAGTCTGAAGGGGACATTGATATGCAAATGACAGTTGAAGCCTTGGACTGGGTGAGAGGCAGAGCTAGGTCTTGGCTAACAAACTAGAAATATTCAATATGGACACTTTCTCTATGACAGATATGTAGCCATCTGGACCGGACCCCTCCCATCGTCAAGCTGAGCCTGCTGCACCCCTGGTGCCTATATCCAGGTCACTTGATTCATAGCTCTGTGTGACAGTAGACATGATGCTGTCACGGAGAAGTTAAGAAGAGCACTTTTGAACTGCAAGGGTGACATCGTCTCATAGACTGGGGTCCAAAACTCTAGTGATGTGTCTGCTAGTCTAGATTACCACAGACTGGGTCCATCCCTTCCCTTATCCTAAATAGTTTGTTTCTCTTAACATGGCTTAACACTACATTAGATTGTGCGGACGACAGTAAATTCTCATTATCATCTTGAACTTTTAGGTTTTTGCATATGGGTTCCTTTTCATACACACCCCCAGTGGGCTTAGAGTTGAGAAGAATCAAGGAAAGGAGACTAAGCAGGTAAAATCAGAATGTTAATGGAAAACTAAAGTGTGGTTTGTGTCCATGTTTCAGGAAGACTTTTTTTCCTGCTGAGGCTCTAGGGCACAGTAACATGTTAACTCCCACACTAACATGTTAGCTCCCATACATTAGCTCCTACACTAACATGTTAGCTCCCACACTAACATGTTAGCTCCCACACTAACATGTTAACTCCCACACGTTAGCTCCCACACTAACATGTTAGCTCATGATGGAAATTCCACAGTCATGAAGATATTCACCAAATAAGACTGTGCTGTGAGGAGGGGAGTGGCCCGTCTGTGGAGACTCAAAAGTGTGAGCCTACTTCACCTTGCCTGAAAGTCAGAGTTTGAGCTTATTTTTGCTCTCCCAAAGTTGTTGACAACAGGTGTGGCTACAAACGAAAGATTCTGGCCTAGGGTGTGGTCAATTAGTAATTTGAATGTCGAAGTAGATCTGCTTGACCTGGACCAAAGGTCGGAGAATTCAAGTCTATTCCTTCTGTCTTGTTAGTGAAATCTGTTCCCTCCCCCTCCCCTTTTGGGGTGAAGTATATAAGCCTGTGGAAAATAAACGAGGCAAATTCAATATTCACTGAAGTTCCTTCCTGAAGTTGTTCTATGTTTCTGTCTCTTGTTTCTTCTATATCTCTTTTCCTTCAGTTTAATAATTCTAGCCGGGCGGTGGTGGCGCACGCTTTTAATCCCAGCACTCAGGAGGCAGAGGCAGGCGGATCTCTGTGAGTTCGAGGCCAGCCTGGTCTACAAGAGCTAGTTCCGGGACGGGCACCAAAGCTACAGAGAAACCCTTTCTTGAAAAACCAAAATAAATAAATAAATAAAAAATAAAATAAAATAAATAATAATAATAATTCTAACCCTCCCGCGCCCACCCTGGAACATACGAGTTTTGTCGAAGCTGGTTTTCAACACCTGTCTGCATTGCTTGTCATCTGTATCTCAGAAGTCCTGAGGTACAAGGAGTGCTGTGACTCCTCTGACCCTGACAAGGGACATTGTCTGCCTCCCACACAAAGGCCACTGGGGCAGAGTGCTTCGCTGAGCCCAGTAAAATTAACCCCGTGTTCTTCCTTTGAGATGGGGAAGTGTCTGTGCTAGGCCTGTAAAGAAGACGATGAAATACGGGGGACACCCCCAGAAGCCCCGTGGGGTCTGTGCTCAGAGGGAGCCACTGGAGACAGAAGTGAAATCTTTCTTCTTCCTTTTTGTCAGATAGTTTCCTTCTTTTCAAGTTTGCAAGCTATAATAAATCAGCTCCCTGGGTGTCACAATAGCAGGGCTTTCTCTCAGAATCTGGCTGAGTTGAGATATTCTAGAAAGGTTAGCTGACTCAGAATTCTTCAGAGAATTAAAGGAATTCCAGCCGCTGACTTGAAGGTCTGCTGACCTCTCTGCCCACATTGTATGTTTAATTCAGGCACAGACCATTCCAATGTCCTGTCAAAGCTTGCACACTTTACTGTTAGGGAATTGATCTGTGTGGTCTCTGTTACCTACTTCCTCTCTGACCCAGGTTGCAAAGATTGCAAAGAGAGAGAGAGAGGGAAAGAGAGAGAAAGAGAGAGAGAGAGAGAGAGAGAGAGAGAGAGAGAGGAGAGGAGGGGAGGGGAGGGGAGGGGAGGGGAGGGGAGGGGAGGAGAGGAGAGGAGAGGAGAGGAGCGGGGAGAGCTTATTTAGGGCGAGCCAAATTCATTGGGAAGTTAATGTCTCTAGGCAACCACTCTCACACGTGTTATGAATTTATGCAAATTGGCACTTATTACTCTATAATGCCATCACAAAAGTAAAACAAGGTTTGAAGAAGAACCTACAAACTAGATTGCGTATAATACCAGAGTCCGTTTAGGGTTGCTCATAGGTACTCGTGTTTAGGGCTGGCCACTTGAGGTTGTATAAGCTAACAGGAAGCTCATCCCTGAAGAAAACTGATTCTCCCTCTCCCAGCAACCATTGACAGCCAGTAGTTCTTCATTCAGCAATTGGAATCTTGTGAAATTTCCATCATACATGTTGGTATGTCAACCAGTGTTGTCATTATGTAGGTGTTGTTTTGGTAAGCATAATGCTGAGATTTCATGGGTACAGCTTCCCTGTTGTGTCTGAAAGACACTATCTCTCCAGAGCAAGCATGCTGGTCCTCTGGCTCTAACAGTCTTCTCACCCAGTCTTCTTAGGTTTTCTATGAGCCTTGGGTGGATGGGGTGTGGTGTAGTTGTCTCAATTGTGGTTGGGCAACCATGATCAATATCCTTTGCGTTCTGACTACTGATCTCTGTTATCGTCTTCTGTTTCAAAACGAAGCTTCTTTGTTGAGGGTTGAGAGCCACAGTTTACCCGTGGGAATAAAGGTGAGCATTTAGAATATAGTTGGAAGTTATATTGGTTTAGGAAAATGGCAGTGCAGTTTTTTATCCAGGCTCTGTGACCTTTTCAGACATGGGCAGTTAGCTAAATTTACAGTACCAGGAGTGAATTCACTCCTACTGAAGCCGACCTTAGGTTCAATTAGATGGCTGTCAGTTACCCCCAGGATATAAACGTGGTCATTGCGCCACTGGAGATATCTTGCTAGGCCAGTCCTTGTGTTTTGTAAGCTTTTCAGCTGGGTAGGACTAATGATGGATATTTTTCTCCCATTGGCAGCTTGTATATGACCATCCTGCAGTAAGAGTGTTAGTTCTCAGGGAGGAGGCTTCCGAATCTATTCTAGCACAACTTCTAAGTCCTGTGTCTGAAGTGTGTGGTTTCTTCAGCAATAGTGTCTTGTCTTCAAGTATTGGAGGCAGTCATTGGTGATAGCAGTAGCCTACTTTGTTTGGGGTTGGGGGGATCTATTGTACTACCTTTTCCAATGCCTCAAAGGGAGCCTGCCTATGCCTGGTACTGAAGCTTTTGTTAAATAGTCTATGGCTCCTTAGGGGAACATTATCACTATGTGGAACAAATTCTTTGGAATAGGTCAGCTCTACCTCTGTGTAAGCTAACTGGGCATCTGTGACATCATTCGTTGCTGTCAATCACCAGTGAAGCATCTCGGAATTTACAGATGCACTCAGCTTAGCTTCCTTATTTTTTTAGACTTCAATTAAGCCTTCTCATAGCCATACACTTAGAGAATCCCCGCACTTTTACAAAATTGAGATTGAAGAAGCTATTTACACTCCTGTCTTAACCCTCTGGGTGACTTGGATGTCTGTGAGGAGAAGGACCTTGTAGCATACTGCCTGTGCCCCATACCACTAGTAATAAATATGTTAGCAACACAGAGTCCTAGGTACCATCTCAGACTTACAGTCAGAAGTACTTGGGATGGATCTCAGTAACCGTCAGGGAAGGGAACCTTTTGGCATTTTCACCTGACATCATCATATACAAACTGCATAACCAAGTTACAGAAACTATTGAAAAATATTCCATAGTGTTTTATGTAAGTTTGCAGTTTTGTATTGGGCTGTGTCATGGCTACTATGGGCTGCAGGAGGCAGAGAGTCTTCAGGTTGAACAGCCTGGCACATCTGGGTACTGAGCCATCAAATTGTTCATGTGACTGATGGGAAATTCAGTTTAGTTTTTCAAGAGAAGTAATTTTAAGAAACACAATAATCACCAAAGTTTTTTTCTTGTTCTTACAAGTCTGATTATGAACGAGAAACAGGCTTGTTCCATTTCATGACCCACAGTCAACACAGATTCTATTCTTGCCCCTTTCTGGCTTTCCTCTCCTCATTCCTTAAGATTCTAACCTGGGTCCCATGCAATCACTGTTTCACACTCTAGGGGCCTAGTTACCCATACATGCTATCCCTGAGGTCATTGGTCTGGTTCAAGTGTAGGTCTCCACTACATGTTCAATGCTGGGCCCGCTCTAGGGCTCTTCCTGGACATCCCACTGATGCCTTGTGTTTTGGAGATCCTACAGCTTTGGGTCTGTGAGTCAGGTTCCTTCATGTGCTCCAGCAGAACATAGAAGAGGTGGATGTTGGGGCAGACAAGTTAGAACCCTGGGTCTGGACCTAGGTAGCTACAGGGTTGGTTCACCAGATGGAAAATGGGGACAGTTCCCCCAGAGTCATAGTTTTAGGGCTGGCTCTCCCATACCTGTGTTAACAATGTTAGCTCTGTTGTGTTACCCTGGTGAGGTGCAGGGCCTGCTCTCCTGAGTGTTGCAGCTGATGGGGGTCAGGGACAGCTCTCCCACTCTTATGACCCCAAGGCCATCTCTCCTACCTGCCCCAGGCACTGATGGGCAGGGGTGGGAATGGGGGAGGGAGGAGGGTCGTTATTCCCTGTCCATGCCACTACAGGGCAGATGGGTAATGGGGACAGTTCTCCCATGCTCACAATTGTTGGGCTGGCTCACCCATCCTGTGCTAACAGGGTTGGTTCTATTGTGCTGCTCTGGCAAGGAGCAGGGCCTGCTCTCAGAAGGGAGTTCTTTTAAAGAGAGATTTACCAGGATCATAAAGGAGCTGAGTATCAGAGGATAACCAAGACCTTAGCTGGTTACCACACTGAGATGCTGCACAAAACAGGAGTGATATAAGAAGGCAGAGTACACCAAAGAGAGAGGACTCCAGATAGTTGGAGCAAGGCTGAATGTGTAGGATGAGCTGATAGAATAGCAGAGACTAAGAGGGAAAAGAGATGCAGACATGGTGGCTGACGTTCTCCAAGATACGATCATGAAAAGCAAAGAAAGAGGAAAGAAGAGCAACTTTTGTTTGGCATGTCCCCCTCTTGGAGGTATTTGTAGAGTGATCTGGTACCCATTGAGCTGTGCACAATCAACCAAATGGGGTGAACACTTCTGGGATTCCTGCTCACATGCAGAAGTTAAAATAAAAATCAACTCAGTGTCTTAGCAGAGTGTCCCCCCAGGGTCCACACCAGCCGTGGGCTTGACTTTTCCTCTGTTTATCCTCTTTCTTCGTTTTTCAGAGCACTTTGTAGGAAACACCATGCTTTCCTGTAGTAAAAGGCATGATGCAATGCTGTGTTCTTTCGCCCATAATCACTGAAATCACCTTTCCTGGAAGCAGGCAACCTAGTAGCGTGGCTTACTGTAACAATTTGCCATCTTTTAAGTGCACTATCTTGCCAGTTTAGGTTTCTCTCATGAAAAAACTGAAGAAATATGTGATCTTGGATTCTGAATGATATTCCTGTAATTTGTGACTTGGTACCATCTGATGTCACTCAGCTTTCAAACCTTATTTTCTATATGAACCTTGGGTCTCCTTGGTTATTATCAGAACGTGCACTAGATAGTATCTGGGCTCATCAGAATCATACAGAATTTATATAACTTGTAAAATATATAGGGACTAGTCATACCTGGTCCTTGCGAAGCCTGCTTAGCTGCCCAATGAGATATTTCCATATAAAAAACAGGTGTGCATGTACTCTATCTCAATACAGTTAAAAATATCTATCTCAGGAAATGACTACTCATATTCTGTTCAGTAGTGAAAAGATCGCCAAGCCTACGAGTCTACAAATTTCCAATAGCATGACTTTTCAAAAAACAAATTATGGCAAGTCCCATGTGATGGTTTAAATAAAAATGATCCTCATATAGGCTCCTGTATTGGAATGCTTGGTCATCAGGGAGTGGCACTACTTGAGAGGAATTAATAGATGTGACTTTGCAGGTGCGGGGGTGGGGGTAAGTGTGGTCTTGCTGGAGGAAGTATGTCACTGGGGCTGGGTATTGTGATTTTAAAAGCCCAGGCCAGGCCCAGAGTCTCTCCCTCCATGCTACCTGAGGATCTGGATGTAGAACTCTCAGCTACTTCTCCAGCACCATTTCTGCCTGGGTGTCACCGTGCTCCCTGCCATGATGAAAATGGACTAAATCTCTGAAACCATAATCAAGCTCCAGTTCAATAGCTTCTTTTATATGAGTTGCTGTGGTCATGGTTTCTCTTCACAGAAATAGGGCACAGACTAAGATATCATGATAGCAGAATCCAATCAAATTTTATAGATAGTGCCAAAAACAACAACCAAAAAAGCTGTTGAGATGAAGAAACCAAGGGATTGTTATTAGAAAAAAGTATGTAACAGAATAGGAAATGTGTCAATATTAAAAATTAATAGTGGTTAAATTCCAATGCGGAATCACAGGCAATTACTTTCTTCTTGAATTTCTTTGTCTTTCCAGGTATTTTTTTCCTCAAAAATATTATATCTAAAGAATTCTATATATTTTGGAAATCTTAATTTGAAGACCTTTGTAATATAATATCCTCCCTTTCATCTCCCATCTTCCATTTCAACTTTGCTCATGCCCACTCAAAGTGTCAAGAATATCCGGGCCGGGCGGTGGTGGCGCACGCCTTTAATCCCAGCACTTGGGAGGCAGAGGCAGGCGGATCTCTGAAACCACAGAGAAACCCTGTCTTGAAAAACCAAAAAAAAAAAAAAAAAAAGAATATCCGGATGCTGGAGAGATGACTTGGTTGGCTAAGAGCACTTGCTGTTCTTCCAGAGGACCAGAGTTGGGCTTCCACATCAGGCAGCTCAAAAGCATCTGTAACTTCAGCCTCAGGAGATCAGTTACACTCTTTTGACCTCCTATACACAAATGGGATACAATCACACAGACAAACATACACGAAAATTTAAAATATGTATAAAAAATTATTTTCTCCTAGCCTTCTACACACAAATGGGACAATCACACAAACATACATACATTTAAAAACTCGAAGAACCAAAAAAAATATGTGTAAAAATATTATTTTCTTTAAACTTAAGTTACTGATTCTCAAATTATAACATTCACTCTTATCTTTATGGAAATATGATTTGGTTCTAAGCTCTGGGTGGAACAGCTGAAATTTCACTGTTATTTTTATTTTTTGGTGTAAGATATTTAATCCTGGGACTTTCAAAGTACAGGTTCTCTCATGGAGTTACACCCCCAACTTGTAGGTAATGCTTATTTATTTATTTATCTATTTATTTTTTATAATTTTTTTAAGACAAGATTTCTCTGTATATTCCTGGCTGCCCTGGAAATTACACTATAGATCAGACTGGCCTCAAACTCAGAGACCTGCTTGTCCCTGTGTCTGACTCGCTCACTCTTTCTTTCTTCCTTCCTCCCCTTCCCCTCTCTCTCCCTCCCTATGTTTTTTCCTTCCTTTCTTTTTCTTCCTTCCTTCTTTCTTTCCTTCCTTTCTCATTCTCTCTATTGTTCTCCCTCCTTTCCTTCCTTCCTCCCTCCCTTCCTTCCTTCCTTTAAAAGAAAAGCAAATCTTAGCTTTATGTCTAAAAGTCACTTATGAGTGAGTGCATATGATATTTGTCTTTCTGGGTCTGGGTTACCTCACTCAATATGATGTTTTCTAGATCCATCCATTTACCTGCAAATTTCAAATTGTCATTTTTTTCTGCTGTATAGTGCTCCATTGTGTAAATGTACCACATTTCCCTTATCCATTTTTCAGCTGAGGGGCATTTAGGTTGTTTCCAGGTTCTGGCTATGACAAATGATGCTGCTATGAACATAGTTGAGCACATGTCCTTGTGGCACGATTGAGCATCCTTTGGGTATGTACCCCAAAGTGGTATTGCTGGGTCTTGAGGGAGGTTGTTTCCTAATTTTCTGAGAAATCGCCATACTGACATCCAAAGGAGCTGTACCAGTTTGCACTCCCACCAGCAATGCAGGAGTGTTGCCTTTACCCTACATTCTCCCATCATAAGCTGTCTTCAGTGTTTTTGATTTTGGCTATTCTTACAGGTGTAAAATGGAATCTCAGAGTTGTTTTGATTTGCATTTCTCTGATGGCTAAGTATGTTGAGCATTTCCTTAAGTGTCTTTCAGCCATTTTAGACTCCTCTGTTGAGAGTTCTCTGTTTAGGTCTGTACCCCGTTTTTTTTATTGGATTATGAAAAATGCATAGCTCAATAATATCAGTAAAAATATTCATTGATACATGCGTGAAATCTCAAAAAAATTTTTAAAGTACTGATAAAAAATATTTATTTCGGGGTATGAATCTGTTGTGGTGGAGGAGGCAGTGAAAAGGTGGCTGGAAGCCATAGCGGGGAGACTTGCTCAGACCTGGGCAGATCAGGAGAAAGCGGGTGTTCAGATGGTTTTTTTTGCTTTCTGCTTGACTGAGACAGTTGTCTATTGGAGCTGACATTAATTCAGGGAAGGCCTTTACTCTCTTAACTAATCCACTCTGGGAAAAAAAAAAAACCCTCCTGGATGCATCATGACGCATTTTAGATATTTCTTAATTCAACCAAGATAAAAGTCTAAATTAACCATGGTGGTAGATAAACTAAGCAGACGGTCTCTGATTCTGATACTGTTTAAGGATGGGTGATTCTTTAGAGATGGCTATTTTAACCCTAGGAAAGGAGTGAAAGATACTTTGTAACAAAGTAAAGGGAGTCTATAGTTTGGCAAAAGGGGGTCCTAGCTGAGCTCTGCTGCAGGCTAAACTCCATAGGACACACCCTCTACCATGCAGGATAGCACACTGACTGAAAGTGATTCGTATAAGTCATGTCCATCCATGCCTCTCTGGCCTTCACCTTTGGATTGATTTTCAAAGTTAGCGCTCTCTAACACCTTTCTTACTATGTCTTTTAGTATAGTAGGAGGAAGCAGGGTTAGAGGAACACAGGCAGGCAGAGTAAGTTAAGGGAGACTACCAGGAGAAACAGCATAAAGGTACAGGGGCTGGTGTCTAGACTGGCCAATAGGGGAAGGCAGATGATCCAGGACTCTATAAAATACCCAAATACTCAAGTCTTAGTTTCCTCCCATTCCAAATGTATAAAGTTGTTACTTTCCTTTTTTCATGGATTGGTCTTCTGTCTTTTCCCCTAGTTCAATTCCTTGTTTGTGCCAGGGAAGGAATTTAGAAATCCCCTAGACAACCACAATTACCCTGTTATAAGGATAACTAGATGTGCCCTCTGGTTATAAATGCCCCTAAAACAGAACCAATAAAAATATTTTATACTTTATTAACTTATTTCTCGTGGTAAAATAATCAGATTTGAGAAAGAATAACTGGTCTAATGACAACTTCAATAAAGGAGACCCATAACATTATATAGACATGATAAAAAAATAAACTGTGAAACAGTAAGTGTGTTGATGGAATTCTATCATATCTCAAATTCATTAATTATAAAAATAGACCTTAACATTTCTATTTTATTGATAAAGGGACTATGAACCTTGGAGTTTGAGGGGTATTCCCAAGGTCATACCACTAGTAGAGAGTAGAAATTGGATGTGAACTCCTGTCTCAATTGATTGGTTCCAAATTTGGTCCTATTTTTATAGTGCATCTTTCACAGAGTAAAAAACAGATTGAGTTAACAGACGGAACTGTTTTTGCCCTGTTCACCTTCACTCACCTTTGGATGGTTTCCACCTCTGGCAAGCAGTGGGTGATTCCCCATGTGCCACTTGGCATTTTACCCTCTGACTGATTCAAAGTTGCTTCTAAAATAAACTGCGCTAAGAAGTCAAGAAAGACTTTCTCTCCATAATGACCTAATTTTTTTCATGATAGTAAGTTATTATATTTAAGTTATAAATTGCTCATATTAAGTCCTTTTGGGGTTCATTTGCTCAATCATTCTAATACCTGAAACCTAAAAGTCAAGTGTGTTCTCTCTTCTGACACTGGACCTCCAGTCATACAAGAAACTGCCAAAAAGACATTGTATTGTATGTCTGTTGCTAATGGGGCATGATATAATATAATATAATATAATATAATATAATATAATATAATATAATATAATATAATATAATATCCAAAGTTATATGGAGAGTCATTGTGTTTCAAAACAGAGGGGACAAAATTGTAGACTTTTTTTTTTCATCAAAGAATCACTGAAAGTTTGTTTACCCATATTCAGAATTTATGGTAAAAATCTAAACATTGATTTATATGGCAAATGCCTTTTGGTAATGAATATAAAGCAGACGCAGGGGGATGTTCAACAGAAAGCCCAGGGATCAGCAGGCCTGATGGAACTCTACACTTGACTAGAGATGATTTCCAGCTTCTAGGGTCCAACTTTACAATGAGGCCAAGGCTATCAGCTTCAGTAGAGGCCAGGATTCAGAATTTGAATTTTGATTTCTTTGTTGGCCGGCAGTGACAATATCCTGGAGAAGAGATCCAGCCACAACTCCTAGTCAGTCAGTCACGGAAGTGTGAGTGCAAACAACTGGTGCTTGTGGTGTGTGCGCTGCTAAGCTGTAACGTGCTGTGGGCTTTGGGGATTAGCTGTATTTTGCACATAGGACATTTTTACTTGAAAATGAGTTTGAGGAGCTATAGTCACGCACACACAATAAGTCTTGGAACAAAAAGCAAGTTAGTTCATGTTTTGTTGCCTCATTTAATTTACCTGGCACATAAAATAGTTGAATTATAGCTCTCACAGATTGGAAAATAATAAAAGATATCCCTAAAAGCTAAGAACCAGATAATGTTGTCTGTTATATTCCAAAGCAATGAAACATAAAGTAACTATTTTAGTTAAACTTTTCTTCATAGATACAACTATGAGTTTTGGATAATATCTGAAAAGAAACTATCTTAAATGTAAGATATTTACTTGTTGTTCAATTGTTGTATAGCCCAGATTGGCCTGAAAGTATGTAGCCCAAGATAGCCTGAAACTGACAGCAATATTTTTGGCTTTAACCTCCCAAATGCTAGGAACCACTGTGCAAGTAAGAGCCAAAATGCTCATCTAAAATGTTCTCTAAACTATTAAAAAAATATATATATTTCTAGCCTCCCCACAACTTCGTGATAGGGTTTCTCTGTGTAATAGTCGTGGCTATCCTGGAACTCACTCTGTAGACCAGGCTGGCCTTGAACTCACAGAGATTCACCTGCCTCTACCTTTCAAGTGCTGGGATTAAAGGAGTACCATCTGGCTGTTTCTAGCCTTTAAAGGAATTATCTAAAAACATACACACAGATTCTGAGAACGTGGCTGGATTAGCCCCTAGTTCTTACCATGATACTTCTGGGAATGGAAATACAAATGAAGGAGCGATTTCTCAGAGTTCTGGAAGGAAAGGGTCATTCATCTTTACCATTTGTTTGATTGTGCTTTATTTTATTTCCTTCCCCAAGACCTGCCCTCCAATCCTCTGCCAGGTGCTATTTTATCAGCATCAACATGGCAATTGGTATCTCAGAAATATATTTAGTTTTCCTCCTATGTACTCCTCATGTTTAGAAGAGAAACACATGCTTTTGAAGGGAAGAGAAGAATAAAAGCAAAAGTAAAAACATCGCTCAGAAAAAAATTCCAGTATAAATGTAACTATAGTAAATATCTTAGAGATTAAAGCATATCCCTGCCACAGAGGAAGTTGTACTGGGTGATGATGAAGATGGACAGAGTCTCAGAGGGTACAAGGAGAGCGTCCCCCTCCCCCACCACATCAGTGACTTGTTCAGGGGTCGCTCCTGGTCAGCAGGGTTCTGAGTATGCAGCCACAGCGCTTCGCAGAGTCATCTTGAAACAACACTGCACCTCTTATCCTTGTGGGGAAGAAAGGATTTCCCTGTACCAGTTCACAGGGTACTTAACTGGGTGGCTCACTGAAATCTCCAGATCTCAGCCTGTACCTTCAATTATTTTGCTGGTGGCTTTTATGAAGCAAGCACTGCCCTAAATGCTTTGTTATCTCATGTAGTCCACGCTGCTTAGCCTCATTAGCCTCATCTGATGAAAGAAGAAACAGAGATTTGGAACAATCAGCCGAACATGACTGAGGCAATTAGGGCTTTCTTTATTTGTTTTTAAAGACTCCACGTTTTTAGAGGAGTTTTAGTTTAGAGCAAAACTGACAGAAAATACAGAGATTTCTCATACGCCCCTCTCCCCTATGACATTATCAATGTCCTCCTATTGTCCGTGCTTTCTGTGAGGGTGAGAGTTTTTCCTGCAGAGGATGGATCTGCACCGACACCTCATTATCACCAAGTCCACAGATGGCATCAAGATCATTCCTGACCTTGCTCAGCAACTGCTGCCTGGCAGCCGGGTCTTTCTGCCTTCAAAGCTTTTCCTTTTAGGTCCAGAAGCAGAGTGCAAAGAAAATGATAAATCTTAGGGAAAAGAGGGAAGGAGACAGTGAGGGAGGGAAGAAGAGAGAGGAGATTATTTATGCTTAATGATGTTCCAAAAGACCTGACATTTTGATTAGGATTGCATTGATCCTCAGTTGGATTAGGCAAAACTGTCTAGAATCCGCTGGTCAATAGGAATGTGCTGGAGGGACCCTGCAGGTGAGGAGACAAGCTGCAAAGAGGTGAGAATGAAAACCTTGAGCAACCAGACTTGGTCAGGCAGACTGGAACCAAAGGTCTAGAGAGACTGATGCTGTGGTTTAATTTACTTACACATGGGCGAAAAGTCTCCATGCGACAGTTCTTATAGCAAAGCTTCAGGAAGGCTACGTAGACATTCCCTTGCGAAATACCCTGAGACCTTTGTCAGAAAATAAGTTCTGTTGACTGTCAAACAGAACTCAGGGCTAGAGCCCAGAGGAAGAATTCGTCATAAGTGTAAGGTTGGATTCTGTTGGTGGAGGTCTTTCGTAATGATGACTTCTATTCCCTGAGAGACAAAGTCCAGGATTGGGGTTTAAACAACTCTTGGGATTTGGGGGGAAATTCAGATGGAGGCTGCCTTCTAGTAGAACAGCACAGGCTCACCAGGTCGTTTTGCTACTTTCACTACCACTGTCTGGGTGACCAGGCGTCCTTCTTCCTTCCGTCGAAGAAGGCAGGCCAGCATGCTTTAACAATTCTAGTGTCTCCAATGCTTACTCGGGGCTGTGCCTCCTACAAGAACGAATTCTGTATCTACTTTTGAACCCTTTAATTTTCTCAGCAGTAGTTTCAGTGTTTAGACCTTCAAAACAATGTCCTGCAGGGTCTGTGTTTTCTGTTGGTATAGCCCATATACCAACAGAATATACCACATACCCATATGTTGGTATAGTGTCTTATTGCATGGTGCTAAGACAGTTCAATACAACCATTCATGTTGTATCCTGAACCCTTACTGACTCCTTTGTCCTTTGTCCTGTCTTGTATATTCCTTGAGATTCTATAGGCAGATAATCACCTTAACTTTAGGAGATAGTTGGGTAAGTTTTATTTAGCTTTACTCATTTGAGCATTCACAGATTGGGCAAGCATGATCCCAACAGGAACCATTTCTTCCTCCCTCCCTTCTGCCTCCTCTCTCTTCCCGTTCTCTCCCTTCCTTCCTGCCCTCCCTACCTTTGTACCTACTGCCTCCCTTCCTTTTTCTCTTCCACCTTTTCTCCATCTGCTGCCTTTCATCAGTGTTTTTGTAGGCTGATTCCAGGCTCCATGTAGTGAGCCTCTGCTTCATCCTACAGGTAGGAGCCACCGTGCCTGGGTCATTCATTCAGACCTATGGTCCTACTGCCTCCTCCTTCTGTATGCTGGGTGGCAGGCATGCACCCACCATGCCCATTGTCAGGGACCAGCCTCGACAAAAATACCTTTCTCCAGATTGGAGGCATGGGAATTTAGAAATACAGTAACGAATATGAAGACGCAGAAACATATAGGATAGTATCAGGAGGGAATTTCAGTGAGTACTGAAAATTCGTCTGTGTTTAATTTCCAACAGCTTAATATACCTCTGATTTCAAAAGGTAGGAGTAGAACAAAAGAACTGCATTAACACACAAATTGAAAGTCAGGGGGTCCATTCCTTGCTCATACCCTTGACTCACACCTTAGACCAAACACTCTGTAGGCAAACTACTCCGGGGGTGGAATCCCAAGTTATTTCCATAAAGGGAATTGGAACTTAGTTGCTTCCTTAGACTTTTGTTTTAGGTAGGAACCAACTATTTCCCTATTTCAGGAACACAGGTCTGGCAACTAGCCACACCTGTTGACAATAGCCTTGAGAGAGCAGAACTCTGATTTACAACTAGGTGGGACCTTTGTTTCAGTTAGCACAATAACCTTGAATGACCTAAAAACAAGTCCCAAACTCTCTGACCTTTGGCCTCTTTGGGCCCCCACAGCACACCTCCACATTTCCCCTTACAAAGAACTTTTTCTGGTCTTAATGTCCCTTGTGCTTTTTCTGAAGTGGATTAAAGGGTTGACCCCACTGCAAGCAGTGTTCAGAGACTTTTGGGAAGTGAATTTTAAGAATTTAACCTTGGTCAACGGGTTAATCCCTTAACAGACACAAAGTCTGAGTAGCCTAATGGGAGGTGAAGGAAATGTAAACGTGGAGCGTAGTTGGAGGAAGTGGGTTACTGGGTATGTGACCTGGAAAGACATGTCTTGTCTGTGGCCTCTTCCTGTCACTTTCTCTTTCCTGGCTCCTGGAGAGGAGCTGCTTTGCTCTGTAATGCCCTTTTACCATGACTCCTGATTCATTACAGACCCTGATGCAGCTATCGCGGCATTTTGACTCATCACAGATCCTGAAGCAATGGCGCCAAGGGTGATGGACTAAAATCTCAGAAACTGCACAAAGACAAGTCTTTTTCCTTTTCAATGAATTCCTCCAGCGATTTTTTCAGAGCAAGGTGTCACTGACGTTATATGCATTTGAGAGTTAAAATTGAAATACCCGGAAGGCTTTATGCAACTTTGGTGTTATTTCTTCCTTGATGTTTGATGCAGCTTGCCACAGGACTGTTCAGACCTGCAGTTTATGGAGTGATTTTGCATATGAAATCAATGTTTAATGGATGCAAGACTTCAGAATATCTATTTCTTCTTGAGGGGGCTTCAGCAGTTTGTCAATTTTAAGAAACAGTTGATTTCATGCATGTTGTTGAATATTAGCGTTCCTATCATTTTAATATCTGTCAGTCCTGTGGTGATGCTAGCTGTCACATATAGAACTTGGCAATGTGTCCCCCTTTCTCCTCTGCGTAGTTAGTTAACTTACGTGCTCACCCAGATCGCTGATCTCAGGACCAGCGTTTTGTTTCCTTGATGCTGCTCAGTCACTTTTCTGCTACACTGATTCCTCTGATTTTTGCTACTTCTTTTTCCCTACTTTTTTCAACTTCAGTTTTCATTATTTCTCAGAATTGAATTTGGGATTATTGATGATAGACTTCTTTATAAGTAAGGTGTATTTTTCCTGTTGAACCAAAGCTCCCGCAGAAAGAAATTGCACCTTCAACTTAACCTTCTATGAGACTGATGAACTGATTAGGACGTCAGTGTTTGTGGGGAGGTTGGAATGTTGCGGGTCCAGAGCTTAATTACACTTTGTCTGAGACTATCATTTAGTCCCTTATTAGTCATTCCCTTCCCGCCTCTGTATCTGATATAAAATTCTTTTGGCTTCCAGATGAAACCTCTGGAAACATATCAGCTTAGCCCATTAATAGCTCACATAAGCAAATGTGCTAAGAATACCGTCAGAGAGCATGTGAGGCCTAGAAAAGGGATTTCGCTGCTTTGCTCTAACGGGCGCCTCTCATGTTCCCACCAATGTATGCGAAAAGTCCTTGACTGATTTATGGCTTTCTTTATTCTGTTACTATAGAAACTTCAGTAAACAGATTACAAAAAGGAACATGAAGTTTGGGGCAACTTAAATCTGTGTTCCTGCTCATGCTCACTCAGCTTGGGCTCCAAGATAAACTCTCTCATCCCCTTAGAGGTGAGAGTTGTATTTTTTTATGTCGCATTCCACATTCATGACTGTTTCCTGATCGTGATCCACATTTGTTACTTTATTTTTCTCTTTGCATTTTCTGTGGGTTTAAACCAGTGCTAGAGGATCCCGTTTCATCTCCTCCTTTATGCTTGGTTATTCTCTTCTGTAAAAACACAGCTTTACCCTGGAGTTTCCAACAAGCATTTACAAACACCTCTCAATTTGTCATCAATCAACAGCACCCCACTTTACATAGAGCAGGTGTAGGTTAGGGAATACCCAGCATCTCACTTCTGTCCCCAGGGCAAGAGTGGCATTCCTTGCATTTCTCCATGGGCTATCACCATCCCACTATGGTTGCTATGATTGTTGCAAAGAAGCTCTTATATTTCAAATCAGTTAAGAATAGTAACAATAAACAATTTTCCTTTATATTCATTGGTTCTACTATGATCATTTCTGAGAGCTGAGCTTTTGCTCTATAACATCGCATGCCCACTAAGACGGTTTAGACATAAATTCCTTTCGTGTTTTACTTGTCTAATAGTCTATATTTGTTGCGATATAGGAAGAATAATTTTTATGAATATAGACGGCTATGTGAATGCTTTTCTAATTCTTTCAGCACATTAACTATTTTATCATGCTTTCTTTTTATTTGCATAACTTCTAACCTGAGGTTCATTGTGATTCTTACAATAGTCCCTAGGTGCTAACCTCATTTCTCTTCCTGTGAGTTGCTTACAAAGTTTCCTCCAATGTGTATCTCTTCAGCCGCTTGAAGATGATTTGATGTGTGTGTGTGTGTGTTTATCCTTCTTGGTGGTCCCTGAATTCAAGGACTGTTTTCTGTAGTTTTGGAAAAATTACTTCCTTACCTCTTCAAGTTTCTTTAGATATGTCTGTAGAAGTGGAAAAAACTAACCTCCCTCCCTCCCTCCCTCCCTCCCTTCTCTCTCTCCTTCCTTCCTTCCTTCCTTCCTTCCTTCCTTCCTTCCTTCCTTCCTTCCTTCCTTCCTTTCTTCCTTCCTTCCTTCCTTCTTTATTTCCTTTCTTTCTCTTTTGTAATTTAAAATAAGAAGCATTAGCAGAGCGATTTTATTCAGTCAGTAGAGGGAATGGGAAAAACATCCAGAACACCCCATCTTTATTTAAACCACCTCTAACTGCTTTGGCTTCACTTTGGTTTTGAGGATGGAGACTTAGAGAAATCCCGACATCTAACATAAGTAGGGAGGTACCCTATGCAAACGCTTTGGGTCAGGTCTTGAACTCAAGTCTTAGAATGGGCTGGTGGATACTGCTTCATCAGCTGCTGTGATCAGGGGCTGCACATCCCCAGGCCTGATACTGGAATGATGGACAGTCATCTTGTAATACAGGCATTACTGAAGGTTCCTTGGCAGAACTCACATTGCGGTGTTCCTGGAAGAGCTGACACTGCTGCAGAGAAGCAGCCTCTGGTCCTGCTCATCAGAAGGATGAGATTATGGTTTCCTTAAGGGCCTTTTGTTTCTTCTTGAAAGAGTTTCTTCTTGAAATTTACCCTTTCCCTCTGGGTTGTGGATAGTGAGGATCCTTTCCCATCCCTCTTGCTCTATAACTGTTCTCCTTGATGTTTCTAAAACTTTGACCCTGGCTGTGCACCCTCATCTCCAGCTGTAGACTGTCGATCTTCCTCCATGGATGCCTTTGAAGACTTATGTATTGGATAGTTTTATGTCAACTTGATCCAATCTAGAATCATGGAAGAGAGACTCAACTGAGATGTCCCCACCCTGTGGGCATTTCCTTGGTTGATGATTGATGTGATGTCTCAGCTCACTGTGGGTAGTGCACCCCTGGGTTGGTGGTCCTGGGTGCCATAAGAAAGCAGGCAGTGCAAGCCAGGAGGAGCAAGCCAGTGAACAAAGTTCCTTCATGGCGTCTGTATCAGTCCCTGACTCCAGTTCCCTGCCCTGATTTGTCTGGAAGATGGACTACAAGTTGAAAGATGAATTAAACCCTTTCCTTCCCAGGTTGCTTTTGGTCATGGTATTTTATCACAGCAATAGAAACCTGATATGATCATGTTAATTGTGGCAATCAGCAGACTCATGGCCACACTCAACCTGGTGTAAACCTTTTCCATTTGTTTAAAGGTAGCAGTCATCTGATTGATTTTTTTAAGTGCCTGTTTTGTTCACTTTTCTGTTTTAGTCCAGAGTCTAAACTCAACAGTTCAAAGCCACAAGACCTTGCAGTTGTTGCCACAGAAAAACAGCAGTACATCTTGCATTTTGCTTTTTTCATGCTCCTTGAACATCTTTCTGGCCATTCCATCTCTTGCAGCTTGGTGGTCTTGGTTTCCATTTCTTTTTCAACATCCAGTTGTAACTATGTTTCTTCCTTAAACTGTGTTCTTGCTTCGCTAGAGGCTCCCCTTCTGTAGTGCTATCTTGCTTCTGAGAGAGGATAAAAGGAAAGGGGAGACGCTGAACAGAAACGTCTGGACAGCTAACACCTGCAGGTAAAATAGCAATCATAACAAGAGCAAAAAGAAAAATGATTTCAAACTTCAGATAGAAATGGATTCAAATGGCTCGTTGTATTAAGTGTAAGGCATTAACTTTTAAATAAAACTTTGATTTAAAAATTTGAGAAAATCCTTGGGACCCAGGTCTAGACAGGGAGTTCACAGGCTTGTCATGAAAAGTAAAATTCATAAAATCAAAAATAGGTAGTTTTGGAGTTCGTCAAGACTAAAAGCCCTTGTCTAAATGAAGAAGCAAGCTACAGATTGAGAGACAATGTTGGGAAGCACATATTTGATGGAAGAGTCATGTGAGCATTCAAGAATCCAATTAAAAGGGACAAAACAGCTACTTCCCTCATGTCGCCAGATTCTAGTTGGAGGGGGAAAAACTGGATCAGTCACACTTTACTGGCACACCGCTCCTCTGAACTATTTGAAGGTTTTTTTTCACAATGAACCTAAACATGCAGTTGCCATACCTAACACTTCCCAGCCACGCTTGACTGGATGAAGACAATAGTCCATTCAGTCAGGATCAAAATCAGATGCATCCTGGAACCCCAGATACCGAGTCATGAGCTAACTGTCCAGGGAGTGACGTAAAGACAAATGCATCAGTCCAAAAAGTGGCTTAGCATTGTTTGATACTGTGGGATATTCACAAGCTTTTTTTTTTTTTTAAAAAAAAAACATGACTTCCTTCAGATGAGTCATGATCAAGATTATTTCTAAAATAGATACATCATTAATTACCCTTAAAATGTTGATAACTTTAGTGTACTTTAATGAAACATTCAGCAATTATGAATCTCTGGAACTGGAAACAAATTGAAAACACTAGAAAGAAGTAGGACTTTAAGTCTTGACTTTTATATTCCAATGATTGCTGTCCATTTTTATGAGAGCCACCGTCCATGAGGGTCTGTGCCAAAGGGTGATCAATACAGCAAATCAGTATTCAAGCAGTATTCTGTCTAAAAGCCACTTATGAGTGAGTACATATGATATTTGTTTTTCTGGGTCTGGGTTACATCATTCAATATGATGTTTTCTAGATCCATCCATTTGCCCACAAATTCCAAGATATCATTTTTTTCTGCTGTGTAGAAATTGCATTGCATAATTTCTTCATTGCATAAATAAGTGGTTTTTAGACATAAAGCAAACAACAACAACAACAACAACAAAACAACAAACCAGTCTATAGTTCACAATCCCAGAGAATCTAGACAACAAAGAGAAGCTTAAGAGAGACATACATGAATCTAATCTACATGGGAAGTAGAAAAAAACAAGATCTCCTGAGTAAATTGAGAGCTTGGGGACCAAGGAGAGGGGAGAGGCAGAGAAGAGAGTGGAGAAAACATATAGTTCAATAAAATCAATAAAAAATAAAATAAAAAGCAGTATTCTGAGGAACTGATTGGAAGCATGGTGGAGGATCTGGGTTTACTGAGCATGAGGTAAGACTGAAAATGTGGAGTAAGCACACGGTTATGCTAAGAGTTCTGTTTGGACATAAGATGTCCCTCCAAGACTCATTTGCTGAAGTTGGACTTAGATCTACATAACAGATGGGATCCTGAGAGGTGTCCAGATCATGAAAAGCCCTGACTGAATCAATGAATTTATAAATATTTTGTTGATGCACATATACCAGGTACTTTATGTACTATAAAGGAATGAGGGAGGGTACGGGGAGGAAAGAATAGAGAGAACAAGCTATTGTAGTCCAGATATGATGGAATCAAACTGTAGCTTTCACATTCTTTGTCTCTAAAAAATTCTGGAGTAAAGTAGCAAGTTCTCTTTTAAGTAGATATCTCCTGCTGTGGTAGTTTGGATGTAATTGAGTCCATAACTTTATAGGTGTGGTTTTGTTGGAGTAGGTATGGCCTTGTTGGGGGAAATATGTCACTATCTGGGTGGGTTTTGAGGTCTCTCACTATGTGCTCAAGTCACACTCACACAGTGAGTCAGTTCACTTCCTGTGGATCAGGATGTAAGAACTCTCAGCTCCTTCTCCAGCGCCATGCATGCCTCCATGCATCCTGCCATAATGATAATGGAATGAACCTCTGAACTGTGGGCCACCTCATTAAATATTTTCCTTTAAGAGTTGTCGTGGTCATGGTGTCTTTTCACAGCAATAGAAACCCTAACTAAGCCATCTGCAGGCTGTCGGAACATATTAATTATGTCTTCTCTTTATTCATTAGGTCAGTGTACCTGTTTCGCTGATTGTTTATCATCAAATCTGAATCTAATCTACCTGACAAATCCCTGTCATTCACAATGAGCTTCCATTACTTTATACCTTCAAAGTAACATGATTGTTAATCTCAGTCTTGACTTTCTTATTTATTTATTTGTTTTTTTGTTTGTTTGTTTTTGGCCGTGATAAGCTCTTACTTTTTTAACTGATCCCTTCTTGTCTCATCTGCTGACTGTCATGGTTTGAAAAGCTCCCTTTCATCTTGTTCTTCTGTCATACCTTGCTATGGGGAATATAAACAATGAAATCATCAAATCAGACACTGTACCTCTGAAAACTTGATAAGAATACATTTTTCGCTGGGCTGTGGTAGTATATACCTTTAATTCCAGGAGAGGAAGGCTATCTCTGTGAGTTTGAGGCCAGCCTGTTCTACAAAACGAGTTCCAGGACGGTCAGGGCTGGTACACAGATAAATCCTGTCTCAGAAAAGAAGAAGAGGAAGACATCTTATATTTCTTTTTTTAAGTTGTTATCTTAGTTAGGGTTCCTATTGCTGTGGCAAAAACAAAACACCATGATCCAAAAAGCAAGTTTATTTGGCTTACACTTCCACATCATAGTCCATCACTGAAGGAAGTCAGGACAGAAACTCAAAACAGGCTGGGAACCTGAGGGCAGGAGCCGATGCAGAGGCCGTGGGAGAGTCCTGTTTACTAGTGTGTTCAAAATGACTTGTTCAGTCTGCTTTCTTATAGAATCCAGGACGTCCAGCATAGAGGTGGGACTACTCATAATGGTCTGGGTCCTCCCTCACCAATCACTAATTAAGAAAATGTCTTACAAGCCTACCTATTACCCAATCTTATGGAGGCATTTTCTTAATTGAGGTTCCCTCCTCACAAATGACTTTAGTGTGTGTTAAGTTGACAGAAAACCGTTTAGCACAGCTGTTTTCCTCAAATATTTTATTCCAGTGATGAGAAGTGGCTAACACGGTAAGAGGAGAAAGAGGTGTCTAGGCTATTGAGGAGGAAGAGCTGGTAAAGCTGAAACACCATGATCAAGAACTCATGGGCTATTGGCTTATGCAGCCTAGTTTAAAGAAAATAAAATGTAATTTGAAAGCCTGCTTTTTGCGGCCTAGCTTCCACAGTTTCAGAAACTACTATGCAAGCCACCAAGGGCAGGAAGGAATTAATAGTCTAACCCTGTGGCAATACCTATGAACCACAATGGTCACCAGCACGGAGAGATGTCTATAAAGCTGTAGTAAGTGGCCCTTACAAACTGATGGTAAATTATAGTTGTCTAATTGGACTTGGGGTTCATTCAATAGGAGGGAAATTACACCTGGTATGATAAACCTAACAAAATTCCCAGGCTAGTGATGTCATAGGCCTTAGACAAGAATCTACTACCACCACTTTATTAGAACAGCCTCTAATTCCTTACTATATTCTAAGTCTTATCCTTATAACCATGGATAGTAGCTAACACCCTTCACCAGAAGAGCTACTCTTCATAGCAAATGAAGACCGTCACAGAAAGCTGCAACTGAACACACACAGAAATCAATGGATCGTGAGAAGCCCAGTCCCAGTGGGTACATCCCACATCCCAGTTCTGCATCTATGGCTCAGGGAACATCTTGGAAAAGGGGTCAGGAAGATTGTAAGAGCCAGAATAACAGAAAGTCTAAAGTTCAATAGTTTTCCCTAGAAATGGCTGCATGAACAAACTGGGACAATGGATATATCAAAATACATGAAAGGAGAAACATTTCACAGGTTCCATCCCTAGGCAAGGAACTACAGACATCTGATGCCTGCTGGGAGAGGGAGAATTAGCCTATCCCAAGGACGCCCCTCCTTACAATGTATTTAATACAAAGCGGTCAGTCCTGAAACCATATATACCTAAGAAACAAAACTAGACTCATCAGACTGTATTTATAGGTTTCTTCATACATATAAATGTATGTAACAATAATAATAACCAAAGAAAAAGAGAATATCAACTTAGGAGTTAGGTGGGGTGCATGGGAAAAGTTGGAGGCAGGCTACCTGGGAGAGCAGGGAGAGATGAAAGTGAAGGATAGAAGCGTTATTTTAATTAAAATGTATAAATTTTTTTAAAATGTATAAAAATTTAAAAAATGGAAATGAAATGCAGTGTTTGAGGTCTGCTTTTGATCCGTTTTACACAACTGAGGGTCATGTGTTCTACACTTCTACATTTTCTATATTCAAAAACCCTTCAAAAATATTCGCCAAAACTAAAATCAACAGCAAATTTCCAATATGTATACCCGCCTTCCAAATTGCCATACAATAAAGATGTAATCCTGCCATTCCTTGTTTCGATGATTTTTCCCTCCTGAATATTATCCTCTCTGTATTTATAAAATCCTTCACATTATTTAAACAAAAATGTCCCCATCTTACTTTTTCTTTGTTTATTTCTGTTTTCCTTCCTTCCATCCTTTCTTTCTCTTTTTTCTTCCCCTCTTCCTATATTTTGATTTTTATGTTCATCAGTTACTTAATAGGTGCCACTAGGAGAAAAGGGAGTACGTCTGTTCATCAGCTGCCTTGTGACTAAGTTGCTTTGACCATAATAGATAAATGTATAACTTACTATAAGCTAAATGGAATTTGTTTTTGTACACGTGTAGACAAGTAGCATTTCATATCCGACCTAATACTCGAATCTCTTAATTGACTTCCCAGCTTCCATACTTTCAATCTTCGTATTTCCGTCTGGTTATTTCCATACATTTTAGCTGAGCTCAGTGTCCAGTGTTCTCATGATAAAGTCTTAGCCATTAGTACTGGTGGCCCTCCACCCCCTCTATTACATTTCTACTCCCACCCTGCACCCTACCCTTAACATTGGGTGTTGGCAGTGATGGGTTGGTTCAGGATGGCTAATGCCAGACCTCTGTTTCTTGTTGTGGCCTTAGACTTGCTCTTTTGTCCTGCAAGTCACAGAAGAACTTCCTAGGTTATCACATTGAATAACTCCAAGCTGCTCCTTAGCCAAGAATTATCAACAATCACAGAAAACCCAGCTGACTGCCGTTGACAAAAAGGGTGGCATCCGTCAAACGGCAACTGTGCCAGACCTGCCAAAGTCTACCTTCCCATACCGGTGATGCTCTCTACAGCTCAGCTGTGATTTCGAGATAATTTAGAAAAATGGTGCTTGGTACAGGGCAGGTCTCACCTCCACGTTGATCAGATTCACAGTGTTTTTGTTTTCTATTTTTAATGATTTATTTTGTTTTATTTTTTAAAAAGAAAACAAACTGTATTTTTTTCATTTTTACATATCAACATACCAATCCCAGTTCCCATTCCCCACACCTTGCCCCGCCATTCCTCAGAGAAGGGAAGACACATTGCTTTGGGGAAGGTCCAAGGCCCTCATTATTATATCTAGGCTGAACAAGATATCCATCTAAAGAGAATGTGCTCCCCAAAAGTCAGTACAAACAGTGGGGATAAATCCTGGTGCCACTGCCAATGGCCCCGCAGTCTGCCCCAGTCATGTGACTGTCACCTACATTCAGAAGGTCTAGTTTGGACCTATGCTGGTTCCTTCCCTGTCTGGCTAGAGCTGGTGAGCTCCCATTAGCTCAGGTAAACTCTTTCAGTGAGTGTCCCCATGGTCTTGACCTCTTTGCTCATATTCTCATTCCTCCCACTCTTCAACTGGACTTTGGGAGCTCAGTCCAGTGCTCACCTGTGGGTCTCAGCCTCTGTTTCCATTACTTGTTAGATGAAGGTTCTATAGTGATATTTAAGATATTCATCAACCTGACTACAGGGCAAGGCCAGTTTGGGCACCCTCTCTTCTACTGCTGAGTGTTTTTGTATGTGACTGCCTCTTAATGTAAGTTCACCACCTTTGTCTCCTCTCACTCTCCAGCCCCAAATCATCCTATACTATGATCAGACACACCCCAAAAGTCTTCCCCATGAAATTTTGGGTGATTTCATTGAAAGTCACTAGTTGCCTCACTATGCTCACATGACACGTAAAAACGACGTTCTATTTGTTTCAGTGTGGCTGTGTGAAATGACTGTATTTTGAAACATCTTTGGCACTAAAATACACAATGAAAAATTACCAAAACAAACGGACAGTGGGTCCAAGTGTTTGAACTGTGGGAAACTGGAACAGTAAGTTATACTTATTTGTGGAGGCATGTGGTCGCTAATCTCAAATCTGTTTCAGTTTGTTCCATACACGAGGACATGGAAAATACCATCTCCTTAGAGTTCAGGCTTTCAGAAGCTCGGCAAGTCCAAATTTTTGATTTATTTATTATTTATTTTTGTTACTGGCTTTTCTTTCTACCAAAGGTCAAATGCACAGAGAACATGGCTAGTTAAAAATATTTATTGATTGATTGTCCAAAGAAAAAGTTCTGAAAATATTTATAGCCATTTGAGCCAGTGGGCTTTCCAAATCTTGTTCTTTCACAAAGCTGGGTACAGTGGAATGTGCCTGTAGTCCCACTTACTTTGGAAGCTGAGATAGGAGAATCATCTGAGCCTAGGACTTACGACCAGCCTGGGGATCATAATGTGATCTCTTCTTTAAACAAATAAAACAAAACAATAACTACAACCAAAAAACCCCAGTAAATTTTGTCTTTATCTTTCTGTGCATTGGTAGATATTTTTTAATCTTACTAATTTCCATACAGGTTCTTCTACCATTCATCCATCCATCCATCCATCCATCCATCCACCCATCCATCCATCCATCCATCCGTCCATTCTGCTCACATTGTATAAACCAATTGCTGGGAATCAGCAGAAAGTAGGGGAGGAAAAGCACAGGATCTTCACTTGTGCTCTTCACAGTCTAACTGCAGAAGATAAAATTATCAAATAATTATGAAAAGTAATTAGCAATACCTCTAGTAAGAGCCCTAAATTATAGAACCTGGTGCTGTGACGAGAGCTAAAAAGGGACGTGGTCTAGGTAAAGGAGGTCAGAGTCCACTTCCCTGGGGAAGTGGCAATTGCACTTTTGGTAAAAGAGTGGTGAGCGGGAGCTAAAATTACACTGTGTAGAGAGGAACTATTAGGTGGAAAGGTTCCCCGGGACTGGGGGGCATAGCATCTTCACGAAAATGGAAGAAGGCCGGCGTGGCTGGTGCAGGGAACTGTGTACAAGGTTGGAAGGCAAGAGGGAGTCAGCCCTGCAGGTCTAGGCTGTCTTAAGGATGGTGCTTTCATCCAAATGTTTAGGAGAGCTGTCAGAGGTTAAAAACCACAGGAGACAAGATCAGGTTTCTGTGTTGAAAGGATCCCAAGAGTTAAGAAGGGAATATATTAGGTGTGGGAGACAGTGAGCAGAGGGAGGTGGGTTAATTGCAGTCATGGTAGCATCAGAGAGGAAACCGAGAAGCTGGACATGAAGTGATTTAAATGGGACTTGGTGGCAATGTGTATTTCCTTGCTAGCTAAAGCCTTTCTGGATGAAGAGCTACACAGACCCGACACATCTGTGCCACGTTTCCATCACAGCATCAACCGTTTCTCACTCATGCAATCAGTATCCAGTCTGCATCCTTTAGTCATTCTGGCTACTGGTGCTTCACCAATGAGCACTTGCCCCCTCCTGGACCTGTGCTTGTTTCAGACATCTGGTTAATGATGTTAACTAGTCACAAAGAAACAACATTTGAAATACTGTGGGCCATTATCCTTAAGGTTCCACATTTCTGAAGTACTCCTTATGTACAGATATCGGGGAGATAAGCAGAAGTTTCCAGTGGGGAACCACGGTGGAAAATGGGTATTCTTAGGGTCATAAAGCTATGGCATGCCATTACTTGGGCTCAGATCTTCCAACTGCAAAGCTGAGGGTGACCCCTGTTCTCCCATTTACTAATGCCCCCACCCCCAGAGATTGCAAATTTGCCTCACAAAGGGAAGGGAATTCCACTAGCCAGAAGAGAAGAGCATCCTCAGCTAGAACACATGCCCGCACCTAAGTCTAAGCAAAAGACTTGCTTTCTTCAGCATTATCTAATGAATTCTTAGCCAAATGAAGGCAGGAGATGCAGAACAATTTTGAGATTTTCATACTGGCCCAACACAATGATAAAGAAACAATGATTAGGTATGTGTCTTGCCCATGCCAGCCCTGTGTAGGTGTCTGGAACCAAAGATAAAACAGGCAGGCCCAAGTTCATATATTTACATGAACTTCCTTCTTCTCGTAGGATGCTTGGTCATGTACATAATTTCCATGTTTCTTTCCACCATGTTCTCTTATTACTCGTTTTGAACTGTTTCTTAACACACAGGTCAATGTTCTTTCTTTCTTTTTATTTTATTAAATAACAAGTTTGACTTTCACAATGAGTGGTCATAGGGATATAGATGTGCTTTTCTTAAGACTACATAACGTCTATAGGTTTATCTTCCTTGAAGCAACCATTTCTCACTTTTAAGGGCTGTCAGCACTCAGGGAATGGTACAATAATCATATCTCTTTACTAGAAAGCTGTTCTTGTATATCTGACATGTTTCCAACTACTGAAATCAAACACAACACAATCACATCTGGACTTCCAAGTGTTCAATGACATTATTTATCAAAATAAATTTATTAAAAGTATTCAAAAACCACTTCAAAGTGTAGCTGCCTGCAAGACAGTTTTTGGCACTCATAACAGACACCGGTGTTCTACAGAATGGCACACATTCGTCTCTCACACACGGTTTAACAACACAAACACACGTTTCAGTTTCAGTGATACATGACACAATAGGACTAGCCATCTACAGTCCTTGGACTTCAACACCTTTGCACACAGTAAACATTTTAACGTTACTTAGTACTGAAATAGTAAAACTAGAAGTAAAACCACGATGTGGTAACAATGGACTCGTTTAAGGGAAAAGATGGACAGCCAGCTAGCTAAGGCCACATAATCCCAGACCTATTGATTTTAAATGTTCGGACCAACAATCTTCCATTGTCTCTTTCACCTCAGATCCTTGCTTTTCCCAGTGAGGAACAGCACATTCAGAACACTGTTCCCTCCCTCTGTTCTTCACACAGCAAGGGAAGCTGTTCTCACAGAGCCCGTCCTAGGGTGCTGCTTCCTGATTCACTACCCAACTTTGAATCAATAGTTCTGGGTGATGTTTCCTAACACCCAGGCTGAATTCAAGGTCAGTCTTTTGGCAGGTCACGGCCTTTCCTCTTGGGAGACAGAATGAAATGTCCTCTGCTGGGGGTTCCTTGTCTCATGTAGCATGGGGCTCCGTGGCAATCTGTGGCTTTTTACACAAGTCTTGGTAGAATTCTGACTCCAGGAAGCGAGGATAAGAATTGTTCTCCATCAAACTGTATACCCTCTTCTGGGCTGTTGTAAAGCAGCCACTGGTAGCCTCTTGGATATTCTGGGCAATCAGAGTTTTTGTTTGAAAGTCTATGTTTATCTGGAAAAGAAAAAACAAAACTTGATTTATTTGGTATTCAACATTACAAATCGATGTTTAATAATAAAACACAAAAGATGTAATATGTGATCAGTTAGAACTGTCAATTTTGGAGAAACTTTAATGTTAGGACAGCTGGGGTGGAGAGTCACACATGACTCTATTGGCTTGCACTTTAGCTGGGGTATTCAATTCTTGTGTTTCACTTCCGTGTTGAAGATGTCTAATTTATGCTGGCATGAATAACTTGGTTTCTTACCTCTTTGGGAGCTTCCTTTTCTATGAAGTCGGTATATATTTTCCTTGCTTTTGAGGACAGTTTTTGGGGTGACTTGGTTTTTTTGAAGTCTTCACAAGCCAACCAGAATTCAATATTTTCTTCACAGAACTCAGATTTTAAAAACGCCCTGAATGCTGCCAGCCCATCTGAAAGCACAAGAAAACATGTAGCATGTAAATTGAGTGACCAAATAGCACGTTGACCAGTTCTCTAGATTTCACTCAAACCTGTCATGCTCACAATTTAAGCTCTGTAGAGCCCTGAGACGCCAGCAGGCAGAATACTAAAGTTTCTATTCTGCAACAAAAATATACTGAACTTCACTGTCAATGCAAAATAAATATTTATAGGACAGCTATCCATAAGTTCTCTGGGAACCAGGGCTTTTGAAAATATTCGATGCAATCGGAAAAGGTTACTCAACCTACCCATGAGTAACTGTCATTTTAATGCTTAAGCTAATTTTTCTTCCCCAGCTAAAGTGAATACCTCATGTTTTTCCATGATTAAACTGGAGAAATAAAAATGGATTTTATGCAGTGAGTGGTGGTAGTGCCTCACGTACTTCCTGCGGGCTACTCTGTGGCATGGACACATTCCTAGGCTCTTGGGATACTGGTAAGAGGTCAAATTCAAAAAGGTCAACTTACATTTGCTGGCCAGCAGTTCATCAAATGCTTCTGCCCAGAGCAGCGCTTCCTCGGGAGAAGGCCTGAAAGAGAAGTTCCGACTGTGAGCTACAGCGCCCATGACAGTTCCCCTTTCCTGTTGGCTGGCTAGATGATTCATCTCTACAACCACAGGACTTGCAACTTACTTGATAAACGTTTGCTGTTTGCTTTTCTTGCCAGTTTTGGGTTTCCCAGGAGTGGAGGAATTTTGCAAGAAGTAGCTCAAACGAGTCTTCCAATCCTTTAAGCTAGAAAAGGAAAAAGGAGAGAAAAACCAAAATTACTTCAAGCGGCAATTCTTGAATAGTAAAATAATGACCAGCTGCAGCAGCCTAAGGTCAGTCACCCAGTAGCTACAAAGCAGACAGGCAAGAACAAGCCATCTCGTCCTTGGAGCGTTAAACCCAGCACCTCTTTATCGAACATAATTTCACCCATTCGCCTGACTATAATGAGTTTTACAAGCAGGATGGGGCTACAGAACATAGCTAGAACATTTTCACAAATTATTTCTGACCTACAAAAAAAGGCAGCGCTTTTTCAACATGGTTAACTACAATTGGGTGGCAGTTTTACGATTGAGAACAGCAGTGGAAATGTCTTGAGCAGCTGCTGTGCCTTCTCTTTCTGAGCTCGAGACAGGAGTGTCTACATCACGACACAGACGGTGCATAAAGGGAGGGTTCTCTCTCTCTCTCTCTCTCTCTCTCTGTGTGTGTGTGTGTGTGTGTGTACCACGACACTGGCAGTGCATAGTGTAGGGGTGTGTGTGTGTGTGTGTGTGAGAGAGAGCAAGAGAGAGGTGGATTCCGGAGCTCCCCTCCGCGACCGCCCACAGTGCTTCTCCGCAGCAGACACTGCAGAGCAAATTACTCATTCCACAGTCGTGACTGGGTGAGACCTACTTTATGATTTAAAAATCTCATCTAAAGCGAATAAATTCAGAATCATCCCAAACATTACCCAGCACCTGTGTAAACAGCTCAGAACTCACAATGTAATGTATGGGCGCCGCGGACCCTATTCAGTTGCAGGTTTCTTGGGTCACGTTAAATGCAGAACAAAAAACTAACCCGCGCCTTCTCAGCCCATCTACCGCCTCCTTCACGACAACTTCCCCCAGTCTTAAACTCTCTAAGCTCACACAGAAAAAGCACGAAATCGAGCAGGCTAACTTTTCCTTCTTTCTTTCCCCCCTTTCTCTGCAGAGGCGAGTTAGCTCAAGTCAAAGCCGAGATAGAAGGAAGGTCGGTCCCTAGCCGCAAAGCCAGGCAGGGACCAGCTTAGGAGAGAGGGCATACTCACAGCGTTCGCTTCATTTTCTCGCGCTTCTCCTCCACTTTGGGGCCGTTGCCTGCGCTCTTGTCCATGGGTACACAGTCGTGCTGGACAGCCAGGAACATGGCACTTTGCATGCTCAGACGCCCGAAGCCACCGCAGCTGTTTGCAGCCGGGCGCGCGCCGCGGCCTTTTAAAGCGGGCTGCGGCGCAGGAGCGGGACCTGGAGGCGTCGGCCCCGCCTTTAGAGGGCGCGGATTGGCTCGTTACAGACGGCACGAGGACGGGGCCGCGCGGGCCTGCCGCAGTCACGGCAGCAGCCGAAGGGTCTGGAAGCCAGGGCGCTGATGACGTAGGTGTGGCAGCCTCGTGCGCACACAAGCGGGGAGGCGGAGGGCGGGGACGGAGCGGGAACGCTGCTCGGTCGCTCGGGTGGCCACCGCTGTGCAGGGGCCCTGAGTTCGTGACTTTACCTTAAGACCATACCTTCCCCCCTCTTTTTTTTGTGAACCCCACCTTTGCAACTCATCTATTTTTCACGATCTTTAAGATGCACCCGGACACCTATGAACGGCAGCCGGCACGGGGAGAGCCCTGCCCGCCCCACTCAGCCACTCCACCTATTTTCCGGGAAGGGCATAAATAACAAGAGAAACCTGAAACGGGGTTGCGGAGCTAAGTGCTGTGACTCCCTGCTGTTCGCTCAGGCATCTTGGAATTCCTTAAGGGAATGCACTCTGGTCAGGGAGGAAGAAGGAGAAAGTACCTATTAAAAACCGGTGTTTTAAATGGTGCTGCATTTTTGATCTTTCAGTGCATGACTGCAGCAAGCTGTGACGTTGCAGGGTCATTCCCCAGGAGATCTGAAGGGCATCTCCTGCAGGGCACAGCCCAGATCTGAGTGATAGTGAGAAACAAAGGGAAACCCAAGATCTTGCAGTTCTGATGTACCCGGATCATTTGTAGTTTCAGACTGTAAAGGAATCAGGATTTCTTCATGAATCATTCCTAGTTGAGCAGGCTTAGAGTTTAACAGATGTTCATCTGCTTAAATTAAGGGGTGTGGGTGTGGGGCTAGAGCTGGAAATGAGAGTGGGGAGGTGCAGTTTGCCTGAACAGCTTCATTTGTGAATTCCTCAGAAACCCATCTTTACTCGCGCAGGTTTTTAAACTGCCCCGATTTGTAAGAACAAAAACATGACTTCAGCTACAAATGGATTCAGCTTCCTATGTAACCAAAAGGATGCAGCGGAATACCTAAGTGGTTTTCCCACAAAGTCGGGGCAGACAGGTAAACAACAAAATATGACTTGAATTCCAGTTTTTCTACTTCACACTAGACTTTCTGAAAGAAAAACGGAGACACATTCCTCAAACTGGAACCAGGCAGCACACAAGCTTCGGGTAGTCAAGTTCCACGTTTGAGTCGGAGAGCAAAGTCTGCAGTCGCTAGTGAAGAAAATAGGTATAGCCTTTATTACAGAAGGTGTATCATTTTGATTTTAGTAACAAATGCTTGAAAGCATGTTTGTAAGTCTGTGAGATGGAATTTTAATAAACCCAAAAGAGCTGCCCTGTTTCTACATCTATTTTAATTTCTGATGATTTATTAAGATGTATAATAGAAATAGTGTTGCTGTTTAAAATATGTGTAATGTGCAGACATATTTGATTTTTCTCAGCAGTACAAAACATGTATATATATTTTCACTTAAAACTCTGGTGTTAAAATCATGAACACTGATGTGGGACACTTGTGACTGTCAGCAGGTGTAATCAGAGCCAGTGTCTAACCAGTAGTTGCTAAGTATCTGTTGGGACAGTCACTTTCCCCCGCTGGAGACCTATTTTCTCACATCTAATAGCAGCAGTGTGACTCTTTGTTTTATGGCCAGTCTTATAAAATATTATACAAATCTTATATTTAAGACTTTTTGTAGCATAAATGAAATACGTTAATTTGCATATCTAAGCGGGGCAATTCAAAGCCAGCTTTTCAGGATAGAAAAACCGTGAGGACTAACTGAGAGTTAACTGGGTTCTAAATGTGTAAATTCTATTAACTATCAAGACAATGCAGATGTGTAGTGTCAAGCTTATGGTATTTAATAAATTGCAGTCTGGATAATAAATAAATAAGGAAAATAAACAAAATATTTAACCTCTCCCGGGTCTTGAAGCTCGAAAACCCTGTCCTTTTTTTATACATTAACAAAAGTGAATATCAAACGACTGGTTGAAAGACAGACTATCCTAGGCGATTTTTGTATTTAACGCAAGCATTTTTTTTCACAAGCCTTTTCAGACTGACAATTCAGATATTAAGGCACAAAACTATTTTTCTCCCTGCTTGATAAATTTGTTTAAGTTTACAACCACAGATAATTTTGAGAGTTTAGGTAGTACCTACTGCAGACAGAAACTTTTTTCTTCAGACCTTTCCACGTTGGACGGGGAGGGAGTGTAGTGGCATAGTGCTCGCGCAACACCTAGGGGGCTCTGGATTCTGTCTCCACCGAAAATAAATCCCCATGGTAAAGTCTTTTAAAAGACTGGCTTCCATATTTAAAGTAAAAGCTACGTGGCGGGGTGACTTCCCTTTAGAGTTTGTTGTTGTTACAGTTGGCTTTAGGTAAATAGGATTGCTAAATATTAAGGTGACGCATAGTTTCCTTTTTGTGGTGGCGGAAGCAACAATGCAGTGTGGGTTGTAAAAGTCGCCAGGCAAAGCCACAGTGTGAGATTGGCTGATAAACAAAGCATGGGTTTCCATCTTGATCTGCCATGCCCTCTACTGGAGGGAGCCTCTGAACAATTTTTCTTTTTCAAACAATATCACGCAGATGATATGAAGAGAAAAATGTCTCCCTTGCCAAATGCCTATCTTCTCCATTAATTAATTGTTGTGAATTAAAATTTTATATATACTAACTCATGCTTTAGAGATTAGAATGTATGTATGTATGTATGTATGTATGTATGTATATTCGAGACAGGGGTTCTCTGTGTAACTTTGGAGTCCTCATCCTTGCTTTGTAGACCAGGCTGGCCTCGAACTCACAGAGATCCGCCTACCTCTGCTCCCAAGTGTGGGGATTTTAGGCGAGGGCCACCACCACCAATCCTCAAGATATATTCTTTTAAAACACACACACACACACACACACACACACGAGAGAGAGAGAGAGAGAATTATTATTTTGTAAGTATGTGCTTTTTTTTCACTTGGCAGATGTTTCAGTTACTAATTTGAAAGAGCTCTAAACCTTTGTGAAATGATAATTTATTTTTTTTTAAATTATGAAACCAGGGATGCAGCAAAGAGTAGGATAGGAAACAGAAACAGATAAAAACATTACTATTATTCATATAGTCAGAAATGTGACATGGATCTTCCTTTTTCTGCTTTATTTTGTCTAACTTCAGTTTATGAAACTTTTTATCAGCATGAACACATGACTTCACAAGACTCTGTTTGTCACTCTTTTCCTGTAATATGATCTCAGATTTTAAAGTGATTATTAATTTCTTAAACTATAACTTCCATGCCCAGAAGCTAAGAGAGAAAATTAGTGTTTTTGTTAGGAATATATCGCTTTAATGCTTGGCCTGTGTTTTAGAAGACTTAGTCATCCCACCAGTGTGCGGTGGTGGTTTCAGCTAGTTGTGCCCTGCTTCCTCTGTGTTTTGGAGTATGTACTCCAAAGTTAGGCAAGACATTGGAAATTTAATTGCCTTCTTTACCAAAATCATCTTTGTTATTATTGAGAATAGGCACATGAGGATTTTTTTTTCTGAATGAAGAATGCTAATGTAAACCGAAACACCTCAAATAGGTGTGTGCAATAGTTTCTAATCCTGTGACGTCTAAATCCGGGGACCGTTCCTTCTGCTGCGTTTAGTAGAAAGCTGATGGGAGAATGGTTAGAAATTCTTCTTGTAAAGTAAGCTGCAGAAGTAGTGATCTATAGCCTGCAAAGTACAGAAACACAGTGAGGGAGTTCTTTCTGGACATTTCTTATGACTGGGATTTTAATTTCTAGCCAAAGAAATGGGAGTGTTATTTGGAGTGTATTTACTATTCTTTTCAAATGTGGTGAATTTGCTTAAGGACATGTCAGATTTCAAAGGCTTATAAGCTGTTAGTCACTGGGTGATTGAGGCAACAGAATTAAGAGTTGGGATTCCAGCCTGGGCTACACATGAAGAAGAGAGAAGGGAAGGAAAGGATGGAGGAAAAAGAAGGAGAGAAGAAGAGGAGGGGAGAGAGGGGGAGGAAAGGGAAGAAAAAGGAGGAAGAGAAGATGTTTTCTCTTCTTTTCTCTTCTGTTTTTTTTTTTCTTAAGTATGAAAAGATCAGTGGCAACAAGAGATCTGATACACTTATTTTTTCCTTTCAATATACTGAGACGTTTTTAAGTAGAGAGCATTAATCTAGTTTATGCACTTTTTAGGTCTTTGATCCATGAACTACTTTATAATAAAAGACAACTTTGTAATATTCTCCCATTCGATTTTCTTTCCCTTTGCCTCATTTTCTCTCCTTCCCCCTCCCTTCCTCTTTTCTCTTTTTTCCTCTCCTCTTTCTCCCTTCCTTCTCTTCCCTTTCCTCCCCCTCTTCTCCTCCTCTCTCTTTCTCTCTCCCCTTTCTCCCCTCTCTTTTCCTTCCCCTCTCTCTACTCACAGTGTAGCCCAGGCTAGACTCCCAACTCTTGATTCTGTTGCCTCCATCACCCAAGTACTAAGATCACACTAAACACATGAAAAAAAGAGAAGAATCTCAGGATCTCAGGGGAAATGACTGGGTGACGGACGCTGTTGCTGTGGAGATGTGAATAGAATCTGACACAGCTGTGATGCATCAACCCTAAGTGCTGAGCTAATGGCACCAGTGCTCCCCAAACTTCCCAGCTTCTTAAATTCACATACTTCTGTGTTTGTTTTCTTAAAGTGTGTTTAACAGAGCAGATTGGATGGATATCTTGCCCATTATTGAATGCTTACCTTTTATTCCTACCGTTGCTGTTTTCCTGCAGCACCCTGTTAGGTATTATGACTGGGGAGGCATGTTCCTGCTACAGTCAGAAAGAATGAATGAATCAAAGTATACCCTGAGTGTCTGCCAGCTTATAGGGAATCAGGATGAGTTATCCCTTGTGTACTGTGGACCTGCTGTGTCAGGGACTGACGTGGTCTGATGGAGTTTCATCACTCCGCAGTGCTGATAGCAGTGTATTGAAGCTGCATGTAACCTGACTCTGGCCCCAGGTACTCTGCCATCTCAGTTTGTGTTATCACCTTTTCCTGGGGGACTGGTGATCTCTTTCATCTCTGCCTTTCTTAGTGGTCCTTTCAGTTTCTTCTAAACATCCTATCAGATACATCAGTGATCATTAGTGATACAAGACTACCTTAAAAAAGCAAAATGCTGGGGCTGGAGAGATGGCTCAGAGGTTAAGAACATTGGCTCTTCTTCCAGAAGTCCGAAGTTCAATTCCCAGCAAGCACATTGTGGCTCACAACCATCTATAATGAGATCTGGTGCCTTCTTCTGCAGAATACTGTATATATAATAAACCTCTAAAAAAACCCAAAACATCTTTTTTATTCTAAAAAAAAGGAGAAGAAGCAGAATTAGGTTCATGGCAAACTTGAGAACAAGGTAAAGAAAATACCTCTTTTGCTTCCTGTCCCCACACATTCATTCCTTCTTCCATTATCAGCATACCTCACCCAGATGACACATGATGAACCCGTATGGACACATTATCACCATCCAGAGTCCATGGTTGACATTAGGGCTCATTCTTGTTGGAGTGAGTACATTCTGTGGGCTTCGGCACAGGTACAGTGACCAGTATCCACCATCACAGAATTATGCAGAGGACTTTCGCAACCCTGGTTTTTCTCTCTGTTCCTGTTTGGATTGCTTAATTCTAAGAACATGTTAGTACTGCAAGAAATCAGCAGCTTGTCTCACAAAGTGGCTCTACTACCTTGTGCCATCCTGAATGGTACTTCCTGAAACTCTGCATCTAGAACAGCACTTGATGTTCTCAGTATCCTACGTTTAAACCATTCTAAAAGGTGTACTATTTGGACCATTCCAAATGGTTTAATTTCATTAACCGAGTCTTCATGGCCTAATTCTCAGTCCCCTAGAAGCGTATGATGCATAATGTCTTTTTGTGTGTATTTGCCATTTGCTTGTTTTCTTTGGTAAGTTGTCAATGTTTTTCTGACCAATTTTAAATTAGGTTATTTTCCTATTGTTGAGTTTTAAGTTTTTTTTAGTACTTTTAAGTAACAGTCTTTTATCAAATAAATGCATTTGCATATTTTTCTGTAAGCCTGTGACTTTCTCTCTCTTGTCTTTTGCAGGGCAGAAACATTTAATTTCAGAGAAGTCCACCTTAGTACTACCTCATTTTTGCCGAAAGTTAGTTTTTATCTTTAAGGAAATGACTTTAAAAATAACGTAGATTTCTGTGCCACCAACACCCCATTCTCAGACTCATCGTAAGATCCAGAAAGCTACACCCATAATTAGCATGAGTGCCAAAACTTCAAGCGGTGATTTATGTTATACGGGAAACAAGATCAAGAGTGCAAATGAAAGGCTCAGACCTGGCGAGCCCCAGGCTAGCACACTAAAGGTGTTGCTGCGGGCATGTAGGCAACTACAGGACAGCCAAAGGCTGGTTCTACACCCGCACCGGAAACATCTCCTCCTGTTGCTGCAGCACCTGCGCTGATTCACTTGGCAGCCGTCTCGGTGGTGTCTGTGGCTGCTCTGGTCTGAGCCTTCTTCGAGTCAGCTGCGGCACACTCCTCTGGGTCTTTGCTGCTATATCTAAAAGTGGCGCTCAAGCCCCACACCGGCGTGGTCTTCTCTTTCATTGTCTTCTACACATCTTAGAGATTTACATTTTACATTTAGATCTGCGATTCATTTTGAGGACTTCTGGAAGATAGAGTTACTTTCTGAAATAGTTAAGCTATCCCTATCCCTCAAAAATGTGTTAGCAATATCCAACTTTTTAAATACAATTAATATTGTCAACAAAATTATCCACTATTTTTCTAGGGCTAATTTGTTACCTGGTAAAAGTCATATATTTTCTCTTATCTCCCTCTCCTCCTCCTTCCCTCTCTTCCTCCCCTCTCTTCCTCCCTCTCCTGTGTTTGTCTGCCTACCTGCCTGTCTGTCTTTGTCTTTGAGATAGAGTCTTACTGTGTTCTGGCAAGTCTATATAAACTTTCTGTGCATGACAGGATGGCTTTAAACTTCTGGCAGTCCCCCTGTCTCCGTTCCCCAGATGCTTGGATTACAGGTGTTTGCCATCGCTCATGGCTTTGTTTCTTTTTCTCAATACAGTCTAGCCTAGACTTTAAGTCTCTGTCTCTCCTCTCACTGTGCCCTGTCACTTTGTACTGAAGCATTCTCATTTGGGATTTTGCAGTGTGTCAACTCTTTTGTCTCCTCCAGTGACTATTTTACAGAGTGCTTTTAGTTTAATTTCCTTGAGAATCTTAAGAGAAATTTTAAAACAAGCCAGCCGAAGATATCTTAGAAACCTTGGCAATCTTCATCTAGATAAGCTGTATTTCACTGAGCAATATAAGTTGGTTTCACAAAAACTTTTTTGGCTTCATCTTTCTGCAGGGCAGGCATCTTCTGACATATTCATTATATTGGACCCCAAGCTTTCACAGATGATGTTGTCTTCTTCACGAGCCACAGATGGATTGATTTCCATGTTTAGCAGTGGTTACAGTCTTAAGGAAGTAGAGCTCAGTTCACCCTGGCATCAAGTCAAGAGAGAAGGAGGAGTTTGAAGCATTCCATCACAGTGTATCTGGTATCAAGAAGCAGAGGACAATGAAGGAACGTGTGTGCTCGGCTCCCTTTCTTCACTGTATATAGTTCAGGGTCCCTGCAGAGGGAATGGCTACGCCCACAGTTGACACCAGTCTTCTAACTCTGGTTAAGCTAGCTGAGATCATCCATTGTGGGCATGTCCAGAGGCCCGTCTCTTGGGCAGATTCTGTCAAGTTCCCAACACAAACCATGACAGTTACTTATGAGCTCCATCAAACCATGACAGTTACCTATGAGCTCCATCAAACCATGACAATTACCTATGAGCTCCATCAAACCATGACAGTTACCTATGAGCTCCATCAAACCATGACAGTTACCTATGAGCTCCATCAAACCATGACAGTTACCTATGAGCTCCATCAAACGGCCTCATTTTGAGTTTGTTCCAAATGCACTAGTTTTTTTTTAAACTTTTTCCAGATTTAAAAGTTTTCTCACTTTACCTTTTAACATCAGATGAGAACCGTTTTGTACATAACCAGAAATAAAATTTGCTGCTCCTTGGGGATGGGACTTTTCATGTGACACATCCTGTTTGGTGATGCTGAAGTTGCTCTCCCATCTTCTGATGGATTTTGAAAGCCATTTTGCTTGTACATGCTTGAAATTGGATTGTTTTGATGCATCTTCCAACAAGGAGTATTTCTTGTAATGTCAGGCTCAACTTGTTCTGAATGTTTGGCTTTCTTCTTGTTAATTCCACTGTAAAACGGCTTTAAGCTGGCTCCGAGCTGGTGATTGCCCACTCCTTGTCACTCTCCTCCAGGTTTTCTCTTTCCAGTAAAGTGTTCGTCAGCTTGACATCTGCTGAAATTGATTCAAGTCCTTCAAAGTCGCATCACAAGTGAAACAGTTTAGCAGCTTGATGGATTTCATCTTCTTAAACCGGCAGAACATTCAGGGCATACTGGCACATGTCAGGCGAGTGTTAAAATCCCCAGCACCTAGTGTGTCATTTTTCTTTACCTGCGTACGATGGGTTTTAAAATATTAAAGTACCGACCATGCCTATAAACAAAACAGTGTTCTACAGTAGTTCATGGAGATCTATGTGTACTTTAATGTCTTCTGATAGGGTATCCATTTGGCAGACCCAGTGTCTCTAGAATTGAGGCTTTCAGAACATCACAGCGGATCCTATCTAGTCTTCTAGACTATTAATTCCTCTTTAGGTTTTCAGGACTCTGGGCTATACAATCCATCAGAGAATGCGAGTGAGCATTCTTACTGGAACAAAACTCATAATGCCTGTTAACTATAGTAGGCTAGGGAGTAAATTATTGGCTAATGTTTCTGTAAAACAGATATTTAATCCTCTGGACCTGTTTCTCATTTTGCGAACAGAAGCACACTATAGTTCCTATTCTCAGAGATTTTCAATTTCTAGATAGCCTTCATGTAACCTAGGCAAGACTGGGGCAAATGGGCAAGGATTGGGAAAGACCCTAAACAAGATTTCAAGTTACTTTTCCAATTTCATGTTTAAAAACAAATGATAAAATAAGTATAGTTTCAAATTTATTTCACACAATCAAAGTATACTGTCCAGTCATGAACCAAGAAACCTCATCTTTCTCAAGCTTTTCTTTGATGAAAGGTTTGCAGATGTCCTTCTAGGTGCTTCTATTCAGAATGATCCTCTCTGGGTATTTTAGCCTTGTTGTCAACAAGGCAAATCTTTAGACCATTGGAACCCAAATGGCTTAGCTCAGTTACCAACTCAAACTTGTTAACAATGAGCATATAAGTTGGTTGGGATTGGGCACCATTTTTGGGGGGGGGGGTTGGAATATGGTCACCAGAAAGCATCTTGGATAAGTTAAAAATTGGCCAGTTTGGACTTGGCAAGACTGGCTGGCTCTACACGTCTTTGCTGGGATTTCGCATGGGTATTGAGGTCAGCTCACACATATTTGTGCAACTCCATGCCTGCCTCATGTGACTTTCATCTTTGTCTTATAACTCAGGGAAAAGATGGGTCTTCCCTGCCCATGTTAGTGACAGAGGCAGAAGAGAGCTAGTGGAAAGCGATTATGTAATTTACTTTTTGCAGTTTACCTGACTGTGAGATGTCAACATTTTATTTGGTTACCTTTTTTTTTTTTTTTTTTATTTTCGAGACAGGATTTCTCTGTAGCTTTTTGGTTCCTGTCCTGAAACTAGCTCTTGTAGACCAGGCTGGCCTCGAACTCCCAGAGATCCGCCTGCCTCTGCCTCCCGAGTGCTGGGATTAAAGGCGTGCGCCACCACCGCCTGGCTCGGTTACCTTTTTTGTTAAGTCATATTCAACAGGGAGACAGAGGCAGAGTAGTAAGTGATAAAGTGACCCGTTTCTTCTATCCACATGACTCCATTCATTATCCACTGTGAAGAATAGTTGAGGCATTTGACAGGACAGAGATGAAAACCTCATGAACGTCAACTCACAGATGCCTAAATTATATTCTCAAGTTACTACAGTCTACTGACCATGGAAGCAGAAAAGTTGATGGTACACACTATAGAAAACTGAGGTGTCCAAGACGCTGATGCAGGATGACCTTGTCTAGGGTAGCTGCTGGGGTCCAAAATAACCCTTCATATCCTTAAGCCTCATTTTCCTCTCTAACGGGAAGGAAATATTTGATTAGATTGCACATACAAAATATGGTGGGCAGGAGTAAGATACCTTTGTACTTCTTTTACAGTTTAAATATTCAACAGGTTTGTTTTCACCTTATCCTTGGGAGACTAGAAGCCGCAAGACTGTGTGTGTGTCTCTGTGTTTTGTGTGTATGTGTGCACTCAGGTTTGGACTTAGGGTTGTGCTCATGCTATGCGTGTGACCTGCCAATGAGCTGCTTGTCCAAACTATAGACTGCTGTTTGCTGTGAAGGAGAACAAGAATTCTAGTTCATGTGAGGGAATAAGTATGGTTTTGAGTATGTGTGCTGGAGGAGGGCATGTGATGATGATTATGAGGAGTTAAACATCTTGCCGCATTGAGTACAAGACGGGCAGAGAACTTTCCCCATAAATGTCTCAGATCTAAGTCGAGGAGTCTCTGTGGGACATTGAATCAGCTCTTTCCCAGACTTTTGCAGCATGCATTTGTTTGCCCCATAAGCACTGACGTTACTGAAATGCGCTTTTTCCTCTCTGTTCAGTCTGCGTCTGTTCTCTTGTTTGTGCTGGTTAATCCCTGTGCTGAGTTCTTGGCTCATCTCAGATTCACACAGCTAATTGTTGGAAATTTGTTCAATGTAGACTTGTTCTTTCTTATTTTGTTTCTAAACTACTTCTCTGAGTGATACTGTCATCTACAGTTTCTGAGAAAGATATGGGAGGTAGGTGATTGTCACCATTGACCTATCCTTTTCCATTTCTGTATTGAATCTATCCTTTTGATTAATTTTACTTTACTTCTTAAACTATAAATACTTCCTTCTTTCTACTCCCAGACTCACTTTCTAATTCTCTCTCTCTCTTTTGTTAATGGAAGCAAGGCTCTTAGTTTTCTTACTTCGCTTTTGAGTGTAGTATACATTAACTGAAGCTATATTTCTTACTTAGATAATTGAGAATAAGTAAAATATTTTTATTAACATGACGTGTTTATTAAACTTTTATGGAATTTCCATTTTGGATCATTGCGTAATAGGCTGTTTCTGTCAGGTATATGAATGGAAGCTTAGTGTATTACATAATAAAGAGGCTAGAATAGTCCCTAGTAATTTCATCTTTTTAGTTATAAAAACCTTCCTGTTGTAGAATATTAAAGATGTGTTACATTTATTTGTGCAGGGAATTTTTGTTCTTTTAATGATGCTAAGATGTGTTGCATTCTTTTATGTTGCATTTGTTTAACACTGTGAAGCTGTGTTACTTTGCCTGTCTAAAACACCTGCTTGGTCTAATAAAGAGCTGAATAGCCAATATCAAGGCAGGAGAAAGGGTAGGCAGGGCTAGCAGGCAGAGAGAATAAATAGGAGAAATCTGGGGAGAAAAAAATCAAGGAAAGAGAAAAGGAAGTGTCCACCACCTAACTACATAGTCAGACATGGGATAAAAAAGAAAAAGATACACAGAATTAAAGAAAGATAAAAGCCCAGAGGCAAAAGGTAAATGAAATAAATTAAGAAAAACTGGCTAGAAATTTGCCAAGCTAAGGGTGGACATTTATAAGAAAGAATAATCTTATGTGTGTATCTATTTGAGAGCTGGGTGATTGGTCCCACCAAAGAGTAAAAAGGCAACAACTTCACTTTCCTTGATTGTTCTTAAGCATTCGAGTTCTGTTCTTATACAAATACTAGTGCACTTAGACGAAAAAGTTCACATTTATTATAATGACTATAATACATGAAATTATTAGTTTTGATAGGATCCTGAGATTGAAGAAAATGACAACAATTTTGAAATATGGTCAGTTGGATTGTACTTGAAACAGTAAAACGCAAGGATCTGGATTTCCTTTAAAAGCACCTCTTGAGTCTATATACTTACCTCTTTGTGTCTGCTTCACCCTCCATCGAAGAAACTGAAAATGTAACATAACAATAATGGAAGAAATCACAATGGAAACTGCTCTAGAACTAATGGAAAGTAGGGAAGATGGATCTCTCCGAGACTATAGAAATCCTGGAATATGAAAAAGGGTTCTGGGACAAAACTGATACAAAACTGAGCTGATGATACATCAGTGTGAGATCGATACGGTACCTTCTCAAATCTAGTGGCTGGCTTCTCCCGTGGGTCTGGAAAATGCTTAGATTTTGGAGAATAGCATTTTAAGCATAGACATGCTACAAGGTAGTAAATAAGGGTTAAATTATTTCAGAAGTTGAGGTAGTGACACAGGTAGTATTTTTGAGCTATTTGAGAATTTTGTGCAATGTATTTTTGATTATAGTCACCCTTCCCCAGACTCCCAGATCTATCCATCTTCCCTCCTTAGCCGACTTTGTATCCTATGTTATTTTCCCCCCATCAAGTCCAGTTTGTACTCCCCATAGTCTTGGATGTTTGACCATCCACTGGAGTGTGATGGACTTACCGAGAAGTTCATAAAGGAAATCAGCTTTCTCCCAGCAGCTTTCAACTGCCAATAGCTCCTAGGTTTGGGGTGGGCTTTGGTCAGACTGGAGATTATGTCAGTCTTGTGTATGCTGCTGTAATTGCTGTAAACTCGTAAGCACTACTATCCTGTTTTGTCCAGAAGACAGTTTCTTTGTAATCATCAAATGCCTCTGGCTCTCCCACTAAGCTTCCCGAGGCTTGGGAGGAAGGGATACGACATAGATAGATACCCTATTTAGGGCTGAGCATCCCACAGTCTCGTACTCTCTGCAACTTGACACCTGTTGGGTATCTGTATTAATTACTACTTGCTGCAAATAGAAGCTTCCCTGGCACCAACAACTTGTGACTAGACTGGCCTCTTCTTTATTAAATGAATGTAGTTTTAAACTAACTCCTGGTAACTTATTGTTATGCCTATTGATTAATGCAGTTCTCAGCCTTCATTGGGGCAACTTCTGCTAGATTTGACCTTATGTGGAGAGTGTGATAAAGGATCTTATAAGTCAAAGAGGAAATAAATATGAAAGGAAAAGCCTACTTCAAAGCTACACATCCCACATGGTCTTTTGAGATGAGGCAAAGTCATATATAGAAAATAATTCAATAACAATTCTTTAAGTTTTTAGGAGAAGAAAGATTGAAAATAGGTCATAGAACATGTTTGATGCTTAATGGTTTGGAGGAGGACTGAATTAAAGATTCTGAGGTTGAGTCAGAGCTGAACAAGGAGTTGATGAGTACTGACATCAAGGTTCAGTGGGTTGTTTAGATGAGCTGTATCAAGCCATTATGGGTCAAATAATTCCCACATTGCTGCAAAGCCCAGAGTGGTATTCTCAATCACTGAAATCAACAATCTGAAGGCACACAGAAGTAAACCCAGAGGCCAGTTCCAATTATAAAGCTGTGGAGATGTTCAAAGTCTTTCAAATGGGTTCCACCAGAAATATTGTAAAGTAAGTAGAAATATTTTTACAGCAGAACAGAAAATCCCTGCCTTCTATTGGTGCTGAAAGAAGCCCTTTTTAGCTTATGAAAAAAAAAGAAATGAAAGACACTGTGCTATAATTTACAGATAAGGTAGCTGACCTACCCACCTAACTTTTTCCTTGGTAGCGCCGCAGCTGTGGGATGGAATGTTTGGATGTGACACTGCTGGTCACCTGTCCCTGCACAGGGTATGAGGAATGAATCTGAGCTAGCTGCATACTGATACAGAATCCTCAGCACTTTTTCCCCTTTCCTTTCATTCTATTTCTTTTCTTTTCTTTCTTGCACTCGCTTCTGTTTCTTAGTGTCTTGAATTGATCACCCATATGGCTGTCCTTTTCTGTTTTGCTCTCATAAGATCTGTAATTCTTCACCTTTGTCACCACCTAGGACAAATTTTTCCATAAAACAGTTGCCAAGATACTTGGTGGATGAATCTAATGAAAGAAACTGTGTTTCAGTGAGAAGGTCACTGGCTTGGGAGACGATATTGGTTTCAAGGGCAGGCTGCTAATGATTAACCACCTCTGTCAGGGCACTTCCTCCCTATTCAGCTACGACTTCCCCTTGGGATCCTCCCAGACACCCACACTATCCAGCATTCAGAATGAGCTCATTGTGCTGTGCTTTCCCACAAACCCATGCTTCCCTCTTGGGCAGGTGGCACTCTGCTCCTTCCTGTGTGAGCCGGCGGGGACGTTGGGTATTTTTTGGCACTGACTGATGGTCACATTCTCTCCATTCTTACCCCAGTGCTTGTCATGTCAGTCAGTGTCAAAAAAATACCCAAGAATATCCACTTCAAAGGAGGAGAGGTTTATTATGTCTTCCGGTATCAGGGGAAAGAAAAGCCATGATTTGCCTCATGGCAGCTGGGGCATTGATAAAGGAAAGGGGGAACTGAGGTCTCGTTTCTTCAAGGGTACATCTCCAGTGACCTAACTCCCTGCTACTTGGCTCCATCTCTTAGGGGTTCCACCACCTCCCAATAGAGTACAAGGCTGGCAGCCTCCAAGCTTCAACACGTGATCTTTGGGGGACCACCTAAACTCTAGATTATAGCACGTCTTTAACATCATATTGAGTGAGGTAACTCAGACCCAGAAAGACAAATATCATATGTACTCTCTCATAAGTAGCTGTTAGACATAAAGCAAAGAAAACCAGCCTACAATTCACAATCCCAGAGAACCTAAACAACAGTGAAAACCGTAAGAGAGGCATACATAGATATAATCTACATGGGAAGTAGAAAAAGACAATATCTCCCGAGTAATGGGGACCATGGGAGAGGGTAGAAGGGGAGGGGAGCAGAGAAAAATGTTTAACTCAATAAAATCAATAAAACACAAAAAATACATGAGTTAAAGTGAAAAAAAAAAGGAGCCATTGCTTCCGTTTTACAGCTGCTTGGAGAAGGGAAGAAATGGTCTCATATCCTAGTTAGTTAATCCACAACAGATCTGAAATTTGATATCTCTGTATATGTAATTCTTGGATTGTCATCAACAGAAACTTTTCAGGACACTGTGCAATTACGCTCTCTGAAAGACTGACCTGAAAAATTAAGCTATAAGGTTCCTCAAAGGTATGAAATCTCATTCCTAGGATCTAATATAGGTGAGGTTGACTAGTGGGCAGGACAGTAATCTTCTGGAGAGAGGAATAGCTGTTATGGGCTTTAAGAAAGAAACTCCTGGGTTAAATAAAAACTATTAGCCATCATCCTGATGTGACTTCTTAAAAATTACCCTTTGTATCTGACATAACATTACATATGATGAATAATAGAATTATTATGCCTAAAATTAAAATAATCCAGAACATAGTTTTAACAAAGCTAACAGATAAAGGAATATGTGGTCCCCTCACATATGTGCGATGCTTCACCTATGGGGAAACCCAAACTCCTGGAAAGAAGCTGTGCCTACAGAAACCGATTGACTGATAAGGCTGCAGTGACTGGAGAGGTTGGAATGTGGCAGCTCCAGAGGCTGATCACCTTATCTTGGCTACTGCTAGCCCTGTGAGTAGCTCCTAGCTGTTCCTTGCCCACCTCTGTGTCATAACTAACATCCTGTGACTAATAGATAAAGCCCTTTGAAAGCTATTAACTTAGGAGATCACTGAAGTTCACCAATCCCAATGCCACAGATTGTCATCAGATAACATCTGGGCACCATATACTCTAAACTCCTCTCTGATATGCCCACTAATGTATTTTAACCCTGTCTTGGTTAATGACTTTCTTTGTTCTGTAAGACTTCATGAAGCTGCTTTCACGTTAGGACATTTTCGGTAACGTAAATCTGTGTTCCTGGGCCTTAGTTCTTCAACTTTGGCTCCAGAATAAAGTATCTCTTATTCCTTTAGGAAAAAAATTAAGTTAGTGAGAGCCAGTATCAAATGCACTGCTTGGTGCTGAATCTGTAGTTGCTCAATAAAACACTGAAGTAGTTATTTATGAAATATTAGTAATTTATCAACGAAAGTATAAAACTATTAGTAACTATGTTTATACACATAGAATTGAACAGATGTCTGCAGGCAGCCCATAGAACACCTCTCTCCATACTGGTATCTGTTGTTTAATATGCAAACATGTTCTTATTAAACATAAATATTTTTGAGTCCATTATTTGTTTGTCATCAACTCTTTAATGTGAAACCTTCCCTGGAGTAGTTGATGAGCCCAGTGTCATTCCATTGAATAAATCTGATTTTCCTTCTCCCAGTAGGTATAAGTGACAGTTCCTTTGTTAACTTTTATCCTAGTGGCTTCGTTTACATTTATTGATTATTTTTTTAAAAAATAATAGAATAAAATATAACAAGGTAAAACAAAGATGAAAACATACAAGTTGCACAAGACAAGCCAACAGAAGAAAAGAGCCCTAGAGAAGGCACAAGAGTTAGAGACACACTCATTTTCACACTTAGGGATCCCATAAAATCACTAAACTGAAAGCCATAACGTAAGCATGAAGGACCTTCTGCAGACCTTATGCATGCTACTGCAGTCTTTGCGAGTTCATATGAGCTTTGTGCATGTTGATTTAGAATGCCTTGATTTCTTGGTGTTCTCCATTCCCTCTGGCTCTTACATTCTTTCTCCTTCCTCTTCTGTAGGATTCCCTGAGCTCTGAGGGGAGGGATTTGGTGGAGATATCCATTTAGGGCTGAATATTCCAAGGTCTCTCACTCTGCAAATGCCTGCGTGTGAGTCTCTGTATGTGTAACCCATCTAAGGGGAAGTGTCTCTGACGATGGTTAAACAAGGATCTATGAGTCTAACAGAATATTATTAGGAACCATTTTATCATGACACTTCTTCTTTTTCCTTTTTTATAGACCAGTATTATTTGGTTTTGCCTTAGATCCCTGGGCTATTTAGTCGCATGTTCTTGGTCACTCAAAGCAGTGCTGGGTATGGGTTCCACCTTGTGGAGTGGGCCTTAAATCATAACAATTATTGGTTGTTTAGCATTGTGCCATCATGGTCTTAGCTATCTTGCAAGTAGTACACCATTGTAGATAAAGGGTTTGTGGCTGACTTGGTGTTTATGTTTTTCTTTTGATAGCATGCAGAGTACCTTCCTATAAAAAAGATGCTGGACCATAGGGATGAAGGTTCAATGTAGGTGCAAATTCAACATCTCCGTGTTCAGTGAGTTGAGTAGATGCTGTCTTCATCCACGTGTCTTTGCTATCAGTTTGTGGAGAGCAACTTATAGTTTTGGCAACAGCCTGGGTTGTTTGGGGATTTCTATGGGACCCTGTTGGCCAATAGCCCAATTAGGTATAACCCAATCCCCATACTGGAAGCTTCTTTGGGTGACAAGAGATGGCTAGTTGGGACTCTCTCTCCCCCATTATTTGGTGATTTCATTTATATTGCCTTCATATATGTTTATATCTTAGGAGATTTTTACTCCATTAGGTTTCCATACTGCCCCTCAAATGTCCCTTTATTTTATCCATTTCTTCTCACATTTCCTCCAACCACTCCCTCTCCTCTCCCTACTAAACATAAAGTACTCTTAATAAGCTGCAAGAACATTGCTACAATTTATGAAGGCTGATATTTATAATTTAAAAACTGTTATTTATGGATAGTTTACAGTTATACATTTAAAATGAATATTATGTCTCATAAATATAAATTTTTAGACAAATGCTACAAAATACATATCTTCCTATACAAAAAATAGAATCTTACTAAATTCTGCTTTAATGTTTAATATTCAGATCTTGAAATCTTGAACATTTCTTTCAAAAGCTGTCTGAGGTTTAAAGCTATGTGAATAATTTTATTTTTTAAATATTATTTGAGGTGTTTTAGTTAGAATGGATATACGAAATCTTAGGTACAGTATGTGTATTTAAAAAAAAAAAACAACAGATATACCCACCATCTATCCATGGATCCATCCATCCATGGATCCATCCATCCATGGATCCATCCATCCATGGATCCATCCATCCATGGATCCATTCATCCATGGATCCATTCATCCATCCATCCATCATCTCTCCAACCATCCAACCAAACAAATCAATAAATCTGGTTTAGCAGTTTGATAAACTTTATCAGTTCAGTAAAAATCAACTAGAAATTTCAGTTTTAATAACTTATATAAAAGCATGAAATGTTTGTTTTTTTGCCTGTAGTTTACATTTTAAATTTATTGACTCTATGTGTCTGTGTATATTTCTATGTCTGTGAATGTTTCTATATGTGTGTGTATGTGTGTCACACATAGGGAGGTCAAAGGACACCTGTTTGGAGTCATTTCTCTCGTTCTACCTTAGAGGTCTTGAGGATGGCACTCATGTCCCTGAGGCTTGGCAGCAAGTACTTTACCTGCTGAGCATTTGACTAGTACAAATTTTTCCTTTTATGTCTTGGTGATGTGGGATTTCCCTCTGTATGTTGTGAATATGTTTTATTATCATTGGTTAATGAATAAAGCTGTTTTGTCCAATGACTTAGCAAAGCAAAGCCAGGTGGGAAATCTGAACAGAGATATAGAGAGAAAGTAGATGGAGTCAAGGAGATGCCATAGAACTGCCAAAGGAGACAGAAGCCCAGAATCATTACCAGGAAGCCACAGTCTTGTGGTGATACAGAGATTAATAAAAATGGGTTAATTCAAGATGTAAGAGCTAGCTAGAAATACACCCGAGTCACTGGCCAAGCAGTATTGTAATTAATATAGTTTCTGTTTGATTATTCGGGTCTGGGTAGCCGAATAAAAAAAAATCTTTTAAAGGGACACTAAAAGTAATATATAGGAATACACAAATTTGGCTTTGGGAGGAAACAAACGAGTAGCCTCCGTCTAAAAAATGCCACGCCAACAAGGGGGAACTACATCCACACAAAACCTAAGAGAACTTGGGAAGGAATTATAGACACAAAAGAACTGAGTTAAATACAGATTCTTGGTAGCAGCATTTACTCAGGTGGGCACTGTTTGCTAGAGAAAATCAGAGGTGCATCTCCTTTAAGAGAAGGAGTCTCTTCTGACTCAGCTTTAGCAGCAAAAACTGACTGGCTTCTTTAAGAGCTGGCTTCCTGGTTCATGCTAGTAGCATGAAACTCTGGCTCATTCTGGAAGTCTGGCTATGGACTCCTTAAATGGGGTTTGTGAGCAGTGTGCTACAAGTTGCTTAATGGCAGCATAGACCCACTGTGTCCCTGGAGCTGGTACAGTAAGCATGGCTCGCAGAGGCAGTGAATGTACCTCCACCATATTAAAAGGCCAAGAGAGGTGAAGCCAGCATCCAGGACTACCGCAACCACACTGCTTACCATTTTAGAACACCACTTGTCAGGAAAGTATTTCAGATACACAACAGGACAGATTCAGACATAATAGATCTCTGAACAAGACACAATGTGTTTAAAAAATGAACATAGGCTTGGGAGAGAGATGAAAAAGAATATAGACAGTTAAAAAAACGTAAAAAGTAAATGGTTTTAAAAATAAAAAAATCTTTAAAGGGACAGTAAAAGTAATATATAAGAATACAGACAGTTGTATATTAAAGGAGTAAAGAAAAATAAGTCACAAAAAGATGGAATATACATAGAGAATCTGGATTATGCATATTATTGTATTTTTTTTGAATTTTTTGAATGCATTTTGGGAGCTGCTAAGCTAAACCAATATATATATTGTAAAGATATCTTGGCTTCAAAATTTGACTCTAAGGATATGTTACTTTTAAAAAGAGATTTTGCTTTTGTTTCCACAAAAGGCGAGAACCTGTGGATTCTTTCCCGTCTAATGTGGTTTGATGGAACAGGACCCCGGAAAGGTCTTTGTGAGCCCTAAAAATATTTCACCCAACAAACAACAGGAAGTAGTTAGAAGAAAATAACACCTAAATTCCCAAAATGATTATTTATAAATGTTCATTTACATTTAAAGGGGATTGATTATACGTGATTAATTATCACAGTCAATTAAAAAAAAAGAATTCGGGGGATATGATATAGAGATGAATACTTTGCATTGGTATGGACTTTGGTTCGTTGATACAAATTTTAGATCAATTTGTTACACTGTATATATGTTTTTCTGCTCTTGTTTAAAGTCTTGTGTTTGTGCAGCTCATTTAAAAATGCAATGTGTAATTAAGAAATACAGATTAATAGATAGTCATCTGTAATAACCAAACTTTTAATTATTTTAGTTAGGTTTTCTATATATATAGATATATTTTAGTTAGACATATAATCTTCAACACTTCAAAGTCCTACTGAATATGGCATTTAAAATGTTTTAAGAACTTAGACTTTTCTCAACAGTGAGACATATTTGCTTCTGGCAACACCAGTTACTTCAGAGAGGTCGATGGACATTGAAGAAACTTGTTATGGAATTTGCCTTCAATGTTACTAGGCTAGCCATTTGGGCAGAAACCGTTCTCACCTGGACTGCTTTATGGTATGCTGTATGAACTGGACATGCAGGACCCACAGAGAAGTGGCTGATGAACATTCTAAAAGATGGGATCGTCCTTCAGGGTTCCTGCTTTACAGAAGAAACACCAGACATTCTGCAGGATACAGAAGAAAGTGACTGACAAACTGCCAAGATAGGCAAAACAACCTTTCAAATTTCCTGCTTCATGGAAAAGTCTGCCAGATATTGTGGGCCTGTAAGCTGAGGATGGATGCCCCAATGTTACAGAAGAACTTTGGGTGACTGTCCAGGCAGCAAGTTGTCTCTGTCAATTCTAAAGTTTTGGAATTTGCTTACAATGTACTTCCTGTTTACTTAGGTAATTAATATTATGTACTTCTGGGGTATTTGATGGAGTTGAAGACAGTTATAATTATAGATTTCCTTAGTTATGATAAAGGATAGATGATAGATTATTTTCCTTTATTTACCAAATGTAAATAGACTAAATATATGTAATTTCATTATGTTAAAGTTAAAACCTTCCTTTTTATTTAGACAGAAAGTGGGAGATGATGTGGAATTCCCTTCTGTATGCTTTGACTATGTTTTATTACCATTGGCTAATAAATAAAGCTGTTTCAGTCAATGACTTAGCAGAATAAAGCCAGGTAGGAAATCCAAATAGAGATGGGGTCAAGGAGATGCCATGTAGCTGCCAGGAGACAGACACCCAGAACCTTTACTGGTAAGCCACAGGCTCATGGCAATACACAGATTAATAGAAATGGGTTAATTCAAGATGAAGAGCTAGCTAGAAATGCCCTTGAGTCATTGGCCAGGCAGTGTTGTAATTAATATAGTTTCTGTGTGATTATTTGGATCTGAGCAGCCAGGAAATGAATGATCAGTCTTTGCCTACATCTTGGTAAGGTATTTTAATTTCTTAAGAAAAAAACTTAAATAGTAAAATTGGAAAATTTAATTTATGTGATAAGTCACCACCCTTCAGGGATTAGAATGTTATCTATCACCTTGCAGACAGTTTCTTTTGAAATTGCACTATGTTGCATAACTCGTTTTATCAAGGAAGAAATCTGTTGATGTTTAAGAAACTCCAGTTTTCTAATAAAACTCCAAATAGAATTTATATCACAGTATTTGCTCTAGTGAGTTTTGCAGTAAAGTCAGTATGTGTGCTTGATTGAAGGGTTCTCCCAACCTCAGATGATGTGCCATGTCCTCAAGTCGATAAAACTGGAATTTGACTTTCACAATATAAGTAAAAAAAAAAAAAGTTAAAAAGATGATTGATTTAGGGCTGTGAGACGACTCAGTCAGCAAATGTACTTGCCACACAAGTGTGGGAAGCTAAGTTCAATCCCCAGGACTCACATAAAAAGCCAGGTGTGGTGGCACTGGGCAGGCAGAGATAGGTGATTTCTTGTAGCTCATTCACTGTTCAGCCTGTTTGGTTAATCAAAAAAAAGGTCGATGTCTCATGAAGAAGGAGATCTGAGATTTACCTATGACTTCTACAAGGACACGTGGGGAGAAGAGAGGGTGAGAGCTTGGGAAGTTCTAGGAAGAGACCAGCTCAGTCGTGCAGTTAGGGCAGAAGAGAAAAGGGCTCTTTCATGCCATGAAGGGATTGTCTTACATTGTCTCAAAGGCAAATCTTGTTGACTACAATTTAATAAATGAATTCACTTGTGTGTTTGGTTATTTCAGGGGTGAGACATTCTCAGGTTACTTTGGGTGACTGTGGTGTATTGTCACGACCAGACAAAGTCTGAAAGGGGAGCCAGGAAGCTGAGCCAGCCTGCAGTTGAGGACCATCAATACTGGGGACTGGGGTGAGTGCAGTCATCCATCAAGCTGACTCAGAACCTGTCTTTTGGCTGCCGTGTGTTATATCATCTATACCAACATCAATTACTTCTTTCTACTCTCCAGTTTCTGCCCAGTAGTTTCAGATATTACGCTTTAATTTAGAATAGAAATGAATTGTAGCTTGAGGCTTACGGCATGCTGAGCATGTTCTCATTTTGAACCTCATAGTAAACTTTTGAGCAAGGCATGTTATGTTTTTCTTATAGGACCATTCACCATCCTTGTCCTTAAATTACTGCACAGGAATCAATCAGCACACTAGGAAAATATTCCATAAGAACCAGAAAAATCAATAGATTTTTCCATTCAAACCCTCCTCCCCAGTAGATATTAATGTATCAATTACATTTATATCATGTGATAAAGGGAGAGATTTAGCTTGGCTCATGGTATCAGGGGCTTTAGTCCATGGCTGTATGACTCCATCCATCATGGAGATGGAAACATGGCAGACAGGAAACTGGAAAAAAAAGGGGCCAGAGATAAGCTTGACCTAAGAACCCATGGCTTCCTCCAGTTCTAGGACCTGTCAAAATAGCACCGCCAGCTGGATTCTAGTTAGTAGACTTTCATAGTCAAGCCATAACATTCTCTCTCTGGTCCGCAAAGGGTCATGGACTTCTCATATCAGCATTTGCCTGTTTCTAATAAGAGTTTCCAACTCTCAAGAGCCCAACATTGTTAAGATCCAGGGTTCAAAATCTCCTCTAAGTCTCAAGACCAAACTTTTAGTTTGTGATCTAATATAAAAGAAATCTAGGCTCTCAAGGCTTAGTAAACTTAACCATTCCAAAAGTGAAGAATAGGAGAATAGCAAAGAAGGTTTGGGGCAAACTAAGGCTAAAACCCAAAAGAATCACTAAATCCTTTGTGTGGGTCATCCAGGACACCTGGTGGTATGACATGTGCACCGGCGGTGTCCAGCAACCGTATCCCTCTGGCCTTCTCATTGTCAGCTTATGTGGTCTCTCCTTTAGGTTGACTTCACTTGTTGCCTGTGGCTTTCCTTGGCAAATGTTCCATATTCTTGATATCTCTAAAATATTGGACTCCTTGCTACAGCTTCACCTTCACAGCTTCATGTGTTCTTGCATTAGGGGATTCCTGCAGAGACCTAGGACCTAAGACCCTGCTACCAATGGTGTGGTCTCTTAGGCCTCCATGGTTCTGCAACTCTTGGATTCTGTATCATATGAATGATGCCAAGGTCTTCTGCTGGCTTGTGAATACAGCGGACCCTTTTGATGGTGGCTGCAATAACCCCTGAGGACCTGTGCAGCTGAACACAGGGACACATTTTCTAGATAACCCTGTGTGAGCAAAGTACCCCCAACTCTCCTTACTGAAAGGAAAGTCTTTCAAAGTGGGTTTATAATTTCATGTCATAGAGCTCTCAGAGGAAGGGGGTCTAGTGGAATATTAGTAGAAGACGTGTTACATTTGTTTACGCTGTGGAATATTTGTTTAATGATGCAAAGATGTGCTGCCTTTGTTTAACTCTGTGAAGCTGTGTAACTTTGCCTGTCTAAAGAAACTGACTGGTCTAATAAAAAGCTGACTGGCCAATAGGGAGGCAGGAGAAAAGATAGGTGAGGCTGGCAGGCAGACAGAATAAATAGGAGGAGAAATCTGAAAGAAAAGGATCAGGTTCCGAGAACAGAAGTTGAGGAGGATATCAGAGGCCAGCCACACAGCCACGCAGCCACATGGTCACACAGCCACACAGCCAGACACAGAATAAGAAGGAAAGAAAAGATATACAGAAATAGCAGAAGATAAAAGCCCAGAGGCAAAAGGTAGTTTTAAATTTAAATTTAATTTAAAAAACAAGTCAAGCTAAGGCCAAGCATTCGTAAGTAAGAGTAAGCCTCTTTGTGATTTATTGGGGAGCTGGGTGGCACCCCTGAAAGCCCAAAAATTAAAGAGAAAAAACAAACAAGCAACCCCCCCACAAACAAACAAGCAATCAAACAAAAGCCAACTCCAGGGTCTGGTAAACGCATGGAATGGCCTCAAGGAATCTTCCTGTTATCTCTGCAAAGGGCTGGACATCATTTAACGGTAAAGACTTTACCCTCCTGCTCTACAGCTGGACCCTTTTCTCTCTGTCCGGACCGCAGGTTCTAAATCCTTCAGCTCTGCTCTGCTTCAAAATTTCAATGTAAACCAAGCTAAAAGCAGCCAGAATATCCATAATATCCACCCATGCCTATTATTTTGGCTTTACCAAAATTTCTGAGAAAGTGTAGAAAAACTCCTTGCAGTAATGGAATCCAAATGACCTGTCATCTCCCAGTCGAGCCTTCTTTCCCATCTGAAGCTTTCTTCCTGCAGGTACTCTGCTCTCCTGATTTGCCATGAATTGTCTTATTACGCCAAGCTTACATCACTCTAGGCTTTCTCTAGCCAGCTTCTTCACAATTTCCTAGATTTCTTCTCCAAACCAGGGCCAGATGCTTAAGAACTACATAGTGAAGCTGAGTCCTAGCAACACTTATGCTCTCGGAATCATCTGTGTCACCGTTGGTTCACTGGGACACAATGCATGACACAGAGGGAGGAATCGTTTGTCTTGGATCATGGTGTTAGAGGATTCTTGGATGCTTGAGGTTTTAGAGGACAGTGGATGCTTGGCCACATGTTTGTCGATCGATCATGATGGCAAGGGATGGGAAGAAGAGGGAGGGAGAGAGTTGAGATGGGGGAGCCTTTAATTCCAGCACTCGGGAGGCAGAAGCAGATGGATCTCTGTGAGTTTGAGGCCAGCCTGGTCTACATAGTTCCAGGACAGACAGGGCTACACAGAGAAATTCTATCTCCAAAACAGAAACAAAAACAAACAAAGTGAAAGAAATGATATGAAATCTCCCATATGACTCATCTGTTTCTATTCAAACATGCAATCTAAATAAATCAAAGATATGGCTGTAGATGGGGAGGCACACACACATGTTATCATTCTCTACTCTGTGTTCCACATAATTTCTTCCTTATTGTCATGGATTATGTTAGTATTGCTCCTTGGAAAGTGGTTTTGCTGTTCTGTTCTTCTGAAATATATTTGGAAAGCTTAGCTGTGTGTATACTATTATGTAACTGACTGTAGGCCTCTGCATGGTCCATATTTTTATCCTTATTGGGCCCCATGTTTTTGTGGAATAAGAACAAGCCACCTAGAACACAATGGTACGATTTTCAAGCCAGGTGTGATAATGGGGTTAGGGACACATGAATAGTAATTGGGAGTCCTTACTGAGGTCTTCTAAAATTATTATGCTTATTATTTTGGGTTTTGGAGACATGGTCTTCTGGAGGCTGACCCTGATCTTCCTGCTTCCAACTTCCAAAATCCTGGCATTTCAGGTGTGTTCTGCTCTACCCAGATTTAAGATTTATAAGTGATGAACTTTGTGGCAACTTGTCATTTTCTTTGAGTTGACACTTTAGTTTTAGCTTTAAAGTCCCACTCCTAACATCTTACATTAACATAGACTATTGTAGATTGAGAATGTTTCTCACCTGCATTTCCTTTTTCATGGCCAGAAAGCTGTATGAGGCAGGAAGGGGAAGTAGCACGAATTTGTTTAAAGGATGAGGATGACAAGGTTGACCTAGTATCAAGACAGTCGTCCATCATTGAGATTATTCTCCTGACTCCTATCCATATTTCCCCCACTCTCCGTAATAAAGAGAACGAGGTAGGGATGAAGAGAAGAGAAATTTTCAACAGTCATCCAGTATCATCTGTGTACTTAATAGTCAATCTTTTTCAAATACAAAATTATTATTACTGGATGTGTATGCATGAACAGTGTGAGTGTGCATGTGTGTGCACGTGTGTGTATACGTGTGTTTACCCTCATATCACAGCACAGTGTGATAGTGAGAGGACATCTTTCTGAAGCGGATTCTTTCCTTCTACCTTTACATGATGCTCTGGGGATTGAATTCCAAGAGCCAGACTGCTACAGGAAACACTTTTACCCACAGAGCCATCTTGCCAGTCCATAGGGCTTCAATTTTTAATTGTTTTGCATATTGTGATTACAAAACAGTGTTTTAAGTTCTTTTTCTCTATGTTAGGAAGATTCATATGTCTACTTTATGTTTGAAGAAATTATAGAAAAACAATGAAGTTGTATTAGGAAAGCCAATTGGCTGATGAAATAGTAGGGTAGTTGTTGAAATTGTTAACAAAAAGAAATTTGCCCTTTTGTTCTGAGCAAGAGATTTACTCAATTTTTCACCTTTTTTAAAGCAATGTTTTTATTATTTCTCACTTAAGTTGATTTATTAATTATAATTAGTCCTATACATTTGTATACGTTTTTTTAAAGTTTTATTTATCTACTTTTAATTATCTTGACCAGTATAATTTTAAACTTTTTTTTTAGGAAAATAATGTTTACTTCTAGACATTTACTTAGAAAAGAACTGAACACAAAATTCAGCAAAAAACTCTATTAAAAAAAGACTCAGCCTTAAGGCGCTTGACATATTTTATTTGCAATAATCTTTTTAGGGTCAAAGTTTTTGTTTTGTTATGAGTATGTGTTTGTGTGTATGTGTTTGATGGAGAAAGAAAAATGACAAAAATTTCTGAGTACTTTGATTTCTGATAGATTTACTCTTTATTATTATTTTATTTATATTATTAATATATTATTATTTCCACCTGTGCATCCAGGAATGTGCTGCTGCACAAAGACTGGCTGTGGGTAAGAAGGATAATATAGTTTGCTGTGTGATCTGAAATGGAAAACTCCTAAGTACTGACTGATTTTATCCTATGACCCATTTCATGTTTCAGCAAAACTCACTGGCAGAGGAGTTTAGCTTATGAACCACTTTTAGCAAGCTCCTGAAATAAGGAAGGCTTTTTTTAGATGTGTCCTCGCTGTGAGAGCTTATGGGAATGACGTTTTTTTGGTGACTTTTGACACTTTGAACCTTCCTGAATTCCTGGTTGTCTGAGGACAAAGTAAGAAAAGATCCAAAATTAAGAAACACATCTTTCAAGGCAGTTGTGTTTAATTTTATGGAATAATAAAAACGTGTCTTGGACATTTGGACATGTTGTCCCCAGTTGGTGGCTGTTGGGAGGTTTAGGTGGCTTAGCCTTGCTAGAGGAATTATGTTATTGGGGGTGGGCTTTGGAATGAAAAGTCTCATGCTCCTGGCATTTTGCTTTTTCTCTGTGTTATGCTTATAGCTCAAGATGTGAGCTCTCAGCTTCCTGTTCTTGTTGCCATACCTTTCCACCATGCACTCCTGTCCCTCTGGAACCATGAGTCCCCCCCCCAAATCGTTCCTTTGTAAGTTTCTTTCTATTGCTGCTTATTACAGCAATAGAAGACTACCTAATATACCTCACATACTACTCACTGGCACGATTTGACGTCACAAAAATATTAATTTCTGTCTCTCAATTATGCAATTATGCCTAATTCTTTTGTAAAGTAGTGTTTACATTGATAGAAAATTTAAATTCTGAAAGTTCATATGCATTGTTTTTATTATGCTTGTCTTAAAAAAATTAGACTTAAGGGATTAAGAATTCCTTCTTCTTGAACTTCTTTTTTTAAAAAATCATTCCGAATTAACCCTGCCTTTTCATCGGTGCAGACTGATTTTCTGAGCTACCTGCACTCATTATGCTGTCTCCTGATAAAGGCTATGGGTGTATGCCAGACATTCCACACACCCAGCAGAGGGGGTGGGATCCTGAAAGGGCAGGTCAAGCCTCTGCAAGCTGAGACTAGTTGGGAGAAACAAAACTAAACTGGTATACCCTGAAAGAGCTGCAATCTCAAATATGCATTCCTAAATGCTTCCACATTTAGAAGGGTTGACATCAAAAATACTGCCAGAAAGACCCATTCTATCGGCAGAGGACACGGTGCTTCTCAACAGCTTTGCAAGGAATGGTGGAGTTTTGTTGCATGGTTTTGCACTACAGTGAAACTAAATGGAAGGCGGGTGGTGGTTTGAGATAAGGATTGGGGTGGAAAATGTGCTCAAGAAAGAAGAGCATTTGATCTGATCAAGTGAAACCCAATGATCATATCAATCCTTGTTACAAAGGAGCTTTCACTGCAGTTGAACTAACCCATGCTTTATTTTGACAATGGTTTCTGGCTTTCTTCCCTCTCCTGCTTACACGGCACTACATAGCCTGAACTTGGCTATTAAATCAACACCCACTTTCTCTGCACCTCCAGTTTCCTGTTATTGTTTAGATTGTGTGTGTGCGCGCATGTGTGTAAGTGAAGGAATTTATTTTGTTCCTGTTCCCTCTCCATTGAGTCTGGTTCTTGTGACATTGCATCTAAATGACCCTAGCCTCTCAGCATAAAGGCAGGATATAGACAAAGTAACAGGCCTAACTAAGAGGCTACAGTCTGTGTTACATTCTAAACTAGTCCTTAATAGCCTGGAGCAGGGAGACGCCACTTTAAAGAGCTGGTTCTCAACCGAGGTTGACTCTTTTCCTGTACAGGAGCATACTTCGCAATGCCTGGAGATGTTTTCATTGGCGCACCTGTACTTCTACCTGTTCTTTTCTGACAAGGCTCTTCTGTTGTTTTACTCTGCTCCAGTAACACCCCAAGCCAATCTCCCTCTCCCTCTCCCTCTCCCTCTCCCTCTCCCTCTCCCTCTCCCTCTCCCTCTCCCTCTCCCTCTCCCTCTCCCTCTCCCTCTCCCTCTCTCTCTCTCTCTCTCTCTCTCTCTCTCTCTCTCTCTTAATCTTATTGCCACGAACTATGTCAAAACCATGAGGTAAAAAAAAGATCGCGTATTACAAAGTAAATGTTACTAACAAGAAATGAAAGAGAACATGCTTACTGGCATTAGGTTACTGCCAAAGACCCTATGCCTCCAGGACACAGAATGAATCCTCCAACATTTTTCTAGTGCAAAATGTCAACAGTGCTGAAGTGGAGAAGCCCTGCTGGTTTTCAAGATAATAAAACTTTACTACAAAGAACTGGGTGTATTACTATACCATTTAAAAAGTGTTTTGGTTTTAATAGTAAAGTTTAGATTTTTTTTTTAATGACAAAGTTTGGAAATACCTATGCAAATAAGGTATTTCAATATAATCTCCATTCTGTTAAGTCTCAAACCCTGGGACAAATGGCTGAGGTGCCTAATAACATATCAAGGCAGATCAGGCCTCCAGATCCCAGAGTTGAGATTTAACACATTCATTCATTCCATGGCAATGCATTATGATAAAAATATCTTTTCTATTCTAAGGGACCGGAACTTTTGCTGGATCTCACAGCCAAAGTTAATAATAACCTTTGAGGTCAATTAAGACTTCAGACTGCTATCCTATTGTGTACTCAGTCTGTTTGTTTAACATACCTTTAAAAGAACAATGCAAAAGTCATCCTTGCGTGTCTTAGATTTCCCATGTAATACACTTTAGAACAAAACATAATTATAATATTGATAGTTCCAATATTGAATTATGTACTCTCCCATGCCCTATTGCAGAACATTGCATATGTTTTCATGTATATTGTTTTCTGGAAACAGCAAACAGCCTGAAAGTGGTCTTCTAAAATGAACAGCCAACATAAATGTCGAATGCAACGTGTGGATATTTCTTGGTTAACAATGATGATTGTAGTACTGTTTGTTATCTTGAGAGTCTGCTTTAATCCCTTGTAAACATTATTAAAGATTTCTGTGAAGTGTCCCTCATTCCTTCCCCAAATGATGCTTTCTGTGCTCTCCAATAAATACAGAGCAAGGTCCTTTATTAGGGACACACCCTCCTAAAGGTACACAGGACAGACCCACATAAGCACACAGGGACAGACACAGGGCTATTCACAAGACAGCCTTCTTTGGGCAGGCACAGAAACACTCATACAACAGACAGAAAGAACAGAAGATGCAGGGAGAGTGAAGTAGAGTTAAAGTCTAGACTGGCTCTTGGTTAAATGACACCAGGGGGAAATAATTTGATTTCTTTCCTTAATGTGACATTGTTGCAGTTTTGGTGACTCTGAGTTTATTAATGCATTTAAATCAACTATGCATACAAAACCATTTTCTGAATAGTCAGTGTGAGCCAGATCATGTTCTTGGAATCCTGTTCACAAAGTGTTATACCCCACCCTCCATTACTCCAAACTGTATGAAACAGTCTTGTTTCAGGATGTGTCTTACTCTGAAAAACTGCTTTGCAATCAGCTTTTGACTCCATCTTGAAAGCGGATGATCGTTGGGCTCCAGGTTGGACTTGAAAACAACAGTTCTATTTGCCCAGCATCAACCATGCTGCACAGACTGATAAAAGCCTTTCTTGGAAGTAGAAAGGATGTTGCTCTACAAATTTATCAGGGTGGATAGACACAATCGGGGCACATGGTATGATTAAAATCACACCAGAAAATCCAGGACCAAGGTGTTACTGGACATGTCAGACCCAGGAAGGAGTGAAACTCCCTTACTTGTCCCCCATAAAGGGATACGCCAGATGATTGCCATTTGATATTCCCTGTGCATCGAAGATTGACAAGCTGAGGACTCTTTAGGGTCCCTTGATTTCCTGCTTTTGGTTTGGCCTACTCAACTGCCATTTTCCTGTCTGTCCACCTGCTTGCCCATCTGGACCTAGATCTGCTTTTCTGCTTTGGACTGGGTTCTACCCTTTCACCTCTGCAGCTGCTTGCACCTTTCAATTTTAATCCTGATTCTCTCATGGCCTGACAGCAGCAGTTTCTTCCTTATCAATACTGACTCTGCTTGAATTTCAATCAGCTCACTTCTTAAACCTCTTGAACTCTCCTGTGGCCTCTTTAACTTTCACACACACACACACACACACACACACACACACACACACACACACAGAGAGAGAGAGAGAGAGAGAGAGAGAGAGAGAGAGAGAGAGAAAGAGAAAGAGAGAGAGAGAGAACTACACTGTGTGATATGAGGGTTAATAACAGGCATTTGCTTCAGCCAGATTGCCAAGGTAGGTAGAATTATATAGTGAATTGTTCTTGTTAAAACTGTCAGATCACTCAAATATATTGTTATTCAATAACTTCGGACACAGTAGAAAGATGCACATGTGGATGTCTATGTTTGTATCTGGTATGTGCTCGTGGAGGTCCAATATGATGCTTCCACATGTACCTATGGATTCTCCATATGTAGTTTAACGAGGTTGTTCTAAATTTCTATCCACAAACCAAACTGATACAAACTGAGAGTTTGCTAGATAAATTCATTGTGAGCTGCAGAGTCATTTCTGAGGGGTAGGCAGACCAAAGCTTTACTGTCTTTGCTGTTCCTTAGCTATCTACATCAGGTGCAGACTCATCATCCAGACTCTATGCTCAGAGTTAGACAGCTGTTGAGAGCTTCCTCCCATCAAAAGGAACACAGCCTTGCTTACAAAGCATTGCTTGTTGAGACTCCAATTCTCAGACAGGTTAAGCACAGTACAGAGTATCCACAAGATATTACTCAAGAACAAGAGTTTAATTTGGGGTATGATGTAGCTTTGCCTTGGAAGATGATGGGAGAAAGCGTATGGGAGATGGAACACTTAGTTTGGGATATGATAAAATAGAACCAAATGTCAGTTAAACAAAGCTGATGCATTATCTAGAAATGTGTATTCTTGAAAATAAACTGTAAAGTTGCTTCTAAACATATGATTAACCTGAGAGTGAATATTAGGTAAAGAAGTGTCTCAAACACCATTGCTGAAGGATGGTAAGACTTTGCATTGGGTTGGACCTGATGAACATTGTTGGTAATTTTGTTTAGCACAGTTTTATGAAATGGCGGCAGTCCAGTTAGGTCAGGTTGATGAAAGGTAGTGAGGAAATGGAGAGAAGGACTCTAGATATCATGTTAAGTGCTTTGTTGGCCAAGCAAGCAGGGAAATAAGGTCATGGCTGTAAAGGTGTTAAGAACAAAGGAACAGTTTTTCACCGATCCATCCATCCATTATTTTATTATGCGTAATCATCCGGCTGAAAGATAGGAGGTTATGTAACACAAGAAGTCCTTGAACAATTCATAGAGAGTGGCAAAGCATGCAGAAATGGAACAGCTAATTTATTAGAACACAAAGGAAGAATAAATAGGTAGGAAGATATTTTGAAGATGGGAAAATAAGGGAGTTTTCATCCAGTTTCTTTTGTATGCTCAGTGAATTAGGTCTTTAGAGAATAGTGAGAATACTGTCCAGAAATGTTGTAGACTGAAGAAAGCAGAAAGGTCATGAAGTAGTAATTTGGATATTAGGAAACAGACTAGGAGAGTTTGTGCAGTACCCATCAGCATTGAGGTCTACTTGAAATATGATGCTAAATGCAGAGAGGGAGTTGCTAGCATGCTGTGTTTTCCTTCAGTCACATGCAACTGCTTTGGAGTTAGACACAGCATATACTAAACCTTTTGTGGAAATAGAGTCAGCCAAATCTGAATGCGACAGATAAGAAAATGGGGTCTATCTAAAGGGTAGACTGTAGCCATGTTGTGCACAGAGAGGAGCCTTTTATCATTGGCATCAAGTATAATTGTTAGCACATGGTGATACAAAACTGAGATGAACTCGTAGTTGGCTTCATTATTGATTTCTTTTCTTTTATTGAAAACTGATTCTTTTCTCATATAATATATCCTGATTATTGTTTCCCCTCCCTCTATTCTTCCCAGTTCCTCCCTCCCTTCCCTCCCCTCAAGATCTAGTCCTTTCTGTCTCTCATTACAAAAAAACAGGCTACTAAGAGACAACAACCACATATGACAAAATAAAATATAATAAGATAAAGCAAAAAATATCAAAGTTGGACATGGCAACCCAACAGGAGGAAAAGAATCCCAAGAGCAGGCACAAAAGCCAGAGACCCATTCATACTTACAGTTAAGAGTCCCATAAAAACACTAAGTTCAAAACTATAAAATATATACAGAGGACCTGGTAAAGACCCATGTGGGCCCTGTGCTTGCTGCTTCAGTCTCTATGAGTTCACATGTGCTTTGCTTAGTTAATTCAGAGGGGCTTGTTCAAACATCCTGGTGTTCTCCATCTTCTATGACTCTTATAATCTTTCTGTCTTCTCTTCTGTGGGACTCCCTGAGCTCTGGGAGGGATTTGATGGAGACCTCCAATTTAGACTCTCTCTCCCCATAGTGTATGGCTGGGGGTCTCTGTATCGGTTTTTATGTGCTACTGGAGGAAGTCTCTCTGATGGTTACTGGATAAGGCACTGATTTATAAGTTTAGCAGAATCTCATTAGAACTAACTTTATTCATTATTTCTTTAGACCAGCAGTGTTTAGTTTTATCCTAGGTCTCTAAGTTATCTAGTATCTGGTTCTTAGTTACCCAAGCAGTGTCAGGTATGAGTTCCTTCTCATGGAAATAAAATGAAACATGCCCCCTCCAGTGCTGAAGCATGTAGGGTAGTCCATTTATATTGGGTTTCATGGTCTGAGTTGACAATGATGACTGACCAGGTCTCTTCCTCCAGGAACAGGTTCCACCAAGATACGAACTCGAATTGTTGGATTCAGAGTCCAGAATGTTAACCATTGCACCACAGGAGCTGGTCTTTCAATCAAATAAGATCTTGGTTGACTACTCCCACCAGTTCTCTGTCACCTTTGACTTAGTATATTTTGCAGGAAGGATAGACTGTAGGTCAAAGATTTTACGTCTGGGTTTGTGTCCATGTTTCTCTTTTGGTTACCTGAAGAGTACGTTCCTGCTCCAAACAATAGAATGTAGGTGTGAAGGCTCCATGTAGATACCAGATCAACTTCTCCATGTTCAATGAGTTATTGGATGTTGTGCTCAGCAATGGGGTACCTACTGTCAGTTTGCAGAGAGAAACTCTTTGTCTTAGCAGCAGCCTAGGTTGTTTGGGGATTTCAATGGGACCCCCTTGGCCAAAAACTCCACTGAATGCAACTCAGTCCCACCACTGGAAGTCTTACCTGCCTACAAGAGATGGCCAGTTGAAACTCTGTATCCCCCACATTACGAAGAGTCCTCAATGAACTCTACATTTTCCTCTGCTTCCCTCCCTGTCTCTCCCCTCCCCTTCAACCCTCTCTCAAGGTCCTCATGCTTCCAATTCACTCAGGAGATCTTGCCTTTTTCTACTTTCCATGTAGATTAGATCCATGTATATCTCTCTTAGCGTCTTCATTGTTGTCTAGGTTCTCTGGGATTGTGATTTGTGGGCTGGTTTTCTTTGCTTTATGTTTAAAACCACTTATGAGTGAGTACATGTGATAATTGTCTTTCTGTGTCTGGGTTACCTCACTCAGAATAATGTTTTCTAGCTCCATCCATTTTCCTGAATAATTCAAGATGTCATTTTTTTTTCTGCTGTGTAGTACTCCATTGTATAAATGTACCACATTTTCCTTATCCATTCTTTGGTCAAGGGGGGCATTTAGGTTGTTTCCAGTTTCTGGCTATGGCAAACAATGCTGCTATGAACATAGTTGAGTATATGTCCTTCTGGGATGATTGAGCATCCTTTGGATATATACCCAAAAGTGGTTTGTTGGGTCTTGAGGAAGGTTGTTTCCTAATTTTCTGAGAAATTGCCATACGGATATCCAAAGGGGCTGTACCAGCTTGTTCTCCCACCAGCAATGCAGGACTGTCCCCTTTACCCCATATTCTCCCAGCAAAGGTTGTCTTCAGTGGTTTTGATCTTGGTATAAAATAGAATCTCAGAGATGTTTTGATTCACATTTCTCTGATGGCTAAGGATGTTGAGCATTTCCTTAAGTATCTTTCAGCTATTTTAGATTCCTCTGTTGAGAGTTCTCTGTTTGGGTCTGTACCCAATTTTTTAATGGATTATTTGTTTTTATGGGCATAGTTAACCTTCATAGGTTGGAGTTTTTCTTCTATACCCTCTTTTTTTTTTTTTTTTTGGTTTTTTGAGACAGGGTTTCTCTGTAGCTTTGGTGCCTGTCCCGGAACTAGCTCTTGTAGACCAGGCTGGCCTCGAACTCCCAGAGATCCGCCTGCCTCTGCCTCTTCTATACCTTCTTTAGAGCTGGATTTGTAGATAGATATTGTTTAAATTTTACTTTACCATGGAATACCTTATTTTCTCAATCTGTGGTGAATGAATGTTTTTCTGGGTATAGTAGTCTGGCCTGGTATATGTGGTCTCAGAGTCGGCAGCACATCTGTCCTGGCCCTTTTGGCTTTTAGAGTCTCCACTGAGAAGTCAGGTGTGAGTCTAATAGGTCTGTCTTTATATGTTGCTTGGTCTTTTCCCCTGGCAGCATTAATGTTCTTTCTTTGCTCCATATGTTTAGTGTCTTGACTATTATGTAGTAAGGGGATTTTCTTTTCTGCTCCAACCTATTTGTTGTACCTTATAGGTATCTCCTTCTTCAGCTTAGGAGATTTTTTTTCTATGATTTTGTTGAAAATATTTTCTAGGCCTTTCAAATGGGTTTCTTCTCCTTCCTCTATACATATTATTCTTAGGTTTGTTCTTTTTCTAGTGTCCCAGGCTTCCTGGACATTTTGTGCCAGCACTTTTTAAAATTTAACATTTTCTGTGACCAATGTAGTCATTTATGCTAACATGTCTTCATCACTTGAGATTCTCTTTTTTCCATCTTTGTATTCTGTTGGTGAAGCTTGCCTTTGTGGTTCCTGTTTGAATTCTTAAGCTTTTCATTTTCAGAATTCCATCACCTTGGGTTTTCTTTATTGGTTCTATTTCCAATATCAGGTCTTTCTTTATACCATTTGTTTGGTTTTCTTGAATTACTTTCAGAGATTTATTCATTTCCTCTTTAAGGACCTCTATCATAATCATATAGGGTATTTTAAGGTATTTTTTCTTGTGCTTTAGCTATGTTGAAATAGCCAGGGCCTCCTGGATAGCTGGGCTCTAGTGGAGACTTATTGCCCTGGCTGTTATTGATTGTGCTTTATTCTGCCATCTAGTTATCTGGGTTTAGGATGAGTATAGGTCTAGGTGCTGATTTCTGAATTTGTCTTTTTTGGGTGGATGCTTTGTTTCTTGGTTTCTGTTTCCTTTCTGGGTTTTTCCAGCATGCGGTGGTTCTGTGTTGTTTGTTTTTCTGGCCTGTCCAGCTGGCGTGTTCATGGGGAATGCATGCTGATGTTGGAGGATGGGATACTGAGATGAGCTGGGGGGAAGGAAGGTTGGAGGAAAAGATCTTTGTGATCCATCAGGGATGAGGTTGGAGAGGAAAGGGAACTCATCATAGCAGGTTTGCTACAGAGCTGGGATGAGACTGGGGGATTGAATCTAAGGAGCAGTAGGGAGGTGTGGGTTCACCTTCAGCCTACTTGTTGCCCTGGGAGGAATGGTTCTTGGATTAGTAGCTGGTGCCTGCTGGGATTGGGGGCTGGGACAAGAGAGATTGGAAGGGGAAAATCTGTGGGATCCACAGGAGTTGGGAGCAGGGATAGGTCAGGGTAGGCTGCCATAGGTGTTCTTCTGCAGGGCTGGGCCTGAGACTTAGGGCTTGGATCTGGGAGAGCAGAGGGAGACGAAAAAATCTTTGGGTGGTAGCCCATCTGGTTTTCTGGCAGGCATGAACTGTGGCTTAGCAAGGAGTGCATGCTGGAGCTGGGGGCTGGGGTACAGCAACGAGCTGGGGGAGGGAGGCTAGGAGAGGATAGGATCTACAGGACTTATGGGCAGGATGAAGGAAGGCTTCAGCTGATGTTCTGATGCAGCGCTAGGGACAAGACAGAGAGACTGGGTCTAGGAGACAGAAAGAGAGAGGAGGGGGAGGGAGGAAGGGAGGGAGGGAGGGAGGGAGGGAGAGAGAGAGAGAGAGAGAGAGAGAGAGAGAGAGAGAGAGAGAGGAGAAGGTCTGCCGGCAGCCTTTCCTTATTGATGTCTAATTCTTTTCCCTGTACTGGAGAAGGATGATGGCTCTTTGATCACCATGAGGAAATTAATATTTCAAATGGAAGGAAAGATAAGTTTTATTTTTTATTACTCATTTTAACTAAAGTTTTTGTTAACAATTTTATGTATGCATATAATGAGATTTGGTCGTTTTTACCCTCACATTGCTTTCTTCCACCCCTGTCCCCACTGAAACAGCTCTTCCCAATAAGTCCTATTCCTGCTTTGATGTGCTTTCCATGTTCATGACCCAGTGAGTTAAGTTATGTTTGCTTTCACATGTCGATGCTTCGTTGGAAGATTATTTCCCGGAGCACAGGCAGTGACTCAATGGCTACACCACTAGAGAAAATGACACCTTGTCACCTGAAACCATTATCTGCCTCTAGTCCCTCATGGCTGTGCTGGCTCTCCCAGACTCCTTCCCCACATATGAAAGGATGTTGTCTTAGTTAGTTTTTTATTGCGGTGACACCATGGCCATGGCAACTCTTATAAAGAAACTGGAGTGGCTGGCTTCCAGTTTCAGAAGTACAGTCCATTATCATCAAGGTGGGGAACATGGGGGTATGCAGGCAGACATGGTGCTGGAGAAATAGTTAAGAGTCCTATATCTTGCAGACAACAGGAAGTCGACTGGAAGTCACACTGAGGGAAATTTGAGCAAGAGAGACCTCAGAGCCTGCCCCGGTAATCACATACTTCCACGACAAAGCCACACTTCCTAATATTGCCACTCCCTTTGCGGACCATTTTCTTTCAAACCACCACAAATGTTAATGGCCCAATCTAGTGTAGTGAGCTGATGGGAAGACAGTGTTTCACAGTACTCTTACCCATCCTTTGGCTCTTAATTCTTTGCAGGCCCTCCTCTGAAATGTTCCTTGAGCCTCGGAGAGACTGATGTAAGTGTACCACTTAGAGTTCAACACTCAACAGTCACTTATTCGCAGCATTTTGATGGGTTATGAGTCTCATTAACCACTTCCCACTGGAAAAAGCAACTTTTCAGGTGAAGGTTGAAAGCACCATTAATCAAGGGGGAGAAAGATTATTATTTAGAAGGCAGTTTGACCTCATGTCCATTTAGCAAAACAACAGGAGGAGTCCTCCCTGGGCCTGTGAGCTCATAGCCACAGGCTCTTGCCTAGGTTTACAGTATTAGGCATGAGTTTGCTCCTAGTGGAACAGGCCTCTAATCTACTCAGAAGGCGGCTGGTTGTTTACTTCCATAATTATCATGCACTCTTTCACACCATGCCCATATCTTGCCAGGTGAATTGTTAATGTAATTCATGGGGTCTATACCTGGTTAAACCTGGTGAATTTCCCCTCCCAGCAGCTTGCATAGAAACAAACCCCTGGTACCGTGAAAGCCCACCAGAGTGAAAGAATGTGTGGTTTTCAATGATAGGATCTTAACATTTAGTCCTAGTGGGGAGCCAAGAACAATGGCAGTAGCCTGTGTTGTTTTGAGGGCTTCTGCGACATCCTTAAACAACTTGCAGAAAGGTACCCCACACCAGATACTAGAATTTTTATTTAAGCACTTTTGGGAGGAGCATTATACACCTGCCAGATGCCTCTGTTAATATTTTAATTATTATTATTTTTTAAATATACTCACAAAATAGTAGGTTGGGATAAGGGTTTTTGTATATCCACAGTTTTGGTTAGTCCTTCTCCCCAACCCCTTCCCTGTAAAACTTTCCAACCCCTTGCCTAAGACCTCTGCTTTTCTCTTAACAGCCTCTGCATAGCTTCTTGGTTTCCATAGTTACTCCAATTTAAAGATACTAGTCTAAGAATTCAACACTAGGATCTGTGGTGTGGGAAGTTTTCTGTCTATGTGTTTCTTTTATTGGTTAATGACTAAAGAGCTCCTTCAAGCCTATGGCAGGGAAGAAGAGAACTAGGCGGAAAAAGCTAGACTGTGTGCTGGAAAAAAGAGAGCAGAGTCAGAGAGACACCATGTAGCCCCTCCAGAGACAGATTCAGGAACTTTAGCCAGTAAGCTACAGCCACATGACCATATACAGATAGAAATGGGTTAAATTAATATGTAAGAGTTATCCAATAAGAAGCTAGAGCTAATGGGCCAAGCAACCTTTAATTAATACAGTTTCTGTGTGATTATTTCCGTTCTGGGTGGCCAGAACAAATAAGTGGCCTTTCTGTTAGAGACCTGCATATGAAAAAGAACACATAGTGTTTATCTTTTTAGGCTTGGATTATCTCAGTCAGTATAATATTTTCCAGTTCCATTCATTTACTTGCAAATTTCCTAATTTTATTTTTTTCTTTATAGCTTAACAAAGGTCTTTATGCACACACAAACAGCACATATATATGTGTGTGTGTGTGTGTGTGTGTGTATGTGTGTGTGTGTGTATGTATCTACTACAATTTCTTTATTTGTTCATCAGTTGATAGACATCTAGGTTAGCTCCATTTCCTAGCTGCTGTGAACAGAACAGCAGGGAATGAATGCGGTTGGTAAATTATCTCTGCCATAGGATTTAGAGCCTTTTGAATACCTGCTTCAGTATGGTTGGTATACCTGGATCACATGACAGATCTATTTTTAGCATCTTGAGAAAGGCTCACACTGATTGCTGTCGTGGCTGCACAAAATTACTTTTCTACCAACAATGAAGATGGTTTTCTCTCCCCCACAATCTCTCCATCATTTGTTGTCACTTGTTCTCTTGGTTCTAACTCAGGTAGGATGGACAGAAGACACATAGACACATAGACAGAAGGATTTCCCACACCACTAGTGTTGAATTCTTAGACTAGTATCTTTAACTTGGAGTAACTATGGAAACCAAGAAGCTATGCAGAGGTCTTAGGGGAGGGGTTGGAAAGTTTTAGCAGGGAAGGGGGTGGGGAGAAGGACTAACCAAAACTGTGGATATACCTTATTCCAACCTACTATTTTGTGAATATATATATTTCATTATTTAATATATATATGTATATATAAAATGAAAAGATTAACAGAGGCATCTGGCAGGTGGATAATGCTTCTCCCAAGCAGTTTTAATTTGCATCTCCCTGATGTCTAGTTTTATGTCAACTTGACACAATTTAGAGTCATATGAAAGGAGGGAACCTCAGTTGAGAAAGTACCTCCATAAGATCTGGCTGAAAGGCATTTTCTTCATTAGTGATTGATGGGGAAGGGCCCAAGCCAATGTGGGTGCTTCCATTCCTGGGCTGGTGGCCTTGGGTTCTATAAGAAAGCTGGTTGTGAAATCCAGGGGAAGCAAACCAGTAAAGCAGCACTCCTCCATCAGCTCCTGGTGATGTCTTCTGCATCACCTCCTGCCTCCAGGTTCAGGCCCTGTTTAACTTCTTTCAGTGATAGATTATGATGTGGATACATAAGCTAAATGACCCTTTCCTCTCCAACTTGCTTTTGGTCATGGTGTTTCATTATAGCAATAATAATCCTAACTAGGACCCCCTATACTTCAAGTCTTATTGAAGAAGTATTTTGTCTTTCTTTCTTTCTTTCCAAAAAAGTAACAAGGGATGTACTCAGAGGTATACATTGCACAGGCAAGTGGTGAGTTCATTGGTGCTTAATAAACCTGGCTGAAAACAAAGTCTACATTTCTTTCTTTCAGGGTTTTATGCTTTTCTTACCCTGTTGAGATACATATTATGTCTAAAATGTTTTTATTTTCCTCACTTCAAAAGACTAAAGGCAATAGTAGAAGCATTTATAATTACTATAAGGATTGCTGTTTCGACATAATAATGTGAGATTGGTAAACAGAGTTTGCTTATATAAATACACAGTGGGAGATTTTATCTCTTAATGTATAATCCAGAAAAGAGTGTTACGAAAAGCTAATGATGATCATTTTGTACCTAGGCACTTCTTCCCTGCTTCCATTTCTGTTGCTGTGCTAGGGGAAAGGTGCTTATTTTAGCTTACGGTTTCAGGTTGCAGTTTGTCATTGCAGTTAAATCAAGGCAGGAGCTTCAACAATTAGTCACATCCACAGTCATGAGCAGAGAAAGAATAAATGCAGGCATGCCCACCGTTCAGCTCACTTTCTCTGCTTGAATGCAACTCAGGACTCTGACCTAGGAAACCATGCTGACCACTTTTAGGCTGAGTCTTCCCATATCACAATAACATAATCAAAACAACCCTCCGGTGACAGGCTCACAGGCCCCTGTGATCTGCAGGATTCCTAATTGACACTCTCTTTTTCCTGTTGATTCTGGGCTGGTTTAAGTTGAGAACAAGAAACTTACCACCATATGTCCTTTTCCTTCCTTCCTTTTTTCCTTCCCTCCCTCCCTCCTATCTTTTTTCCCTCCCTCCCTCCCTCCCTCCCTCCCTCCCTCCCTTCCTTCCTTCCTTCCTTCCTTCCCTCCCTCCTATCTTCCTTTCTCTTTTTCTTTCTTTTTTCATTCCTAACTTTCTTCTTTGATAAATTCCTTATTTTTTTAACTTTTAATTTTTATGAAATAATTTGGTCATAGAAATTGAAATAAAGAAGAATATGGACACAAATATAAATGCTGTCCAGATCAAGACATAAAATTTGTAATATGATTATTACCCTCTGGGTTCCTCTACAGTCACATTCCAGCCCCCCTTTTATCCCTTAGAAGTAACCATCTTATTGCTTGTGGTTTTAGCATGTGTGTACATCATGTGTTATCTGCAAAATGTGACTGTGTGTTTGTGAAAAAATGACTATGGAAGAGCAGACTGTTTTTAATAACATGACGAAAGTGATTTTGATCTGGAATCACCAATCATGACATATATTTGTGGTTGTGTATTAGGCTCCCTTTTTATACACATCTAAATTCTTTCCCATGAGCTTTGCATAAACTTAGATTCTCACCAGCAGTTCAGAGTTCTTTTAATAAAATTAAGTTATTATTTTATGTGCATGAGTGTTTTGCTTGTATATATGTGTTTATGCCCCATATGTGCCTAGTGCTCACAAAGAACAGAAGGCATTAGATCCCCTGGAGTTGGAGTTACAGAAATTGTGAGCTTTTGTGTAGATGCTGAGATTTGAACCTGGGTCCTCTGGAAGAGCAGTCTGTGCTCTTAACTGCTGAGCTGTCTCTCCAGTCCTGAGTTCTTAGTTTTTTATACCAAACAGACTCTTGGGATTACTGGTCTTTTAAATACGTCTCTCTGAGCTCATGGTTTTGTATAATGTCTCATTGTACTTTTAATTTTATTTCCATGATTACCAGCAAAGGTGAACCTTTTTAAAAATAGTACATTTCTTATCATTTAGAGATTATTTATCTTTGATATATTGTTTGAGAATTTCATACATGAATATAATGTTTATCTCTGTCCCCTACTCCCTCCCTGCCTTGTGTCTTCTACCATCTTTTTCTTCCAAGTTCATGTATTCTTTTAAATGTTCTGAATCCATTTAGTGCCTTCTGCTTGTGTATGGACAACCTGTTAGTGCTTACGTCCTAAGCCAGTAGATTGTTCTTGCCCCAGTAGCCATCAATTGCTGTAGTTCTCAGCTAAGAGTGGGACTTTGTGAACCCTTCCCTCATTCATTCACATCCCAGTCAGCTTGACTTTTGCTGGCTTGATCTTGTGTGTTTAGTCAAGGTTACTGTGAGTTCATGTATACGATCTCATGACCAGAAAAGAACTATTTCATAGCAAATCCATTTATAGGTTTTAGTTTCTGAATGGTTATTGTGTTAATCCAGTTTTATCTTTTAATTTTTATACATATTTTAATTATTTTATTATATATTTTCATATATATTTTGATCATATTCTTTTTCCTCCCTGACTTTTTCTAGCACCCTCACTCCTCAATGCCTTCCCAACTACTCAACTTCATGTTTTATCTCTTGAAAAAAAACACCCCCAAATCAAAAAACAAATCCAAAACCAAAGCCAAAACAAACCTAAAAAAGCACACACACACATATATACTCTTATACACACAGACACACACTCACATGCATATACATACTCACACACATACACACAATCACATACTCACACAAATTCACACACACACACACACACATGCACACACATACATACACACCCCTTGGAATCTGCTTTGTGTTGCCCAATGACTCCTGACCATGAGGCTCACCCTGGAATTCATTTTTATATAAAGAATAAGACAATTACATCTTTCTCTGGCCAAATGACGAGTCAGCAATCCCTGTAGCATTTATGGAGGCATCCTTTTTTTTTTCTTTTTTTCTTTTTTTTTAAAAAGGAGTTCTGGTATTGAAAAATATGGAAATTGCAAGGTAGAAATTTGTTTTCTGAATATTAATACTCAACCATGGCTATTACAACCAGTGAGTGCTCACAGGACTTGAAGGCAAAGCTGCAAAGGTCTTTTTCAAAATTCTAGCTGCTTAGATTGTCCTGAAACCCATTCAGAAGCAATGGTCTATTTTGTTGTTGTTGTATAGTACAGGAGTCCAAATCCGGAGCCCCTTTGTGCTAGGCAAGGACTCTACCACAGAGCTCTACTGCCAAGCCTTGTTTTGATTGATGGTTGGTTCATTAGTTCAGATAAGGTCTCATTAAGTAGGTCAGGCTAGCTTTGAACTTGCAATTAATCCTCCTGATTCAGCGTCCCAAGAAACTGTAATTACTTGGAATTATGGGCCTGTGTCACCAGGACTGGACCAAAATCCTGGTTATACACGGAAGTTAATACCACTGGTTTTCCCAAGGGTAATTGCTGTTTTTGTTTGTTGGTTTGTTGGTTTGTTTTGTAGTATTGGAGATCGTGCCTAAGGTCTTGTGTATACCGCATACTTTATCATTCAGTCACATTCTCAACCACAATAAGCATATAGTATGATGAGATTTTAGGTAGAAAACAGCAGGTAGTTTGTAAAGACACTGAAAATGATGCTGGCCCATGGCGGTGATGAATTTTATATAATTTCCATCAGAAGAGAGAAAAGAGAGGTATATTAAAGTAACACTGAGGGTTGAGAGCTGCATTACATAAGTAGACCAAGGAGAGTTAATAAACTCTTCTGACAAACATTGACGTTAGATAGTATACCAAAAATAGGTAGTATTTTAATGAAGAAGCATAATTAATGAACAGAATTATGTGAAGAAAATACAATTTGGAGAAAGAACTAAGACCATTATATTAAACTGTACAGTCCTTTTAACGCCAGAGAAAGCTTCTTACGGTCAGTATTGTGAGCTCTCTGATACCTGGAATGTGAGAGTCGAGCGACAAGGTCGCAGTGACTTCTCCTGCTCTGAACTAACAGAGCTATGAGAATGACAGGAAACGCTCGGCTCAGGCAGGAACACAGACTTCTGCCGAACATCTTGTTTGTACCTGTTCTGTCAGGAGTCCATCTTCACAGAATTCCAAGTGGGGTTTTCTGCATTTCAAGAGTTCTAAATGCAGGAGGGTGTGGGGACAGAGGAGGATTATAGAACTTCCTTGTTGCCTGCACACACATCTTCATGCCTGCTATAACCTGCGACCCAGGGAATGCACAACAGGCTCCTGAGGGGAAACAGGTGTGACCCTGGTGGAAAACTCTCCCTCGGTGACCCTCACATGTCCTTTTCATCATCCCCTATCTTAGTACCCACTCCATCCTGTAAAATTGATGCTTCGGTGCCAGTAGTTAAGATTACGAACAGAATTCCTCTGCACCGATCGAGACACGCTGTTAAATCTTTAGGAATTTATGCTGTAGAAAGTTTTTGAGCTAGAAACTGTAGTCTTTGGTGCCTCAGGATATATGTCAGAGGTTTCGTTTGATTTAAGAGCTGTCTTAAATAGGGTTTACCCGACCTTGTGAATACATGGAGACCAAGGGCACATACAAATGTTTTCCTGGTTGTCCTAGGAACCCTAAGTGTGTGCTTCTGCCAGAGCCACTTCGTTCTCACTGAGGCAGTGCAGAGCAGAGTGAACTGGATGCTGAACATTCCAGCTTATCCATCTAAGGGTAACAGATGTATTAGCAATCAACTCACTCACAGGATACTCTTAGAGATGCAGGCTGGGACTTCTAGATGCAAACTGCAGTCACGCTGACAGTTTCCTTGTTTTAGTAATGGCAGCTAAAAAGATTTTGCCTCATGTATGGTTCTTTTTGTCACCTAGTGCTTTGGTTCAAATAATTAAGATCTCAGATACTTAAACTCTCTCTCCCTCTCTGATTCACACACACACACACACACACACACACACTGAATAGGAAAAATGCCCCAAGTTTTGAGGTTTTTTTATAATAACAGTGCCATTCAGACCTCTTCCATGAGAAAAAATAAAATAAAATTAAGCTTCTCATTTCTATTCTACTGATTCATATATTTTTTATATAATGCATACATATTTAAATTTCAAACATACAACATATGTTGGTCATATTTGTCTTCCACTCCCTTGCTCCAGCTTCCCCTGATCCTCAACATTTCTCCTCCCCCACCTTTATGTCATTTAGAAAAATGTATTAAGTTGAGTTAGTTCTGCCCAAATGTGCATTGTGTGAGGTCCTCCAGTGAGGCATCGGCAGCTAGCAATGGCTTTTCCCAAGGTCCTCCAGTGAGGCATCGGCAGCTAGCAATGGCTTTTCCCAAGATTTATTTTTGTTTTAAATTATTATTATTATGTGCGTGTGTGTGCATGTGTGTGTCTATATTTGAGTGTGTGCACATGAGTTCAAGTGCCTGCAGAGACCAAGAAATGGCCAACAGATCCCATAGAATTGGAGTAACAGATGGTTGTGAACTGGCATGTGGGTGCTGGGAACTGAACTCAGACCCTTGAGCTCAGGACAGCACTTGTTCTCAACTGCTGAGCCATCTCTCTAACCCTAATTCATTCATTTATTCTTTGCTTTAAAAGTTAGCGTGTGGAACAATGGGGTTCATTATAACATTTCACACATATGTGCCATTAAACTTTCTCTTGATTTGTTCCCTTCTCCACATGCTAATGACTTTAAATAATAGTTTGCAATATGCAGGGTTTTTCGATATTATATTGAATATTTTATATTATGCTTTATGTAAGGAAAGAAAGGAGAACATTGGAAGCAGTCACTTTAGTCAGGCTGAGCTGAAGTGCACTTCAGAGACAAAGGGCACACAAAGTTTCCGATTGTTAATAGTGTTCTGAATATCTGTCAGTTTCCCGGGATGACTTGTTTTAAGTCATGACTCAGGATGCTGTCATCTCAGCATTAGTTTTTCATGTTAATTGAGACACAGGCCCCCTTTTTTTGTGTGCTTCTCAGTGGCTCAACCTGGAAGGGACACACACGACCGCTTCTCACACTTTCTTTGATCATTGCTACTAACATAGCTTACTTATAGCCAGTGGGACGAGGATTGTGAAGTACTCGGTGTTTGGTGAGATCTGTAGGTATGTCTTTTTGCTTCAGATGTCACAACATTGTGACCAAGAGAAGGGAATAAAAGAGAGAGACATTTGCGGAGTCAACAACAACACATGTGTGCATGTGTGTGTGTAAATGCACATGTTCCTGAAGGTGCATGCCCTTGCATGTGGAAGCCCGAGGTTGCTGTCTAGTGGTTTTCCTTCTAAGACTGGTCTTCATTCGCATGTGTACCTGCGTGCACATGTGCTTGTAGCAGCTGTTTTCAGGACAATTCTCTTTCCAGCCTCAGACATCTAGGCCACACTTTCATTTTCTGGTGTTGGAATTTTCCACTTGTGATCTTAAAGGTCACCATGGAAACCAAAACCTAACACTGTGTGGAAAAATCGGTGGCTACTGAAACCCTTTGTTCTGTGAGCAATACATGTTCATCTATATTATTTGGACCTAAACTGATTACGTTGTTCCAGTTAGAGGAAGGCCTTTGTGCCGGGAAGTTACATTGATGCTCCTAAGTAAACACATGACCGACTGGCACAGCAGCCGCTGTGCTGTCCCTGATCATTCCCTGGCCTGCTGCTGTGGTACACCAGTTAGCTCAGCACCTAGACTCTCTGAATGTCAGCATTATGACATTTCCGATAGCTGATAAGGGATAAGCTGATATTACAGCCAAAGTGAAGAATAGGAAGTGTCCCTGTGCTGTGATAAGGGAAGGCTGCTCTTTGAAGAATGAGCCTGCTACAGAGCCACTGTATGGAATTACATGCAACTAAATTTTGTGCCTAACACATTGATTTTTTTTTTTTTTTTTTTTGGTTTTTTCGAGACAGGGTTTCTCTGTGGTTTTGGAGCCTGTCCTGGAACTAGCTCTTGTAGACCAGGCTGGTCTCAAACTCACAGAGATCCGCCTGCCTCTGCCTCCCAAGTGCTGGGATTAAAGGCATGCGCCACCACCGCCCGGCTCACATTGATTTTTTTAAAAAGAATACTGCTTTGGAAGTCTTCCTGTCTGCCTATTTTCTTCATGAAGAAAATCATGCCTCTTTCCTCTTAGCTTTTTTTTTCACATCAGAGGGTTACTTTATGATTAGGTTTTTCATATAAACCTAAAAATTAACACATGGTCATGAGAACAGGCCCAAAAAGTAAAGTAAAGCATATACATATAATATATATATATATATATGTAACACATTTCTTTCCATTTGACTTTTTTCTTTTAGGAGACTTTTCCTTACTTGCTATAAATAATGATTCAATTATGAGAAGACATTATTTTGAAGGTGTTGTATTTATGATGAAAGAAAATCATGACCTCTTCTGTGTGGAATTAGAGAGTCATATTGCTACCATGGAAGCATGGTGGTTTTCCTGGGCACTCCTGCTCTCTCTTTCTCTCTCTCCTGATGTATTTATGAGACAGATTTTGGTACATGGTCTAGGTTGGCCTTGAACTTGTGATCCTCTGGTCTCAGGCTCCCAATTGTTGGGATTATAGACATGTGCCACTATGTCTGGCCTCACTGGATTTTCAATGTTTCAGCATAGATATGACATTGCTGCAGTTGTTCTAAGACAGTAGTTCTCAAGTTTTCTAATGCTGCAACCCTTTAAGACAAATCCTCATGTTGTAGTGGCCCCAACCATAGAACTATTTTCGTTGTTACTTCATAACCCTAATTTTACTATTGTCATGAATTGTAAGTAAATATTTGATATGCAGGATATCTTATATGTGACCCCGTGACAGAGGGTAGTGACCCACAGGTTGAGAACCACTGGCGTAAGCGTTGCTCTCTTTGCAGGATGTGCTGTTACTGATCCGAAGGTGCTGCTTGTGGAAACAGATGAAGTGTTCTCCACCACATGAGTATTTACTGTAGCAGTCCTGCTGCTTCTGATCGGATATTTGCTTCTCAGAGTCTGAGAATAAAACAGTTCCCAGACTGGACTTAGTGCTGGTTACGTTTTTTCCAAGTCAGCGGCTCTCGTTTCCCTAATGCTGCAGCTCTTTATTTATAATTTTGTCCCCAACAATTAATCCCAAAGCATGCACTCAATGCTACAGTGGCTGAGTCAACCCTGGCCCTTGCCCACGAGAATCTAGCCTTTTTACTCAGTTTAAATGACCAGTTGAAGCCATTGAACTATGGAGAGGGCTCCAGTGATAAGAAATATTCTAATTCTGTTGAGCACCACAGTAAGAACTGGTTGAAGTGACCCGTCTCCAAGATAGTTGTGTCTTCCACATGATAAGGGATGTATAACAGGGAAGACTTTTTATTAAGTTCTAATTATCTATTACCCTACAGTATTGATTTAGGTTTTCTATCCTAATTCCTTTATTTCTAGATCACTATTCTTTAGGAATTTCCATACTCATGCAACTATTTAAATTAAGAAAAATATTCTCCTATTTTTATTATCTCCAGACATAAATTTATCATATCTAGTTTTAAAAGCCTTCCATGTATATCTCAATGAGCTGAAGTATAAATATGTATTTCAGAGAGGTTCTTACAGACGGTCTCAGACATTAACCTAAGGAAAACAGAGGAAGTTGCCAGGTGGAAGTGTGGGGATAGTTCCTGGTCTCTGATTGGACTGTTGAGTGCTTAAGGAGGGTGAAACGCAGTTGGTGACCTCCAGGAGGTTATGGCAGGTTTGAGGGATGGTTTAGAGCAGTGGTTCTCAACATGTGGGTCATGATCCCTCCAACAAATATTTACATTATGATTCCTAACAGGAGCAAAATTACAGATATTAAGTAGAAAGGAAAATAATGATATAGCTGGGGAATCTATTCCTCACAACATGAGGAACTGTATTAAAGGGTCTCATTATTAGGAAGATTGAGAACCACTGGTTTAGAGGAAGTTCACTGCCTGGTTCCAGGTTTCAGTGAGAACAGCATAAGAAGCAATTCTGGGGAAAAGGAGGGACAATTGAACCATGGTATGTGTCTAATCCAGACCTTGATGAGGCCCAGAGTGAAGGCATTGAGACCTAAGATGGAATCTAACACCAGAATCTTGAATACGGTCCTGTGGCTGGATAACAGTAGTTATCCATATATACATAAAGTCATGGCCACAGATCTCTTTAAAGTTCTGGTTATCTGTGTGCTGTGCTTGATAAATACTCCCTATTATATTTGGATTATAATTATTTGAAATAATTTATCTTCTTGCTCAATATTTGTTTTAAAAAATTTATTCTGCATTTTAGATGCCAAGAAAGAACAATGGTCACGATAGCTATTATTCAATCACATACTGATAGACTTGAATAGAAGAGTGTGCTCATGTTCTGGCTTTCGTGTAGCAATAGCTTACAGGTGTTAGTGAATATGACTCATGTACACAAAAGTAAAAGAGAGAAGCTAGCTTAATATGACTTTAACATAATAATATGAATTTAAAATTATAGCAAAATACCTTTAGGTTTTGCAGAGTTTTGTGTCAGAATAATTCACACCTTTATTCCGAGCACTAAGAAGGAAGAAGCAGGTGTTTAGTCCAGCCTGATCTACATAGAGAGTTCTGGGCCAACCAGAAATAAGTAGTTGAGACTTTGTCTCAAAAAAAAAAAAAAAAAAGAAAGAAAGAAAATTCCAGGTTATGAAAATTTTGTAAGTCATAATCTCCCAGAATTTCATCGTGTCTTGTAAAACATGCAGATTACCATTTATGAAGGTATCACAAGAAAAAAAAATATGAGGATCTAAAAATAAGATGCTACATAAACATTAGATAGACCACTAACTGCTCTGGAAATAGTCTCTGCTAAAGGAACTGACCTATTATAATGCTTATAAACAATGTTTATACTCAGTGAACTTAGTATTTTTTTTTTATTCCGAGCTGTTTTCCCCTTAAAACGATGAGTTTTGACATCACATAGAGCATGTGCAACAAAAACATTTGGGTTAAAGAATCAAAACAGTTTATGCAGATAACATCTTTGAGACAATCTGGCAATCTTGGCATTTGAGACTAAGAAGCAGGGAGAATGGAATGGGGTCACAGGCATCTTCTTGAAACTGCATGCATTTGCTGGCAGTTGCCAAATGGGTTAGAGTAATAGAGACTGTAAGATGTCTGTGGCACTCACTTCTGGTAAGAGCAGCGGAAAATCTGAGTCTGGACTCTACACAATGTGCTAGGGATAATTTGGTGCCTGCTAATTTTGTCTAAATACAGAGGAAAAATAGCCCTTATTAAATCCTTGATAAGTTGACCAATGCTAATTTGCTCACAACATTGTAGAACCAATGTCTTTTTTACCAGGGCTGGAGATGTAGATCAGTTGGTTGAATGTGTGCGGAGCACAAAGTGCTGGGGTTGATCCGTAGTACTGCATAAATTAGCTGTGTGGTGACAGTTCTAGCTTTAGGTGTGTGGAGGCAGGAGGTTAAGATGGTCAAGGTCATTCTTGACAACATAACCAATTTGTGACCAGCCTGAGAAATATACCATCCCATATTAAAAAAAGAGATTCCTTTGCCAGCTGTGAAGATGTAACATATACTAGACAACATAAGAGGCTCAAGTTACAACTCAATGACTCAAATAATAAGAATCTTTGCAGTATATAAAGGTATTATAAATATTTCTTTCCCATGTTTATGGTGGACTGTTGGAACACAGTCCAAGAATGCAGCTGTGTGAAGAATCCTGAGCGCTTGTGAGAAAACTCCAAGAAAAGAAAGTAATAGTCTGGTGACCTCGGTCTCTTCAAAAACACTAAACTGTTCTTAGACTATGTTTTTCTGCCCCTCCCAGGTGTAGCAGATAGGAGTAAGTTTACTGTGGATTATTCATAACAGCTGGTTATTGTTACTTGTTTGTATGCCTTTATGGAAAGACAGATGTGCTTGTCCAGCACATGTGTCTTGTCCACGGCTTACCCTTGTGATTGTACACTTTACTCACATGACTCCATTCATTCTCAGAATATAAATTGTCTGATGCATTGAATAAAGTTGCTTTTGGCATGAGACTTTAGCCCACCTCATTTCTCAGCTTCATCCTTCCAGGTCCCACCACCTTTAGAGTGATAAAAGTTGACTGGATGTCTCATTTTCAAAATAGTGTCCATGCTAGAAGAAGGTGAGGTATTCAGGGTCTTAGCACAGGTCTTAGTATTGGATAGAAGAGGATCTGAGGTTTGCCAGTCCCTTGCTTGCTGAGAAATAAAGATAGGTTATTTAGCTTCCCTGGGTCAAGGTCTTTTGCTGTCAGTAAAAATGAGCAATAGGTTGTGTTGAGTTTAAGAGAAAAGGAGGAATCAAGAATGACGCTGGGCTTGGGTATAGTCAGTTGTGGCTGCTATCTACAGGGACGGTGGCTTGGGAGTGAGGTGGAGGATAAAGCCAGGGGCTGCCCTTCACTGTAGTTTTTATTAGATCTAAGTTGAAGTTGTTACATGGACAGTGTGTATAAAAGTCAGGAGAGAGGTATGAGATAAGGTGAATATTTGGGGGGGGGTATCCCTATGTGTGTATTGTATTCAAAGTTCTTACTGAGAGATTGAGTATAGAAAGGAAACAGGTGTCCCAAGGCTAAGAAAGCAGAGAAGAAATCTACCAAAACTGAAGAAAGTATGTTCTTAAAGTAGAAGAAAACTAGGAGGGTGGGTGGATATTTCAAATGCCAAGCAATAATCTGTGACATATGCTGTAGTTCCATAAAGTAACACAAGGAACAAAAATCACATGATTTCTTGCTTCTTAATTATTAGCAATCTTGAAATGAGTCATTTCATAAATGGATTTAAGGCAGGATGAGCAGTAAGATTGAAGATGGTGAATGTAACTTTTTGTAATCTGCTATGAAAAAATTGGGCTATAGCTGGCAGAAAAATAATGGAGAACAATGAAAAGTAATAATGTTTGAGTATGAATATAAAAAATCCAAAGATGTACAAACAGAAGAATTGATGACGAGAGAGAGAGAGAGAGAGAGAGAGAGAGAGAGAGAGAGAGAGGGAGAGGGAGAGGGAGAGGGAGAGGGAGAGGGAGAGGGAGAGGGAGAGAGAGAGAGAGAGGACACAAGTGATTGGAGATGTCATTTGGCATCAGTGGAAGAGGTGACTGTGTTTAGGTGTACAGCTATTTCTAGATAACTGGAGAAAAAGAAGGAGACCTGAATTTGAACAGGTTACAGTGATAAACAATATTTTCTCATTTTGAAATTACTTGTTAGTTTATTTGTGTTATTATTATTTTAATTTTAGCTGATAAATAAAATATAAAATGGTTTGCAATAATGGGATAACAAGGTTTTTCAGTATGTGTATATATTGAATTATGTCTATCAGATTAAAATATATACTTAATCAGTCATATATGTTCTGGTCACATATCTAATGGAAACGAAATAAATCTATTGAAGAGACGCTGTACTCTCATGGTCATTGTAGCACTATTAATGTAGTTGATAAATGGAATCAACTCAGTGTTTATCAGCTGATGACTGGAAGTTGTTGAAATAAGAAGCGGCGGCGGGGCTGCTTCCCACCACCCGGCTAGTTTTACCCGAAATAATTACACGGAAACTGTATTCTTTTAAACACTGTCTGGCCCATTAGTTTTAACCTCTTATTGACTAGCTCTTACATATTGATCTAACCCATTTCTAATATTCTGTGTAGCACCATGAGCTGGCTTACCAGGAAAGATCTTAACCTGCGTCTGTCTGGAGTGAGAGAATTATGGCGACTCACGACTTGGCTTCTTTCTCCCAGCATTCTCTTCTGTTTACTCCACCCACCTAAGGGTTGGCCTATCAAATGGGCTAAGGCAGTTTTCTTTATTAGTTAACCAATGAAAGCAACAGATAAGATACAAGAACCACCTCCATCAGGAAGTTGTGCACCAAACTAGCGTTCAGCTAGAAGAAAGAATGAAATCCCACCATATGTGAAAACACAGATGGAACTGGAGATCACTGTGGTAACTGAAATAGATCAGATGCAGGAATATTAACCATCACATGCTTGACCATAATGCAAATCTAAATAAAGTGACTTATTTCCAGAAAAGTTGAGATGGAATGGTGGTTACAGAAGTAGAAAGAGACAAGGGGAAGGGTGAGAAGAGGGGGAATTTAAGTGGAATGTATAATAAGAGTCTAAGGTAATAATGAAGGTGGGGAAAAGTTGTTAAAAGTTTGAAAGAGGCCGGGCGGTGGTGGCGCACGCCTTTAATCCCAGCACTTGGGAGGCAGAGGCAGGTGGATCTCTGTGAGTTCGAGACCAGCCTGGTCTACAAGAGCTAGTTCCAGGACAGGCTCCAAAACCACAGAGAAACCCTGTCTCGAAAAACAAACAAACAAAAAAAAAAAAACAAAAACAAAACAAAAAAGTTTGAAAGAGAAGAAGGTAGGAGTCAGGAAAATGAGTAATGAAGGAAACACTGTTTTTGCTGGGCTGGCCAGAGTCCAGGCTGAGTGGTGCCCGGCCTGTTTATATCGGTATTCACCATTTTGTTGCTTTGTCAACTGCACAGTCTCTCAATGAATAAACTGCCGCCTGAAGCTTTACTCTGAGCCATGAAGTTTCATGAAAGAGAGCAGGTAAGGTCTGTAGATTCCTGCCTGCAGTTTGGCCAAGTTCTGAATGCATAAGGATATTCTAAGATTGAAACACTTACTTCAAAATTGAATTTCTAGGAATTGAAGAGTTCATGTCCCTTCTTCATTTGAAAGAGGAGTTGGGAGCATGGGGACCTTGGGGGACGGTTGAAGGGGAGAGGGGAAAGGCAGGGAGGGGAGCAGAGGAAAGTGTAGAGCTTAATAAAAATCAGTAAAAAAAAGAAAGAAAGAAAGAAAGAAAAAAGAAAGAAAAAAGAAAATTAAATTAAAAGGAAAAAAATTCAAAAGAAAAAAAAAGCAAGATGAGTCTGTAATGTTAATTCAAACTGCTTCCAAAGTTCAAGAAACATTCTGACAGAAACTAAGAGATAGTTGATACTCAACTGTGAGTCATTGTTGGAAATGTGTTTTTATTTTCTGGAAAGATCTTAAATTCTCTAAAATATATCACTTCACTGGCAGCAGAACCTTCAAGCAATGGAAGGGAATCCAGCTTCCTGCTGCCAGGGATTGATCCATACACTTTCTCAGCGTGAGTAAACAAATAAACCAGTACTGTTCAATTTCCTCTATTGTTTAAAATTCAGTCCACTCTGATCTCAGTCGTATTAGCATGAAAGTACAGCTGAGTAGTCATTCATCACCCTGAACTGCTTCCCACAAAATTCTGTTCCTTCATATAATCCAGTATAGTAAGGTTAAAAAAAATCATTCTCCCTTGATATGGGGATTCTCTGTGTAACCCTGACTGTCATGACAGAAAAATCAAATTTTTTGGATAAAAATGAAAAGAATAAAACTGTTGACTGCAAAGGCAGTTTAGTGAGTTCCTCAATAAATCTCTATCTTTTATAATTATATATATATACTTAACATATATATATGTGTGTATATATATACATACATATACACATTTAATTTTATTGTCTACAGCTAAGACATGGATCCAGTCAAGATGTACATCATCACTTGAGTGAATACTACAAATAGAGAACATATACCATGGAATTTTATTTAGCTACAAAGAAAAAAAATGTTTCCAGGAAAATGGATATGACTTGAAATTGTTATGTGAAATAAGACTCAGAAAGAAAAATGCTGCATATTTCTCTTTCATATATATATATATATATACATATATATATATATATATATTACACATTATATTTAAATGGTGTTTTATTTGGGAGAAAATGTCATTCTGTTGTCTTCAAAGACACAGACTTCTCAGTGTTTTTGGCCTCCCTTCTTTACTTTGAAATGGCTTTAGTTTGAAATAGCCAATCCCTCTCCAGTAACAGGTGCTTGTGATAAGGCTTTAGTCTTGAAAGGAGAAAGAACAGGAAACATTCATTTAAGCAGGCTTTTAGTGTAACTATGAGTTTGACCTAAAGTCAGCATACACGCTAGAAAACGTCTAATTAAACATGAAATGCCCACGTAACCTGCTCTGCGGGTGATGTAGGAGGCTTCAGAGCGAGCCTAGAAGAGACATCTGTTTCAGGAAATGCTTCAGGAGGTTATGTAGTCACTGGCCCTTCCTCTCTTTCACCCACTTGGCTGCCTTAGTTGATGTCAGTTTCACTGAAGGTCCCAATGCACAGCAAGCCTAAAATTCACAGCTAAATTGCTCCTCACATCCTTGTCTATCCCAGTCTCTCTCATTTTCCTCTTATTTGCCCAGGGAACACTAGAGGATTATCAAATACTGTCACTGAAATACTTTAACTCAGCAGCAATGTGTAATGGCTTCAACTGTTGTATAAATTAAGGGCGGTGAGATGACCCCTACTGGGTTGCGGACACTCTGGGAGCCCTTCTGTCATCCGCGTGACTGAATTGGATAGCACGCTCCTGAGCCAGTGAAGAGGCTGCTTTTGTTCACTATTTGGGAGTACAGGAACTTTGTTCCATGTCCCACTTCCTGAGATAAGGGATGTTCCAAGCACTTACAGAGGTTCTGTCCATCAGAATTCAGACTAGTCAGTTTGCAAGGATGAAAAGGGGCTTGGTGTTCCCGCTCTCCGCTGCTGTCCGCAGTTGGCTGTGGAAGGTCACTGTGTCTGAGCTGTGCTCTGAGTCTGTGGCTTCACCTCACCCCACGCAGTGCTGTTCACTGTTCCTCCGTTCTGGGTCAGCATTGTGGGACCTGAGTGGATGGAAACAGAAGTATTTCCTTAGCCCTAGGCTAAGACAGCTATAGAGCTGTCTAGAGTGGAGAAATTGGGGCTGCCCTTGATGTAGTCCCTGATTGAAGGTAGTAATAGCTCCCCTTTCTCAAATAACTAAATACATATAATAAAATGGCAGTAGATATATGTACATAGAGTTGACCGTGTAGATAGACTAGGATGGAGGGGATACTATGAATGATTTGATTTGAAAGAATCCTTCCAGAGACCACCTGTCCTCAAGCACTCTATGGTTTTTAAGACGGCAACTATTTTTCTCTCCCAATGGTTAAGGCAACTCGCTTCAAATGTATCTACTGATTTTTATTGATCACACTTTCCCAGGCATAGGTTCTATTTTCATTATATATTTCATTCTTGTGACTATTACTTATTTTATCCGACTGAGCTCAGTTATGAACAGGAACTTGAGAGCTACTGAGTGGATGGCAGAAAATCCTTCGTGAACACAAAGTTCTGTACATCAGGACTCGTGGACAGTGAGTGTGTGTGTATAAATACACACATATGCATATATAATATATACCATATATTATTTTTATTTTGAATTTTATGTGTTGTTTGATCATATTCATCCCTCCTCCAACTCCTCCCAAATCCATTCCCTTCCCTACCAGTCCAGTTGTGCTGTTGATTCAAACGTGCTGCAGAGGCAGCCTTGTTCTGTTGGGAAGTGACGGTGAATGGAATTTGTGTTAACAACATGTATTTCATTTATAGTTTCCTTTGGGGCCAGCTCAAAGCATACGTGGTATATTTTCCAGCTGTAAGAGAGTGTTATTTCATTGGTAGAAGAGGATGAACACTTTCTTACCTCTATATTTATGTTTGTTTTGTAGCAACTTCTGTTTGTTTTTATTGTTGTTATTGCCCCCAGAAAGCGCAAGATGGCTTTGGGCTCAAGGTCCTTCCGTGTAAGCCTCTCCAGTGCTATCTCTCATTGTTCTAACTTTAAGGTATGGTCCTGAAGTCTATCTATCCTGAGAACCATAGCCTTTATCTGGAAGGAGAAAAATAATAAACACAGGACCAAGATGATTTGTGAGAAATTTCTGTATGTTTACTATTAAAACTTATTTCTGGATAAAAGAGAATTTCTACAAAGGCAAAAAGTACTTATTTGTGTCTGTTGAAGTTTGTAGTTGGACAGAGGTGACACTCTTTAATGTTTTAGAGCTATTCATAGATAAAATATTGAAGAATATAGAAGTATTAAATTTGACATTAATCATTAATTCTTTAAGATTATCAATTATCAAAATCTTAAAAGTTGGGTCTCAGAAAATGTTAAATATGTAAAAATCTTTGGTATGTTCTACAAGTCATGATGTTAAATATTAATAATCATTACTCGATGTGCTCTTCTAATTAATGAGGTTTGATGAATGGTTGGTCTATAATCAGAGTGATGTAATACTGTAGACTATTTCTTTACAAGACTAGACATACAACTGACTCATTAAGCAATTTCTGTTTACTGTTGCACCATGTTCCTACACTTAGAGATCTCAGCTGGCCAAACACATTTAGTATGTTAGGTAAAAATAGATTAGCTATTACATTTGTATTAGAAGTCAGAGTTCTGCACATCCCTCTGAAACCGAGTGTGATGTGGCTGAGCCATGGCAAATAAAAACATGCATCTAAGATCATCAATTACTCTTATTATATTATCTTGGTTTTTTTTAGTTAGATCCCATAAATTTATGCACACATTTTAAATAATATGCAAAATTATCAACCTCTTTTAGTCCCTGTTACTGAATGAGTGCAGATTATGTAGGGTTGCACCAAAGGGTCTTCCTTTGTCCCCTGTTCTTTTTACAGCTTTGTGTTATGGTAAACTGGAAGCCCTACCTTCTGCTCTAGTTAGGTTGGTAGAACATCCATGATGTGTGTTTCCGTCAGTTACTCCATACCAACAGCTTACGCTACCCCACCATTCATCTCTGCACATTCACGTTAGTCATCTTTCAAGTCTCACTGATGTTCTGCCTCATGCCTGCTTTCCTTTGGTGGCTCTGTTCTCTAGCATCTCTACCTCACTTCTACTCATCACCAACTTGTTGGCATCACTCATTAGGCAGGTACTACAACAGACACTTCCAGGGTGCTTACTAATTCTAAGCATTGTGCTTGGAATGTAATTTCGCTTATACAGGAATTGAATCTCATGAGAGATGTATACTGTTTTCCTCTTTTTTTTTTTGTTTTTGTTTTTGTTTTTGTTTTTTCGAGACAGGGTTTCTCTGTGGTTTTGGAGCCTTTCCTGGAACTAGCTCTTGTAGACCAGGCTGGTCTCGAACTCACAGAGATCCGCCTGCCTCTGCCTCCGAAGTGCTGGGATTAAAGGCATGCGTCACCACCGCCCGGCTGTTTTCCTCTTTTTGTAGATCAAGTAGGAAGTGAGAATGAAGGACACAAAGTAAAAGATGGATTCAAATGTGTTTTCTTTTTCTTTTTTCTTTTTCTCTTTTTTTTTTCTTTTTTTTGAGTCAGGGTTTCTCTGTGTAGCCTTGGCAGTACTAGAATGTGCTATAGGTCCAAAGCAGTTTCTTTATTCATTAATGATAATCACAGCATACAGAGGGAAATCCCACATCATAATTCCATTTTCAGTTTTGAATTATCTTATTCTGAATTGTATAGTGACTACAAAATTTTGTATTTTCACCACAAGTGATTAAGGATTCCTCATTCCCCACATCTTCACCAGTATTATTGTCATTCACTAATTCAAGGGATCTCAAAGCAGCTTTAGTTTATGTTTCTCTGATGTCTAAGAATGTTGAACACTTTTTCAAATATTTATTGATAATTTGTAGTTTTTGTAGAGGAATGTGTTACAGTTGTAGTGTTGCAGAGATATCCAGACTTATCAGGAAGTCAGGCTCTACTTCCAGCTGTAATAGGACAGCTCTGGAGGTTGGGTCTGCAATAGGACAGCTCAGGCCTGGAGGAGAGAGCCACAATAGGATTGTTCTATAGGCTGGAGCCCCAGTAGGACAGCTCAGCCCTGGAGGACAGGTGTCCTAACTATTGGGAAGCCAGGCTACCTGAAGCTGAGGTGTGGTGGGGGATCGTTTCCCCGCAAGTTATAGTTTTCCAACTCTTCTCCTGAAGAGCCGCTGTAGCTGAGTTCTGCTCTGTTCCCTTAAGGGAAGATCCTAGCAGAGCTATCTGCTTCTTCTCTGGCCCAAGGCGTTTCTTCTTTGCTAACATTCTGCTAAAGGGGAAGCCCCTGCAGAAATGTAGTAATCTCTGGCTCCAGCGAAAAGTTGTTACTTTTTTTCTACCCAGCCTTGCTCAGACCCCCTTAAGGAGCATCCTAGCAAGGTTCTGTTCTGCTCTGCCTTCCTCAGCCCCCCTAGGGAGTGTCTCAGCAAGGTTTTTCAGCTCAGTCTCCTAAGGGACTTCCCAGCCTATTCTTCTAGCCTGTGCCAGCGAATGAAGGTCGTCACCAAAATAAATCTTTTGAGAAACAGATTTATTTGGGAAGGAGGAGTCCAGGAGAGTGGCTCCTCTGCCAGGGAGGGATTAACAGTGGACCCTAACTGAAGGGGCAGAGAGGCTTAGACAGGGCTTCTTAGGGGTGAAGTCTTCCCAGGGAGAAGAGGGATTGGTTAGTTTTTCCCTGCTCAGGGATTGGTCAGTTTAGTTGGTCAGGGGCAGATTTTATGGCCAAACTGTGTTTCTTTCACTGGTCCGTTTTAGGTTTTTGACTCTAATCATAGGACCAGGGCATACTTCTTTCACTGACTCTGATTCTAGGGACAAAGTGTGTTTCTTTGACACTGGTTTCAGAGTCAGGGCATGTTTCTTTGGTCCTGGGATTAGGGATAAAGAAAGTTGTTCCTTTCCCTGGCGCAGGTCTCAAACACAGGGTGTGTTTCTTTCACTGGCTCTGGGTTCAGAGTCAGGGTGCCTAGTGATTGGTTGGTTTCCTGCTCCAGTTGTCCCTTTTTTCCCTACAGTTTTTCCCGTGAAGCCCATCTATTTGATTAATTAGCTCATACATTTTGGATGATTTGGGGGGGGGGCATATTTAATTTTCCTTTCATCCATTTAGTCTTTTCTTCCCTTTTGTTTGGAATTTTAAAAAGTTAAAGCAAAAAGTTTCCTTAGATTTACTTATGTGCATAGTGTTTGGTCTTCAATTATGTATGAATATGGTATGTGTGTCTGGTGCCTGCAAAGGTCAGAAGGGAGCGTTAGCTCCCCTGGAATCATCATTACAGACAGTTGTGAGTCATCATGGGTTGTTGGTAATTAACTCCAGATCTTCTGTAAGAGCAACATTTTTTTTTTAAACTACTGTACTGAGCCATTTCTGCCGTCCCCGATTTGGAATTTTGAAAGCTGCAGTTAATATTCTTCAAGCTACCCGACTCTGCCATTGTTCTGCACAGGCTTCTAGGGGGATGGTTTACATTTGTGTGAATCTCAATGTGTGTGTGTTGTGTGTGTTCACGGAGGAACAGAAAAACAAATATTAACTTATCATGTATTTGTAACTCATTTCTTCATCATTTTGAAACAAATTTCTCTCTCCAATAAGCAATTACTCATTAAGACACCACACATGATATGAGATATTCAATCTGTAAGTATTCTATAAATAATGCCTTTACAAACCTCATTTATTGCAGTAATCTCTCTTGTGGGACATTGCATTGATGTAGTTATAGGTAGACTTTGATTCTATAGGATGAAGCTTAGGTAAAATTTCTATTCATTTATATTATCATGACTAATAATGACGGATGGGAAAAATAAATGGATGAATAAGACCTAAGACCACAGAAGCACACACCTACAAAACATACTTGGAATGATGAGAATGTCTGCATATATAGTGATTTTTTAACATCTGATACTTTGAAAACTTTGATAGCATACTGATATAATGTCTTTAAAACCCTTTTCCAAATAAAAATAATCTTTGTTTCTGTTGTTACATCATCTGATTCATTATCAATACTATGTATCAGTGCTGATGCGCCATCTGAAAGCTAATGACGAATCTGTAGTAACGCTGAGTATTCTGTAATAGCATGCCAGCATTTCATCACCTATGATTAGTCTTATCTCACTTCTCAGGGGCCACGGTGGCTTCATGTGTCCAGGGTGATTATCAACAAAACAGTGGAAAAAAAAAAGCACGTTGCATCATCTTGGCAGAATAAACACTCTCACCATGTAGGTAGTAGGTAGGTCTGATTTCAAACTGAATCACTTAGAAGTCAAATGGATAAGAATTGAGTGGGTGAGAAGACTCTTTGCCAAAATACATTTCCAAATTAAAAACATGTCTCAGGTTGTTGGGTGCATGGATGTGAAAGATCAGCATGTAAAGATTAGATGGAGATGATTCATGCATGGTGATATACCTAAATTCAGCTCCAGAATTAAAACACTAATGCTCTTAAATATTTTCATGTAATAATTTGTGTTGAAATACTTTCTGACTCATAGGCACAATAATATGTGCACTATTTGTAGCTGTGCCAGCAGTTCATAGAGGTTACTCGGACTCAGTAATGCACAATTGTTGAAAATTACAGAAGAATAACTTTCCTGACATCTTGTTGGGAATGCCTTAAGTGTCACCTGGCTTGCTGTGAGTTAAATTCAAAAACCTCCAGTAGTGAAGGAAATCATGTGCTCTGTGTGGTCAGACGTGTGCTCTGTGTGGACTGATGGAGGTCTCCTTTGTCTTCACTGGAAATAGTTATTCTCAGACCTCCATCTCTGGCTAACATCCCTAGCCATTTCTATGACCACTGGAAAGGAAATCATGTTCTTTTATGGGGGATAGTTAGCAATGTGATGGTTCATCCCTTAGACTTCCATGCACAGTCTTAAGTTAGGTGTCTCTACGTAAAAAGTTGCTGGAATTCAAATAGCCCAGCACAAGTCAGCTCACGGGAGGAGCTGCTCTTACATCTCACCTGGTGTTTTTGAGCTGTTCTATGAACTTGCTGTTACTTCTTTACCTATGGATTGCATAAACAGATTTTGTATCACTTTTGACATCTGAGTGTCCAGATTTCTTTCAGTTGAAGTAGTTGTTGTTACTAAAGTGAGGTGAGATTTATAAAAGATTTATCCAATGGAAACACACACAGCATGCAGTAGAGATAGAATTTATTATTTAGAGAGAACATTTGTTGAACAGAATTCCCAAACCCATTAAATATTAATGTTAAATTTTAATATTAGTAACCATTAAGTATATATTTCTGTAATGTAGAATGTTTTCTTTATTATCTTAAGTCAGTTAAATATCTCACTTATAGTACCACTGAGAAAGATGTGCTGGTGATACAGCAGCTGGTGTGACTTTTACTCAAATGGACATCCGAGGCGGCTGCATCCCTGGGACACTGTCATCGCATCATTTATTCTGCTCAGTATTTAATTTTATCATCACCTGCTTCTCTGTTCCCACATTGCCACTCTTTTTATTTTATGTCAGAGATGGTCCTAGCTGTCAAGCCTTTCCTTGAACATTAGTTGACACAAGGGGATAATCTGACTTCCGTGGTGGGCCCTTCCGTGGCCAGCTTAGGAAACTGTTGTCCTAGGGGGTCATCTACATAATATCATTGAGCAGGTTCTCATAAATAGCCTCTTCTTAGAACAGGTAATTCATTCATTGTTTCTCACAGCGTCTTCATTACCTGTTATGATTTGTTTCCTTGAATCTAGAAGGACTTCCCACTTGAAGAGTCTGGTATTAAAATGTAGCTATTCCTGGAGGTTGATACAGTTTGTTTATTTTAGCAACACTGATGTGTTTGGCCTGAGGGAGCTGAGCAGAGGACTTTCCAAGCATTAGCAGATTCCAAGACAGGAGAGGTAATTACCTTGAGGAACTATTTTCGTGTTTCTTCTATAAATACTGTAATAGGGAAATTCCTTTATGTAGATTTTATTTTAGTGGTTGAGAAAGTACTGCAATTTGCTTATACATTAAGAGAAAGTTTTTATTATCTTAAGGCGGTTGCTCTTATAAAAATAAAGGATGCTATGTGGCAGGAAATAAAATGGAAATAGTCTATATGGTTTCTGTATTGCCTTTTCATTTGCCATGCCACACAATGTTAAAGTTACTTTCAGAAACTGGACCTAACATCCTTATTAATTTGACTCGTTACTTGTATCAAGAAATAACGAGGAATGTTAATCTTCTTTCAGAAAATCAATTGCTTTGATCTTTTCTTTAGAGCCTACTGGACCCAGAATCTTTTTTTTTGGTTTTTCGAGACAGGGTTTCTCTGTGGTTTTGGAGCCTGTCCTGGAACTAGCTCTTGTAGACCAGGCTGGACTTGAACTCACAGAGATTCGCCTGCCTCTGCCTCCCGAGTACTGGGATTAAAGGTGTGCGCCACTAATGCCCGGCTGGACCCAGAATCTTAATTAGCTTTTTTCCAATGCATTCTTGTTGAATTACATCAGTTTCCACAATCATTTCTTTATGGAAACAAAGGCATTTGTTTAATATACAAATTGTTTCCCAGACCAGAGTCTGTCTTACAGGTTTAAGAAGAAAGGAAAAGGTGTTCCCTCATTTTGAGAACTGCATAGATAGAAACTGTTGCTATGCATGAATTAGAAAAACAAACAGACTCACCTTGGAATAGTTTCTGACTTCCCTGAATAATCTATTCTAGGAAATCTAGATTTCATAATAGCCTTAGGACAGTTGGCATTTCCCTGTCTTGATTTGTATATGCTACTACAGTCTCCAAAAGTCAATTCCATGTGACTTTATTGCTTATAACTGGCATTTCAAAGAGGACTATAATATATTATTCTAAAAATAATAGTTTTCTGTTACTGGACAGATTGGATAAAATCTTTCTTTTGATTTTATCTTTACTCATAGAATGATTCATGATTAATAGTGAAATTTAAGTATTCAAATGAAAATTCATTTGCATCTTTGCTTTAGCAATTATTTTCACAGACAAGCTAAACTGTGTTTAGGATTTTCTTATACCGAATTGATTGACAATGTTACCCATTTCATAGACTCCTTGTGAGTACTAACTCCATTAATTAAAATCAATGACTTTGTTCTAAGTTCTTCAGTAGCATACTGATCATAGTTGCTTGAAAATTTGGTTGCATAAAACCTTCAGAAGTAATAAACAAATTCTGAGCCTAAATTGCTCACATCCTTGGTGGATTGTTGTAACACATGTGCATACGAACACATACACACACATGACACATGACACACAAAAGTAACAAGGGGAAAGCAGAAGGGATTTGGTGAGAAGGGGTAAGAGTGAATAATTCATAGGGCTTTGATTTAAAAGTATTACTTATATATATGAAATTATAAAATAAAACATGTTTTAAAAATAAAAATTAACACTTTCTAGGAAAATATGAACTATTATAATGTATTTATAAATAGAATTCTAGGGAAGAAAGGAGTCAGAAAAAAGTGTTGAAGAAAAAAATGATCCAGTACTCTACAGTTGGATGCAGAATTGCAATTTACAGTTTCAAAACCTCACTAAAACTAAGAAGTCTAAACAGTGAATACTATTTCTGGCTATATCATAGTCAAAGTGCTGATAGAGAAAACATTGGAAGTGTCTAATGCAGGGAAATGTGGAAGGCAGATATGGAAAACTAAAGATAAGATAATTGGAGACTTCTCACTGCGAGCTGTAGAAATCAGAGGACTTTGGACCATATCTACAAAGGGATGAAGGAAAATGAAAGCAAGCTTTCCGACAAGACTCAGCCAAGCTGTTCTTCAAAGACAAAGGCAAAATGGAAACAAATGCAAAGAAACCAAATTAAGATCGTTTGTCTGAAGATCTGCCCTGTAGGAAACATTAGTATGACTTTCTCTTAGTTTGAGATGAAGTTACACTAGACCCAGAATGAAGAGACAGGAGGGAGAACAGAGTTCCTGATTCTCACACTGTTGGTTCCATCTCTAGGGCTTTGGCGCTGAAAGGGTTTAGCACTAACCACCCCAGGTGGCTTCCTCCAATGCTCTGCCTGTAGAGATGACAAAACATGTGATGCCCACGTCACTGCTTCCTCAACAAGACTGTGCTGCACCTGGACCACAAATGCTGGCTGTGGCTTTTCAAGGGATAGGGATTTGACCAGCCTGACATCTTCTTGTTTGATAGAGAGCATTTTGATTTATTTTTATCCTCGTGGATTTGAAGGTTGCAATCTTAAAAAGTTCTTCAGGGAAATTGGCTGATGTCATTTTCAGAATGTCCTTTTTCTTCCTCCATGGATTTAAATTAAGAAGAGGAGCACCTTTATCCACACTAACAATAATAAGCCTCCAGCATCATGAAGCAGCTTTAGAACTAGTTAAGTGTCTTTGTTTTCAGTTTCCTCTTCGCTGTATGTACACACACACCACAGCCTTCTGACATTTTAAAAAATGATTTATTGGTTTGTATTTTTTATGTGCACTGATGTTTTCTCTGCATGTGCGAGGGTGTAGGAACCCCCAGAACTAGAGTTATTGATAGCTGTGAGCTCCTGTGCGGGTGCTGGGAATTGAAATCTGGAATCTCCTAACCACTGAGCCATCACCCCCCACCCCCCACTCTGGGCATCTTTATTTCTTTCTGAAAGACACTTTACAAATAACTCTTGGGTCTGGAAGAAAAACTCAGTGATCGAGAGCACAGCATGCACAAGGCGCTCGACTCAGCCTGCACTGCAGGAAGCAAGGCAGAGACACCTGCCACCCCAGCTCTACCTCAAAACCCACAGCATGTCCTCTAAAGAAAGGGTATTTCCTTAGAGAATATTTGCTCAGCATCGTGAATACAGTTGTTTCATACTGTCCCATACTCAGCCCACATTCACATTTCCGTACTGTTTTACACAGGCATGCTTTCCCAAAACAAGGTCCACCTTTTCACATCACTCTGCTTTAGACTCTAAAGCCCCTTTTCACCTGCAGCACCGTTCTCCTTTCCCAAGAAGAACATCATTCTTCTTACTTTTCACGTACTTTTATTCCTTGCACCATAACTTTTGAATTGGAACTAATGCAAGCAGACAGGCTCTGTCTGTTTCTCCATTCTTTTATCCACTCCCTCACTTTCAGAGGGTGGTTGAGACACTTTTGTACGCCAGGCACTTCATGCAGAGCTGCACATATAAGAGAAGAGCACAACAGTGCCTTCTCTGCAGCGTGTCAAGGAATTTTGGGAGGAAACCCCTTGTTTTTTTGGCTGCAAATGAAAGCTGTGAGAATGTCCTTAAAATACACGCGTAAATGCACATACTGAGCTGCATGCTGAACAGATTACAACAAGCATTTAGGCGGACTATACAGTGGTTTTGTGTCTTAAAGCTCTGTTCCCTTTGATGCACAGCCCCACCGACTCTCCAAGTGCCAGAGTCAAGAAGTTGAGAACTGCTCTTTTGCTGTGGAAGTCCATGGAGTTGGTGGAGAAAGTTAATAGAAGAAACGTGGTAGGCTTTATTTACGTCATGTTAAGTGTTTTAAAAGATGTTATGGAGGGTGCAGGACTGTCCTGAGCCCTCATGACATGGGAGCCATGGGGAACTGCCTCAGGGAAAGGCCCCTGAAGGCTCTCTCTAGGAAGTGATTCAGAATGGAGAAAAGTAAACCAGCCTACTCCTAGAACCAAGGCTTAAGGCACAAAAACCCATATATATATATATATATATATATATATATATATATATATATATTATTTTTTTTTTTTCAGGAGGGAACCTCTTTGCAAAGAGACAGGGAAAGTGAAGCTGGCGTTTGGAGCTGATGGTGGTGTTTGAATGGCTTGGCAGTCTTTGCTATTTGCTGAGACAGGTAACTTCACCAAGTTCTTGCAACCTGCTTCTTCTTTTAAAAAAAAAAACATTTTAAGTGGCCTTTCCTTACCTTCAAGTCACATTGTTTTCATTTTTATCTCCAAATATTAGATGTTGAACACAATTTAATGTAAAGGAAAAGTTGGGACCACAGCAGCAGGAGACAGTGCCACACACTATTTGCTCGCAGTCCAGCTGTGCTGTTTCATAACCAACGTGTCCCTGCCACTGCATCCCTGCCACTGATTGGCAGGCCGCTTTCACTCCCTGCCATCCTCCTGCTCCTCTGTGACTGCAGGGTCATTTACAATTATTAAGTAAGGAGACGATCATGGCAGCTCGGTCCGGTCAGAGGGCGCTGGCCAGGGTGGCTTCAGGGTGCCGTCCGAAGTCGACTACCGTGGCGGAAGCAACGTCAGACACTTAGCTTCCGGTGGTATACTGATGAACAGAGCGCTTCCACTGCATGCCTCAGTTGTGCCTAAAGAGATCTACGTAAGAACTTTCTTCAAGATCACTGCGCCACTAGTAAATAAACGGAAAGAGTATTCAGAGAGAAGGATTATCGGATACTCAATGCAAGAAATGTATGACGTGGTAGCAGGAATGGAGGATTATAAGCATTTCGTTCCGTGGTGTAAAAAATCAGACATACTATCTAGGAGAGCTGGCTATTGTAAAACTCGATTAGAAATTGGGTTTCCACCTGTTCTGGAGCGATACACATCAATCGTAACCTTGGTCAAACCACACTTAGTAAAGGCGTCTTGTACCGATGGGAAACTTTTCAATCATTTGGAGACGATTTGGCGTTTTAGCCCAGGTCTTCCTGGCTATCCGAGAACTTGTACCTTGGATTTTTCAATTTCTTTTGAGTTCCGCTCACTTCTGCATTCCCAGCTCACTGCATTGTTCTTCGATGAAGTGGTGAAACAAATGGTAACTGCCTTTGAAAGAAGAGCGTGTAGATTGTACGGTCCAGAGACAAGTATACCTCGGGAGCTGATGCGTCATGAAATCCACCATACCTAAAATGAAATAAGAACCGGCACCACCTCCTTTTGACCCGTTTGTTCGCTTTAGGAAGTCCCTTTATCGTCTGTTCAAAGTCAGAAAGCATTTGTTAAGCCTGCCTGGATCTTAAGCCTGCTCCACTGAAAATTTGTACATTGAATATGGACCCACCTGTACGTAGAATTATTTCTTCAATCAAGTGCAACTCAAAGTTATGTGTACATTTGCAGGTTCTGCCTTTGTAATAATAATGGTGTCATCACTGTTGCTAGGATACCACATCCCTCACTTGAGGGCAGAGTGAAACTAGCCCCTTCCATGAAAGGTTAGCTGAGATAGAATGTGTTACATTAACCATATCATGTTTAAGTTATTAGGTTCAGAGGATTTGTAACTTATTGTTTTTGGGCCTGCCATATGGCTTAGGATATTTGAGTAATCATATATTTAATGTTAAAACTTTGATTTAAAGTACCGCTAATGAAGTCTTAGCACTTTGGGTAATTTAAGTTGTTCTTATGAATAGCAGTAGATAACCCAGTGTTGTTGGGAAGCTGCTTCCCAGAGACACTTTTGCTTTTTGTTTTGTTTTTATGTTTTTGGTGAGTGGTCCAGAGTGCCAAGCTAATTTTCCAGATATTCGAAACCTCCCCTTGGGTGCTTGCCTGCACTTTCAAAGTGCTGACTGCGTGTCAGAATCTGGTTTGCCACGGCAGGCAGCAGACAACATCAGTCAGCCGATACCCCGAGCACTGCACGTCCCCATTTTCTATTTATTGTGCATATTCACTTGCAGTAATATCCTAAACTGATATATTTTTTTAAACAATCAATGTAAGTACTGAAGCCGTGACTTAATAAAGTTAATTTGTCTATTTTTTTTTAAAACAATTATTAAGTAAGAAAATGAAACAGAGGATATGTTTGTATTCAACATAGGATTGCTTTTCTTCATTCATGAATTCTGTCAGGCAACTGACAAAAATGCTCTGTCTTTCAGGAAGAGCAAAGATCAGTCAGGTCTGTGAAATCAGCATGTAGCTGGAGTGTCCTCAGGTTGGTGAGGTAAGATCATCATCTAGGGATTAGGGCTCAACAGAAGAAAATGTTCTCGGAGCACCTGTTCAAGAAGAAATAAATTCTTGAGTTACAAACAGCACAATGATAGCCTCCTTTTTCACACACACACACACACACACGCACGCACACATGCACGCACACGCATGCACGCACACACAGACATACATTATGTCCTTTTCAGGCATAACAATTGGGATTTGTCATAATTCAGGCATAATCAGATGTTTTCTATGATGTCACCACCATTATCCAGTAATACAATGTGCTAGACGATGTCTATACCCTGTGGTTTGTGGCCTGCCTGACCTTTTGTGGCTTGCTGACTCCTGCCGACTTTATACTCTCTCAGGAAGACGTTCTTGCAAGAGTCTTTGCTTTTAGAACTATGATCATAAAATAACTGTTTTCAACAAATTTCTTCTTTGGATATAAAGTCTTTAGACTCTAACTAGATTATCAATTATAGTATAGTATGAATATATAATGGCCAAGAAGCTTTTGTTTTTTTTTAAATGTAGATGATCTTCAAGATAGGGCATGTTCAAAAGATGGAATTTGTCCTGTGGTGTTGGTGAGAATTACATAATTTGTTGATTCATTTTATGGTTTATTAAGTAAAAAACTTGATTTTTCTAGAACCTCATATTTTTAAAAAAAATATTTATAGAATTGGTGTCATCTTGCTCACAGTGTCACGGTAAACGCATAGTAAATGTCTATGGCTGGGTATTCTAGAAAGTCTCTTTATTTTTGAAGAGTGTATTAATCCATGCTAAGACTAAGGACTTCTTTTCCTTTTGTTGAAAATAGATTTTTTTCCCCACATAATATATCCTGATTATGGTTTCCCCTCCTTCCACTCCTTCCGTTTCCTCCCCACCTCCCTTCCTATCCAGGTATACTCATTTTCTTTCTCTCATTGGAAAGCAGTTTCCTAAGGGCTAATAGTAAAATACCACAAAATATAGTAATATAGAACAGAAACTATCACATCAGAGTTAAAAAGACAAGCACAAGGAAAAGAACCCCAAATAAGGCACAAGAATCAGAGACCCCACTCATGAATCTAATACAAACACTAAACTGGAAGCCATGATATAATATACACACAGGACTAAGGACTTTTACTATAGGCTTTATTAGCACAGGACTAAGGACTTTTACTATAGGCTTTATCAGCACAGGACTAAGGACTTTTACTATAGGCTTTATCAGCACAGGACTAAGGACTTTTACTATAGGCTTTATTAACACAGGACTAAGGACTTTTACTATAGGCTTTATTAACACAGGACTAAGGACTTTTACTATAGGCTTTATTAACACAGGACTAAGGACTTTTACTATAGGCTTTATCAGCACAGGACTAAGGACTTTTACTATGGGCTTTATCAGCACTCCTTATACTGTGAGAAGCTATGCATGGGACTGACTGTGGATGGGAAAAGGCTAAAATACAATATTTTAGGGACCAGTTAGTGCTGGGAGGATAGAGTTTCTGAAATTTAATTAAGGTCGCATACCAGCCTGATATAATCAAGTGTTCTTTCTAGATGGTCAATTTTGTGGCAACCCAACTGAAAGAAGAAATTAAGAATGAAAGATCCCCTAAAAGAACAAGACCAGCCTGGTCTACAGAGCTAGTTCCAGGACGGGCTCCAAAGCCACAGAGAAACCCTGTCTCGAAAAACCAAAAAAAAAAAAAAAAAAAAAAGAACAAAAAGGATTATGGGGTAGAGGACATGTAAGCTCATTATCTTGGATGAGTCATTGGTTTCTTGGTTACATAAATATTTCAAGACATTGAATTGTACACTTTAAGGGCATGGTGTTTATTGCAAATCAATTGCACTTCTATAAAACTGTCAAAAAGTAAAAGAAGTAGGAAACACCTGAGTCTTACTAAATAAAGTACTCTGTAAAGTGCTCATGTGTGAGTACTGATCCAATTGTAGGTGATCCTCCTTGCTGCCTTTAAGCTCAGGAGGTGGAGCACGCTAACCATCATATTGGGGGAAGGCAAACATTAGATCCACAACTAGGAACATGTACAGTTTGGTGATAAATTCTGTATGTCACTGAATAAGAGTAATCTTTAGCTCTATGAGAAAGTAGATTTAGCTTTTATATAAATTATTCAAGGAAGCCACAGGTATGGGAGGGGAAAGTGCAGGAAGTAGCTGCACTACTCTAGTGGGATCTATGGGCTTCTATATGCGTTGCTGTGAGAGTATCTTTACCCTGTAGAGGCAGGTAACCAGGCATAAGTGCAAGACACTACAAGAGGTGTATGGACAACAGCAGAGTTTGTAGTGGAAAACAGACACCATGAGGGAGATGGTTGAATGAAAAGGAAAGACATCTATCGAGACCCTTTGCACGATCTTCAAAACACACACCCGGCACACTTCATCATGGATTTGCACCACTTATAATTCTTGATTTGAAAATTCCTTTCTACAGCAAAACAGAATGATCATTTATCATCTGTTTATCTCTGAATGTACTATTTCCCTATATCTGTGGAATCATCCTGGGGAATATAAAACATTCATGAAAATTGGGAGGAAACTGAACAGTGTCCATTGGGCTTGGAATCCCACAGGCTGCTACATTATATTGTAGATAGAGCTCAGAGTTTCCAGTGTTTATAAATCGTGGCGAGTCCAAAAACACTTCTCGTCATTTGTTCAGAAACAGAAGACATCTGGTCGCGGACTGTGTTGGAATCATTAGACTGGAAAAAAAGAAGAAAATAATTCATCAAATGGTCTGCCAGATGGTTGACAAAGAAGGGCTTTACTAATTTGTGGGGCAATTTTTCCTAAGTACTGCAATGTTTGTGACAACATCATGATCAACTGAATAGAGCTTTTCTGGAAAAGCACAGCCATCCTGCAGGAACTCAGTGTTTTACTGATGTAGCTTCCCATCAGGGCACCAGGCTTGGGAGTGCAGGGCGAAAAGAGTACTTTAGGCTTCACGTTCAGAATATCATAAAAGATTTATGACTAAAATCAAAACATTCTTATATTCCACATTTATTTGGAAGGGAGTATGATTTAGGATTAGATAACTCAGACCATAATCATGCCACCAAGCTTCCGTCAGAACCGAGATTGGCAGCAGTATCCACACCTAACTGCGTGAGTGATGTCCTTTTCCACTTTGAGTTGATTTGAAAGGGAGAATCATCTCATGAACGAGAACTTGATGTTTTCCTTTGTCTTAGCTGAACCTTAAACAAGCCCCTCCTCTTCTTCTTTTTTAATCTGACATTATCATATTGTATACAACGCACTGTAACCACATGGACCACCAGCAGCCTCTCTCAATGCCCCTCCCATCCCCCTTCTTTTTCCCAAATAGTCCCCCTCCCTTCTACCTTCCCCAATCCCTTCCTGTTCTCATCTTCCTTTCTCTCTCCTTGCAGTCAATCACAGCCGCTATGTATTAGTGACTGCAAAGGCCATGCATTATCTAGTTGATAGCGTCCCAGCACATTTTTCTCGATCCTTTTTCTCTTACAGTTCTTACACCCTACTCCTCTGATGTTTTTTAGGCCTTAGAATGAGTGACATAGACGCCCTCTTTTGGGCCAACCACTCAGCAGCTACTTATTCCAAAGCCTTAGGTCAGTTATGAGTCCCTGCTGTGACCATTGCTTGTCGGTCACAAGAGGCTTCTCAGAACAGTACTGGAAGCTGTACTAGTCATCATGGGTAGGACATAAATGTTTACAAGGTGTTTAACCGTATGTCCATTTGACATAGTGTCGGCAATAGGTTTCCTAGGGAGGCCATAGGCTTTTGACCATTACTGTCAGTTGTATATTCCTGTGTGTAGAGCAGGGCCTCAGATCCTTTTGAAGGTCATGACTCCAGGCCATCCTTCCTGGATTTCATTCATGGTATACATCAGGAGCTCTGAAAACTCCACCAGAAAACCCCACCTTCCCTTGCCATCTGCTGCATGTTACTGGTGTGGAATGAAGGGTTTTACTCACAGTACTAGGGTTGAGTCTGTTCATCTAGGTGCTGTGGTGTGCTTTGGAGGGGATTACTCTTTTAGAATTCACTGCTCATTGGATCGTTGTGAGGAGTAAATGTTACATCGAAATATTCAGAGAGATATTAATAATGGCAAAAATTATACTGAGCTCAGTGACAAACACCCATCATTCCCTGCTTTCCTATTTCCAGTAAGGGATGTAAAGATTTCCATCAGTGAGCCTCTTATAAAGTTTGTTCTTCTTGCTGGCATGTCTTCCATGAACACAGCTGTATGCGCTGTCTTGTCTGTGTCACTAGACACTGGATGTTTGTGACCATCTTAGTCAGCTCAGGCTGCCAGACCAAAACCCCAAATCCTGGGCAATGTAAACACATCTATGGAGACTGGAAACTAAGTCAGGACACTGACATGCTCACTTTCTGGCAGGCAATGTAAACACAGCTATGGAGACTGGAAACCAAGTTGGACTGGAAACCAAGTTGGTTTCCAGTCCTCATAGCTGGTGAATCCTTTGTCTGTAGGTTGAGGACAGTCCCCTTTGACTTTTGTCGTCATCAGTGGAGAGAGAAGGAAGGTGGGGAGGAGGAAGCAGGGCTTTCTGATCTCCCACTCTCACTTGTCCATTTTCCTTTCACAAATAATAGATTACTTTCATGTAGGATGTTTCTAGTATGGTTTCCCTTCCCCCACCTTCTCCGAGATCTTCTCCACTTCTTCTCTGATGCAAATCCACACCCTTTCTGGCTCTTGTTAGAAAGCGAATAGGCATTTAAAGAATGACAATCAACTAAAATGGGATAAACCAAAACAGCACAAAGTGGAATAGGACAAGACGAAAGAAAATAACCAGAAGAAGAAAAGCCAAAGAAAAGGCTTAAGAAACTTCCAGAGCCACTTAAGTATACACAGGAATCCTATAAAAACACAAAACTGGAAGCCACAATATACACACAAAGGATCTGTAGGCTTAAAAAGAAATTCTGAATAAAACATGAGACAGAGAAACTCTAAAGGTGCCACTGAGTTCATTTTTGTGTTAGCCTTTTACTGCTGGGCGTGGGGCCTGCCCTTAAGAGTAGTTTGTATCCTCAGGGAAATTCTGTTGGAGAAAACATTTTTTATTTGTGAGTGGTTGTCTATTGGAGAAAGCTTTGGTGTAGGGATGGGACTTATATTCACTTCTCTCAGAACCAGGACCTTGTCTGGTGCATACTTGTTCAGGCCTGTGCATCCTGCCATATTCATTGAGTTTATATGTGCATCTTGTGTTTAGCAGGCATTATTTCCTTGGTGTCCTCTGTCTGCTCTGGCTCTTACACTCTTTCCGCCTTCTCTATCTCATGGTGAAGGGGATTTGATGAAGATGTCACTTTAGGACTGAGTGTTCCAAGGTCTCTCACTCTCTGAATAATGTCTGGCTTTGGGCCTCTGGATTTGTTCACATCTGTGGTAGAGGAAGCTTTTCTGATGACAGCTGAGCAAGACACTGATCTATGAGTATAGCAGAATGTCATCAGGAGTCATTTTATTGCTATGTTATTTTCACAGAACAGTAGTTTTCTTAGCACCAGTTGTTGAAGATGCTATCTTTTTTTCTACTATTGATGTCAAGTTTCTCTATAAAAAAAACCCAGTTGCCCATATATATGTGTGTCTTCAATTTAATTTCGTTGATCAATGTGTCTGTTTTATGCCAACTCCATACTGTTTTTATTACTGTCACTTTGTGGTATAATTTGTTGTTGGGGATGGTGATGCCTCCAGCCTTTCTTTATTATTCAGGATTGGTTTAGCTATCCTAGGTATTTTCTTATGAAGCTGAAAATAATCCTTTCAGGATCTGGATGAATTCTGTTGGAATTTGATGGGATTGCATTGACTCTGTAGATTGCTTTTGATATGATGGCTATTTTTACTATATCAACCCTAATGAACCATGAGCATAGGAGAGTATTATTTCCCTGATTTCTTTCTCAGTCTGTTAATAATTTATTTTTTTCCCTTAGTTGAAAATAGATTAATTGCTCACATAATAATTCCTGATTATGATTTTTCCACCCCTCTGCCCCTCTACTTCTCCCAGTTCATCCCCATCTCCCTTCCATCTGGATCTACTTCTTTTCAGTCTGATTAGAAAGAAACAAGTTTCTAAGGAAGGGGCTCTCACCTGTGGGGGTCATATACCAGATCTCCTGGATATCAAATATTTACGTTAGGATCCATAGCTGTTATGAAGTAGTAATGAAGTAACTTTATGGTTGGAGTTCACCATAACATGAAGAACTGTATTAAAGGCATTAGAAAGTTTGAAAACTCTTATGGGATGATAATAATAAAATATAACAAAATAAAATATAAAAAGACAAACCAAAAACTATTACAACAGAGTTGCACAAGACAAAGAAATAGAAGAAAAGAGCCCAGGAAAAGTCACAAGAATCAGAGACCAATTCATTCTCATACTCAGGAATCCTACAACAACACTAAGCTGGAAATCACAATACATATGCAAAGGAACTAGGTCAGACCTGTGCAGGCCCTGCGCTTTCTGTCAAGGTTTGCTTCTGAGGTTCAACTTTGAGTTTCTAAAGTTTTTGTTTCTGTTTTTTCCCTCAGTTTTGATTGTCTTCACTGATTCTATTTCTACTTTCATGTCTTGAAATGTTCTCTTCATTTTATTCCACTGTTTGTATTAATGGATAGATTCATATCCACTTTAACGACTTTGAATCTATTCATAAAGGCTGTCTGAAGTCCTTTCCTTGCACTTCAGGCATATTGCATTGCTCAGGGCTTGCTGTAGTAGGGTAGCTGGGCTCTAGTGGAGATGTACTGTCCTTGTGGTTTTATTGGTTGTGTTTTCATGCTGGCATCTAGGCATTTGGGCTTGGGATGACTGTAAGTCTAGGTGCTGATATCTGGGCTTGTCTTTGTTGCTTGGATTTTCTGTTTCTTGGTTTCTGTTACCCTTTCTCGTTCTTAGAAGAGTGTGGTGGCTTTGGATTGTCTGGTAGGGAATCCTTCTGATACCCTGCTAGGTGTGGCCACTGGGGTCTCCGGTAGAATGCATTTCTGGGTATTGGAAGCTGACACTAAGGATGGGGATACACTAAAGGGGACCAGGTAGTAAGCAGGTCCATAGGAGGGAGGGAAGCTGGGTGTGCCACCAGAAACTTCCCTGGGCATAGGAGCACAGAAGAAGGAGAGGCCACAGCAGGTTGTCTGCTACACCGGATTTGAATGGGGGGGCGGGACAGGAAAAAGTGGAGATAGACTATCTGATTCCCTGGTCTGTGTGTGTGTGGCTGACAGGTTTCTAAGGAGTGTCTGAGAGTGAGTTAACAGCTGAGACAAAGGACTGGAGTTGGGGAGGAAGGTTATAGAAGTTCTTTATGTAATCTACTGGGAATGGGGACAGAGAGTTAATGTCTCTTTTTATGAAGATTCTCACTACATGGTTTTACCTTTGTGATCTTGTCTAAAGGCCCAAGGTCCCAATCCCATCATGCCACCAAACAGAGGATAGAGCTTCTTCTAGAGACTTTTGGAATGCACATGGCAGTGCTTCCCATTCCACAGAATAGCACATCAAAGCCATAGTGGTGATGCCAAAGTGGTGACCATGTAGACAGTTCAACTTTTCTTAGTGACCCAGAAACTTTCCTGGGGTGAGCTGCAGACAAAAATCCCAGAGCCTCAGGGTTCTCTGAAGGATCACAGATAACAATGCCACTATTGACTTCAAAATTAGTCACACTTCCTGATATAGCATTCCAGGAAAAAAGCTTTGAGGTGAGCCACCACCTGGCTCATTTAGAGACAAATGTCTGTTCTAGGCAGTGAAGCATTTTGAATAAAACACACAACCCATTCAGATAACCAAGGAGATTAAATGCTAATTCTGTGATTCCTTGAGACATGTAATCTCAAATCCCAGTCTTCCGTCTACAAAACATGGATTCCATTAGTAAGTTTCTTGTAGGTGTGCTGTCAAAATTCTATGATAATATGTTTATTTGCTCATGTGTGCACACACACTCACACATGCACAAACACATACCACATGTGCTGCATAGAGAATACCTAGCATGTAGTCAGTGCCATACAAGTGTGAACTGCTATTGCTATCCTGTGGTTTTGTCAATAAGGCCACGAGTGCATGTCCTTGTCACACACTTTCCTGTACATAGCAGAATGGATGAGAGTTTGACAGTGATGCTGGTCTGACTCCACCTGACTGGTCACATTACATTGAGTGCCTGTAATTTTCTGGTTCCTACACAAGGAAAAGGGACCTCTAACATTTCAGACAGAAGGAAGTATGTTTTTATTTATTTACTTTTGCTCTAAGGGTACTGCTGAGAGCATTCACATAATTCAGGAATTTATCCTTGTGATAAAACTTTGATTTCAATTTACTATACTGTTACAAGCTTGCTCTTTCTGAGAAACTCTAGAGGTAGGACAGTTCTGGTTACTGATGAAAATGCACTGTTATTTTATGTCATTAGTTAAAACATTATGGTCATGTACCTGCAAATGGAAAATTTGGAAATGGGGAAGATAGAGCTTGATTGGCACCATTATAAAAGCTTGTGCTACACCAACCTCAGCTCTGATTTTTTAATGACTCTGGGAATGGGGAAGGAAGCAGATTGACTAAATGCTGACACTTTTCCATGGGTCATTCCTGTGCCCAGTGAAGAAGCTTCTCAGTAAAACAATACACAACATGCTCATGTTTTAAACGTCATAGCTACCTTTTGTTCAAATACCTCTTTATCATGTGTAGGATTCTCTAATTTATTATTTCTGAAAAAGACACTTGGACCTTGGCACATTATCTGCTTAGGATGTACAAGTGCTTTTAAAGCTACTTAGGACACATGGGAGAAACTTCCATTTGGAAATCTGTCTGCACCCATTTTCAATTGTGTCATTTATTTTTTTCTATGGCACATAGTCCTATTGTGTAGCCCCAGCTAGCCTTGGCTACCCTCAAATACTCAATTTTCTGACTTCCACCTCCCTAATTCTGGGACTATAGGTGTATTCGGATGGAATCCCATCATCAAGGACCCTGTTTCTACCAGTATCACCAGACATTGGTGAGCATGCTTCTGGTTTTAGAACAAAAACAAGGGGGCATGTTTTCAACCCAATGGATAGGAAGATTGATATTTGCTTAAGTAGACCACTTTAATTAGTTTAAAGCTAGAAAAATTTGGAAATCTTCCCATTTCCACAGTTAACCATATACAGTATAACCTGGGTTATGTATCTTAGGCTTTATGGATTTTTTTTATAGCAAGACTTGTAGAATAAAAATGAAAAGAAACACTTTAACTGTCTGAAACTAATGAGACACTGGTATTTCACACCTACTTGTATTTTTTTTTCAGAACCAGTGATACTTTACTAATGAGAAGAGCAGAGTATATTTTAATTTTAGTTGCTTTTTATGATAGAATATATTAAAAATCTGAAATCTTGAAAAAAAATCTATGTTTACAAATAAATAAAAACTATGCTAAATAATAGAGAAGAAACTTCATTTGACTTTTATGTATCTTATGGAGGATTCAGAAAGTATTTTCCCCAAATGTTATCAGTTCTTTGAGGAGAGGTGCTGCATTAGATTCATGCATGGCACAGCCCCTGGCCTGGTACACTGTAACACAAGAAACACCCTCTTTTCACCTGGGAAACTGGTTGATAAATGTGTTCATACTTGCAATGTGCCAGACAGTCACTATTACTGGGGTCAAGCACAATAGTAAATAAAAGTCCAGGCCCCATTTTTATATGGAGAAAGAGTAGATAATAAATATGTAATGAACTATCAGAGGCAATAAAGATAAACTTAAAGGACAAAGCATAATACAAGACATATTTTGAATAAGATCATCAAGAAGGTTCTTTCTGGAATGGTTACTTTTGAGCAGGAGAGAAAGGGTGTTGCAGGCATCTGGGGATAGCATCCCAGACAAAGGGAGCATCATGAGTGTGATATAGGCACCTGGGGACAACATTCCAAATAAAGGGAGCATCATGAGGGTGATGTAGGCATCTGGGAACAGCATTACAAATAAAGAGAACATCACGAGTGTGATGTAGGTATCTGGGATGCTGTTCCCAGATAAAGGGAGCATCATGAGGGTGTTGTAGGTATTTGGGAACAGCATCCCAGATAAAGGGAACATCACTTGCAAGAGAATTTCTCTGATGAATTCAAACATATGAAAAGAGTTGAGTGCTGTGGTTTGGATACACACTGTCTGCCTCTTCCCTCCAAAAGGCTCATATTTTAAAGGCCGAGTTGACAGATGATGACACATAAGGAGGTAACCGGACCTGAAGGCTCTGATGTGGATCAGTTCCTTCATAGAGTCAAAGTAAGATGTCGTAACTGGGATGTGGGTCCTAGGTAAAGGAAAACTACACTTTGTCCTCAGTTATATCCACCCCTCCCAGTTTCCCAGTTTTTGTGAGCTAAGTTGCATAGCTTTGTCAAGATCCCCACATTATGTTCTACATCAACTCAGGCAAAAAAAAAAAAAAAAAAAAAAAAAAAAAAAATGGTACCAGGGACTTTGTACTGACACCTCTGAAAGCCTGAGTGGAATAGCCCCTTTCATCTTATAAGGAGCACAGATGGGTGTTTGTCATAGCAGCAGCAGCAACAGCAACAAAAGTAGTTAATAAGTGAGTATAAGAAGGTAATTCATTTCAGTCACGCTTATTAAACTCTTTAAAAGAGTTCTATTAATTCTCTCAGAGCAGTTATCCCGAGTTCCATTTTATTCTGTGAAGTTGTAGGTCAGCAGTCAAGCTTTCTCAGGAGAGGTAAGCAGTGCACTTCTTTTCACTGTCCTGATGACCGCCTGTGTGAAGCCTCTCAGTCTTAGAAACCATCATCTTATCCTCATGTATCCACACTTTCGTTCTGAAACCATGGAAACCAAAATTAGCTCCTTCCAGGTCCCAGAGCTGGTGCTGCTCTGAACTGGAACTGCACGTAAGAGACTGTTGACTGTGCCTGTCTGTGTGCCTTCTTGGAATATGCAAAGAGTGAGGCATGGACTGTAGTTTGACTATGAATTCTGCAAAAAAGTTTTAAGATTAGATATTTTGATGGTGTGTCTTGCTCTGTTTCATTGGGGGAATTAAATAACGAACTATAAGGAGTAAATAAAAACATTGGATAATGGTTTTCAGCAAGAACTTTGGCCATAGTTCCATGTTGTATTCATGGGGATGGAACATGATATATGTAAACACCAGCTCGAATACCATTTGAGTTCCTGGCAGAGTCTGGGGAATAAACCCACATGTCACTGTGTGCCCTTAAATGTAGGCAGAGCTGATTGCTAGCCACGATGTTTACAGAGGATAATAAGCTGTGTTGGTAAAAATCAGGTGCTGCCATGGACACATTTTCAATCTGTCAGGGCAGAGATACAGCTCAAGGAAAGTTTAGCTTCTCTAATTCAGAGTCTTGGCTGGCTCAGAATATGTAGTTGGCAGATACTAACTCCACAGTGTTTATGACTAAATGCGTGCTTTTAAGAACTGACCTTGGGGGGACTAGTGGTGTGATCCAAATTTCTTGTGTTTGTTGTGCACACAGAAAGGCCGATGGAGTAAATGAGGTGTAGATATTCTGTTCTGACAAGTTCTCTCTGTTCTTGTTGGATTTTACGATGTCTGAGACAGATAGGCTGACTGGCAGGCTCACCGGATACTGGGAAATGTGCTCTGATATTTATTCTATCCCAAAGAGATGAATTATTTGAGACATCTATTTAAATGCCATTTTTACTTTATTTTCCTTCAAAGGAAATGATTAAATTTCAGTCTATTTTTAGATTTAGAGTGTCACACTGTAATTTTGTTCACTGATTTTGGCAAGTACTCTCCTACTGTTGTTAGGGTTTTCCACTTGCTTGGTACTTTCCAACACAAAAAAAGAAAACACAGGAAGGTCTATTAATAAGCGGACCTGTTTGTGAGGCATGTGTACAGAGGATACATGAACTTTTAGATAAATGAAAGTTACATAATTAGGCTTGATCTACTTATAGCAGATAATGGATGAGACAACTTAAAAACAAGATGTCCTAGAAAGAACTGTATCTAGGCTGAGCAAGGTATCCCTCCAAAGAGAATATGCTCCAAGACACCCACTAGTTCAAGCACTAGGGATAGATCCTGGTCTCACTGCCAGTGGCCCCATAGATTCACAACTGTCCCCCACATTCATTAGTCCTGGTTTGGTTATATGCAGGTTCCCCTGCTATCAGTCCAGTGTTAGTGAGCTCTTACTAGCTTAGATCAGCTGTTTCTGTGGGTATCACCATCATGGTCTTGATCCCCTTACCCTTTCTGAGGAGTGGATAGAGGGTGGGGTGAAGGGAAGGGAGGGGTGGGAGGAGAGGAGGTAGTGGGAATGAGGATAGCGCTCTAAAATGAGGAAAGATTGTTTTAAAAATTCTTAATAAAAAACAAACAAAAAACCAAAAACAAACACAAAAGAGGAGTGCAATATATGTTTTTGATTCAGGGAGAATTATCTTCTTTGTTAACTGAATGGTCATGTGTTGGAGTTCACCCTCAGTGGGGTTCACGTGTCCTGGGCAGGGGTGTGAGGATTAAAAATATTAGGCAGGAGGAAAGGAGCTATGAAAGAAAAGGAACAGAGATGCAGAGTAGAATCAGGAGGGCAATCGAGTGAATACTGAATTCGCCCATGTTTATTTTTCTTATGCTTATATACTCTAATACAAAGGGGGAAAATCCATGCTTTAATATGACACAAAGAACAAGCAGAACAATTATCTACTTCAGTTCCTCAACTATCAAGCAACTATATCCTGAGTTAAGTATTCTGTTGTTTAGGCAGGACATGCAATAACCACACCTTAGACCAAGTATCCTGTAGAGAGTCACCCCTTGGGTAAAATCCTGTCATATCCTTGAAGGAACAGGAATAGGCTTGGATTTTCTGACCTTTAGTCAAGTTGAAATGAACCTACTTCTGTAAACTCCCACAGCCATGATAAAACGTGAAATAAGAATCTAGACACTAATCACAATTGTCCATATTATAGGTTGCTTGGAATTATTTCCATTATTAACTTGGGATCAGTGGTAGTGATAGTACTTAATTCAACATTTTATTGTTATGTTGCTGTGCTTGTTGATGACAATTGACAACTTGACAGTATCTACAGTCATCCAGGAGACAAACATATAGCATCTCTGAGAGTGTTCTAGATAATCTTCCTTGAAGTAGGAAGATAATGTGGGAGTCCCCGCTGTATGATGTGAATACCATTGGTTAATAAAGAATGTGTTTTGGCCAGTGGCTTCGTAGAATAGAGGTAGGCGGGGAAAGCTAAACTGACTGCTGGGAGAAAGTAGGAAGAAGCCATGGAGTTGCCATTGGAGACAGACATGCTGGAACCTTGCCCGTAGATCACAAGCCTCGTGGTAAAATATAAAGTAATAGAAATGTGTAAAAATAAGATTTAAAAGCTAACCAACAAGAAGTTAGAACTAATAGACCAAGCAGTGATTTAATTACTACAGTTTCTGTTTGGTTATTTCGGGAGTCTGGGCAGTCAGAAAACAAATAAGTGGCCTCCTACTACAGGAAGATGCATCTTAATTATTACAGCACCACTTGTTTATTTTTATTTCATCAAATGCAAGTATTATTAAATAATTTTTAAAGTTTATTGGCCCTTAAAATGTTTTAATTATTTTTTTATTTATTAAATTTGGTCTCTGACAATTTTATACCTATATATAACACATTCTGATTGTTCTTACCCCTTCTTTTCTTTCCCCTTTCTGCCTTTACCAGTCCTTCTTTCCACTATAAGTTCCTTTGCCACATTTTTAACTGTTTGCTTTTCACGAGTGTCTGTGTGACCATGGGTTTGGAACTCCACTGGAGCCTAGTGAGTTCACCAGTGGGTATACAGCTAAAGGAAATAACTGCCTCTTTCCCAGAATCTGTCAGTAGTCAGTGGTTCAACAGGGAGGCACAGGGCCCCATGAGTGCTTCCCTGATCCATACCTACCTGTTGACAGACCCATTTAGTACAGTCCAAGTGTTGACAACCACAACCACTGTGCAATTATGATTGCAATGGCTGTGCCATACACAGACCATGGTTTGCAGCCTTTCCCCCTAACTCTCAGCCTGGCTCTTAAGTTATTTCTGCCCTCTCTTCACTGATGGTCCCTGGGCTGTAGAGAGGTGGTAGAGATGTCTTGTTTATGACTATGTCTTAGAATTCAGTTCTCCTTTATTCTTAATACCATGAGTTTATCTCGTTTGCCTTCCATACAAGTCTCTGTGTTCACCACTACAAAAAGTGACTTCTCTGATGAAGGCTGAGAATAGCATTTGTCTATGCATATAAATATAAATATTTAGAAGGAAGTTAGAGACTATGTAAATTTAGTAGTGGTAGTAACTTATCTGATAGGATCCATGACTCTCTGGAAGCTTTGCTTTTGAGTGGATTTATACTACTAGGTATTATACATATATGTACTGAAATGATCCATGCAAACTAGTTATTGGCAGCCATGCTGATCAAGCCAATTAAAGTTTCTAGTCCTTTCATTAATGGTCAAACCAAAAGTAGGCTTGCACCTCTGAAACGTTTCTTGGTGCCCAAATTCAAGGGTACAGTGTTTTAAAAGGCAAACCCCACAAAGGCCATAATTTACACCAATGTTGATGAGAGTCAGAGTAACCTTGAAACTTTGATTCCTAGCACAGAGCATGGTAATAATTTCAGACATAACATGACAGTTATTTTTGACTCCTATATATATATATATATATATTGATTTTTGAGACAGGGTTCCTCCGTAGCTTTTTGGAGCCTGTCCTGGAACTAGCTCTTGTAGACCAGGCTGGCCTCCAACTCACAGAGATTTGCCTGCCTCTGCCTCCCGAGTGCTGGGATTAAAGGCGTGCGCCACCACCGCCCGGCACTGCTATCTTTTTTAGTCCTTGTATTTACTTTAGTTATTTTGGTTAATCCATCTGGACCATGTTCAAGATCATGGACATCTTAAACGTGTTGCTGAGGCTGACATGAGCACTGTGGAAAGGATGAGAGGGCTGAGACCTGTGTAAGTAAACACAAAATGGATTCAGAACATGGTGCCATTTACCTTAGTCATTTCGATACTTTCTGTTTCTGCTTAAAGAAAAATTGTGCGTAAAACAAATCAAGGAACTTTCAGGAAATGATTCGTGTATGTTGGAATTTTAAGAGATTTCATTTTCAAATTAATTAATTAATAAAAAAGGGAAAAACCCTGACATGACATTATGGGACTTCCAAAGATGCTTTTGGTCATGTACTGCTGGGCATGCAGCCTACCATTAAGATTAGTTTCTTCCTTCAGTGTGACTGCTTTGAGGAAATTACATTTTACTTGCAAGTAGTTAACAACTGGAGATAGCTTCTGGTTTAGAGATGGGGGTCATTTTCCGCTTCTTTCTGGTGTAGACCCCTAAGGTCCTGTGCATGCTGCCTCAGTCTCTGTGAGTTCATATGTGCATCAATCTTGTTGATTTAAAGGGTCTTGTCTTCTTGGTATACTCTGTCTCCTCTGGATCTTATACTTTGTCCTCCTTCTCTTCTGTGGGGTTCCCTGATCCCTAAAGGGAGGGATCTGGCTGAGGGCTCTGACATCTCTCACTCTCTACTTAATGTCTGAATGTGAGTCTCTATATTTCTTTCCATCTGCTAGAGGAAGAAGTGTCTCTGATGAGGGCTGAACAAGGCCCTGATGTAAGAGTATAGTGGAATGTTATAGTGTAATGTTTTAAAATTTTAACATATTTTAATTTTCATTTTATTTATATGTTTTTTTCTCTCTTTTTACCATATAGGTCCTTTGTGTATGTATTATGGGTTCCAATTTATTGTTTTTATGGCATTCCTGAGTGTGCAAATGAGTGAGTCTGCTTTTTGCGCCTTTTCTTGGGCTTTTTTTCTTCTGTTTGTTTTGTCCTATTCTGATGTATTGGTTTTTGTTTTATCTTATTATACTTTATTATAATCACTTAGAAGCCTTTTTGTTTTCTAATGAGAAACAGAAACTGGGTGAATACAGTTGGGAAGAGAGGTGGGGAGGAAGTGGGATGGGAAGAGGAAGAAGAAACCATAAGCAAGATATATTATGTGAGAAAATGAATCTATTTTCAATTAAAAGCAAAAATAATTCATTTTTTATTTATTTATACATGCTTTATTCTTAAGATCCCAATAGTCTTGCTCCGAGAGAGCCCTGACGGAAGGAAGGTAGGCCCATGGTCTGATAGCCACTCCATTGTTCTTCTTGTTCACTTATTGGAAAATTTGGCTCATTTCAGAGTGTTAGAAAAATGCATCCTTAATTTTAAAATAATCTTGAGGTAATTATATTTGCCACTGAGATAATTTATCATTAAACAAATTGCTTTTCTGTTATACAGATCTATGAAATCAAATATTGTCATTTTACATTTTCAAAGATATCTGTAGTATAACCACTCTTTTCAAAATGATAACCCTTTATGTGTTAAAATGATATTGTAGTTGTTAAGTTCCAATCACATTAAAAATATCCCCTAAAATGAATCCCCGAATCATATTGTACTTAGGCATTTGTTAGAGTGGATTCTAAGAATATGTGGAATTTTGAGTGTCATTTAGTTGAAGAAAATGGTATCAGCCTTGGGACCATGAAAGCTCAGTGAACCTCTTTGTCTGTATTAATCAAAGGCACACCAGATGTCCTGCAGGCCTGGAGATATTGTCAGCTTAGGCTGCCTTTTAGCCCCTTTTATCCCTTCTGGCTTTGTGCCTGTGTGCCGAGTACAATCCATAGACTCTTTTGGAATAGCTCCAATGAAGGGTTTTATTTAGGAGTGTAGAAATCTTGCATCTCCTGTGTTTTTCCACTGTTAGTTGACTGCTTAGCCAAGGCTCACTGTCATTTAAGCAAATAGCATTAGCCATTGATATGGTTTTGCTTGCATTGTTTTGATGTGGAAAACTGGTTAATGATTCGGCATTTGAGTCAGGTGCTTGATGCACATCTGCTGTCAGCTGTCAAGTGTGCGATGTTAGGCTTTACTTAGCAATGTTCTTTTGAAGATTTAGCATGTGAACTAATGAGTTTACAAAATCAATTAAGAACTTTTCAGTGATTGTCACTCATAAATCTGTTCCTTGAGACTAGAACATGGTACTGGGCAGTTTTGGAGTTTGGCTTGAGTGTAGAATGAGTGAGTAGCTTTATTGTTTTCAGTGGTCCTACATCAAGTTTCTAAGCATGTCAAGTCATCAAACAAATGGTTCGTGGTAATTTGATGTCACTCATTTGGTAAGTTATGATTAGTTTCAACTACAACTGATGCTTGACACAATATTCTGTGTATTTTCTTCATAGAAAAATATTGCTCAACACGCCTTTTACACTATAGACTATAAATAAATTATGCTATAAAGTAGTTTGTGTCTACTTATTTGGCTTGATGAAGAAACCAGATTTCAATTTATGTATTTTTTTGAAAGTCATGGTAGCACAAATCTAAAAATTATCACACTCCTTAATTCCAACACTCAGGAGGTGGATTTTTGTGAGTTTGAGGGCAGCCAGGTCAACAGACCAAGTTCCAGAATAGCCAGGGCTACAGAGAGAGACCCTGTTTTTCAAAAATATCAAAAAACAAAACAATAAATTAAGTATACAGTAGGAAAATTTATGATGGACATAGAAGAGTGCAGATTTTAGTGACCGGATGACACTGACAACTGGGTGTCAAGAGGGTTGTAAAAGGGAATGTCACTCAAACTTCTTCAGGTGTTTTGGATGCCCATTGGAATCATGTACTTACTAGCATTGTGGCTAACTTCTCACCTTGATGAAGAATGTGCAAAGGTCATACACACAAGCATACACACACAGAGAATTATTTAGGTTTTCTGTAGTATATTGGCAAATCATATGTGTTGTTTGATAGGTTAAGCAAGGAAGCAAACACAGTTATCAGCTTAAATACTTGGGGCCCACTGTAGGGGACATGTAAGATTGGGCTCTCCTGACCAAGTCCATGCTTCAACACTGCACAATGCCTTGCTGCTCTCATGGTTTTTTTTTTTTTTTTTTTTTTGTTTCATAACTGCAAAGCTCCTTGAATTTAAGCACCTGATTGTTCAGTCTTGTTCTTATTTTATGGTAGTTTTCTACGGGTAAGCTTCAGACAGAAATTCGTATTTTGCAGTTCTTATGGCTAGAAATCAAGGATGGTGGCCCCACTTCTTTTTTTTCTGTACACTCCTTGAGTTTTGCTAGTGCACTTCCCTACTAGTGGTCCCGCATCTCCACATTTACCCCTGTTCTTTGGTCACTACTCAAACTGAATTAGGGTTTGCCTAATGGTGGCTTCATTTTAATTTAATCCCCTTTTAAATGACCTTGTTTTCAAGTATGGTCACAGTTTTAGGTTCTGGAGGTTGAGTTGGGAACTACCACTACATATAAATTCTGCAGGGACATAGTTCAGCCTGCAACACTTAGAGAATCTGTCTCACTTAACTTACTGGCTACTTTAAAGATTTCAATCTAACAAGTATTTGCTGGCGTGTGTATGTTGTGCTAGTGCACAAGAATGTGTACCCTAGTATGTAAGGAGAGAGAGAACAAGAGAGGAAGAGAAAGAGAACTTGTCTTTTTGTAAGAAAGATAAGGCATAATAAAGATTTATTTCACTCAAGCCTTCTCAGCACCTTGTTTGTATCTTTTTATGATGCAAAAGCTGCCTGCTGTCTTTCAATGTTTAGACTGTAAATTTTTGAGGAGAGACGCTGACTCATTTTGTTTTTCTCGGTATTTATCCGAATAAATGTTTATTAGGTTGAACGGAACCTAATATAATTTAAAAGAGAAATTTAATAGGTTCCATAGCTGAAGTGCAGGAAAGAAGAGACAGGAAGGAAGAGTCTCATCCAGACTCAGACATTTAGAGAGGACAATATAGTTGCCTAGTGTTTCAATGTAAATAGGGGCAGAAGGGAATAAGCCTATAATATATAAATGCGCATATACTTCTATCTTCTACTGATTATATCTATGGACCATCTTGACCAGCATATGTCCTTCTTAACACCATATCCATACATCTAGATTTCAGCTAAAACTCTATGATTGTTGATGGTGTCCTTCATATCCAGTATTTAAACTTATCTTCTTCCCTAATCTAATAATACCTCAACTCATTTTATGTTATCATTCTCCTTCCAGTTGAGCACATATGAAATACCAGGATCTGAAATTGTGAATCGTCTTCTGCATTTGTCTTATTAGTATCCAATTGCAGATTTTCCATCCACAATCCTTACGGTCCACTTCTCACTTATTTTCAGTTATCTTCTTGTGGCATATTTTGCACTTCTTATTGAGTTTTCTGTTTTTCATCCTCCCATAAACTTGAGCCATGTCTCCATCCCATTGTCTTCTGTGATGTCATGGCTACCTTCCTCAAATTAATATTTGGCTGTTTTACTCATCCCAAAACTTGTAGTGGTCCCAACTTCTAACAATTAAGATTTAAGCATCTTGCTTTGGTATTGAAGACACTTTTTTGTATGGACCGCAAGCAATTTTTCAGCACATCTCATATCTCACTGATTTTTCTTTTGTTCTCCACTGTGAAATAACTCATTCTTTCAATCCTTCTCTCTCTCTCTCTCTCTCTCTCTCTCTCTCTCTCTCTCTCTCTCTCTCTCTTTCTTTGCTTCTTCCCCCCCCCCTTTTTTTTTTTTGCTTTTTCAAGACAGGGTTTCTCTGTGGTTTTGGAGCCTGTCCTGGAACTAGCTCTTGTAGACCAGGCTGGTCACGAACTCACAGAGATCCGCCTGCCTCTGCCTCCCAAGTGCTGGGATTAAAGGCGTGCGCCACCACCGCCCGCAAGCAACTTTTCAGCACATCTCATATCTCACTGATTTTTCTTTTGTTCTCCACTGTGAAATAACTCATTCTTTCAATTACATACTTCCTTTTTTCTTTCTCTCTCTCTCTCTCTTTCTCTCTCTCTCTCTTTCTTTCTTTGCTTTTTTCCCCTCTTTCGATACAGTGTTTCTCTGTAGCTTTGGAGCCTGTCCTGGAACTCCCTCTGTAGACCAGGCTGGCCTTGAACTCACAGAAATCTGTCTGCTTCTGCCTCTTGAGTGCTTGGATTAAAGACGTGTGTCACCATCGCCTGGCCCAATTACATTCTTTCTGTTACTTATTTCAAACTTTATCTTCGAAAGCATTAGATTTGTTATCTCTCTTTCTATGCACACACATATTAATGTATATGTGTTGTCTGATTGTATATTCTTTATTCATATAAATATATACACATATATGTTAGGGTATATACCCTCTCTATATGCATATATCCTCTCTCATATCCATATGAGTTGATATTATAAGGAATAGCTTATATGATTTTGGAGACTGAAAGCTCCTATAATCTGTCATCTGCAAGCAGAGGTAGGAGTCAAAATTCCAGTCTGAGTCTGAAGGCCTGAGAGTCTAGCACCCTAATAGTGTATGTTCCATTTCGAGGGCAGGAATGTCAGTGACTCTCAGCTTATGACTCAGGGATAAAAGCACATTCAATCCTTTCTTGTATTCTGGTTTTATTCAGGCGCTTAATGGGTTGGATGTCTTAGTCACTGTTCTATTGCTGTGAAGACCATGATCAAGGAAACTCTCATAAAAGACAGCATTTGATTCAGGGAGACTCAATTATAGCTTCAGAGGTTTAGTTTATTGTCATGGCAGAAGGCAGGCATGGTGCTTTAGAAGTAATCAGAGCCCTGCACAAAATGGAAGACTCCCTTTTCTTAGTAGGAGCTTCCTACTCTCTGCATGACCTTATTTGGAAGCTGTCCCTGAGCTTAGATGCCTGGTTTATCTTAAGTGTGACCTTTGATACAGTTCCCTGCAAATGCTCTCCCTCTGCTCCCCTTATGATAATCAGGTACTGCGCTCCCATCTGTATGATGGGACCATGCTGCCAAATGCAAATAAAGCATACTATGAGTACCTATTAGGAGATGTCCCAGCTGCTGTCCCTGTCCGACATATTCTCCTCACTCCAGAATGAAGTTGAGGTGTCTCACTGAAGCTGACTCCTGGAAGATTATTTCTGAGGTACTTACTGCCGGCCAATCCCACCTTCTGCCTCCCCTTGTCCCCTTATTTTCATAGCCTGAGAGCCATCAGACCTTGAAGAAAAGAGAGAGAGAGGGAGAGAGAGAGAGAGAGAGAGAGAGAGAGAGGAGAGAGAGAGAGAGAGAGATTTGGCCTGGCCATGGACTTTTGAAACCCAGTGACACACTTCCTCCAACAAGACCACACCTCTTAATTCTTCCTTCACAGCTCATCATTGGGGGATCACGCATGAAAATACATGAGCCTATAGGGGTCATTCTTATTGAAACCACTGCTCCCACCAACATTGGGGAGTGCCCTCTGCTTTACTCAGTGCACCAGTGCAAATACTCTTCTCTTGGAAAAACCCACTGTGTTAGATCTCTTTTTCTGTGATGAATATGTAAGTTAATTTAAAATGAGGAAGAACTCATTTGGCTCACATTTCAGAGGCTCCGATCTATAATAGTTTCTATTGCTTTTAGGCACATGCTGGAAAGTTATGGTAGAGCAAAGATGTTTGCCTCATGTCAGACAGACAAAAATAGGGAAGGAAGAAGATACCAAAGTCCATTGTCTTCAAAGGCACATGCCCAGTGATTTCTTCCCCACCAGGCACCAGTTCCAACAGCCAATTCAGTTATGAACTTATCGATGGATTCTTTAATTATTCAGAATGAGTCCACCAATAAAGTTAGTCTGTCATGAACCAGCCTTTCTGCTATTACAAGCTTCAGTTCAAGCTTTGAACCTTTAAACCTTTTTATGGATACTTCATATTCAAGACATGACAGCTAGCAATAATGTTATCTTGGCTCCACTGTCCCAGAAATGAACTATTACACAATGTGAGCATTATGAATTAAAAAAACTTACCATGAATGTGATAATTAAAGATGAAATTATTCAGGAAAAGAAAAAAAATTCAGAAACTTCAAAATAAAGTAATTATCAGGCAGCTAGTCAAGTATTATGTGTGTATGTGTGTGCACACATGAGTTTGTTGGAATATGTGAAAGAATTATTACAAAGAGACAACAAAAGAGCAAGCTAAGTGCTTTTTAAAAAGTTAATTTATGTAAAAATGAGTTACATTAATGTTAGGTAACTTTAAACACCACACCACAAAATATCCCACTTTGTATTCGCTGTAATCGCAATGCTGTAAAAAGAGATTAAATGTAACTGCCTAAAAAAATTAATTTATGATTTAGTTAAATTGATCCTTTAAAGTGTAAAAGAGAATAGATTCGCCTTACTTGTTTTGTAAAAATAAGCCTAGTGGTCAGTCACGCTGCTTTCTACAATAGCTTCAAACTAATATTAGTTACAAAATGGCTAGGATGTAGCTTACTGTTATGACTGCCTGGCCCATGCGTGGCTCTAGGTTTAATCAGCAGAACTACAAATCGGGTAAAAGCAACTAAATATTGTTTGAGTTCAAAACGCTCTAGAAAGATCTATATGTATGGTCAAAATTCTATTGGGTTGCATTCACAAACCACAAATGTAGGTTCAGTCTTAGCTGGTGTTATTGACTGATGAGATGTTTGAAGTAGAGACTTTTCTGCCGCTGTAATGAAGCACCATCACCGAGGCAAATTATAGAAGAAACAGCTTACTTTGGGTTATAGTTCCAGAGTGTTCCATAATGGCAGGGACAGCATGGCAGCAGGTGACAGAAACATGAAACCGAGAGCTCACATCTTTAACCTAAAACATGTGGCAGAGAGAACAAACTTCAGTGTGGGGAGGCCTGCAGCTCTCAAAGCCAGTGCCCGGGGACACGCCTCCTCCAATAAGGCTGGACCATCTATGTCTTTTCAAGCACACACAAAGGAATGTGCACATGCATACAACACAGGATTTTTGCTAAGAAACCTTGGTCCATTTAACAAACTTGTCCATTTAAAAATAATTATTGTTCTAAAGCTAGCAACTTCCAAATGCAAGCATAATATTCTTATTGTTGAGATTCATATCTGGGAGGTGTGGTTATTGTATCTAAAGAATTTTCTAGTATCAGAGAAGACAAGCTTGTTACAGTTTTTAATACAATAGAAGTTATAGCAACACTCTTCCCAGGGATGACCATAATGACAAAATAAATCCATGTAGGAGAATTATGATGTGATACTGTGGAGGACCATTAAGGTTTAGAAGTATTTATGTTGCATGATTTAACGAATGTTTTGAAACCTGTGTTACTACTTCTTAGTTTGCGTTCCATGGGAATACTCCAAGACTGTGCTTTTTATCTTGCTTACTTATGCTGTGATTCTACTTGTAGGTGGATAAACAATGTACCTGGCATTTATTGAGGCATTTAAATAGCAGTGATTTTGGAACTAGAAATGTTTGTGAAGGAGTTGACCATAGAAGTGCACTATGAAATGACACAGGGATTATAGAAATTCGTAGGGATAACAGTTGTCTGTGTTGTGAAAAGTTGCAATGACTTTATATAGGTTGTTTAATCTCTCAAGATAGTGTTTCTCAATTTATTTTTAGCATTTCTTTTTTTTTGCCTGGCAGGGATTTTTGATGGTTGTCATTTATTCATCCAATTTTAAAAACAAGAGATTAGTACTTTGTGTTCCAAAAATGCCTTTCAGAACAGGAATCCTTCCAGGTAGTGGAAATATTTAACCATAAATAGCAGAGGTACTCATCCTAGCCAAGTATGTGGGTTTGGAATAAACGCATCTACATGTCTGTTAAAAGTTTTATTATGGTGGATGCCTAATATGTGATGTCTAACTTACTGCTTTATAAATATTTAGGGTAGATACTTGACTCAATATCCATGAGGTAAATTTATACAGCGAAACAATTTTCTCCAGATAAACTTTAAAATTACATTTAACTAAAGCAAAACAAAACCAGGAAACATTTGGTGATGATTCCTCTGGACATATAGATTGGTTTGGCCAGGAAGTGTAGTTGAGTTTAGTGAATTATTAGGAAAACAGAGGTTGCAACCTTGAGCTCTCCCCAGCTGGCTTCCTAGTCCTCCAGAATTCCATGTTTCCAGGGACCTGTCACTGGTTTCAGGTAAGGCATGAGACATAATATCAAGATCTCTTTTCTTTTTTCATAAAACTCATTATAGCATATAGAAAAGAGGTCACAGGTACCATCTTCATCTATTGTGGGGCATTTATTTTAATATGTGAATATTAACATTTTCAGTTAGAAGCTTTTTTTAAAAATATTTATTTATTTATTATGTATACAATATTCTGTCTGTGTATGCCTGCAGGCCAGAAGAGGGCACCAGACCCCATTACAGATGGTTGTGAGCCACCATGTGGTTGCTGGGAATTGAACTCAGGACCTTTGGAAGAGCAGGCAATGCTCTTAACCTCCGAGCCATCTCTCCAGCCCCTTCAGTTAGAAGCTTTAATCACTACTTGAAACATATTCAAGGCTCTCAATATCTAGTAGTCTAGGGTAAAGTAGATTTAAGGGGAAATTTTGGAACATGATTATTTTTTATAATTAAAATTATTTTGCATTACTTCCTGAAGATGACATAGTCTAATTTGTAGATATTGTTAAGCTTGCAAATTGTTTGAAATATATAAAGTAAAATGTATATGCTAATAAAATTGTGACTCTGTTTAGGTAGAATTATCTCAGTGTCTCCTTTGAGCACTGCTGTGCAGTTTGATGCTATGTGGTAGAAAATGTTTGCCAAATAAATAACCCATTCTCAAGTTGGTCATTACTTTAAGAGTTTTATTTTTCTGTATCAAAAATAGCATTAAAGTTGGGTGTGGTATCTTATTTCTATAATCCCAGCACTTAAGAATGTGAGGCAGGAGAATTGCCATGAGTTTGAAGGCAGCTTGGGTTGTAGGATGAGTTCCGAGTTAGTTGTGGCTATAAAGACCTATCTCAGACAAAAGCAAAAACAAAAGCAGAACAGAATAAAGCGTGCAAGGCAGCAAGCAGGAAAACTGAAGAATTTTCCCATCCCTTTCTCCTGTGTGGAGAACTGAAAAAATATGTAAATTTTTATTCCCTTGGCATGGAGAATGAGAACCTCACCTCAAATGTAGAATACCACATAAACAGAGGAAGGGACTGTGTGTCATTCCACATAGGAAGAATGCAGCTGACATTTTGCAAAGCTATTATTAGAACAGAATTTCCTCCACTTTTGCCACAGCATGCTTGAAGAGACAGTTTGGTACTAGATAGTTCAGCATCTGAATTAATGGCCATGATTTCCCCACTGTGTGACACTGAAAGCTCATAGTTTCTGTAAGCCTCAGTTTTTTAGCTACAGGGGGAATAGAAAAATACAGTACAAGATTCCATAAATTTATAGTGATATTTTATTCATGTTTTAATAAATAAATCTTGCCTGAAAATTAGAGGGCAAAACCAAGCCACTAGAGGCCAGGCAGTGGTGGTACACACACCATTAGACAGATGGATATCTGTGAGTTCAAGGGCATCCTGGGCTACACAAGATCAATGCAGAAATAGATCTCAGTGGTGGTGGCTCACACCTTTAATCCCAGTACTAGGGAGTCACGCGCTTTTAATCTGTGCCCTAGAGGGGAATACAAGATGAAAGGAGACAAAGGCTCAGGTCTCAGCCTGCAGTTGCCCGGCTTTGGAAAAGGTAGGACTTCTCTAGTGGTTTGGTTGTTTTGCTTTTCTGATCTTCAGCTTGAACCCCAATGTTTGTCTCTGGGTTTTTACTATTTGTGCTACATAACATGGTGCTTGATGAATATTTATCACTCAGTGTGGGAATATCAGGATGCAATGATTGACCTCATTGTTGAACATTCAGCACATGGAAAACTAGATTTAAAAAACAAGATCCTAATACCCAGGAAACTTTTTCATAACTTAGGTTGACATAAAAGCAGCAAAATTACCAGTAAAGCAAAAGACCCAGAAGAAGGAGGAGGAGGAGAAAAAATCTATACCAGAAGGACTGTTGCCTTGCTCAGTGTTTACCTATTCTGTTGTGAGAGAGATGTGGAAACTTTTTCAGCTCCTTGTTTTTTACTTAGGGTGATATTATGTATAATATTATGTTATCTATTTATTTAATACATTCACCTGTGTTCTAATGGCATTCATATATCCATGTACATTTTGTGATTATTCAATTTGGGATTATTCTTGCTTATGTTCTCGAAGTCTTGATTATCCCATTAAATGCTGAATAAAGAACACCATTAGTATAATTATACATAAAGGACTACTCTAAATTCATTTCCTGAGTGAGAAAATCAACGAGCTTGAAATATTGCAAAACTTTAGGCTCGAGGTCAGATATGCCTGCATTTGGGTTTTACATTTTCCTAGTAAGATTAGATATTACTTATATTTTCTCTGAGATTTCATTTTTTCATCTATGAACTGAATAGAACATTGCCTTTTATGTGTAAAAATAAAAAAAAAAATTGTATGTATGGAAAACTGAACTCTCCTATCTGGATTGAGGTGGAATCTTTTGGCATGCACAGATGTGGCCCTGTTTCCGCGGGGTTCTGTTAATCATTACCGTGTTGTACCTCTCTTCATGTTTATTACACTTCACCGAGAATGGCCACCACCTTCTAACTTTATATTTTGCCAACATTTATTTTTATGATGTTCTTGATTATGACAGGATGTATTTTTAGATGCCTAGAAGCAGAGAGAGATGAATTATGGTCCCTGGCTTACATTCTTTTTTTCCTTCTTTGTTCAGTCTGGGGCCGTGGTCCATGGGATGGGGCCACCCACATTCGGGATGGGGCTTCCCTTGTCAGTTAAACTTTTCTGGAAAGACATTTTGAGAAGATACACTTAAAACTGTCTTTTCTATAAAAGTGTATTTTTTATTTTTTTGAAATTGTAATTACACCATTCCCCATGTCCTTTTCCCTCCTCCAAACCCTCCCAGGTACCCTTCCTTTCTCTCTTTCAATTTTATGGATTCATTTTTTTTTATTAATCGTTGTTACTATAAATATAACCTACTTGGTCTGTATAATTTTAGTTGTATGTTTTCAGGGCTGACCATTTGGTCTTAACTAATTGGTGTGTTCTTCTCTTGCTCTCTGTATTTCTTAGTTTTCTATAGTTTCTCTCTCTCTCTCTCTCTCTCTCTCTCTCTCTCTCTCTCTCTCTCTCGTTCTTTCTTTCTCTTTTTTCCTTTCTTTGTAGGGTTGAGGCCTCATGGGATTTCACCCTATCTATGTTAACATGTTTATTGGTGTCTTTCTTCAGCTCATGTTTAGGCAACCATGTTGGTGAGGCTTTATGAGTGTAGCTTCTGAATTTCCTGCGAGACACAATCTCAGGGCAAAACCCCTGATCATCTGCCTCTTACAATCTTTCTGCCTTTCTTCTGCAATGATCCTTGAGCCTAGATGTATCAGTTGTTTAGTAGATGTATCCAATGGGACTGGAATCCACAAATGTGCATTTTAATTGATTGTGTTTTTTCTGTAATGGTCTCTGTCTGTTGCAAAGACAGTTTCCTTGATGAGAGGTAAAGACTACACTTTTTTTTTTTTTGTGGGTATAGGGACAAATATTTAGAACATAGTTAGGGATTATGCTGGTTTAATAAAGTGGTGGTTGCAGATTCTCCTCCAAGATCCCTGACTTCATTATCCCCAAGTGACTGACTGTCTGGGTTTCCGGTGTTAGGTATGATTTCTCCCTTGCTGAGGGGTCTTCAATCTAATTAGGGAATGTTGGCTGAAATGCATACCACTACTGCACTCTTAGGTTTATCATGCCATGTTCCTTTTTGTTGTGGCTCAAAAGTGTCATGGCTGGGTAGGACTGTTGGTAACTTTTCTTCTTTGGAAGTTTGCATGGTGTCTTCTGGTGCCATGAAAGCTAGTCCTCATGGAGCATGGTTTTTCACATCAAATCTAGTTTAGGGACCTCTGAGCCCTTTGTCTGAAATGCATGGTGACTTCAGCAATAGTGACTTACCTTCCAACCTTGCAGGACAAGGGCAATAGTAACAGTCTCTGATGTTTTGGAAGTCTCTTGGATAATGATGACTTTTGTTCCTGATGTTGGGATTTTTGATAGATGGTCTTTATCTCTTGGGGAGAACACTGTCAGCTCAGATGGTAAAATTTCATTTAAGCTATATATGTATATTTATATGAGACATGTATATTATATTATTTTTGGTAGATAGTAGTATGATTCCTTATGACTTTTTCCAGACATCCTTCCTTTTATTTTACCCTCCTCCTTCTCTCTGTATTTATCTCCTTCTACTCTTCCTAATTAAAGCCCCCAATTTTCCTATATGATAACTTGTATCCTGCTATGTCCCTCTCCCTTTCTTCCCCACTCTGGCATCCAGGAATGGTCATTCTTACTTTCCTGATTTCTGAAGTTATTTAAGGGTGTGTCCTCGTGTCTGAAGACTTAGAGCTAGTAGCATCAGATGAGAGAGAACATGAAGATCCCAGGGAGTGGGGTAACCCACACCCAGAAGGCGTGTCTTCTAAGTAAATCCACATCCAGCAGTGTTGACAATGAAGAGTAACTATCACAAATGGCCACCTGTGATGCACAGGTCATGGTCAGTCGCTCTCTCATCAGAGTTATCCAGTCCAAATTGCCAGTTAGGAGCTAAGGTTAAGGAACTCTGCTCTGTCTAGATGAATGCGTATACTGGAGGAACTGGCAAAGTTTTATGTTATATACTACAATTTGCCATTAAGATATTTGGGGATATTAGGTGCCTGCTAATTTCAAATTATACCCCAAAGTCAATTAATTAATCTAATCAAGAATTTGCATGTTAGAACTGGTGCACGAATGTTCCGGGCAGAAACAAAGGCAGTCCCAGGACTTTGGCATGTTGTTAATATAAAGTGCATTTGGATTAGTAAAGTAGGTGTGTCAATTTAACACCTGCAAAGTGCACCTGTGTAGACCTAGGTTTGTGGAAGCTGGTCTATAAACGAGGTTCGGGGATCCAGTGTGCCCAACATGCTCGGCTTTTGGAAGATATTCTAGCTTTAGGACACTAACCACGCCATCTGTTAAGATGAATAATTAATCACCAGGAGCTTAAGTGACAGTCCAAGTGTGCTTGCTGAGATTGGTGTGACAGTGATGTCTAGAATGTGCACGTTAGAGACGGTGGCGGTTTCGTAGGAGAACAGTGCATGTGGCCCTGCCAGATCTGAGATGATACAGGGCCGGACTTTGGAGGAGGTGTTGGCTTATGAGCAGCTCTTCACAGCATCTTTCAAAGCTGAGCCAGAAAAGACAATGAGCCAAAAGTCCAATCTCACTAAATTAAACTGTATTTTCCTGGATTCTGTTTTTGGATTCTTCTTCTTATTATTTTTTTTAAGATGTATTAACTTTTAGTTCTTCAGGAAAACGAGATAGCAGCTGCCAAGGTTTTTTGTTTTTTTGTTTTTTTTTCTCCAGAAACTGTGTGGGAGTCACTTCCTTTAAAAGTTTGCATCAATTACATCATTTTCGGCTTGATTTTTAAGACACACACCTCTGATAATTAGATGTATTAAAATACAGTGTTTGCGGAAACAAAGGCATGGGTTTCAGATGACTATAATTCCAGGAAATTTAGATTATATGGAACTTGTGGTTTTTAGGTGTATAGTCTAGCTGCATTTTTTCTTCCCTGATTTCACATTCGCTACTCAACCTCAGAGGATGAGTCAGAGCCTTCCTGAGAACTTTGGGAAAGACTGCTGTAGCTCCTCAAGGAGCGTAAAAGTTTCTTAAATTCAGGGTGTCAGTCCTTCCAGTGCCATCACGGCAAATGGGTCAGACTGTCTGATTCTGTCTGGCCTTTGTCCTGAGGCCCAAGTACTGGACGCCAGTTGAAATGCTCACAACCATTCCTGCTGTGTCTTATAGACTCTGGTAGATACTCTACAGAAAGATGGTTGCCATATTGTCTTTCCTATTGACTTGCTTACTGTCTTAATGGCATGGCTATTAATTGCTTTAGCCACCTTGCCTTCTTCTAAAGTTGTCATCTGAGTTTCAACGTACTGTACCCCGACTCTCCTGTTGGAACGCAACTTGCTGATAGTGGGGGGCTTCTTTCTGTCTTTAGTGCTCAGTGAAAGTCTGACATATTGTAGGAACGTAGGACTGAGCCTAATTCTAATGCCTTTGTTGAATGTTGCTGAGAAGTTAAGATCAAAACCAAACTCTGCTCACTTATAAAAACTGCTTCCTGATCCAGATGCCTTTAAAAACAGCTTCCTCGATGGTTACTTCAATACCTCATCTTACTGAACCTGTCACTAATTCTGCCCAATCTTGCTTAATTTTCGGGAACTATCTGACTTCATGAGAACTTTTGACTGAGATGATACTCATTTTATTGAGTGATTATATGCAAAATAAGTGTTGACATTTATCTTTAATAGCTAGACACACTAAAAGCTTACTTATAAAAGTAAGCAATTCTAGTCAGAATTTTCTGTCTTTCTGCAATGTAATTATATATTATACATATAATATGTGTATATATAATGTATATATTATAATATGATATATATATATGCTTTGCAAAAAGACAGAAAATTTCAAACTCCTTACTTTGGATTCAAGTACTGGATTTGTTAAACCAATTATGGGTTCACAAAAATTAGTGGGTCATTTAGATGTATAAGCTTGTATTTAAAAACCAATCTTTAAATATAATTAAAAATCACTTTATCGTGTGTTTATTCACTTATTTATTGTGTGTGTGTGGGGGAGTGATAAAGTTGTGCGCACAGCACAACATGTGTAGGGTGGATAGAGGACAGTTTATAGGTGTGTGCACAGCACAGCATGTGTGTGTGAGGGGTATAGGACAGTTTATAGGTGTGTGCACAGCACAGCATGTGTGTGTGAGGGGTAAAGGACAGTTTATAGGTGTGTGCACAGCACAGCATGTGTGTGTGGGGGGGTAGAGGACAGTTTATAGGTGTGCTGGGTCTTTCTTCTGCTACTTGAGTCCTAGGGATTAAACTCAGGCTGTCAGCTTGGTGTTGCCTTTAACTGCTGAGCTAGCTTGAGGGCCCTAAAATGTATTCTAACATAGAAAGAAGATAATGTACACATTGGATGGTGTTCAGTGCCTCTGTGGGGTTAGCTTTGTATGAAATGAAGTATGTGAGTTAGGGCTGTCAGGGGAAGTCAGTGTTTGGGAAACCCCACCGATTCACCTGACTTGAGGATGCCACCAGTCTCTTAAAGTGAAATTCACTTAGGAAAAAAAAAAAAAAAAGATTACCTGAATGTACCAGCACAATGACAGATTGTAGAAAGTTACAAATGAGGCGTGTCATTAGGGAGCATAATTTCCTTGCCTGGGAAAAAAAATAACAGGCTCTAATATTTACTGTACTCCATAACATTACAAGATGTACCCTTCAAAATCAGCCAAAGCCACTAGAGAGTAAATAATTAACATATATCATTGTCATTCATTCTGTTAGCTGACGGCAGATTTGATAATGTGTGCTGTGTGGCATGCCTGTTTGCATTTAATCTGGATGTAAACAGAAAATACTCAAAGATTCTTAAAACATTAGATGACAAAAGACACTAGCCTGGGCTTATTGACATAATGACTGTTCATTTGTTTCTAAATAATTGGTTTCCAGGAAATATGAAATACTAAAGGATACAGTGTTATATAAACATATTTGCTAGAATGAAATTGTCCTAGTAATTGGTCCTGTAAAAACCTTGAGATCATGTAGGTGTGATGAACCAGAGAAGAGCTGGTTCATAATGTAATGAAAACAACAACCTGCTCTCTTCTGAGGTTATTTGCTTACTCTCCATTACTCTACAAGTACATATGGACATCTGAAGTTCTTATTCATAAAAATCCAGGCCCACACTCCAATGTGTCTCTCAATTTTCAGACTAGCAATTGTGTTTCATGCTTTCCTGGGTGAATTTATTTGAATAAACTCATCCTGGACAGCTGTATTTTCACATTTGTAAACAACAGAACGGCACAGGGGAAACAAAATGTGTGTTTATAAACACTTATTGAGAATGGTTGTGGACTGGTTGGTTTGTTGGATTTTTAACGTACTGTACCGGTCACCTTTCTGTTTCTATAACAGAATAAATACTTTCAATTAAGGAGGATTTATTTTGGTTCCTGATACCTACATTTGGAATCTATGCACTCTTTCTCCCATTGTTGTAAGTGCTTGGGGGAGTAAGGTTGCTCATTTCATGGTGGGAAGCAAGCAGAGAGATAGCTCGAAAGGGTTAAAGGAACAAGACATGGCCTTCAAAGCCACACCTGCAGTGACATACTCCCTCTGTGTTACACATCCTCAGAGTCCACTGAGCTATAAATTCATAATTGATTAATTCGTTGATGGTATCAGGGTCCTACTTATTCAGTTACCCCTCAAAAGCTAGCAACTAAAACTATAAAACCTTTAAATGTTGAAGCTATAACATGTATACTTCATTGCAACTTTGGGGTGTGACTTTTCTTAGTAAGCACGCCTGCAGATCTTGGCTCTGTGCAGTCAGCTTTTTTCTATTGTGTTTTTCAGTCTTTTGAAATCTCTTATTTTTCAGTCTGTAAGCAAATGGAGACTCATAGATATTAACTTCCCCAAATATGGTAAACTTAAAAGATATAGTAGATTCTACATGTGCTAATTGTGAAATGTTTTCTTTCTTTTATTTCATGTATTTTGCTTACTACATAGAGAATAGTGGACAAAAATTCAAAGATATAGATTGAGAACAAAATATGGAATAGTAGGCAAGGCAATAATTACAGGTCAAATGATGCAAAGTCATAGATATGGAAGGTGAGCTCCAGCATTATTAACAAAGAGTAAAAATAAAATGCACGGCATAGGAATTTTTGTGAAATAAACAGATTTTGAGTGTTCTTGCCCTTGGCTGAAATTTCAGACTCTTCTGTCTCCCAAAACCTGGATGAAATTTGCTGATTTGTTTCACTTTAGCAGATTTTGTCATCTATCTGTATCTGCATTGTAAACTTCAGTCATAAAACTGTAAATGGAAAAATGCAAGCCTTATATTCTTTTCATATAATATGAGCTATTGCAAACTAAGATGATTTTAAAAATCTAGACTTAGTCATTTGGACGCTTAACCAAGTTCTTTCTCTTTGGGGTAGAGTGGAACCTGTATATAATAGGGATTGACAGAAAGCAGGCATAAAATATGTGACAATTGTGCAGAATTCAATCAGAGGCTAGAAGGAACTGGCAGCAGCAATGCTAGCTTACATAGGGTCATCGAAGAACGACTGGGGCGTTTGAGTAGGCAAACAGGGATGAAGAGTGTGTGTACCTCGGGTGAGGAAGAAGGAGAGCAAGAATAGAACAAGATGCCCCCCACCCCCCCGTTTGCAGATGTGAGAGAGGGTGGCTCATTGGGTATGGTGGTTTGAGGGCAGTAGATGGTAGGAGAACAAGAGATTTGGTTATTGCTGGGATACTGGGCACCTTGTAGAACATGGAAAGTTTTTGGATATTTTTCTGTACATAGGATAGAAGTTACCTGAGAACTTTGAAGAGTGTGACACATTTTCAAATGAACACAGGTGTGTGTGTGTGTGTGTGTATGTGTGTGCCTCTGTGTGTGTGTGTCTCGGTGTGTGTGTGTGGTGTTGGGCACAGAAGTGCAATTGGAGGCAGAAGACGAAAGACAACCTAGGAGTTTGTTGCAATAATCCAGGCGAAGTGAGGCGGTGGCTTGGATGTAGGTAAAGCAATGATGATGGTAGAGACGGGAGTCTTCAGGGTATATTTCGAGGGCAGAGATAACAAGACGGATTGATTAATGGTTATGAGACGCAAAAGAGTAGATTTTAAAAAGAATCCATATTTGGCTCTTAAAGTGATACTTTCCACAATCAGGTAAAATAGGGTAAAACAGGTTTTGGAGAAGATAAATTTTATTTTTGGATGTGAATTTTGAAGAGTTTTCTCAGAACCCTCATTACTTACCGTTCCTCAGACATTTCATATTCTCTTTACTGGCAAGGTTTTTTCCTTTTTGCCTGTCTGGAACAGTAAACCAAGAACAAATAGTACCGCACTCAAAGTGCCTTATAATCTCCTGTTCTTATTTTCATTATTTCTGAATCATGCTGATGACTTTTTGCCAAATTTGCATTCTATTAGGAGGAGTTTGCTGGAGAAAGAAACCACTTTAGTCCATCATAGTGATTTAGTTGACAGCAACTCTTACATACAAGCTTAACTTTCTGACGGCCTCATAGTTCCTCATGATTACCACCAGCTTGATATTTTTAAATCATTGTCTAATATTTGTGAAATCATGAATATTTATTTAGTGCTCTGGTGTACTTTATGTTTTACTAGGGTGATGTAGTTTTTCCATTAAATTTTTATTTCTTCATTAAAGCCATGAGCTATTTTTTTTTTTTTTTTTTGCCATGAGCTAATTTTACCATCATCTCTGTTTTACATTATAGAATCCATGCCAGAGGGATGTTTCTTTGTTCCTGGGTGACAGAGTTTCTCGGACAGGCATTTGTTGCTGATAAAGGATGTGCTTCCTAAACCTTTTTTTCTGTACTGTTTTTGGTCATACAAAGACCACAGTGTAGTGGAAAATACAGATGAATAGACACACAGTCATTTTAACAAATAACCAACAATACTATCCATTCTTTGTTTGTTTGTGTTACTTTTTTTTCGTGACACGATCTCACTATATAGCTCTGGCTGACCTAGATCTCACTATGTAGATCAGGGTGGCCTGAACCCACAGAAATCCACCTGCCTCTGTCTCCTGAGTGTTGCAATTAAAGGCATGTGCCACTAGGCCTGGCAGTACTTATAATAAGTAATATGGAAAGGAAGCAGACACAGAGTGTAGAAAATGAACATATTTAGTTCTGGGTATAAAAACCACGGAGAGAAATTTAAGAGAATCAAGACTTGGGGTTATGGTGAGATGAATCAGGAATGCAGAAATGAAAGCTAGCCTTGGCTTCATCACTTTTGAAGAGCGACTTCAGGCATGCTACATTTCACCACTGAGAAATGGGCACCCAGTTGCTAACCCTGTTCAGGGAGAGAAACTATTCTCGCTTAGGGCAGTTTGCTCCAAGTGTCTTGATTTCTTTTTTTTTTTTTTTTTTTTTTTTTAAACTTTTCTTTTTTTTTTATTTTATATTTATTTATTATACAATATTCTGTCTGTGTGTATGCCTGAAGGCCAGAAGAGGGCGCCAGACCTCTTTACAGATGGTTGTGAGCCACCATGTGGTTGCTGGGAATTGAACTCAGGACCTTTGGAAGAGCAGGCAATGCTCTTAACCACTGAGCCATCTCTCCAGCCCGTGTCTTGATTTCTGAATAAGTTTAACCTGCATGGTTATTCAGGTCTGTGTCAGCTGAAGGATTTTCCTAGTTTTGGGTGACATGGATCTTAAAAAAAATATCTCTTAGACTTTTAAACTTAGGCATTTATGACTTATTTCTTAGACGACACCTTGTGGTGATATTTTGTTTGTGTTTTAACAAATAAAGCTTACCTAAAAATCAGAATGCAGAAATAAGCAACTAGAGGCCGGGGAGTGGTTGCACACCCCTTTAATCGCAGGGAGACAGAGGCAAAGGAATCTCTGTTAGTTCAAGGCCACTCTGAGTTACACACAAGATTGAATCTGTCTAAAAGAGAAACAGAGCTCACACAAAGGTGATCCCAGCACTTGGGATCACATGCCTTTAATCCTAGCCCTTGAGAGGTGGAGACAGGAGAGATATGACTGGGAGAAGAGAGGAATATAAGACGGAAGGCAGGAGCTCATTGCAGTCTGAGCGGCAGTGCAGCTTGAGAGGCAGTCAGTCTGAGGTTGCAGTCTGTCAGGATCGCCCCTTCAGTCTGAGGATTCAAGAGAGGTCAAAGGTCTTTCTTGTGGCAGGATGTTCTGCTTCTCTTATCCCTCAGCTTCCAGCCCCTAATATCTGACTCCAATTTATTAAGACCAATTAGAGTTCATGCTGCAACACCATTTTTCCCCCACAGAATTTTCTAGTGAGTCTATGTTTAAGATGCCGAGTGAAGCCAAGGTCGGTGTTAGCGCTTGTTCTGCATGCAGTGACTCAGCAGTGGAAGGTTGTGCTTTAGGCTGTCACTCTGCAATCCGCTTTTGATTTATCAGAAAGCGTGAGTTTGGAGTTAGATAGTCCAGAGACTTAGTCTTGACTTGGCATTTCATTTACTCGAATGAGTTTGGATAAGTTTTAATCTCTTCTCAAGGTTAAAGTGCAGCTAATAATAACATTGTTGTACATTTATTAGGAGGCAGGAGGTAGGAGGAGCGAGATGACCATCTGTGGTGCCTGGCATCTAGCAGCGGCTCAGCTTTTCCTGGAAATGAGATTTCAGAATCTTATTTTTTTCTCATTCTTTTCTCAAAAAATAAGCTCTCATGACACATTTTACCAAGCCTTTCAGCTAATAATAAAATTTATCGTGGCAGTTCTCGATACAAACTGACAAAATGAGGCATGAAAACTCCTCACACACACACTCCAATTTTAGATTGAGTTGCTCGAGATGGACTTTGCATATCAATCACTGAAAGGGCGGCTGCTGCCAGCCCAGGACAGACTGTATTTACCTTAGCTGTCGCTTACCCAGCTCACTGGCAGAATCCTGCGAGAAAGAACTCAGTGACAAGTGTTTCCAGAGGAACAGGTCAGAGTGTGCAGTAACAGCAAATACATTGTTAGGAACAGGAGGTTGCTCTGTAATCTTGTCCATAAGTCAAGATGTCCTGCCTTCTTTCTGCACATTGTTGGCTTTAATGGACACATTTCATGTTTGATGTTCACAGAACTGCGGCACTTCTTCCTCGTCTCCAGATTTCTTTTCCTTGTTGGGTCTAGACATTCTCTAATGATGAATGTTTATCATTGTAAGCATTACTCATTGACTACTACGGCATTTTTGCACTGTGACAATTTATTCATTTATCTTTCATCTTAAAGATTTGGACCTAATTTTATTTGCCTCCTGCACACCATCTACAGCTAGCCAAATACTCCCATGTATTGAGTGTTAATCAAGTTCTAATGAAGCAACAAATAATTTGAATTTAATAACTTGAGACACACTGGCTCTGTCCATAGTTCGACATCTGAGGATACTGTTCTCAACCCTCTATCCCTCCTGTTTCTCTTTACATATTTCATTTAAAAATATCTTTCTTTTGTAACAAACACTGAAACCCATTTTGGTTTTCATTATCTATTTCTCTCTCAATCCACATGTTCTATTTTAGTAAGTGTCTTTTTAGGATTATAATTCTCTACTACATACTGGGTGCCTAACCCCCAGCGTCGAGCATCTAGCTCTCTTCATTCCTGCTTTCTTTCCATCTTGCATTGCTTATGAGACAGATAGTGGTGTTTATTAGTGGTTATTATGATTATATCTCAATTTATCTGTTACATAGGGTTGTACACCCATCAATTCACTTCATTCACACAGCACTCTGCAAAACGAGTTCCATGATCACAGTGTGGCTAGGTCTTCATGTGCTTACATCTCAGCGCTTAACCGCTGGCCCACAGAGCACCACGTGTCCTGCCTCTTGGGCTTCATCATTCTCCTACGTATGTCAGGGATGAAAATGCATTTATAATGGGCTTGGTTTGAGGCTTAAGTAAAATGAGATCATTGAAGGCATTCTGTCCATAAGGTGATAAAAGCAAATTTATAAATTTATACAAAGAAAGTCTCTGCATTTTACTTGCTTGTGGGAAGCTGTACTTATAATGGATAGGACACTGTAATCGGGAAATATTATTGACTCTAGTGAAGTTGCACCAAAGAAAAGCTGTTTACTAGAATCCTTAATCAATGTTAAAATAATTTATTAGGTTTCCCCTGCCTGGTTGAAGGAGTTATATATTTGGATACTAGCTTTTTTAAAAATAGATTTTTATTGAGCTCTACATTTTTCTCTGCTCCCCTTCCTGCCTCTCCTCTCCCCTTCAACCATTCCCCAAGGTCCCTATGCTCCCAATTTACTCAGGAGATCTTGCCTTTTTGGATACTATCTTCTTACCAGATGGTTTGCAAGTACTTTCTCCCCTTGTCCAGGGTGACTTTCCCTGTTATTATCTTCTTTACCCTACAGAGATGTTAGGTGTCATGTGGGCCCCCTTGTCTCCTTTTATCTTTGTTGCTCATGTTTTTGGTGTGGTATGGTAGAGGCCATTGTTAGAGCTGGTTTCATGAATCTTTCCCTTGGATTTGGTTTCATTTATCTTTCCCTTGGATTTTTTTGGGGGGTGGGGTGGGGAGAAGGTACAATTTCAGTTTCTATGTTTGAATTATTTTTATCCATTTCGAGTTGATTTTTGTTTGTGATGTAAGATTAGGGCCCTGTAGAGCTGCTAATCAATGGTCATAAATTTTATATTCCATAAAATCAGTAGATTTGCTGTACAATATTTTGGTTATAGCTAATAATACTGAGTTTTTAAAAATACACTTAAAATATGCAGAGAGAATAGAGCTTGTGCTCAATACAACGAGCACATACCTGCACACATATACATGTTAATTAATTTCTTAAAGACTTGGATTCCTCGCCTTTGGTTAGTAAAGTCAGGAAGTGAAGTGTGTGTGTGAATTATGAAAAGATGAGCCCAGCTGCTCTCTTCAGGACATTATTCTCTTATTCTCTCTACTTCGTTTTTACTTTATACAACTTATTGTAATCTTAAATGATTTTTTATTGCCATATTTCTTCTATTGACTACAGACATTGTAAATTTCATGAAGACTTTTTCTGATTGGTCTCTTGGTAGTAGGTTCATTTCTACATCTGATCGCCATACTGGTACACATAGGTGTTTAACTATTTACTGAATGAATGAATCAAAACCCTGCACACTACTCCTTAAAACCTAACAGATTATCGTTATCATTGTCGTAGCATGTTCTCCAAATCCTGCTTAGCTCATTTTCTCATATATGATACTTGAGTTTATCAAGCTGGTTGCTTTAGGAACCGAATCATCTGTGATAGCTTCCTGCTGTTCAAATCGGATCTGTTCACAATGTCTCTCTTAGACATAGTTCTTCTTTCCTTGTTTGCAAGTCCTCACCAGATTTCCTTTCATTTGATCTTTTTAGGTCACTGTTATGGCTGCTTTTTGTGCTCTTTCCGAATATAGAAACCTGTATCAATAAATTGTATTATTTCATAGATAAAAATAAAATAAAATAAAATTCCATGAGATTAAGTAGTTTTCTGAAATGTGTATAGCTGCTTGGCCTTGGTGCGAGGCTGTGAATGTGGAGCAATCTCATAGCAGAATGTCCACCACCTTCTACATCTTCCCAAGAGTCGTATGTGCTCCTGTCTCCTGCCCTTGTGCCAGTCCCCATAGCCTCCCCCTCTTTCCCGAGAGATCTCTTTTTTTAAGTTTATTTATTTATTTATTTATTATGTATGCAGTATTCTGTGTATATGCCTACAGGCCAGAAGAGGGCGCCAGACCTCATTACAGATGGTTGTGAGCCACCATGTGGTTGCTGGGAATTGAACTCAGGACCTCTGGAATAGCAAGCAGGCAATGCTCTTAACCGCTGAGCCATCTCTCCAACCCCTAGAGAGATCTCTTAATCATTCTTCAAAGCCCTTCTCCAACAGCACATCTTCTGTTCTCTACAGATTCCATTGTGTAGAGGAAGGTGCTTCTGCTGGGTTTCCACGCGAGCCTTTGCCCATGTTTGCTTCACTGTCACTGCTATTCCCTTTAGCTATCACTGCACATGTCCTCCAGAGTAGAAAATGTACCTTGATTAATGGCTATCTGTGTGGTGTCTTGGCCCTTTTAAAGTTAGTTTTTCTTTAAACAGTACCTCTATAAATGTCATTTATACAATAATTTCATATTAACCTTTTTCTTTATATGAGGACATTATATTTTCTACTAAGATACATAATTTTCATGAAGTTTTTTTCATTTAAATTTTCTATTAACAACAATGGGAAGCTTTTATAACTAAAATACTTTGCCCCCCTCACTTGCTTTTAAGACCACAGTGTCCCTAACTAATGTCTTTGTTTCATGGGCCTAGCTATTTTCTTATACTACATGATACTAGTGCATTTTATTTTTTGAAGTTTTGTTTTCTGTGAGGCAAAAGCTAATGTGTTAGCATTAGTGATTCATTCCTTTTGCTCCTACTGTGAGATTTGATGCTGTTTTTCATCTATGATCAGCAGTGGAAATTTCAGGTCCTAGATACGTGAAAGATATTTTTAGGCGGGGGGACTTACTATTTTCTCTAAATTACAATCTTTTACGCCTTTGAAGAAAGCCTTGCATATGTCTTTTTCTATAGTCATTGTCCTAAAAATAGTAGAACGTTCCTTGTAGATGATAAAATTGTTGTATGCCTGATGAATTATAATTTAAAAAATGTTCCAAGATTCTTGGATTCTGAGACCTTTCTTTCTTTCTTTCTTTCTTTCTTTCTTTCTTTCTTTCTTCCTTTTTTTCTGAGACATTTCTTTATCACTATTTTCTTACTGAAAAGATTGTATCTTTATTCAGAAGTAATGAACTATTTTGTGTTTGTGTATGTAGGTGTTTTTATAAGTCCATGTGCATATGCACACACATAATACACATACACACGCACGTATGTAGGTGTGCAAGCATATGTGTGCATGTAGCAGACAGAGGTGTTATGTGTCTTTCTTGATCACTCTATTCCTTATGATTTAAAATTTTTATATGCTTTTTAATATGTGTGAATGTTTTGCCTCCATGCATTGGTGTGCCATGTGTGCACCCAGTGGCTTCAGCAGTCAGAAGAAGGCATCAGATTCACTGGAACTAGAGCTATAGAAGGTTGTGAGCCACCATGTGGGTTGTGAGAACCTAATCCGGTCACTCTTCAAGAACAGAAAGTTATTTTAATTGCTGAGCATCTCTACAGTCTCCATCTCCTTATTTTTTGAGGCAGGGTCTCTCACTGAACCTGGAACTCACCCATTTAGCTAGATTGTTTGGCTTTTGATGCTCAGAGATCCACCTGTCTTTCCACCAACCCCAGCACTTGGCTTGCAGTACAGTGCACTGCTGTGCCCAGCTTCTATTTGGTAGCTGGAGACCTGAACTTGGATCTTCAGGTGTGTGTGACAGACACTTTACCAACTGAACCATTTCCAGTTCCGAGAGACAATGACATCTTATTGTACACATTCTTAATGTTTGAAAAATATATATAAAATTAAAATAATAAATATATTCAGATTCTGATCTCAGAAATTAATTTTTTAGTAGATAAGTCTCTAAGTACTAAGGATAAAACAAATAGCATGTAACATGTACTAATATTAACTTATCTGTGTAAGTCATTTTACAAATACCAATTTTTGAATTGTAGTTAACAAAACAGAATATTTCTCTAATAAATTTCTAGAGAAATAATTGCATGGCAAATATTAATATTAAGGTGATCTAAACTATTTTAATTCTGAGCAAAATGAAACACATACTTCTTTTTTTAATTAATTTATTTATTTAGTAAAGATTTCTGTCTCCTCCCCGCCACCGCCTCCCATTTCCCTCTCCCTTCCCCATCAAGTCCCCCTCCCTTATCAGCCGGAAGAGCAGTCAGGGTTCCCTGCCCTGTGGGAAGTACAAGGACCTCCCACCTCCTTCCAGGTCTAGTAAGGAAACACATACTTCTATAAAGAATTATTGGAAAGGTAGCGCTTATGAAAAGTGAAGGTAGAATTCAAGTTTATAGTTTCTTTTTTTTTTCCCCCCGAGGAGCAAATGACTTTAAAAGTGTCAGAAGCCCTGCTTCTCGAAAGCTCCTCCCCTCCCTCTAGTATCCACACACAGTGGGAATAGCCATTGTTGGGGCCGTGGCTCACGCTGTCAGGTCTTTGGGCTCCTCTGGAGTTAGTTTCCTCAGTTTGTCCACACACAGCAGGATGAGGGGGAGGAACCAGAGACTCCAGCCGACCGCTGCAGCAATCCAGCCGTACTCATCCACTGAAGCTCGGCAGCACAGCGAGGCTAGTGGGCAGAAGTCCACATTGGCACACTGCTCCAGGGTCCCAGGGTCTGGGTGGTATATACTCAGGGTTGAGTTGCCGCTGCTGGCTTCTGTACAGCAGGACAAGTGGAAGGAGGCGAGGACCAGGCTGAAGAGCAGGGTGGCCTGCGAGGCAAAGGTGAGGTACCCAGGGCTGCAGAGGGAGACACCTGTCTGGGCCATGTTGGCACAAGGGGTGCCCCGGGTTGGGGACCCTGCGTCCTATATGCGTGGTGTTTGAGGTGACTCCTGTCCTGAAGGAGCTGGGCATCTGTTCAGTGTTTGGGGGAAAAGAAAGAGGGCCCAAGTTTATAGTTTCTATTTTCTTTTCTTAAGTTTCTCTAGACAGGGTTTCTTTTTTTTTTTTTTTTTTTTTTTTTTTCTTTTTTGAGACAGGGTTTCTCGGTGTAGCTTTGGTGTCTCTCCTGGAACTAGCTCTTGGCTCTTGTAGACCAGGTAGGCCTCAAACTCACAGAGACCCACCCGCCTCTTCCTTCCAAGTGCTAGGATTAAAGGCATGTGCCACCAGTTTCTATTCTTAAGCTAAGTTTTGCAAAAAGTTTCTATGAATCATTGTTAAATGCAAAGTAAATAGTTAATAATCTATTTCCTCATGAGAACTTCAATATTGGATAAATTATCCTTAAAATGCATCCAAGATAGTAATATATAGGAAAATGATGAGCAAATGTGTAATGGGGTATAATAAAACATGTCTATCATTTGATTTATTTAATCATGAGATTGTTATTACTTCATTTTGTAGATGAGGACATTGAACTACAGTGAAACTAAAGGTTAAAGGCCATCAGGTTGATAAATAGATACTGATTCAGTTGTTCCATTCCTTCATTCAAACAAGTATTATATGTGAGTACAAGCAGTTGTATTCATTTAGTGTTCTTCAGATTGACAATTTAGGATTGGATAACTGATTAAGAGACTAGTCCCTAGTCCCCTGAAAGAACTGATCCCTCATCTCTTAGCAGCTTCTAATTGCCTGCAACTCTTCATTTAGGGATGGGGTTACCATACATATTGGAATATCAACTGGTGTTGTCCCTGTACAGGTCTTGTTTAGGTGACCACGCTGTGAAGACTTCATGTCACATATGGAAGGCACTATCTTGTGGCAAATGTCCTGGTCTTCTGGTTCTTACAGTATTACTCTCCCCTCTTTTGCAGTGTTCTCTGGGGCTTAGGTGTGGCGGTGTATTGTAGATGTATCACTTGGGGAGGAACACCTCAAAACCAGTGGTTCTTAGTGTTTTGAAGAGTTGTGGATTTCTGTGACGGTTTCTATCTGCTGCAAAAAGAAGCTTCATAAGAGGAGTGAGAGCTACAGTCATCCGTAGATTCGGGAATAGGTATTGAGAGTGCAGTTGGGAATTATACTGGTTTAGGAATGTGGCAGTAGTAAGTTCTAGGGTCCATGAACTCACCAGCCATAGAGACTTGGATAGGTTTAAAGTACCGGCATGAATTTCTTCCTGTTTAGGAAGCTCTTCTAATTAGATGACTCCTGCTTATTACCAAGATATAAGTGCTCGCCCTCTTGAGTGTATCTTACCATGCTGGTCATTGCTGAGTTTTATAGGACTGCTAATTTTTTTCCCCCTTGACAGTTTGTATTGCGCATTTACATGCTATGAGAGCTACTTCTCACAGCTTGGTTCCTCCAAGTCTGTGTCTGAAGCATTTGGTGTCTTTAGTGATAATAAGATCTTACCTTCAAGTGCTGTAAGGCAACAAAGGGCAATGGCAATAGTCTATACTGTTTCGGGACTCTCTTGGATACTAAAGACTAATCACTCAAAGGAGACTTGCCATGTCTGGCACTGGGGTTTTAGGTAGACAACTTATAGTTCTTCGGAAGAACATTCTCACCCTAAGTGACATAACTTCATTTAAATTATTTATGTATGTATACATGCACACTTATATATTATTATATATGTATGTGTAAGTAAGCATAAAACAATAGGTTTCCCTATGTTTTTTCAGTTACCCTTGCTGTTCTTTATCATCTCTCCTCCCTACTTCTCTCTCTCTCTCCACACACACACACACACACACACACACACACACACACACACACTTTTCCTTCTGCCTCCCATCTTTCTCATCCTCCTTTACAGTACTTGTGTCCTATTACACCTTCTTTCTAGAACTCTCTAGAGTTCCCTCTCATCTCTGCATCTATGGTCCCTTTTTATATCCCTGGTTTCTTTGGTCACTCCAGGTTATATATTCACATCTAAAGATTCAGTGCTAGGGCCCACAAATAAGAGGGATTTGTCTTTCTGGGTGTGAGTTACTACACTCAGTGTAACATTTTCTAGTTTGGCCATTGACCTACAAATTTCATTTTTGTCACAGCTGGATAGAATTCCATTGTGCACATGCATCACATTTTCACTACTCCTCTACCTGTTGGAGGACGTTTAGGTTGTAAACAGAGCACAGACAAACATGGCTGAGCAGGTAAATCTAACATGCCTTCACGACAACGCCTTAGAGATTACAGGACCGGAGAGAATGTACTTAAACACAAAAAGACTATATGTAATAAACCTTATGGCTAGCATCACCCAAAATGTAGAAAAATATTAATTTACAAGTACTGAAGGACTGGCCTTGGTGGTACAGACCTATGATTCAAACTAATCTGAAGACTGAGGCAGGAGGAATACAAGTCCAAGGATTTCCATGGTTACAGAGTGAGTTGAGGCCAGGGTGGGTGATTTAGGAAGACTAAGAAAGTAAAGAAAAGGTAAAAGAAGGGAAACCTGGTCCCGTGAGATGGCTTAATGGATAAAGGTTCATGCCATTTAGCCCAATGACCCGATACTGATTCTGAGACCCACAAGGTAGAACCTAATCCCTTCTACTAGTCGTCCTCTGGCCTCCGCACATGCGTCGTTGCATACGTGTATGGCCTGCACACAATAAATAAATTGTAAAATAAATGCAAAAGATAAGGAAATGGAAAAGCAGAGAGATTATGACATTTTTTCTAATTTTCTATAGTATGCCCACATCTGAATAAATTCATGTAATAGCTTTGGAAATCCAAATGAAACTTAGTTTCATATAATAAAGTTAGTATTTTCTCAATGGCTTTGTGTGACATCAAAGTATCATTTCCCCACTCTATTACCCGTGGTTCTTCACTTAGTCACTTACTGTGTTGTTGGCTTCTCTAAAGCTGGAGGCAGGTGGTTTAGTGACTAACTATTTTTTCAGCAACTGAATACCCTGTGGTTGGCTGTGCAGTTACTCACGCTGCCCCTTTAAACACGGAAAGCAGTAGTTAAAATGCCTGGAACCTTGTGAATCATGGAGGCCGGCATTTTTTTTTTTTTTTGTAAAATAAGATACACAAGCCCAAGGAGCAAGGACCATGGTAGTGTGAGAACAAGGGAGTCACTGGGAAGAGTGGACGCTTTGTTTTATCAGAGGGATAAAATCTGTTTAAAGATGTTCTGTCAAACCAGGAGAAAACATGACTCTTGAAACATGATTCTGTGATAGGGTGAGGATCAGTTTCAATGTTTTCTGTCCATTAGCAACACAAAACTTGATTTTTTGTTTTTTAGGTATAAAAGGTAACAGTTCAAATTTTATATCTGTGTATGTTTTGTTGAACCTCAGGAACACCAAGTCTGAGGGTTGAGTCTACACTCTGTTAACATCTTAAAATGATAGCAAGGTGACACCAAACACATAAGTTAAACTGCACTTTGTTCTATTTTCTTACTTTTGCAAACTTTAGGCCCTTTGAAATTTGTACTGTAAGGTACAACAAGGTGTCTTTGAAAAAGTATGCACATAACTTTTAATTTCAAATTTATTGCCTTCCAACACTATAATAAATTCATATTGCAAGGAAATTAATCCCAAAATAAAAGACAATATTTTATATCCTAATAGCAAAGCACATATGAAGTATAAAAGGAAAAATCATTCACACATAGTAAGTGCTTAGACTCATCACAATGATTTAGCATATAGAAGGTACAGATGACATAGGAGGTCAATTATGGACATCCTACTGGGAAAATTTTATAGCTAAATTGTCTCAACATATTTTTCAGTACTTCTCAAGTTAAAATATAATTGATTATACCATGACTAGTTTATATACTAATTCAAGATATTCTAAGCTTATCTGTAGAATACATAGAGACATGATTCACAGAGCGATGGTTTAAAAACAAGTTATCTGTGCTGATTGCCAAATTTCTTTAATGAAAACAGATCATTAGTTGCCTAGAATAGTAAAAACGCTAACGTGTTTATAAGATGAGAGCTAACTGCTTTTTCCTTCTCTGTTAATTCCTCTCTGTAAGTAGGCTATAAAACTGTGGATTTTCTTTTTTTTTTTGATACACACATGAAGTATTTAATGTTTATTATAATCTCTTCTATTGTGTTGACAAAACAGCACACATTTGGAGCACACCATCTACCCTTGGTCTTTACTCTGGAGCTGGACATATGAGGATCATGAGTTCAAACGTATCCTTTAATCTCTTTTATGTCCTTAGGACTTTGAATCACACAGTAGTATTTAAAGAATTTATAGGTCTGGAGACATGACGGGGTGGTTAGGAAAAGTTCATTCCCAGGACCAAGGTACGACTCCTGACATCTTCCTATAATTCTTGCTACAAGAGGACCCAGGGTTTTAACATTCTTGGGAACTAGTATGCATATTCATATACCCACACAAACACACTGTGTGGATTTTTCGAGCTCATTTATGTTTGGAATGCATTTCCTTTGGGAACTAGAAATCAATTTATGGCTTGGTTTCTGTTTCATTTCTGCTTTCATTCTCATTTTGTACATTTTTTTTCTAAATTTAAGTTAACACTTGCAATGTGTCTTCTTCAGTTTAAGTTTTTGGGTAGTAATCAAGAGCTTTGGGACTGAACCGTTTTTAGAAGGTTTTGGTACATTTCAGACTTTAAGAATCTGGGATAAGAATCCATTTCCATATGCATATACACAATCTTTTGAGCCTCTTCAAAGCACGTTTGAGTGGGTTCTTGAATGCTTTTGATGATAGCGTCTCTTGTTGAACTGTCGATGTTAATCTGAAAAATGAAATTGTAGGTTAAGGACAATCAAACGTGAATGCCTGGGATGGGATGCTTTAATTTAGTCTCCTCCTTTTTAGAGTACCAGCACAGTTTTGGTTGCAGTTTTCATAGCTATCTCAAAGGAGTTTTAGGAAATGGCGTCTTTGCTCTTTTTAAAAGTAAAAACCTGCTGTTAGCATTCCAGAGCAATAGAAGAAAGCACGGAGACCATTGCCAAGGAACGCCAGCAATCTCTGGGTATCTGGGACATGCCCATGCTTTCTTAGTGGTTGTCTGCAAACGGGGAAGCTTATGAACTGGAGGGCTCTTTTTAAAGAAAAAAAGGAAGCGGGTGGCTGCTTTCAACCTTACTGTCCTTAACAAACGCTGTGTTAGCTACACAAGTCCTGAAACGGGAAGCGAGTGAGGAGAAGTGCAGAAATAGACAGGGGATGTGGTTATCTCAGAAGACTAAAAGTTTCCAGAAGGGTTTGTGGGAATAATTGAATAATATAGGGTTATGCTGAGTGACAGAAATCCCCTGTGGTATCTTCCACCCTGGCCTTGAACATGAATTGTAGTCTTTGGTTGTCTCTCTGTCAGGAGTCTCGGTGATAGGCAGCGTAAGTGACAGCAGTGACCACAACATGGATGGCAGTTGAGTTTGGGTTTACTCAGGTGCTGTGGCACGCTGGACCAACATCACGGGGGAGCTGCTCATGCGCATTCTCGGCATTTCATGTCTTTGCTGCCAGAGAACTCTTCCAGGGACCCCTTGGTTCTTTTTAACTTTGATGGGAATTTAGATAAGTTAATGAGCCAAACAGCTCACCACTGAATCCTAATGCTATTACTTAATGACTGTACCACTCAGGGCAATTCATTAGGTTCATTAAATTAGCTAATAATTATGTTTTATGACTGAAAAATAAGATTAATAATTTTTTTTTTCAAGACAGGTTTTTCTATGTAGCCCCAAGCTGGCTTTGAACTCACAGAGATCTGCCTACTTCTGCCACCTGAGTGCTGAGATTAAAGTAGTGGATCATCATCACCCAGCAGATTAGTAATTCTTAGTTTATACATTTTTTTTTAGAGGATATTGGGATAGACTATGCCTTGAGGGTAATGATGCTTGAGTTATTGGTGTTTTCTAAGGATATCCCGATTGCCATGCCCCGTGACTGTTACCTCTCTAGGTGACTGTGGTTGGATGTAGATGCTGTAAAGCTTCTTTGCCCTGGAAATCCTGCCCCTCCGGGAGGTAATCTTTTTGTAGGTTTCACATGCCATCCAGAATTTAATGTTCTCGTCACTGTGCTCCAATTTTAAATATGCTGTGTATACTACTGGACCATCTAAAAGTAGAAAAATGTGATTATTTTCATGAGTTAGCCGTTATCAAACATTTAAGCAGTTATTCATACAGTTTAATATAGAAACCCGAGAAGAGCTCCAAAGATATAGAACAAGCAGGCGGGTATCTTCTGAGACTGCATCAGCCACGCACCCAGGTCTCTCTACAGCTGAAGCATCTTTAATGATGCCACTGGTTGGTGGTTATTCCTTTGTTCTGAGTCACTCAGTGGAAAATATTTGTCAGTTTAGATGTGCCTATGACAGAAAGGCCAGGAGATGTCATGCGATACCCATACAAAGGACTTAAGCTCCATAGGCAGGCAGAACTCTCCCTCTAAAGTTACAGAATATATTTAAGACCTCACAACAAACTGATAGGTGAGAACTAGGTTATAGATCTGGCAAGTTAGGGTTGGGAGGAAACTATCTAAGTTATGTATGAGTGATACTTTGATGAGGCAGAGCTGTCTGGAGTGTTTCTCCGTGTCCAATCAGCAGGAGAACGGGAAGATAAAGAATTGAACATCATATTCATGGTTTATGGTTCAACCCAAAAATAAGGACCAAGTAAGGAATGGAATCCAGAGGGATGTTGGACACCTTCTCAGAACCTAATACAGGGCAATGTGTTGTGTCGAACATAACCAGCCAATGACACTTGATGCTTAGATGATTTTCTTCAGCTGTGGTCTTGAACGGTCTCTGGGTGAGCAGAGTGGGAGGAATTTTATTCAGGCCCCATTTTTTTTGAAGCTTGAGCTCATAGATTAGACACATTCTCAGGGTGTAACTTGTTCCTCATCATTCCAGGGAGGGCCAAGTGGTCTCAAGGTTTAAGATGAATATTTTGAGATGGCCACTAAACTCCTTTGGGTGACTGTGAAGTCTTTTGACGTATGTGAGAAATTTAATTGCTAAAAGATAAAATGACAAAGTAACTTTCCATGGATGTTATTAGAACTGTGCTTAGTCAGACTGAATACAAGACTACTTACAGATTGACAGTGTGATTTTTTTTCTTTACAGACACTCAGTGCCTCATTTAATGCTTGCAAGTTGACCAGTTTTAAGGTCAGCACCTGTCCATGAAACTGTCACCATAAGTTGGGTCACCAGTGCCTACTAACTCCTAAAATATAGAATTTAGTTAACAAAAATTTTGATTGGTATCATTAACTCTCATGAGAAAGAGTAATAATCAGATGGAATAGAAGTGATGTAAAGTCATATTTTCTGACAACTTCTTTAGAGACATTAGACCAATTTGTTAGCACTAGAAAGTCAGGCTACAGGCTACATGACCTCTTGATATTAGCAGTGATACAGGAAGAAATACAACAGTCTATCTTCAAGGAAAATAGCAGAGATAGAGGAAACTGCCATTTACAAAAGCATCAGGATTGGGGAGCACTGGTCACCTGCAAGAATCTGGCATGCAGGGATACACAGGCATGAGTATGGCAGAAAGTGAGATGGGCAGGTGCAGCCTGCAGTACAATCGATGGGAGAGGTTTGAAAGAAACTTCACCTTGCCCGGGAGTACAGGTCAGGTGAGGGCAGAGCATATATAGATATACAGCCTAGGAAGTGGCATAGGTTATCTGTTATTCAGTGAGAAATGCATTATAAATTATATTTCAAAGAAGAAGTTCGTTTTCCTGCTGGCATGACGGTGTGATAGGCCTTGCCTTGCTATAAGCATTGCAGAGAACACGGCTGTGGTTATTAGCTCTCCTGCTAGAGACATGGCCAAAGCTGTGGGCAAAGTTGCAAGCAAAACAAAATGACATCGTTGCTTTAACAAGACAGTGAAAACTCCAGATTTCCAGAATACACTGAAAAAAAAGTCTTATTAAATTTATATAGTTGGTACTTAAAGGAATTATAACTGAAGACTTAGCTAGCAATAGAGGACAAGGGTTTTGAAATAATGAAATAAGCTATAAATCAGAAGATAGAAAGTCCACAGGTCACTGAATGAGATGATTCTTGGCCAGCTGGATGGTTAGGTGGATGGGTGGGCGGGATGGGGATGGGAATACAGTCTGGAAACCAATATTAGGTTGTATATTACATATGAATTTGTATTTATTATATAAATTCTTATTCTGGAACCCCCTGTATCTACCCCTGCCTTCTCTAGCCTCCGGTGTGAGAGATGAATAAATATCTTTTTTCTTTGATTCAACTAACACTTGTACAACTCCTAATGTAGCCATATCCTTTGCCAATGAAATTTCTTCTGAATTAATTTTCTTTTTCATTTCCTAAATTACAGTCTTCTATATGTAATAGATGAAACATACTGCCTGGGTATTTGATGCAGTAATACCTACTATTATTCTCAGTTATTTCCTGGTCCTCTAAGAGGTTCACATTTCCATGTTCCCTTTACCTCTGCACTCACACCTGAATTTGTGCCGAGAAGTGAGAGTCATGTACAAGTGCATTTTAAGGTGGAAGCAGAAGATTCTTGACCTTGTGTGACTCTTTTCTTTCCTTGTCATAAGGGGGATAAATCTATAAGAAATCTGATGTTTTAGCCTAATGCCAAAACTACGGTGTGGAACAGAGTTAAAATTGACCTCAGTTGTTATATATCGAGAGCAACAAGAGAGCCTTCTTTATTATACTCAACTGGGATTTTATGGAACTTATTATTACGTCATAATTTTTAAAAGCTGACCCAGACTACTGGAGCCTGTGTAATATTTCAGACATGACTCTAGTGTGCAGAATGACTAGGATTACACAACTGGTTTATTTTGCAGACATTTGTGTACACCAGGTGAGTTTTTGTCTGAGAATACTAACTAGCTATTTAAGCAAGCAGCTTACGTGTGCAAAAACATTTCTGGAACCTTAGTAAATGTTAAATACAAAATTGAATTGCTGAGTTTATAGTTGTTTTGACTCACAGCACAACCGAACTACTAGGCGAAATGTTTTTCTTAAATTAGGTGGCGAAGCCCCAAGTGACCCATTTTGAAGTTTTCAGTGATGCTCAGAAGATTTGCTGCTGTTTAGTAAATTAGTAAATTAGAAAATTAGTAAATTAGAAAATAAGTTTGTGTCATATGTTGTGTGCGCATTTTCTTTTAAAAACGTGGGTGGTACCTTTAATAATCTCTGTATTACTCTTGAACAAGCAGTCAGTGGGATGAGTATGTCTCTGATACACAAAGTGACATGTGACAGTTATCTTGATGGGGAAGGAACATGTGGGATATCTTTTAACTGAGTCAGAAGAGGACCCTATCTTTCCCAGAATCGTGCTTTCTGCACAAGGCTAGTCAACCATTTACTGACTTGCAGGTGAGCTGTGGCGATTAGTACATATTGAAATACATGTGAAGTAATTTTAAATTCATGTACTTTCAATCTGCACCACTGGGCATACAGAAGTTTATACTTCTACTAGAATTTCTGTAAGTGTTTATAGTAAATATTCTGTTTTATTAAAATTTGTGTTTTGTAGTTAGAGTTTTCCCGACTTTTCTATTCTCTTTATGTGCTAATGACACTGTTATACTGTTGCATTATCTTCTGTTATTTTCAGATTATTTTGAGGTACATCTGTAACCATCTTATATGACAAAACTGCAGTCAGTCGACCAGGTGCTCCTTTCAGTATTGTTAGAAATCTCATGAGGGGAAAAAGTCATTTAAAACGTCTGGTCACATTATTGTACCCTATCAACACCTTCCCATGGCTCAAATGAACAAGGCCACAGCTTTTCAGTGTGATTTCCAGACTCACTGGACAGGGTACTCTACGCTCATACCCGTGTTTATTCTCTCCTAAATGTAATACCTGAGCCCTGCTCAGACACTCTTCTCTAAACACACCTTATTGTTATGTGGTATGTCATTTATTTATATAGTTTATCTCCTACATTGTGCTTTATTCCTCGACTTGAGACTTGGCTTATAGATCATAACATCTGAAGAAAGTTCCCTGAACTCCTCTGGTTGCCTAAATATGCACTGTTAGTTGATAAACTGACCTAGTATAGAAAGAATGTGCAACTCCAATAAATACATTGTGTTCCATTATATTTGTTGATTTCTTCCCAATGTCTTCCCATTCTACTGAGAAGCTATAAGAATCAGGACTGCAGGTTATTAGCCACTGAATATACAGTTCCTACATGCTGGTAAATGGCAGCTACTGATGGATAAATGTTTTATAACCTTGGCTTCTGTATCTTCATGCTTCTGAATTTTAAAGGATTCTCTTATAAGTCTTATAAAGTGCAGTAGACTCTAATCATTCCCCATGCAGGTGGTACTTGAGACTGGAGGATTATTACAGTGCACTATGACCTTTCATTTTCTGACAGTGGGGGGGGCGGAGTGCTAGCTGAACAGCCATATCTAAAAAAGGCCATTTCTTTTTTCACCCTGCCAGGTTAAAAATAGTGCCTGAAAAACCGGAGAAGACAAAAATTGCTAAATGGAAAGGGCTTAGGCGAAGTTGTACAGTAATGTAAGGTGTGATGGAGTAACCATGGCAACAGCAGTGGTTAGCAGAGATCGGGGAAAATGATAGTGTAGGAAGGTGCCAATCCTTAATGGGAGGCAGGAAACCTCTCACAGAGAAGGGAGCTGAGCCGATGCACAGGAGGGAGTAACAGCATCCATCAGGAACTTCCATGTCAGCTCTGTGCCACTGCATCAATAAAGATGCTCCCCTGGCCTGATGCTTTGTCAGTGTGGGGAGATTTCATTGCCTAAATTGGCTTTCCAGTCCTCCATGGTTAAATCCAGTATTTTTAAGATTGTCCACCTGTAATTATGATAATTTACAAGGGGGATATAAAGTACATTTAAGTATAATTTTGATTCAAAGTAAAGGATTAATGCCAACTCTTATTTAGAACCCCTGCCTATCCAGAATGTCTGTGCTGGGGCAGCTAAGCAGGATACAGGAAAACCTACAGCTGTGTCTTCTGAGTTAAAATGTCATTGTAAATTTTAAATGATCACTCAACAATGTGCAGTTGTCAACTGCCATTTCCCTGATATCATAGCCCTAGAATTTTCCAGAAGAGTTGCTTTGATTCCTTTTCTACCAGCTAAGCTTTTTCCAGGTTCTTTTATGTTTTTTCATTTTCAGTGCCTTACATTTCTCTGTTGCTTTTACATTATCTCCTCTCCTATCTGCCATGACCTCTCCTCAGTGTTAGCTGTCATTATCAGATGTGCGTGTTGCTGTGTTTTCCAAATGTGACCAAAACAAATATTGACCCCACACTCCTTCCTGCCACTGACCATGTCTCCTTCCCATCCCTGTTATCCTCTTTATCTCCATGTACATATATATGTGTATACATACATAAGATGTGTGTCTGCCTTTCACTGGTCTGGAGCTGACTAAGTAGGTTAGACTGGGTGGCCCACAGGATACACCAGTCCACCTGTATCTATCTACCTTCGCTGTACTGGGATCACAGTTCTGCACAACTATGCCCAGGTGTTTTCCTTTTTTGAAAATGTAAGTTCAGTAACTCAGGCCCTCATACTTGCAGGTTGAGCATTTTGCTGACTGAACTATTTATATAAACCCTCCTTTCTGTTTTTCTTTAAAGCCTATTTTTATTTTTTAACTGACACATAGTGACAGTACTTAGTATGCTGTACATGTGTGAAATATCAGTCTATGTGTACTTTATGTAATGATTAATTAGAATAATTGACATATTTACCACTTCAGACAGGTATCATTTGGGTATATTCAAAATCTTTTCTCCTACCTATTTTGAAGCATTCAATTACTTGTCTCGAAATATTGCTATCCTAGTATATTACATTAGAAGTTATTTACAGACCTTGAAAGAACAATACTCATGTTCATATGGAAAAGCAAGAAACTAGTATAGCTAAAACAACTGTGTACAATAAAGGAACTTCCTGAAGTATCACCAGCCCTGATTTCAAGCTCTACTACAGAGCTATAGTAATAAAAAACGACATAGTATTGGCTTTAGGTATTGTATTAGCTGTGTGTGTCTGTGTGTATGTTTTAAAACAAACCTATTCTATTAGCCTATATACTTTAGTTGGGGGATTTAGTATATTTATATTTAATATTATCAATAATGGATTAAAGACAGTTTTGTTATCTTTTCCCCCCTGGTTTTATGCATCCTTTTTGTTTCTTCCTTTCCTGTTCACTTTGGGCTTGGTGTCTTTGTGCTGATAGAGTTAGATTCCTCTTTCACCTTTACATTTTCACTCATTTTGTGGAGTTTTGTGCATTTTAATAGTGGCAGTCACCCTTCTGCTTTTAGAAACTGTTCCCTTTGACATTTCTCATAGAGCCGATTGAATGTTGCGAATTTCTTGAGTTTTTGTTTTATCTAGGAAAGTTTTTACTTCTCTTTCATCTTGAAGCACAGCTTTGCTGGGTATAGAATTCTTGGCTGAAACTTTTCTTTCACAGTTTGGAGTATGTTATGCCATCCCTCCTGGTCTGTAAGACAACTATTGATAAACCTGCTGCTAGTCTGATGTGAATTCTTTTCTAAGTGGCTTGCTACTTTTATGAATGAGCTATTCATTTATTTACTTGCTTGTACAAAAACCACATATATGCACCGACATGTACACACATATATAATACACACATATGCATATATATGCACACACATATATACACATGCACACACACGTACACGCATGTACACACATATACATACACACATGCACACACATATATATGCACACATATACACACATATATACACATATAGGCACAAACCCACACACTTGTTGGGGGGAGCTGCGGGCTGTGTTCCTGCTGCCCCAGCTCCTGGTCGCCTGGCTAGCTTATGCCCCGAAATAACAACACACAAACTGTATTCTTTTAAACACTGCTTGGCCCATTAGCTCTAGCCCTTACTGGCTAATTCTCATATCCCGATCAACGGATCTCTAATAATTTGTGTAGCACCAGTCTTACCGGGAAAGATTCAGCATGTCTGACCTGGTGGCTTGCTTCATCGCGTCTGCCCCGGAGAAGAGTTGCATCGCGTCTGGCTCTGAGACGAGCTGCCCTGCATCTGCCCGGGAGAGGGGAGCATGGCATCTGAGCTCACTTCCTCTTCCTCCCAGCATTCTGTTCTGTTTACTCCACCCACCTATGTTCTAACCTATGAGGGCCAAGCAATTTCTTTATTTTTTAACCAATGACCTTCCTCCATCATGCACATGCACACACACGAGCACACACATATGCATACACACATGCACACACATATGCACACTTACACATATATACACACAGTTGCACACACACACATACACACACACAGCATTACATATCTTACCTTGCTCTCACATGCCACTGCAAATGCTTTTATTGAGGTATCAAGGGCTTCTACGTTATTACACCTAATGGGCCCTCTCTGACCTGATCTCTCTCCAGTCTTCACAGTTCATATAACTTTTCCTGAAAGAACTGTTGTATTAGTTCACCAGATGTCCTTTTGCCTTTACTGCCTCTTGCTCCTGAACTCTGGAATATCACCCTGTACCCAAGCACCATCTCTCCTCCTTTCTTCTTTATCTTAACTCTTCCAGTAATCTCTTGACCCATAGCTTTTCCTAGCATCTAGATGCTAATTATTTTCAAGGCTGTCTTCTCTCCTGAGTTCTGATCTTACCTTGTTTATTGAAATATGCTTCTAACTAGTTTCCCTTTCTTTCTTTCTTTCTTTCTTTCTTTCTTTCTTTCTTTCTTTCTTTCTTTCTTTCTTTCTTTCTTTCTTTCTTTCTCTTTCTCTCTCTCTCTTCTCTCTTTTTTCTTTCTTTCTTTCTTTCTTTCTTTCTTTCTTTCTTTCTTTCTTTCTTTCTTTCTTTCTCAGAAAAGAGCTGGGAAGATCTTTTTAAAAATGTATTTATTTTTGGTTAGTGTTCAGGGTAAATAAGGTCATTCACATGGCCTTATGAGGCCTTATGCAGTAGGTATATTAAACTTCTCTTCAGTTATTTGCAGACACTAATCTCACAATGTTGCATCTTTCAGATATGTTTCCCTGCTACTTGGCTTCATGTCCAAATACTTCAGCACAGATGTCTGCTTCTTCTGACTCATCTCCGTGTACAGATCCTATTCCTTCTGACAGTTTTATTCTCTGTCAGAGGTTCTGGTATTTTTGCTCCTCCTGACAGTTTTGTTTGCAGTCAGCAACTCTCAGCTGGATTATTGTAGTCTTGCACCTTTTTTTCCATGTCACTTGATTTTATTTTTTTCAAAGCACTTACCACTTGTGGAATCATCTATCCATTAGTTTGTTTGTTCTTTGTCTCCTCTGTTTAAGTGGAGTACATGGACCAAGCACATGTATACTCCCCTTTATCTCATTTCCACCCTCATGCTGTCCCCCAAATATATGGGAGGATTGTTTGAATCATCCAAGTGATCTTTTTATTCGTATAAGCAACAATATCAGTGAATAACTTCCATTGTTATCTTTTGACAAATAGTTTGCTCCCAGAGGTAGAAGGTAGGCTCGTATTGCTGAAGATGCCACACACTATAGATACAGAACCTCCCTGAGGACTGGCTTTCACGGTACCAGAAGTCACCATGCAAACTTCCAAAGGAGAGAAGCAACTGGCAGTCCTACCCTGCTATAAAACTTACAAACCACAACTATCGTTAGTGCAGCATGATAATTTTAAGGGTGCAGTAGTGAGACACATACGTTGGCAATAATCAACAGCTTTCTCATTGGGTTTACGAAACTCACAACAAGAGAGAAATCTTACCTGGTACTGAAAACCTAGCCAGTTATCTAGGACTAATGAAGTCAAGGATCTTAGAGGAGATACTACAGCTGGTACTTTATTAAACCAGCATGATTCTCCTACATTCTAAATATTTGTGCTCATACCCAGGTAAATTTAGTCCTCAGCTCTCACTAAGGAAGGAAACTTTCTTTGCAGCAGACAGATACCACTACAGAAAACCACAACCATTCAAAATGCAGACTTCTGCAACCCAGTTCCAGTAAACACACCTATGATTCCCCCACCTGAGTGTCATGTACCGTTTCAGAAGAAGTGGCAGGAAGATTGGAAGAGCTGGAGGAACACTGAGTTTTTAGTGAGTTTATGTCTCCTAGGAATTTCAGTAGCATCACCTATAAAGTTTCACCAGCACGGCTCATTATAAATGAGCTGAGCAAAGGCAACACCAGACTTGCTAAACCGAGTGGGGGAAACCCATGAGGCCTCAACTCTAGGCAAAGAACTGCAGACAACAAAGACCGCTGAAAGCTGGAGAGACAGCCTTCCCAGGGAATAGCAGAATAACACATTGTTTCCCCAGATACCAAATGGTCAGCCCTGAAAACAGGCACACATGTAGTGTTGTACAAATTGAAGTGTCTGCACTTATGCATTTAGGAATATATACGTGTGTGTGTGTGTGTGTTTAACAGCAATTAATGAAAAAAGATACCAATCATTTGAAAGAAATAAAGGGGGAAGGTATATGGTTTGGAGAAAGTAAAGGAAAGACATAAATGATATAACTATATTATAATATCAAAAAATAAAATAACAAAAAATGAATCTATCACTAAATTACTAATCACATATAGTTTTTAGTTACCAGAAACACCCACACAACTACTTTCCCCATTTTCATGCTGGTAAAGCCTGATTCTGTGATAGCAATTTTGGATTCAGTGACGAAGTCTGGGTTCCTATTATTTGAGGAAAAATCTTACATAAGTCTCAGGTATTTTCTTGGATAGATGAAATTTTTTTCCTTATATTCTTGTTACTTTTGAAAAAAATATTTTCTAAAAATTTATATGTTTGAAAAGATGAGGAATTTTCAGTCACATGTAGACTTTAATATTTGTAGAGTATTTTTCTTGCTCCATTTACTGTGAATAATTTTTAAATGATACTGACTTTTACATCAAACACCAAGGAATCAATGCACTGCATTTCTTCAGTTAAAAATCACCTGGCTATCAATACCCACTTACTTTTAAGTAATTTCCTATATTTAAACTACTGCAAGTCAGCCCTTTATATAGCCTTAGGATTTTTTTGTCAAAAGATATGATTTTTAATAAGTATTTTTGTTGCCTTTGGAATTTTATTCCTGGTGCTTATGCAAGTTAGTTTAATAAGTATTTTCTATCTTTCCAAGTCTACCATATTTTTTGGGAAAGGATTTCCAGATTTTGAAAAAAAAATCTGTGCATTTTTGTTTGTATGACAGGCTGATGGGATTTTCCCCAAGCATGCTACCTGATAACTATAACAGGCTTAGTTTGCATTTGGTAAGTGAATATATGCACATCAGTTTTAAAAAGTATCATCAATGTTTTGAAAACTTGTTTGCCAGCAGTGAATTACTGGATAATATTTAGAATTTGAATCAGCATCTACTTTGTTATAGTTCTCAACTAGGTCTTCTTCTTCTCCTCCCTTTTTTTTTGTTCTTTTTGAAAGAGTATGTTTTTCATTGAAATAGAACTGTATCACTTTCTACCTTCCCTTTACATCTAGCCTCTCCCAGCCCATCAATCTTTCTGCCATGTTACCTTCTTTTTCTTTGTATTATTAAATGAATATATGCACACACACACATATGCTGAGTCAATATTTGTTGCTTGTGTGTATATGATTTCAAGGCTTATCGGTCTTCATTGGCAAATCAATAAGGGGCTCATCCCTGAGAGAGACTATTTCTCCTTCTTCCATCAAACATTTTCTTCTTTCTATTTTAACATGTCCATTGATGTTGAAATTCTTTTGACTTTGACAGAAAATGCATTAAGGTACAGCAAATGGGATTTAAATGTTGGTGGCAACTAAAGGACTTAAGTCCCACTCAATAGGAGGAAAATCATGAAACCTAACCAGTGTCCTGAGATAGGGAGGCCATGGTCCTTAAAAAAGAAACTACTTTGCTAGGTCAGCACAATTTCTTACCATTCTAAGGATAACATTCCAAATATCCTTGTGTACATAGATAAATTCCACTCACACCCCTCATCAAAGAACCCTCTCTTTATAGCAAATGGCAGAAAATCCAACTGGACACAGCACAGCTATTAATAGGTTGTGCTCAGCACAGCCTCAACTGATGCATTTACAACACAGCTCCTGCATCTGTGGCGCAGAAAGACTACACAAAGAGTCCTAATACCAGGAAGCCTGCTATTAAACAGTCTCTCCTAGAATTGGCACACAATGTGGTCCTTTCCAATTCCCACGTTTTATAAAGCACTGAAATTTAATGGCATTATGTTGAATATAGCTATTACTTAAAAGTCTTCCAACAAATATTTCCTCATTTTCCCTTGAGGCTCAGATGAATGCATTTCACCCCCATGTGGGTTTATGATCTATGTATTCTTAGAGGCTGTGTTTAGATCTCTGTAACAATAGCATTTTGGGTATAGCTTACCAGATACATTTTACTAATGTTCTTTGTTAGTGTAAACACACTTTTATTCTCTAGAACATATAGTCTTTGCTTTCTTAGTATTTTTAGTTGACTGGTCCTATTTGTAGGACGATTTATATTTTTTATCACTTTATCTGATTGTAGAATTTTAAAATGAACTTTATGCTAATTTGATTTCATGGTTCCATTGGCTTTTTTAGGAGCAAAGTGAGAGAGACCTTCTTGTCCTTACCTTTTCTGTAGACTTTGCTTATCCTTATGACATTGTATCTCTAAATTGCTGAGTCCAGATAAGCAAATGCCCATTTGATATTCATGTCAAATAATTTACTCTATTCATTTTGTCAAGTCTTCAGCCCTGACACATAAATTTATATAATATAGCTTGGTGTGTTGATCTTTTCCTACTAATATTTATCTGTCATTAAACTGTAGTACATGCCTACTAGGTACAAATGACACTTTGAGTCTCTCAGTGGGATGTAAAATGAATCAGTAATAATTTTTCTTAAAAAAATTTTACAATGTATTCAGCAAGCTACTTTGGAAAGAAACTCATTACCAAAGCTAGTTGCAGTTAAAAGCAGCATAAAAATGTACTAACAAAATAGAACAGGAGAGTGTGTAAGATTGGGTAAGAAAAAAGGGACAATCACTGATGTACAAGTAAGGGCTGGAGCAGCTACCACACTGGCGGAAGGTCTGTTTCATAAAGGACACAGCTAGATATAAATTTTAGAAAACTAATTAGGTTAGGGGATCTTGGATCCTGAACACTAAGAGTTTGGTATTTTGGCTGGAAGGAGAGAAAAAAATTATTGTACTCAGAGATGTGTACAACGACTTTGTGTTCAGGTTGTCTAGTTCACTGAACTATATCTTTTGCGTTCAACCAGTGCAATAGTGTTGAACAGAGAGATGGTTATCACTCCTATTTTATAGATGAGATGTCTGTAACTCTGAAAGTAAGATTAACCTGGTAATATTGTGAACACGGGTTAAGGCTGATATTAAAACTGTTTGGAGAAGAATCAGTACAGCTGACTTAACATGCAAGTTTCTCTTCTTCATCTATTTAAGTGCCCTAAAATTTAGCCCCAAGATATAATATTTAATTCATGGCCTTACTAGAAAGTTACATCAGGGAACTATGAATAATACTTGATATGTAAAAGGCATAGTTCAAATCTTCTTGCAAACAAATGAAAGAAATAAACTATGCTGTGTGCATTTTCAGTGGGATGGCTTATGATTAAAAATGGATACTTAGATGGTACCCAGGTCTGGGGATGTACAATACTAGGAAAGTAGTCTCAGAGTTAGATCTTGAGGGACTAAGGAGTCCTGGTAGAAAAAGCTAAGAGTTCACACCTCCCACCATTGCCCTGTGATTCAGAAATAACAGTGGTGTTACTAAAGAATGTTCTTGAGGCAGTGTGAGCAGGTAGAGTCCCCCTGAGAGCCTCACGAGTGATGGGATGTATTCAGTCTAGAATAACGCTACACACCCACTAATTAAAACATCGTAGTGGCATGGTTACCTACTGTTCATAGTCACGACATCCGAACAACCATTTCTCACAAAGACTCTCACAAAGGGAAGTCCCAAATAAAGGGATAAGTCCACAGATAAAAATAATAATCATTTGATGGTTTTAGCACTATTAGAAAGTTCACTAAGTTCAGTAGAATTTTTTTTTGTTTTTTACTTGTCTTCTGGTTTTTATCATTTTCTATCACCTACAATTTTCTGTTCCAAACACAACATACAGTTCCCCTGAGTACCCGTCATCCTTCATATTAACCGCATTGAGCTTCTAAACTTATGTTTTTATCTACCTACATCTGTATGACCTTTCATTTGTATCATTTTCTCCAGCTCGTGCCATTACACACGGAGCCCCTGGAATCACAGACTGAAGAGCTCCAATGAATTTTAGAACGCTGAGGCTCAAATTGTTTCTTCCTTTTGAAAGTACTTAGAACAGCAACTTTTTAAATAGTTTCCAAGCACTAGCTTTAGCAAGCTATGGGAAGGCAGTATATTTCAGAATGTGTTACTATTTCAGCATATTCCCAATGGGCTTTATACATACACTTGCGAAGAATAAATACCCATGGTGACTAATCTTGTTTTAATTAACACTGAAGAAAATAACAGCGGTTGTCATGAGAAGCTATTTTCAGGTTTTCCTTTTTGAACCATGTCAGTTGCCGTTTAGGAAGTGGCAAGCAGCGCCCTTACACTTGTCCTGCAGCACCCCACCCCTCCTCATAAACATGAAGCAGCCCACTCATCCAAAGGTGACATGCACGTCATACTCACATTTTGTAGCCATCAGGCTTTCCAGAGATTGGGCCCATCCTAAAACTTCTTCCAAAGTAAGACTTTGAAAAGAAACAGAAAGCACTGGTTAGGCTAAATTATTACCAATGTTTTGCTGAGCTAAATAAATCTATGCTATCTTGAGAATAATAGAAAAATATAATTACACTGCGTATTATCCTTTGACCATTTATGTTATAGTCTTCACTGCGTTTTTAAACTCTAAAGTATAACTGGTGTATACTTGATATACACTTGATATATACTTTCCTTTTTTTGTTGATTTTTATTGAGCTCTACATTTTTCTCTGCTCCCCTCTCTGATTCTCCCCTCCCCCTTCAGTCCTCCCCCAAGGTCCCCATGCTGCCAATTTACTTGAGACATCTTGTCTTTTTCTACTTCCCATATAGATTAGATCTATGAAAGTCTCTCTTAGTGTCCTCATTGTTGTCTGTTTGATACATACTTGACACACTCTTTGAAAGTTCCAGGCACAGACTCACACATTGCCTCTATAGGATTGTCTCATGTCCTTCTGCAACTGTCACAGGTGCACCCCCTTCCCTAATTAATGCTGGGCTTATCTAATTAAAGTTGATGCACACAGTCTCATGTAATAGCCTGTCTATTACGTTTACACTTTCTTATATGATCTGCGTGTATTTATATATTGAACTTTGAAGGCGTTGGGATTAATGAACGTAGAATATGTCAGGTTACATTTGACTTGATCAGAGTAAATAAAGTCACACTTAGAAGTTGTCTGTGAAAGGTGCTGGCTTGAAGGCTCAATTTCTGTTTCTGTTGGTGATCTTCATGAGGTGACTGGTAAGTGGTTCTGCTTTCTCACACACAAATAACTTTATTTTCCTGTCACTAATATGTTCATCGCCACCCAGCCTTTGCTTCACGTGTGGTCTTCCTGCCTTTAGCACTGGTATACTCTAAAAAACCTGAAGATGCAAGCGAGACTTGCTCCTTGTTGTTCTTAGAGAGTCAGCCTGAGTGTTAATTCTTCAGGAATGACTAGCAACATTAACTGGTTATGAACATAACAAAAGATTTGAAAAGGTAAATAATACATAGCATAGAACAATATTAGTCCTGTAACAGCGGATGGTCTCCGTCTAGACTTTCATATCAGCTTCGAGGTGCACTCTGTCCGGTGCTCTCATAAACGTTTCCATGAAAACTATTTCTGACTCACTGTTCTTTTCTCTCACTGGAACTTCAAAAAGGATGAGCTAAAATAATATTTTTAATCTATTGAAATGGGAAGGGTGAGGCAGGTTTCTCACATGATTTTTTTTTTTGTCTCACTGATTCCCATTGTGGAGGAAAGACTGAAATCTCCAGTGAGGGGAGACAACATGACTGTGTTGGGAACTCATTGCCAAGAGAATGCCTTTGCCTGCAATATTTATGAGACTTACAGATACAGACAGTGGTTGGAGAAATTGGGTTATTTGAACTTCCGTTTTGCTTTTGGCTTACTTTCTCTCTCACACGGGGTTTATGCTGGCCCGTGATTATGAAGATGTATCCTCAGAATTATATAAAAATTATTTTTAAGTACTTCTGCCCCAGATCAGCCTGAGTCTCCTGACCTGAGTTTTCCAGTTTCATGTCACTTCCTTTTTCTCTGGGCAGGTAGGCAGCAAAAAAGCAATGAGATATGAAGACATTTTGAAACTCATGACGCTGTTGCTTAGAGTCTGAGGGTTGAGGGATCCCTTCCTGATGCTGGAGTTAGGACATCTCCACACCTTAGTTTTATTATTATCTCTATATCTGATGAGGTCATTATGAATGCAAAGCTCCTATCAAATGACCTCTCTTTTGCTGAACTCCTTCTTTCCATGGGGGATCTGCAAGGCAGACTACAAGAAACCCAAGTTCTGATTGTGATAGGCCATAGGGATCGCCAGTAGGGATCGCCAGTAGAAAAGAGCTTGCCCTAGTGAGACTTTTATATCTTTTTCCATGGGTGCACCTGCATAGTTCACAAACTTCAACTGGTCACTGGAATACTGAGTGTTGGGTGTTACCATCCATCACTACAGCTACCTTTTATCATCAAACAGTAGCTTTTTTAAAGACCTTCCCTACTTCAGACTGATCAAGAGCCCTGACCTACAAGGATGTGTTCAGAATTGAGGTCTCCACTTAGGTTAGATATGTGTGGTTATTCTAACAGAAGTCTTGAAATTGTGACTTTTTTTGTGTGTGATAAACCCAATTGTTTTGTTATTCTTCCAGTCTTCTTTCCATTTTAATCTATTTGCAGATCTCAGAAAAAGGCTGGATCTTTATAATATAACTGACCCGAGTGCTCAGGAGGCTTAGGCAGTAAGATCACAAGCTTGGGGGTAGCCTAGTCTGTAGTGACAGACCCTGTGAAAAACAAGGCAGTAACAAATTTCCCTGCAATCATAAAGGACTGAGAGCTTGGTAGGCTTCCACTCCTGTAAACCTCAGGAAAAAACGAAGGTGCCTGGCACCTTTTAAGAAGGTTTTAGTTGTAAAATATATTGGATTAAAATAACCCCTTTATTATAAATAGTGCCAAATTACTTTTAAAAAGAATGTTTGTAATCATCTCTATCTAAAACGTCAAAGTTGCCGAGTTCTTAGGTCTACACCTTGAATAATGGAAATGAGTTTTGTGTGATACATAACTGCTCCTCTGCTGGAGTTTCTCCTGTGTAAATGTAAATTTTACTTTCTCAGCAAAATATATTTAAAATGTAGTTAAAATGTCTATGCATGTATTTATCATGTGACTAAAAATTCTTTAAAAAAGCAATAATATTTAAAAGTTACTTACTCTGAAGGGAGCCTCTTAGCTCTGCATAGCTTACAGATCCAGCAGATATGCCCGCTCATTTTTCTAAATAGAAAAGCGTATAAGTATAGTGCTTAGTCATGTAAAATGACTTCCTGATGAGTCAACTTTCAAAGAATATATAAAATTATATAGTTCAAAAGGATGAATTCTTAAAGCTAACGGAAGTCACTGTGGTCACGGAGGAAGAAGGGATTCAATGATTCACCTTACACATATTTCATAAGAATATAGGTGATTAGATTTCTCATTGACTTTGGAATTCCTCTTACCCACCAGTTCATTAATAATAGGTTTTTTTTTTAAAAAAAATACAGAGTTCTGAAAGATGATTTTAATTAGAACCCACTGACAATGAATTCGTCAACTTCTAAGGCTTCCTTTTTGGGGCAATTCTTATTTTTAGAATACTCCCTAAATATATGAAGGAAAAATTGCCTCTTTGTAATTAGTTAAATAAAATAGCATAAACACCAAATAAAAACTCTTTAAGAATGAGTTCTGAGAAGAGTAGTTTTTCCATAAACTTGGGCATTTTGGACTTTGTAACTGAAATTCTGAGAGTTGACTTAATCTAGGCTAAGTGTATATATAGCAACACATGTCATGGTTGGTTTTTAACTTGGGATTTTGAGAAAACAACTAAAACATGCCTGAGATAATTGGATGCATGTTTTATATAAAATCTGGAAATAGTTTGGTAGCTATACATAGGTAGTTATGTGAAGCTTTTATGACTTTATCAACTCATTCAAAGTGTCTTCTGATTTCTTGTCCCCTGCGAAACTCAATGCCAGTGAGGGATCTCCAGAGACCCTGTTCTTCTCTTCCTATCCTTACTGACAAGCCATGAGAAAACATGCTGTTGGATTTTATTAGAGGGTCTGTGTGTACCTGCAGGAGGAGAACTGAGTTAGACTTGAGAATGATCAGTGAAGCCATCCCACTAATGTACCATCTGAGTGGGAGTCAATGGGAGATGCTGAAGTGTCAAATGAAGGAGGGATTGCTTAGGCAAAGGTTAGGAAGGAATGGTTAGTTGAAGAAAAGTGAAGAATTGGGTTGTCTAGGATGAAAAAGGGAGAGATCTTGGGAGAAAAGTCTACAGAGTTAAGAGCGACCCAATAATCATCTTTGGATATATCTTTAGAGAGAAAGGATGGAAAAAGTTTACGTGAGAGATTTGGCTTGGAAGTACAGTTGGGTATTTTCATAAAGATGTAAGAAAAGTAAAAAATATAATGAGCTGTCTTGGGAAAGAGTGTGAACTGAAAAGACAGCCTAAGATGAGGGACAAGTACAAAGACATCTTAGTGAGACTGTGAAAAAGGAGTCCACTAGACAGAAAGCAGAATAATGCTGTTTCCGAAGCACCAAAGAGCATATTTATTTTTGGTAAACTCATAATTCATAGTTGAGTTCCAGAAAAAGATATCCACTGTACACTAACATTTAGAGACTGTTTAAAAAACAAAATACTGTACCGTAAAAGACTTGTACAATTTTAAGCAATAAAGATTTGGAGGTGTAAAAACGAAAGAGTAATCATTTTGGTCTTAAAGTAAGAAAGAGAATAAGAGAGCAAAGGATTTAAAGATGCTGTCAGGCCTCTTAACAATAGCACCAGGGATGAGTGCAGTGGAGCAGGGCAGGCACCAGAAAGGTGGAGAAAGTAATAAAATGGAGTGCTGGTCCCCCCACCCCTGTGTCCTGTGAAAGCTGCTGAAGACTGATACAGTAGAGACACAGAGGCCGAACTCTGCCACTTACCTACTCTAACTGGCATGTCTATAGTGTGTGCCAGTGAGCCTTTTAGTGTGACAGCGTGAATTTGGTAAAAGATATCCATGGATAGAGGTAGAGGACATAAGAGAGGTGGAAAAAGTGATAGAATAAGCATTGTACAGCTAAATGGATGTACATGAGGGAACAAGTGTGTGTGGGGGGGAGTTACTGGCTAACTAAGCCTCTTTCAGTTGTGAATTCAGCAACTTAAATAGAAAAGAAAGTTAGTCATAGAGCTATGTGTGTGTGCAGCTAGATTCTAGATGACCATAAATTCAGGAATGAATCATTGCATTCTAAATTGTTGTTAATAGTAATTTACTAAAGTTTTAAAATATCACAGTGGTGAAAATAGAAATGTTTTTTTGAAAAATAAACTTAATTAAAGATGGTTAATAATTAAATAATTGAGACTAAGAGAACTATGGCATTGGCTGGTTTATTTATAGTGATCATGCCTTGAGTTTTATTAGTGAAGTTAAATTTCCATACTCAATGCCCTTGTTTCTTGAACATCCTCACTGTTAATGTAACTGCTCCTCCTTGTCTCCTACAAGGACTCAGTATTTCTTCTTCAACAATCAATTTTGTTTCATTGTCTTTTCCACTTCATCCGCTAAAGCCATGTGTACGTATTTTTGAATTTTTACCATCTATGTAATTCTATGTCTTTTATAGAGTATATAGATATAATATATAGCTTAATAGCTACAATGGGGTCAGAAAACAACCACAAAATCAGTATGCAGCATTCAGATGTGCACTGCTCCCTGTGGGTGAGCTAGTGCTCAGGGGTTTCCCAGAGCACCCGAGAACACTCAGAGTATATTCAGATAGTTCAGTTCTGAAACTAGAACAACACACACTTTAGTTGAGGCTTTTATTAGCTATGTGACCTTGGGCATGTTAATTTACCTCTCAGATTATCTATTTCCTCTTCTCTGAAACGGAACAATGAAGATTAGAAAAATAAATGCATGCAAAGAGTTTCTGTTCCAGTTTATCCGACCTTCAGCTTCTTGTACTCTGACACTCAGGAAGTATATATTTCCCAATACCCTCTGTAGGAACGAAGTATATATTCTACCTACCAGAGTATATTTCTTCTTTCTTTTTAAATTTTCACTCAGATGACCACTTTTCCTAATTAATATTGTTCATTCTTCTACATGTGAATAAACTCTCTGTAAATCCTGTTTCTTTTCATTTCTTTTTAAATTGCTATCTCATTTTTGGTTATTGTTTTTAGTAATTCGGTTAAAGATGGAGCTGTCTGATTCAGCAACAGATATTTGGAATCCTCCAGGAATATATGTCATACCAAAGATCAGAAGCCACAAGATAGGATTTGCCTGACCAGAAGTTTGAATGCTAAAGGAGAAAGGAGAGAGGACAGTTTCCCTAGTTTGTCCTCTTGGAAATGATTGTGTGGGTTGTCTCTGCCATCAAGATGCTTTGTTAAAAGGGAAACAGGAAGCTGAGATCCACGTGGGCACACTTGTCAGGCTGCATGACTCCAACATACTTTTTGTCCCAAGTGTGGTCCTGAGATTTCTAATACCAGCAAAGCTCTGTCAAGTTCAACAACATCCGTGTACTCAGTTAGATGATTGATGCAGAACAAGGGTCTATGCTACAAGCCATCTATCAGCTGGAAGCATCCGAAGGGACTGAAATAAAGCTATAAATATTAAGTACATATACATGTGACCTTAAGTTCTAACTTATCTACTTTCTATGGCGTTTCAAATGCTATTCGATAAACATGTATAAGCAGTTGTTTTTTATATAGTTTAGGGTTTTAAGTCACACTCAGTTTATTAGATTACAGAATACAAATAGAATACAATGTCATAAAATTACCAGTGATTCAATATCAGAAAATATTTAGTTAACTAGTTATGCACTAGATGTGTTACATAGGAAATACATAGAAAGAATTGTTTGTGTTCTATGATGTCTTCTGTCTTTCCAGCCCCCTACATCTGGGACTTGATAGATGTTATTTCAGGACTGTAGGTCTGCTCCCTGTGTTTGCCTATGACCATCAGCTCTCTCTTGCTCATTAAGGTTTCCAGAACTGAATGCCCACCTACATGCCCTTGTGCCTTTACGGATTCATGGTCACCATGTCCCACAACTTTGCTGGGTTGAAGGACAACAATTTAATATCCTGTAATGTTCTCTAGATTGAAGCAAAGAAGTAAGTCACAAATATTTAATTATAAAAAAGGTCAGATTGACCAGTTGAATTTATTCTCTCTTCCAACCAAAACACTTGAAAAATGAGAGGTAAAGAACACACAAGACTTAAACATGAAGGAAAAAGAAGATTAAAAGAAGAAAGAAAAAAATAGCAAAATATTTCGAAGTAGTCTTGGAAGATAGGAAGCAGATGGAGGGTGAAGTTAAAACCTGCAAACCTCTAAATGAGAAGAATAAACACAGATTTTGGAATTTCATTTGACCAAATAAAGAACATATAATTCGCAGTCTGGGGATGAAAAATTTCTAAAATAAGTATTTCTTAAATACTTCTAATTTAAAAATGAAAAGAAATAACTGCAATTCTACATCCTACAATATTTTGTGACTAAATCCTACATTTTCATCTTTAATCTCCCACAAAATATGCAGGGTCAAATGCTCTCAAATTTACAATTGAGAAATTTTAAACACATGTAGTTATACTAAAAATGGTAAATTATAATTTTTAAAAGACGTGCAATAAGAATTTAATTAATTAGTAAACTTAAATATGTTTTGTTGGATAAATGCAGCTAAGCATATCTTTAGTAAAATGCACTTTTAAAATTATAGCACAAGCAGAAAATAAAATAAAAATTAAACTCAAATGCTCCCAGAATGTCAATTTATTTTGGTAAAAAAGAGAGTTCATGGTTTAGAATGATCTAAGTTGACATGATGTAGGACTGATTTGTGCTCTGGATAAACTCACCAAGCTTCAAATCAGTGGTAATCCTGTTTTTCTCATGCTGGTGTAGTAATGTAGAAACAGTCCATTAACCTAAAAATAAAGGAATGATAAAAACAAGAGGAAGTAGAAAGATTAGTGCAAAAATACATATTTTGCAAGGATTTATATAAGTACCTGGCCTTTGTTTTTATCCAATAACTGCTGCTTTATGGGTCTTGGCAGAGCCCACTTGTGCATCTCTAGAATGTGGTAATTTCATAGATTAGTATAAAACTACATAAAATGCACTTAATATATCTTTTCATTGATTTTTATCTGATCATCTTATGATTATTTCAATTATGTATAACTTTGCTTATCTTTTCCTCTACTTTGATGATAAAATTAATGTATATTTTTTTACAAGTCCTTAAGGAGTATATTTCTTCTGATAACTATTTCTTTTTTAGAAGAAGAAGCACATAGCTCATCGATAACCTAAGCATAAATACACCAGCAATAGTACGAGTTGTGTACATAGGATGGCATAAATAGATCCACATATCTTCCACCTGTAAATTAAATCTTAGAGTAAAATAAAAATGAATATGTTTAAAATTAACTCCTTTTTACATATTTAAATTTTTATCTGACAGATAATCAAGAAAGTCTTTCTGTTCATATACAAGCTAAAAACCCATCTTATTCTCTTTTATTTTTGCAGGTTGAATATAGTTTTGAAAAACCTGGACTACTTTACATTTTTATAGCTCCTTTTGCAATGCAGCAAAAAAATCCTGCTTTTTAAGAAAAAGTAATTTTGTGAAGTTGTACTTAGGTGTAGTCTGAGGAATGAAGAAATTCTAGAACCGAGGTTAACAGTGCTTCAGATAGACCTTACAATAAACAGACATGACAATTATCTGAGCTAATAAGCTGTAGAAATAGTCATTTAGTAATCAAGGGTTTTTCTATTCCAAATTTTCTGATTTTTGTATCTCTATCATTCCACATCCGCATGAAAACAACATTAAAAAAAGATAATTTAAAACTGCAATAGATCCTCTGCTGCCCTATTTAATTTTAAAGCCATAAAACCCAAGCCAAGAAAGAAATATGTATTTACATTTCTGTTTGTCTATTTCTTAGAAAAAATACCTTCCATGCACCACTACAACCCTGCTACTGAGGTCGGTACCCACCAGGCATTTATATCAAGGTAGCATTCTTCTATTCACTATCTTTTTTTTTTTTTTTTTTACACTGAATCTCATACTTACACATATATCCTGTGGAGCAGTCTAACATTTTATTTTCTCCTTGTTATGATCCTTTTGAAATCAGGTTCTGAAATTGGGTGAGACACCAAGTACTCTATTTTTCCTGACAGAAAAAGACTCTACTGTCTGTCTAATTACCTTCTCTGGCACTCCAGCCTCTGTGCTAGGAAATTCTAGTTTTACAGACACATATCTATGCAAAGAGAGGGTTTTTGAATATGGAAAGTAGTGCTGTGGGATTGCAGTGCCTTGCTGATAAAAGAGCTTTTATCTAAACTTATCAGAACGTCAGATGTGTCCAGCTGGCTGGAAGCAGAATTTTCGACTGTTGTAGTCAAAACTTCGTTTCTGAATAATTATTTTTTTTTAAGTTTTTGACAATGTGCAGCATAAAGGAAAATCCCCTTTGGGAAAATAAAAATGACAGACCTGAGTACAAATAAGCAGACTACCACTGCAAATACCTAGTATCAAGTGATGGGAACTATTGACAATTGATCACAATAGGCAACTGACTAAGAACCTGTAACAAGCTATGGGCTCTCTTTTCTGGCTAACCCTTGTAGCTCTTACTATACTGGTCCTTTGAGGCATTATTTTGACTGCTCGTCATTATTCAGTCTGTTGAAGCACCTGCTAGACTTTGGACTGAACAGAGTGCTTCAGATGATCTGCTCTACTGAATGCAAACTATGGGGAGATGTTTACTCCCTTGTCTTATGTCTAATATGGTGTGTGTGTGTGTGTGTGTGTGTCTGGAATAAAATAGTAAAAAGGAGCAGAATATCATCGAGAGAATACTTCTTAAAATATTTAGGAACCTGCTCCCCTATCCCCACGTTTGTTTATAGCTCCTTCTTGCTACTTCCACTCTTCCTTTTGACTTTCCCAGCCTCTGTGGTTGCTTCAAGTTTATACTCAGGTCTAAAGATTTGGAGAGATGTCCACAAATAAGAGAGGGCATGCAGTGTTTGTCTTTCTGGTCTGGGTTACCCCACGCAGTATATTTCTCAGTTCTGTTCATTTACCTGCAAACCTCATTAGTTCATTTTTCTTTACAGCTGACTAGAATTGTACTGCGTATAAATGTTCACATTTTGTTATCCATCCATCAATCCGAAGACATTTGGATTATTTCCATTTCATATCTATTGTTAACACAGTGACTGATGAAGAACTATAAGCAATCTATGGCTGACCAGAGAGGGAGAATCATTTTCCTATAAGGAAATATTCCATGTTAGGTTTTCCAGTCCCACGTGATCAGCCCTTTATTTTTCTTTCAGTCAAGTCCAAAACAATACCAATTAAAACATGCATGATTAGGTATTGATTAATATTTTCCTGTGGGGATATTTGGTAATTTTATATAGTTAGAATCTAAAATAAAATTTGTAAGAACAGAATAATGGTCTTTGAGAAATTATAAATACCAAGCTTTGCCAATTTTAACAACTCCCTGAAAATGAGAATTGTGACAATTTCATTATCTGTGACTTATTGGGAAATAAACCTGTTTCAATGCATCTTAGCGATACTATATGGGTTTTGCATGGCGTGCACAGAGAGCACAGATGTCAGCTACTATCAGGGCATCTCTAAAGGGATTCCAGCTTCCTTTGTGCTTGGACAGATGAGCAGAGACACACAGTTGCCTTGGAAGCAGACAGTGTTTTAAGGGTTTGTGCACTTCCAGGCTTGAGCAGAGTGGCTCAGGTACATTACAAATTGAGCAGTCCAACAGACCTATGTAAAAGGTATGGCTTTTATGTCTCATACTCAGGTTTTTTGCTCATTTGCATTGTATGGGGTTTTCCATGAACGCTCTGTTACATGTAGGTCTACGTACAACTTTATACCTCCCATATCGTGTTAGCACCTTAAATCTCTACCCAGGAGGGCTTTAGTATTTATTATACGGAGCCGTGGGATCCCCAGAGACACTCTAGAATGCTCTGTGACTGTGTCAATAGCTGAATTTGTTCAACCTTGGCAGAGGGGTTTTCCAGCCTTCCTCTTTGCCAACTTGTTTTTTAATATGCTTATTTCATAAGGCCCTGTGGAAGGCCTTCTGACCTTACTCTTGGTCCCATTCTCCTGCCTCAGTACTTTTCAACTTACTCTGTAAGCAGGATAAACCCTTAGATACTGGGAAGTCTGAGTGCAATATACACAGCAGGCAGCAGCTGCTGACCTTTGGAGGAGATCAGCATCTGCTGCCTTTCTGAACTCTCGGCCCTTGCCTTTTAGCCTTCTGTTAGTCTTGGCTCTGGGTGCTGAATTTCTTCCCAGTGTCTTATCTTTCAGAACAACTACTGCTTGTCTATGTAGACACATTGCCCAGATGTCCAGAAAGTGGCCCAAACAATTGCCACCTAATGTCTGGACCCATGAGAGCACAGATCATTCCACGATTCTTATATTTTTGGGGGGCATTTCCCTTTTTAAAGCTTCACTATATCTTTAATGGAAGATGTTTATTATTTGTGTATGTGTGTGGTGTGGTATGCATATATGCTTGTGTGCTCATATATATGTGGGCACATGAATGAGGGCCTGCTTGTTGGGGTTTCTGTCCTGCCCAGATCACTGAAGAAGCAGGATGTGACCTGCCCTTCTGAAAAAGGTACCAAGCCATGTGGCTAACATATATGAGAATAATGGTTTAATATGTGTTCTAAGAGTTAATAAGAAGCCTGAGCATTAATAGAAATGGGTTAATCAAGATGTGAGAGTTAGCCAATAAGAGGCTAGAGCTAATGGGCCAGGCAGTAATTTAATTAATAAAATTTCTGTATGGTTATTTCTGGGGTTAAGCAGGGTGGGTGGTGGGATGTGGCCAGTACCCTCCTACTACAGGTCCCGCTGCTCCTCCTACTACATTGTACACATATGTTGGAGGTTGACACTGGTTTTTCTCCATCACTCTTCACCTTACATACTAGGCAAAGATCTCACGTGAACCCAGAACTCATTGATTCAGCTACTTTAGGTAGCTCGCTTGCTCTGGGGATTCTCTGTCTTTGCTTTTAGCATGCTAGGATTACAGGTAGGTTGCCATGCACCCTGACATTTACATTGGGGCCCAAACTCACATCTTTATGCTTGCTGAGCAAGTGTTTTATCTACTGAGCCATCTCCCAGCTCCTACTTCTTCTCCCTAGCATTTACAGGCATTTTAAGATATGTCATACCAATGTGGGTCTCTGTCTCTGTCTCCTTTTATCGCCTGATGAAGGTTAGTATTCAGGAGGATGCCTATATGTTTTTCTTTGGGTTCACCTTCTTATTTAGCTTCTGACAGAGACCCACATTGGAGCACCGGACTGAAATCTCAAGGTCCAAATCAGGAGCAGGAGAGAGAGCACAAGCAAGGAACTCAGGACCGCGAGGGGTGCACCCACACACTGAGACAATGGGGATGTTCTATCAGGAGCTCACCAAGGCCAGCTGGGCTGGGTCTGAAAAAGCATGGGATAAAACCGGACTCGCTGAACATAGCGGACAATGAGGACTACTGAGAACTCAAGAACAATGGCAATGGGTTTTTGATCCTACTGCACGTACTGGCTTTGTGGGAGCCTAGGCAGTTTGGATGTTCACCTCACTAGACGTGGATGGAGGTGGGTGGTCCTTGGACTTCCCACAGAGCAGGGAACCCTGATTGCTCTTTGGGCTGACGAGGGAGGGGGACTTGATCGGGGGAGGGGGAGGGAAATGGGAGGCGGTGGCGGGGAGGAGGCAGAAATCTTTAATAAATAAATAAAAAGATATGTCATACCTTCTAAACCCTAGATTTCATTTCATATGAACTAATGTTAAATATTCACCTTGAAATAAAACCAAATGCAGTGAAATATGAAGGAGAGTGGAACTTCAGCACTTCCTTATTGGCACAGATGGAAAGCAGTGTTCTTTGCTTCTTCAACTAAGGAATGTCTTGAGATTATAGGGTTCAGAGTTGTACAGCTACAAAGCTTAGGCCTGTCTGCTTTGAAATCTTCTAATCAATTCACTGTCCTTATTCTGTCCATATGCCTCTTCCTTTTTCATGGGAAATTGCGAACAAAACAGCACAAACTCAAGCTGCATTTCCTGTTTCTTTCTCCAATCACCGATACTATGGCCCCCCGTTTTGGTAGGACACTATTTAGAAGCCCACTGACTCAAGCTTGAAGCAAGTCTATCCCCAGTGTAGCCATAGTGGTGGCGGTGCCCCACCCGTTCTGGGAATTCCTGAAAGGTGTCCAGTCACTCAGGGAGAGAGAGAGCAAAGGGAAATTCTCTGGGGAATGTCACTGGAGAAGGAATCTCCCAGTTTCATGTCCTATAATTAGTTCAGTCTTTATGATGCACATTTGGAAATACTAAACTTTGGAAGTATAATTTACACAAATACATATTTTCATAATGCAAGCAAATTCAAACGACTGAATTCTGGCGACTATCAAATAAGGAAATATGATGAAACACAAAGCTAGTGTTTGTCTTTAGGATCTGAAAATAACAGACTGAAATTCTGTCTGGGGACCTCTAGAGAAACATGCCATGAAAATAAGATTTAACAAACATTTTTATTACTTAGGGAAGGCAAGAAACAAAAACCATTGTAATCCTTGAAGCTTCAAAAAGTTACTTGGATTACTCTCTCACTAAAAAACGACACGATTTTCCCTCCAGTTTGAATAATTGGGGATTTGCCTTAGCAACTTTAAAAACTAAATGTTTTTTTCTTCTTTTCTATGATGGATAAAATGTAGTCTTCAAACATTTTTATTTGAAGAAAAGATCACTTTTGCCCAGATAAAATCCTATCCAAAGGAAAATGAAGAATGAGTGCCCTCTAAGGAGGCATGATCCGGGATGCTGTGGGGCTCCTCAAGACAATCTGCACACACAGCATGGCCAGGGGAGATCCAAGATGAGTGCGTGTTACAGAGGAAGCTGAGAAAGAGAGCAGAGAGAATATACAGAGAGGGGGACCAAAACACACAAGAAGGATGGCTCTGTCTTTCATTTCAAAAGCAAAAACATCTATTTTTCCTAAATACATTTAAAATTCCTGCAGAAAATAATTTATAACAAAACGTAACATTGATTTAATTTTGTTGAAAAACTCCATCTTTGGAAGTTCAGGGAAACCAGCTTTTTCCTTCGAGTAGGTAGACAGTTACCCCAGTTTACTGTTTTACCAAGTGAGTAGGTGGAAGGTAAATAGAAATGAAAATTTCTAACAGTCATTTGCTTTCATTACGCCTTATGGGACTGGTTCAGAAAGGTGGACCATTACAATAATGGGGTTATTTTTTTATTTCTTAAATGTAGGTTATGCGTATAGGAAACAGGAGAACATATTTTAGAAACAGCTTTTCCAGCCGCATTTTCAAGTAGAATTTCTACCCCTAAAATTTAGAGTTTGAAGGCAGTTTGGATAAGCCACTTTAAGCTTCCTTGTTGTTGGACAAAGAGACCAGCCTATGTGCTTATCCTGCTGCTCACAACATCTGTGCTGTAAGTGAAGCTCATTTTAGACCACCCCCTCCCAATCCAGAGGTGCTTGGCTACCTTTTTTATATCAGATTTTTCATTTTGCTTGTTTTATGTTTGGTAGAAAATTAAACAAAAATGTACATCTTTTCTTCTCTATTTGTGCCCATTTTGACATATGTTCTTCCTTCCTTCCTTCCTTACCTGAAAGACACGACACCAATGTTAGGTTTACATTAATTCGACCCACTTTTACTGAGTCGTACGCGTTGTAGTTGCTTAATTCTACACCAAGACAATGGTCTTTTCACCTGTGTTATTAGCTTGATTATGTTGAGTTGAATCTAATTTCTCTGACTCAGCTAAGCTTGGAGCATTATTCTTAAAAGGAACATAATACCTGCTGCCTATTATCAGAAATACAGTAAACTACCTGAGAGAAAAATTAGAGATTTAGGAATGATTACTATAAACAAAATATGATTCATTTTTTAGGAAAGAGTCTCATAAAAATTCTTTAATGAATTCCAGCTTAGAGTTATGATCCAGCTTATGCCTAGTATTTCAATAATATGATATAAAGCAAAGTACATTTAAATTCAACGTCACATAAATACCACTCTGACTTTTAAAAGTAACTCTAGCACTTCAAAACACTAGACATCTGATAATTTAACAAATACTATAATTAGTATATTTCTTTTTCTTTTCTTTTTCCTTTCTGCCAAGAGCCAGGGTTGTTTGGTAGAAGAAATGATGCTATCTACAGATTGGAAGCAGGCTTAAATTACTAAATGCAATGCCTAGAAATACCCTGGGGATCTACAACATGCCTGAACAGAAGGGGCCAAAACGTATTACAAAACAGCAGTAATTAAGGAATATTCCACTTGGGTCTGTTTTAAGTCAAGCACTTTCCCAAAAGGATCATGTGGTGGCTTTATTTTTAGGATCGTTTATTGATTCAGACTGTAGCCTCTGTCAGCTGGCAGAGCAAGTTCTAGCCTACAGACATGCTATTGGCTCTAGATATTGAGAACTTGAAAGATTTGTGTGCTATGAAATCAATCACTTAGCTGAAGAATCTTTGTCCAAGGTCAAGCCTTATTTCTAGGGGTACTACCTGCAAGATTACTTAACAGATAACTAGATTCACACTGCCCCTGTGCACAGGGATTCTCTGGTTAACTCATGATAGGCTAGTCAGCGAAAAGGTAGCCGAGAATTGGGAACCCATATTAGAATGGGAATATAAGGATTAGACTTCCCAGGTCCCAGTAAACTCATTTGGGCCAGTGAATTATCTTGCTCACTGCTTTGTCCCTAAGTGTTTCACACAGAAAGCCAGTAAATTATCAGAAGACTACAATGTGAAACAATAGAGCAAAGAATATTGGTGAAGACATTATTGACTTTCATTTTGGAAGAGAGGAAGTGCTTTATGGTTGAAGAAGACACCAGAGCTAACATCTCTAGAGGTGTCATAAGAATAAGGCGCTCACTAGAGTCCACGAACACTTGGCACTTCTTACAGCACAACATGGTCCAGAGGATGAATGCGCTATTGTCAGTGTCTTAAAATTCTCAATAAATTTTAAACAAAGTCCCCCTAATTTTAATTTTCATTTGCACTGGACTTCACACAGTATCTAGCTGGTATTTCTGGAAGAGAAAGATCAGGAGGTAGTTCCCGCTAGGCAAAGCATATTGTTTACTTAAATTTGGGTTGTAGAAAATTCTTTATTATAGACTTTAAGGACAAACCATTTAAATGATACACCTAATAATTTAGTTGTGAAAACTGTCAAGAGGGCATTTGACTGTGTGTTGCAGTGTGCGGAAAGATAAACACAGTGCTGTTGAGTGATGTTTCTGCTTAGACGGACGGCTGTGTGGAATTTCCCAGGGTAGAACGGGGAGCTGGTGGAGGAGGCTGAGCCAAACCTGGGCTTTCAGAGTAAGCTCCATCAGCCACCAGGTGGAAGATCCATAACAACAGCCATCAACTTGGGCAGTGACAATTGTCTAAACTAGGAGGCTTGACGAATACCTAGCCACCTAGTTTGACCTGAATTACTGGTCCTGAAGACAGAGTCATTTGATTGCTCATGTTGCGGATGACTCGTCAGACATTTTGTACTAGCTGCCCTCAACGACCAACAGTCAGCCTGTGATAGCATCTGTGATGTGCTGTGGGCCCCTAAGAGATAAGTTCTTCATCGCCGTGCGCAGTAGTCCTGTCCTCACAGCAGAAGTGAATGAACTTGAGGTTGAACAGAGCTGCCTAAGAGGATGTGGTTTGAAGGTTAGTTCAAGTGCTCATGCTGGCAGTTCCCTAGGGAGACATCATGTGCCGTAACCACCATCGTCTATAAAAATCTGTCTATGATCTACTTGTTTCCTTACAGAGTTAAGTGTTGGGTCACACGTAAGACATTAGAGGTCTCAGATGTTGTTGGAGAGCCATGGTTAATCTAGAGGATTGGTAAAAATTGATTTGATGTGAGCTCTTGGTAATTATAATCTGTTAAGTTTGACTCCTTAAACCTGTAAATGAAAAAAACCAGAAGAGAGACAGGAAGTGGAGCAGGACTTAGGGTCCATGGCCAAAACAAGTCTGGTGGCGAGGTTCTACACTGGGGCTTTCCTGCGTTTCATTTTCTAGTAGTTCAGTTCAGTATGGGTGTGTTTGAAAACCTCAGCTGCATAATGCGCTTCCAAGCACCTCATGGGTATCGTGGTATATTTCTTAATCCTAATGCCAATGGTGCTAATACACTTTACCTAGCATCTGAGATGTACAGAGTGAGGCAAGAACGTGACCTGACCCTTGCAATAACATTACGAAGTCGATCTTACCAGCTTACTTTTTGCAGAAGACGAAATTGAGAGAGCCACATGGCCATTAGTTAGAGGGGCTTCAAAATTTCTTCAACCTTCTAGAAACTTTGGAGAACTATGATAATCCGAAAAGAGCCCACTGCGTTTAGGATTATTATTGTTCATTTTATTTCTGGTGAGCAAAATTAGAACATAAGATCATTTATTTTAGAACAGTTAGTCTGAAAATTGAGCATAAACCCAATCTTAGCTTGTCTCATGTTGGTACCTCAGAAAATCCCCCAAAGCTGTGAGTAAACAGAGCAAAATGAAGTGAAAGGAGTTTATTGAAATTTACCAATTTATCAAATTTATATTAATTTTATTTTCTGTTGATGACTTAGAAGACTTCTATCATAATAATCACATTTTTTAGTTGGAAAGTGTCTTTTATGTGTGTGTACGTGTGTGTGTGTGTGTGTGAGTATGTGTGTAGTCCACTGAAAGCTTACTGATTCAGTTAGACTGCCTGGCTTGCCAGCCCAAGGAATCCTCTTGTCTCTACCTTCCTAGTGATGTACTATTTATGATTCCTGGCTTTTTACACGGTGGTGGAGATCTAAACTCACATTCTCATGCTTTTTCAGCAAGCAGCTCATCGATAGAGCCGTCTACCCAGTTCAGAAGGAAATCTTTTACAAAGAAGCCAAATGTGAGTGAATGCATGGGTGATATTTTAATATAAACACAATTGCAGCATACAAATTGGACACATGGAGAATACACAATAGTATTTTTATTACAACACAGAACAATATTTTAGGTTAGCTTATGCAGAGCTGACTTGAAATGGGAAGAATCCTAAGGGAAAGAAAAAGCATTTCTAAGTTGCTCTTACCAAAGACGTGTCCATTTCACACTAAAGGTGAGCAAAGGTTGAGCTGTGGACCATTACCCCTCTTGGGTGCAAGGATGAGCCAGGGGTTGAAGAGGCAGGGAGAGGGCAAGCTCAGGAGGGGACTGTTTGCTTGAGCTCTTCCCTCTGCATCTCCATGCCAACCCTGTACAGGGGCAGAGAGCATGGCGCCTCCAAGTGAATTCCAGGCCTGTCACTGATGTCATCCACGTTAGTCTGAAGCCATTAGACTCCATTTACCTAAAACCATGTTTTTATTTCCTGTGGTGTTTGGGCCTCCTAAGGTTACAGCACGCAGGTTCCTCTTTAAAAAGCGGAGTGCCGGTTTCGCCTCACTCCCTAAAGGCTGGTCTAATGAGAAATTGCCTTGTTAGCTTTGAAACTTTTCCATTCACCACCGCAAATGTCTTTCATTATTTCACTTTTTAAAATTAGCACGGTGTTTCAGAAAATGAGGGCAACAGGCTTTAGAAGCACAGGGAGGGCGTCTGCTTGGCAGAAGGAGCTAATCAGTCCCCATCTCTTCTCACTGAGGTTTGTTATTACCCAAAATAGGAAATATGCGAATACATGACATATGTATTGATTATATTTTCGTCCTGAGGCTCTTCTACATATCTAAAAGATGGATACTAGTATGTGTATTTGACTAGAAATATATATATACACATACATATATACATGTATATATACACACACACATATATACATATGTATATATATTTCTCTACAAGGTTATGCTTATGGATTCTAGAATGTAGGGTGATCCAGAAGGCATAGATCAATCTGTAATGTGGTCATGTAGCACCCTGGTGCCTTGGATTTTTCAGCACCAGGATAAAAAATGGACTTATTGCTAATAATGACTACAGTGTGTTGATATTAAGTTATGTGTCTCAGCCCTGGGACAGCAAATGGACTCCCCTGCTAACACTGACTGTGGTTTGTAGATACTAAGTTTTATCTTTTAGGGTATGAATTGAAGATGTTGGGAAGCTGAGTCTTTTGATCTCATAGATGTCACCGTCTATGCCCTAAGAGCGCACTGTCCTTCCTTCAACGTTACTGAACTCATCACACTGTGTCTGCATTTTGAATGGTTTCTGTCTTTCCATGAGGCTCTATGCTCTTTGAAAATAGGTCCTTTGTCTGTTTAGTCCATTTCACAACCTCGAAGTGGTTCACAATACCACTGCTCAGTTGAGAAATACTTATTTTATTGAATTGGTATCTTTAATTCCATTTTAAATATCTTCAATTTGCCAGGTAGGGTAAAAAGCACTTTAAGCATACTTTTCCATCATATTCCTCCCAATAATTGTCTGAAGTTACTATTTTGATCTTTGTGCTAGTGACTCTAAAGCTCTGCCAATAAAATAAGGGTGCTTATGTCTGCCTCCTGAACAACATAATTTCGGAAGAGGTAGTTGTGACTGCAATTTAGGCAGATACCGTTTGCTATGTCACACTGTCTTCTATGGCAGAAGGTGGAGCGACATAAGGATCACTCAGATTTGGGTGGACACCCAGAAAAGGAGATCATGGGACGTGTGTGGATGCCATGAGCAAAGGAATATTAGCAAAGGGATGAAGCACCTACAAAACTGTCGCAAGAATCCCTTGCTATTGGCTAGAGGTACTTCCCGTTGTTGACACAAATGAGTCAGATGAGGCCTGCCTGGTCATTGTTTTCACCATGTGAACTCTGACTGTACTGGAGAGTTGTAACTATAGGCAAGGATGTCACAGCTATTACTATTTCATTTCAATGACGCTGCTGAGCACGTTATAATTCCAAGAATGGTGTTGCGTGGAGATGAGGGTGGGAGTTGAATAAGAGTATAAAACACTATGATATTCTTGTTACTGCCAAACTAACAGTCAAATGAGGAATGAAGAGGACGAGATATTGCTACATATCAAATGATATATTAGATGCAGTCAAAGTACTGCAATCACGGAGGGTTTAAAAGAAGTGAGAAATGGTATTTGATTTGTGATACGTTAGCAATATACTGTGGAATGGTAGTCCCGGAGCACCCTGAAAAACTGGACAGAATTTAACAGCTTCATGTGCATGAAGATTCTCTTGCTCTCAGGTAAGACTCACTGGTAGAAAAGAATTTTGCATATTGACAGGTTAAGGAAGAAAGAATTAGAGAAAGTTAGTGAGAAATAATTACGTGAAATAATATTGGGAAAGTAGCATCGATCCTTCCCATGGGAGGGTTAAAGACTTTATATGGAGGTGACCTACACTTTATGAGACTGGGAGTTTGGATCACGTTTATTTGTCTTTTAAAAGTTTGTTTCAAGAAGGAATGCAAACGGGTTTTCAGAGAATCCTAGGAAACTGGCTTAGTCAACGTAAGCGCTGGCTGGGTGACTCAGTGTTGTGGAGAGTCAGTCAGAAGGCTTGAAGTGTGGAGTCCAAAGGGATCTGGAAAGGGAAAGGGTTCTTTCCTGAGTGGTTGAGAGGGCTTTTGTTATGCTCACCAGAATTGGCAAAGAAGAATTCTGCAGCATTTGTGTTGAATTATGTAGAAATCACGTCAGAGATGGTGAATAATTAAAACCACTCTAAAGGAAGTTTGTTTTTCCTTCTTGCAATGCACATTTGATGAGGACACGGAAAATCTTTTTCTAGTTAAATTTGCTTCATTTCCCATATGAGATTTGTCATAGAAAATAATCCCCTCTCAGACTGCAATATCTTGTATGTTAAACACATTGAGCGCTCTCTGATTATTAGGCAACTGGTCTCAGTGGAGGGTCACTCACTTTTTCCTTTGATGAAGATCACAAAACACAATAAAAGAACTCTCATGAGCAAACACTGAACACTTAGATGGCACGATGGTAAAGATACGTTTACTTAATACAAAGAAATGGGATGTTAAAAAAGCTAACTAGTTACTATGGCAACAACTCTTCCCACAATGCCGTTTCTCTATTTACCTTTATTACAGACCATGTTGGTATTGAATGACTGAAAATATAAATGCATAGTTTTATGAACAATGGCCAATGCTATTTCCAACAGCCTTCTTTAATTTATTTACATGCAGTAAAAGTCACTCATTTTGATGGTAAAATTCAGTGATTTTGATAAATATGTGGACCTGTATAACAACTGCCAGAACCTGACTTGAGTAAACACTGCCAGCCCCACAGATTCTACACACTCAGTTGCAATCATCAACCCTGGAACCCATAGACTAATTTCTGACTTCATAAATTTGCCTTCAATAGATATGTGGTGCAAGCTCAACCTATAATCACTAATAATAATATAAATAAATACGGGACATGATCGGTAAGAGTTTTAAATATTAATTTGTCACATACAAAATCTACAAGGGAGGCACTTTTCCTCATCATTTTAGATGTAAAAGACATTGAGGCCCAGGGGGTCGGTGACACAGCTTGCAAAATGCTGCTTTGTGGGTCATGTGCATCACAGCTTGAGCTTCGGACTCCAGAGCCACACTTGTGCATCCCAGAGTTCTCAGGGTTCCCACTTGAGCAGTCCCAACCCTTCAAAATGGCTATTAGGAAGTGAAGAGCTAGCAACTTTGCTGTTTTAGCATATTTATGTAAAAAGAATTGCAGCTGCTCCTTACAGAGAACCAGAGATTCAGAACGATCCTTGATTTCTACTAAACACAGATGATGTTGAGTGAGATGAGCTGACACATTTGTATCTGCACTTACATTAGTTTGGGTATAAGTGGTTTTGTTCGTTTGTTTTTGTTTTTATAAACTACAGAATGGTAGTGTATTATATCTGGTTCAAGCTAGTATATTTTCTTGTGTTTGAAGACAGTCTTTGTAGATCAAGTAAGTAAATTGGCTACTATCTATGGAATTGTGTTCACCTTGCTCATGCCACACTGTCTACTGCCATCACTGGACCTCCGAGTCTGAAGTGGTTACTGTTTTAGGGGAAAATAATACAGCACATAGAGAGCAAAACTAGCAGGAACAAGATACAAGTATTGGCTTTTGAAGTTTGAATGATTAGTTTAGGACATAAAAGAATTTCAAGAGGATGTAGAATTGCTGTCTCTTCCCAAATTAAAGATTCCCAGTACAACAGAAGGACACGGTGGGAGTAGCAGAAACCTTCTTTTGGAGATTTTATAGGCCCTTGCAGAGTAAGGCAGGGCCTTCCTTCCTATCCCAGGCCAGTCCTGGAAAGGATGGAGGGACAAGGAAAGCAGGAATAGAGGTCTGTATTGGTGTTTCTCTCCCTTCTCTCTTTCTTTCTCTCTTTCTCTCTTTCTCTCTCTGTCTCTGTCTCTGTCTCTCTGTCTCTCTGTCTCTCTCTCTCTCTCTCTCTCTCTCTCTCTCTCTCTCTCTCTCTCTCTCATACACACAAAATATCAACAAACCCAACAACCTTCCTCCCCAGCAAGAAGCCTTAGTCTTCCTGAGGTAACATGGTTTGAATTATGTCATAGTGATAAATCCCAGTGTTTTTTTCTTATCCAGCCTAAATTTATGGATGATGTAGAAAATATGTTCACTTTAGAAAAAATTCTTTTGTGTTTCTGAGTTTTTTACCAACATTTATTTGTGTTTGTTATATAAGAGAGTTATCATTTTTGAAGTTTTAAATATCAAATTCAGATGATCTTTTTGGCTTCGTACTAAGTGAATCTTCCAGTTATTATTATTATTTTTTTTTACAAAGACAGTTGCTAAGAACTGAGTTCTGGGTTTTTCTAAGGAAAGATTATACTTACCATTTTATTGCAAAATTATCAGGTACTTATGAAGTACTTAAAGAAAACTTTAAGTACCAGAGAAATAAAACATGCTTTAGGTCATTTGGATTCTACTTAAGTAAATCAAGTGTATGTGAGACGGGGTTATAGATGTAAATCAGACACTCAAATTGTGTTGTGTTTTATATAGTTATTTATAACTTTAATCTCCATTTGTGGTGATGTAGGCATGTTTGCAGATGAAACAAACTCCTGATATGTAAGATGACGAGATTAATGTACTAAGTCAGAGAAAAATAGCAAAGTGTTCTACTTGGGCAAGCTGTGGCTAAAGAATTCACGAAGTGACACGATTTTGAGGTGACAAATATGATTTCATCATCATATGAGCATGAGTCCTGAACTGAATCAAAAGAAAAATACAAGCTGAGCAGTGACATTTATTCTAAACATTGAACGATATTATTTCGTATATTTAAAATACGAGGGAGGATCTCATGATAGCTTATTCTTCCTGCAATAATAGTAAAAGAATTCTATCTTTAAAAGATGCCTTAAAACTTCTTCATATGTTTAGAAGCTAAAATAAAATGACTCAAGGACACTTAAAAGGTAAGTAAAGTTATTAAACTTTTAGGAATAAAAATTATAGAATGGAGTTAAAGTGGCTCATTTTAGTGAGGGTCTGACATGTCCACACTGGTTTTGAACTCACTCTATAGCCTTGTGTGTCCTCAAGTTCATCTCCTTCCAGTTTTAGTTTCCCAATGCTTGAAATATAAATACATACCACAAAGTTTTGCTCTTAATGTAATTTTCAGGAAATGTTATAACACTAAACACTTATATTTAAAAAGAAATAAAAACTCTAAAATGATGAGGAATATGACCACCATGAGTTATAAAATGGCAATAAGATCCCATAGATTAGAAACTAGAAACAAATAAGTAGTGAATGTAAAAGCACAATAAAACCAAACAATGAAATGGGGGCTGGGGATGTAGCTGAGCTGGTGATGTGCTTGCTTGGCCAAACACGAAGCCCTGGGTTGGATTCATAGCTCCAAATAAACAAGGTACGGTGGTGTGTACCTGTAAACAAAATGCTTGGGAAACCAAAGTGGAAGCATTAGAGGCTCGTGGCTGATAGCCTGGGCTGCATGAGATGCTGCGTCACAGAAGCAAAACCAAAGCCAAAAACAAAACAGAAGAAAGAAAAAGCATCTGTAGTTTTAAGAAAGTGAGCAGGATTAAAAGAACAAACTCACTTGTTTCTATGTAATGTTAATAGAGAAGTAGTTTGGAAAGATTATACAGAAAAATAACGGATGACTTTTAATATCAAGGGCAGAAAAATAATGGCTATACAGGTCCAATAAATGTTAAATATAATCCCAGGAGAATATCTTGAATGTAGGAAATAAATGATCATATTTCTATGAAAATGTAGTTTACATACTTTAGATCCAAAATAACTAAAAAATTTGAATAGATTCTAAGTATTGTGGGATTTGAGGAAAGTTGAAAATATTCATCTCTCCCAACCTCTGCCCTGTGTCCCCTTATCTTCACTTGTAATAGAATGCACAAATCTATCTCCAGATGACATGATGGATGAAGTCTACCAAAGATATAAGGAACAAACAGTGCAAATGGGATGTCCTTCTCGTCTCTATTTTTCTTTCCTTTTTCATTTTCTTTTTCCCTTTTCCCTTCTTTTTAAAATTTATTTATTTTGTATATGTGAGTGTGTTTTCTTGGATGTCTGTCTGTCCATCACATGTATGCAGTATCTACAGAGACCAGGAGAGGGCACCAGATCTCTTGAAACTGGAATTAACTATGGCTGTTAGCTGCCATATGGAAGTACTGGGAATTGAACCTGGATCTTCTGGAAGAGCAGTCAGCGCTTTTAACCTTGGAGCTATTGCTCCAGGCCTTCCATTAAACAAACAAACAAACAAACAAACAAACAAACAAAAACCCCAATGCTTTTTATTTTATCAATGTATCTTGGCCACACTCATCCCCTTCCCATCTCCTTGCCTAATCAACTTTGTGTTCTTTCTCTCTTTCCCTACCAAGTCCAATTTACACTGCTCAAATAATCTTAGGTGTGGGGACTGTCCTGGAGTATGCCTGGCTTGCCAGAGGTCACACCCTTGTATAAATCTGATTTTCCCTCCCTCAGGAGCTAGTAAATGCCAACCAAGTGTTCCTCTGCTAGGGGACTTCATACTCACCGCCTCGCCTTTGTGTTGGGGTTTTCTGTGGCTAAAACCTGCAACAGTTTTTGCATATGGTCAGAGTGCTATGAATTCACATGTGCCATGAGCCCACTCTGTCCACAGAACTCTGTTTCCTTGACAACCTTTACCGCCTCTGGGTTTTACAATCTTCCCACCACTTTTTCCATGACTTTCCTTGTGTCTTGCGGAGAGGGCTGTGATATAGGCTTCCCATTTCAGGCTGAGCACTGGAAGTCTCTTATTCTCTTCCTATGGACCAGTTTGTGGGTCTCTGTGTTAATTGCCATCACCTCAAAGGAGAAGCTACTTTGATGAGAATTGAAAGGTGTACTGATATGTGAGGGCAGAATTAAGTTGTTAGGGGTCATTTTAATACTATGCCTATTTTATCAGAATAATAAATAATAGTAGGTTCTCTTCTAGGGCTTATGGCCAGCCATGGTTATTGTTAATGGTGCCCATTATGAGCTCCATCTCCTGGAGTGGGCTTTAAACCAATTAGAAAGACATGGATATCCTATTTGCATTATTGTTCCTTACATCTTTGGTAGACTTTATGTCACTAGTGTGACAGTGGGCACCTCTTGCCAGACGAGTGATTATTGCAGCTGGTAGGGTTCCCAGCTGGGTGAGCGTAACGATCACTTTTGTTCCTCCAATCGTGTTCCTGTCACCTTCCAGCACTATGGAAGCTTTTTGATTAGCGCCCACTTACATTTTGCTGCGTGTGTGATCCAAGTATGTGGTGTCTTCAGCAGTGGGGTCTCCCCTCAAGTTCTGGGCAGTAACTAAGAGTAATGGCAATATAATGTTTATGGGTCGATGTGGCCCCATTGGCCAAAAACCTCAAAAGGATGTAAACTCATTCTGATACTGGGCTTATTGTTTGCTAGCATGTGATGTCTAGTTGGGGGGAATTTTGGTCCCGTTATAGGGAAACTCCATTTAAACTCTCATTATATATACATTTATGAAATATTTTAGGAAGCTTTTACATTAGTAGTTTAACCATGGCTTTTTCAAAATGTCTCTAGTGTTAGTAATCCCTCCTCATATTTGCCCCTTTATCCTGTTCTCCTACTCCCGACCCCATTTAGTTCTTTCTGTCCCATTATTCTCCTTTTCCCCTTAATAATACTATGTTTTAATCTCCCTTTTTTTGCAAGATATTGCCCACCTCATGGCCCCTTAATATTTTCCCAACCAATATGTTTATTAATATTGAAACACAAATACATAAATTTAAAGCTAACATCCACATATGAGAGAAGATGTGATGTTTGTCTTTTGGGGTCTAGGTTTCCAGTTCTTTCCAAGGACAGTTTTGAACATGTGGCTGTTCTCCCTCAGCCTCTCAAGAGTGGTAATCACTAGTGGCAGCTAATAGCCCAACTCCTATTTCACTGTAGTGAAGAAATAGGAAGAATGTTGAAAACTAATGCAACCATTTTATCCGACAATCAATGAAATTATGACACACTTAACATTACAATTACAAGTGAATTTACAGTTAGGAACAAACTTATGATTGAAAGAAAGTCTGGTATGGGAAAATGTGGCTTGTATTTTACCCTTAGTGGTGACCTGAGGATTGAGCATCACAGTGTTCAGGAGCTGGTACAGAAATCTGCCATCTTTTGTGAGCCATCTTTCAAAGGTCATCTATACCTAAATCTTCTGATGTTACAAGGTATAAAACAAAGCCACATAGAGGTCACATAATTTGATTAAGGTCACAGTCAATGAGTAACACAGCCAAGACCAGAAATCTGTGGATTATACTCTAGTAATTTTGGCAAACGATTCTCTTCTATATTCTTATATTCTTAGAGGGCCATATGTTTCAGTGTACAAATTCATTTTGAATTTGAAAATTTTCTACCTCAAAAAAAATTTGACAGTGTTTCATACTCTCAGTCTAGACTTATTCTTACAATGTACCTGAGGACAGCCTTGAACTTCTGATCCTGAAGGCTCCACCTCCCAGTATTGGAATTACAGGCATAGTCTACTGTAGTCAGACTTTCATTGGGCTATCAGCTCCCAGAGAGTGACATGGAGACATCATATTATTATGAAATCTTGGCCTTAGCTTAGGTGTCTTCCCAACTAACCTTTAAAACTTAAATTAACCCTTTTATATTAATCTACGTTCTGTCGTGTGACTCACAACCTCTCCTGAGTAATGTATCTGACTGGTGAATCCCTCCTCTTTTCTTCCCAGAATTCCTATCTCTGCCTAGAAGTCCTGCCTATCCTCTTTTGCCTAACTACTGGCTGTTCAGCTCTTTATTAAACCAATCAGAAGGTGCTTTGGGAGAGACACATCTTTACAGGGTACAAAAGATTATTCCACAACACTTCACCTTCATGGGCATGTGATGTGGCATATGGAATCCAGAGTTTTATGTATTTTGGGCAATCATGCTACCAGCTGAACTGCATTTCCAGTTCTATGTCTTTCCTTTACAATCGTGATTACTAGCTAATGTACTATTTTGAAGAATTATTTTCATAAACGTCTTCAAAGGTAACTTTTTTTGGAGAATATTCTTCTGAGACTTTGTATTTGTAATATATAGAGAAATTGTATACATTTTGTTTCCATTTAAAGTCTTCCAAAATTTGCAAAAGAAAACACCGTGAATATTTATAGGGGAAAGGAAAAATTGAAAATCGCTTACCTCCATCAACTTGAGAGTTCAAAATATGCTTGTTCTCCACTAGGTGTCGCTGCATGCCATTGTAGTTGATGGGCAGTATACTCTTGTGAGAAAGTGGTTTTATTCCTGACCTTCTAGAGCTACGGTATGGAATTAACACTGAATAGCTATTGTCATACTTCATGAAATAGGGACTATAATCCTGTACTGTGACTTTAGCGAGCGAAGCAGAGCAGCTGGTCAACATTAAATAACGATGACACTCATCTTATCCGCAGAGTTCACTGGCCATGGTGCTTATTCACAGATGGTAGGTTGAAGAGACCCAAGATCCACATGGATGGATGGGTGCAGTTTGAGAGTGGAGAAAGTGACAGTCGGGTAGAAGTTGCAATTTTGGTGCTTAAAAGAGATGTTAACTGGCTCAGCTCTTCCCTCCCTTTTCCATGTCTTTTGCCACACTATGCCTGAACTTACATGAAGGGGGGGGGGTTTCAGTTAAGGAAATTAATTTAATCTAGCATTTACTGTGAATGTTTAAAAGTTTTCAGAACGGTCTATCATTGACTTCAACTCTTACTTGGTTTAAAGGCATTTTTAGTTCTCACAATGTGTAAGATAAAAATCAAGTATGTTCCAGACTCCCCTTTTGCTAATATATGGGTAAATGCAAAATATCTGCCAATCACTAGTCAGTCAGGAGTCAGTTACATGAAAAAGAGGGATACGAATTTCTTGCAGTGAGAAGTACCAGGGTGTCAGTTGCACCTGTTTCCAGGGGGAAACACCTGGTTCTGTGGGATCTAGTTACAGCAAGTGGTAGTCAGGGGCTCAGGTGTGGGCATTACAACTGTGGTCCTCATACCGAGGCTAGAGGTGTCAGTGACTGTGTGGATGCTTTTGCAACAAGGTTTGGCATAGAGTTTCCACCTCTCTAGGTTTACCAGAGGGGATGAAAACTAACCACCAGCCTCTAATGCAAAAATTATGGTCATTTAGATTTTTGCTTTGTGTAATCATTACTGTGATATTGAAGTGTTCTGACTTTCAAGCTTCTAGTTTTCAATGCAGAAAAACAATGACCCCTATGCTGTGATAAAATATGACTTATACATATTTCTCACTTGTTAGATTAACAATGATTTTCTCTTTGTTTCCAGTAAGGATGTAGAGACATCGTGGTAGGTGCTGCATCAGCTGTAGAGGCGGTTGTGTGTGTGTGTGTGTGCACGTGTGTGTGCACGCATGCAAAGATGTATGTATCTATGTGTGTGTGCATGTGTGAATGTGTGTATGAATTGGTATGCCTTTATGCATGCCCATGTGTGTATATCTATGTGTGTTCATGTGCACTTGTATTTATTCATGTCTTTGCATGAGCTCGTGTGTATAGGCTTGTATATACACCTGCGTGTGTTGTATCATATGGTTGCATATCATTTCTGACATCTTCCAGGGAGCACAACCTGGTCAACAAGACTTCAGCAGAAGGAATGCACAGGATAGGGTACTGGGTACTGGGCCTCCGGCAGTAGTTAGGTTTCTGCTAGTAGATCGGTGAGAAAAGCGTCTAAGTCTAAGGTCTCAATTTAAAATCTTATTTCACATTTTGCTTTGGTTTATTTGCACATTGTCTTATTGTTTGAAATTGAGCTGTTTCCCATAGCATTTTGGTTAAGAGCATAGGGTCTGGCAGACCTGAGATAAAATCTCACTGTTGCCATTTGTTTATCATGTAATCTCTAGTACTAATTACTTAAATACATAGAAAGATGAAGGTTTTCCTTACATGAGTGATGTTCAAATTGGTCTCCTTGTGAAAAGTAAGCAAGATGGGGCATGAAGCTCAGTAAACCCATTGCCACATCTTCAGCACCTGGATTCCCCAAAAGCTATTGATTTTCAAATACTCGTCTTCTGCTACCAACTCGAGTGCGTGGATTTTTCTTGCTCTTCATTCTACCTGAAGTATCTTTATCTGAGCACAGAAAGTCACCTCTTCATGTTCTTCAGGTTCCAGTTAATTAGATATAGAAAAATAACCTGAATGACTTTCTTAATTTGAAGGTCTTATTTATATTTTTTTATTTGATGTATATGTATGCATGTATACAGGCCTACCAAGGTCTGTGTGATGAGGCCAGAGGGCATCTTTAGGGAGTTGGTTCTCTGTTGAACTCACATCATAGGCTTAGAAGCAAACTTTTCCCCATTGTGTAATCTCCTAGTCCTATTTTGAAGTATTTAAGATTGAAAAATAATCCATACCAAAATCACATATTTGCTGTGTAACTGCATAGTTTCTAGCAAAGATTGTTTACACACACGCGCGCGCGCACACACACACACACACACATATATCCCACATATATTTGTTTTATGTTTGAAAAAGGGTAAGGAACTGTCTTATGAAGTATAGATCATAGGTCAGAGGTTCTCAACCCATGGGCCATGACCCCTTTGGGAGTCTAACGACCCTTTTACATGGGTAGCCCAAGACCCTCTGAAAACACAGATACTTGCATTATATTTCATAACAGTAACAAAATTACAGTAACGAAGTAGCAGTAAAAATAATTTTATGATTTAGGGTCACTATAACATGAGGAACTGTATTAAAAGGTCACAGTATTAGGAAGGTTGAGAAACACCGTCATAGATACTATTATGGTTCTTATGCCATCAGAGGGTCCTTTTCTCAACTGGCTATGTCTTAACTTGGGCTGCTTTTCAATTTAGCACTTAGTGTTAATCAATGATATGCTCATTTCCTCTCTTCCTCATTTTCTCTCTAGTCTTATTAAGGTCTGTCTGTCCCAGTAATATAAATAATTCAGCTGTTCAGAGTCATAGGGCTTTGAAATTGTGTGATTGGGATTTGAACTTGGATTTGTCTCACTTCAGATTGGGGATATTATACAACATTTAAAAGATGTTTTAACCACTCTAGCGGAACTCATGTTCATCTGAATTTGAGCTTTTTTTCTCCATCAGTTGTGTAAGCAACTGAGTGACAGAGAGCACACATCCAGTGCACATTGTTGTCAGAGACACAACTTCAGTTAGAATTCTAGAGGGCTATGAAAACTAATGTATAGTATTAATACTTTAATTCAGTTAGAGTTGAAAACAATGTTAATTTACCATCATTGCAGAAGCTTTCTTTGGAAACATTCCATGTCTACTAGCTAAATAAGGTATGCAAAGACAGCTGACTACCTCATTTTTATTTTTGTAGATTTTAAGGAGTGAGAAGCCTATGCCCATCTCACTGTTCTGTGTGTTCAAAATCGCCATAGTAGAAATGCATTTTGGAAACATAAATGGAAGAAAAACAACAGAAGAAAAAGGATATGACAGTGAAGAGTGTCACACATCCCTCTGTCACCACAGGAACAGTGACTCTGATGTGTGGAGTTGGATGTCACTAAAAAGCACAATTACTGATTAAAAATAGTCACTGTGGTCAGACATGTGAGACCACAAAGCGGAAGAAGTCTAATGTTGATCCACATGTGTTTTTTAAGAAACATCCTAGTGCCCATTTATTTACAGCAGCAGGCTTAGCCATTCATGAGTAACCATGGCCAGAGGAAGTCATCTGATCTTAGTGACAGAGTGGTCACTTCAAGTTGAATCAAGTCGTCTTGAATGATTTCATTCTTAGGCAGTTATAGTTGTTCATAAAATAAATGACTAAATTTTATAAATAATTTCATTATTTGTAAGATGTGTTACTTAATACATTTTTACAATATATTAAAGAAAGTTTATATTTATTATTATTATGATGATATATCATAAGTGATGAAATAAACTTAAAGATGTTAAATTATTGATCAGAGGTCACAGCTGTTGGTGGAATTCAGGGTTGATTTATTGTTTTAGTTACAAATGCTTAAAATGAGGCTTCGGAATAAAAATAGAAAACACCAGAAAACGTCATCTAGGTCTATTTCTTTGTATGTAGTCTGTATTTTATAGAAATGAGATATATCTCAAAATTCATTGAAGTTGATTAGTTCATAGAACTGTATTGTTATAAGACTGTGTATTGTGAAAATACAACTTGTCCATTTTATTATTTATTTTGATGATAATTACTTTCTATTAATTTGTTAAAATAAAAATGTAAATTTTTACATATTGAATAAAATATTAGCTAACATAATTTGTAGAAGTTTGATCATAGTGAAGCTATCTTGTTTATAATATATAAGAAAGCCATAGCAACATTTATTCATAAGCATTATAATCTCTTGAGGAACAAGGTAACTGGAAATCACCCAAATCTGTTAACATTATACAGCATACACCTGGTTCTTTATGATTTATCTTTAGTTTATTTAATGTCCATTTTTCTAAAATATGCCAAAAGCAGAATAGAATTTCTATTGAAAATGACTGCAAGTTGGAGACCAAGATTTTTCTGCATTTTTGGCATCAAGTATGTGCATTTGATCCTCCCTGACTTTTTTATATCTCTCCTTTTATCTATAGCTATTCACATTAATTTATGGTCTAAAATTCATAATTTATCTTATAAAAATATTTCTAAGTTTCCCATTTTTCGATTAGAAATTTTAATTCATGAATTCGTGCTGAAGTCAAATATTTGTTGTGTAAGAACAGTTGTCAGACACTTGGGGGTTTAGAGAAGGGCAAGACACAATGATGGTACATATTGATGTTATAGGACAGATGCTGCTGCTGCCGAGCAAAGATGACCCACTGGTGAACACTAGAATATTTTTGATGAACTAGAACTTCAACTGAGATTTGCAAGTAAGACTTGGCTTTGAAAAAAAGAGCTGTAGCAACTGAAAATGAGGAACAGGAAGAGACACAGCAAGAGAAAGGAATGCATATTATGGAACCCACGACAAGGGGCTGGGACTCTGCTGAATGCTGCAGGCTACAGACCTCAAGGTGCAACCTTTAGAACACAGAATTATGGTCATCAGAGAACTGAACATGGTTGGTATGTAAAACCAGGATGTTTGGCTGTTGGGAGCAAAATGTCTCTGAGCAGTATAAGTGAAACTGGAGAGAGGTTACCAACAGAACTGCATGCAGTGGACAATAAACACATGCAGGAAGATAAGAAATTAGTGATGTCATTTACGGAGAACTAGTATTAGGTAGGGAGTTAATAAACTGTAAATTAAATCAGCATACTGTTCTAGTGATTATGAAAACAGTTATTCAGTTTCAAGGTCAAAGCATATACATGAGCAGACTTGCAACATCTTGTGAGTAAATAGGCAGTAAAGGGGCACATCTCCTCTCCTGATCTGATGTAGCTGTCATGCTGCCCAGAGCCTGAAGGCAGGGCTGAATATGTGATGGGGATACTGGAGCAATTAGGTCAGCAGAGAAACCAAGCCTGCCATTCCTCATGCTTGAACTTGAGAGTCATGAGAGGAAAGAAATGTTGGACACGAACACTTAGGAACAGGTAGACATGTTCAGTGTTGGTGTGATTGATGTTAGTGGGCACTTGAGTAGAGGCACAGGCACATCAGGGCTGGCGTTTATGAAAACTTCTCAGGCTATGATATGCTAATAATAGAGGGAGAGAGAAAGGAGAGAGAGAGACAGAGAGAGAGAGAGAGAGAGAGACAGAGAGAGACAGAGAGAGACAGAGAGAGATTGAGAAGGCCCAGGAGGTGGGGCAGGTAATATTTTGAAGCAGTTGTTCAATGTGAAGTCACAGGCACATGGACTTCATTGCGAAGTAGTTTCCAAAAGGCTGTGTGGGCAGAAGCTTCAGTGTCACAGGCAGAACTGTAAGAAGGGAGTAAACTGAGTTGAAAGGTAGAGCACCACTTTAAGAGGAAGCTTAGATGAAAGGAGAGCAACCTCATCAGAGAGACACTCAGGGCATCATTTTTATTGAATAGGAGAGCCACTTGATCACTTTTGTTTCCACACAGAAGTTCATGGGAAGCATTTCTGTGCTTTTAGGACAAGGTAGAGTAGTACTTCTGAAACAATTCGGTCTTTTGTAGGTTAAGGACATTTCAATGAGTCGCTTTGTTTCCTTCCCATTGCTGTGATTGAAAACACTCTGACCAGAAGCAACTAACAGGGCATGTGTTTGTCTTATGCTTCCACCTCCATGTCACAGTCTTTCACGGAGGAAAATCAGGGCAGGCACTCGATTAGGACCTTGACACAGAAACCACCGAGGAACACTGCTTGCTGGCCCAACCATATGCAGTCCTAGGTCATCTGCCTAGGGATAGTACTGCCCATTACCTGGGCGGCCCGACAGCAATTCACAATTAAGACAACTCTCCACAGGCATGGCCACATGTCAAATAATGTGCATTTACTCAGTCAAGGCTTTCTTTTCAGATAACTCTTGGCTATGTCAAGTTGACAATTGAAGTTAACTAGGACAATGAGTCATCCTAATCTCCACTTGGTCTTTCCTGAACAAATTTGAAGTTAGTGTCGACCCAAACATGGAATTTATGGCTTCTTGTGGGATACATTTCTAAGTTTCTTCTATGGTTCTGCTTTACAGCCTTTGTCTTGCTTCTATTTTGTTTTCATTTCTGATGCCTTATTACCTCTCTGTTCTACTTTTCTTTTTTATTTTCTTCCCTTGTATAAGTTTATATTTCATTTATAATACTTGATAGCATGAGATATTGATAAAATACATTAAATTTATTATCTGTGCTAAGTGCATTGCCTGCTGTTGTGCAAAGTAGCCATCTGTTAAGTGGGTGAACTAGATTAAGTTTAGATGACAGAGATAAGAATCTTACCTTGTATAGGGTGATATGTATGGGTTAGCAATACTTTAGGCAAAATCAGTAATGACAAGAAATAAGAGAAGGTAGGTATTGGTTCAAACCACTATTTGGTGGACAGAACTGAAAAAAGTTAGAACCGGAAATTAACCAGCTGAAACAGATTTTCTAATTGCCTATCATGCTCCTTCGGCCCATTGTTCTTGAGTTTGGGTAGAAGGGGCTGTGTTTTGGAGGAGAAGGATAAAGCTTCATTCATAACAGCAATATTACCCTGGAGATTCATTCCATTCATTCCTCTATGGAGGATGGTGCTCACATCCATGCTGGAGAGAGCCAGAGACCACTTTCCCTAAAAATAAATGTTATATTTTCAGTTCTGTTTTTCAGCGTGACCACTCCCTTCATCACTAGTCTTTTTTTACGGTGCATATCAATACTGACATTGTGGACAGTGCATGGGTGGGCAGGGGCATCTTGGGTGAAGTGAGAGTCAAGAATAAACACTGGTAAGAAGAGGAAACTTTCTCCAAGCTTTTTGAAATATACAGGACTGTTATTATCTGTAATCACCCTGTAGATAGATATGCTTCTGTTGATTCAAATCTATTTAAACTGCAACAGATGTGCATGCATCACAGCATAACATGTTATCTCAAAATGAGGACAATTATGCTATATATCAGCTAAAATTTTAATTTAAGTGAAAAGGAAAAAACAGTCAATGATATTAGTAACCTGGGATATAAATTACAACAACGTCAACAAAAACAATAGATGGTACTAAACTGAAATCTTGCATTGAGGTCCAAACAATGGAGAAACTGGTTTCTTCATGAAGTGGTATGAAAATAAAGAAGACTGTTTTACGACATAGTCCGAAAACACATGACTAAATGAGAAAGGACTATACACAAGCAACATGGTCGGAAGATAAGTGAGCCCGGGGCATAAGAATAGCATTGTATTTTGCTGGATTCTTCTACTGTCTTCTTTGTCACACTGTCATTGGGATTTGACTAACAAGACATGTTCTAGAGACAGCGACACCAGTGGAACAGGCTTTGAGACCAAAGTAGCCACAAGCTTTTGGGTTGTTAATTGAGTAAAGAGCAGATCTATGACATATCTTCACATACATCTGCAGTATGGTGTGGAAGAATAATTTTATATATTTTTCAAATCTCTGGGGAATATACTAAAACCTCTAGGCATTAGACAAAGAAGTTGTTAGTAGGAATTGGTGGCAGTGTGGAATCATAGGTACTGGTGAAACAGGGCGAACAAAGTCAAGCACAGTTCTTGTATTGAACAAGTGAGGTTGAGACATTTAAATGAAGGGAATGCTGGCAGGGGGCTCAAGTATGATGGAAAGGAAGCAAGTACCAGAGCAACGAACCAGTAGACGTTACAGGGGTGGGCATATAATATCCATCCATTATTACTGTTCATCTTTGAAGTAGAGTTTCCAGTCCTGGTTTCCATTCTAAGGAAAGGATACCTTGTTTTGAACATATGTTCTAGTGGCTATAAGAGGTCACAGGAAGGGTATGGGAAGGCCCTTACAGTTTTCTACAAATTTAGAAGTGTATAGATGGTACTAACATGGTCTGTTGCCAATTTATGATCTATTGGGATGACACAGAAGTTTTGAAATGAATGTTTTAACACATGAAATAAGCAACCAGTAGCCTGTTAGAAACTTCCTTTTAGTCAGTGACTAAATAGGCCTATTTATAAAATGTGCCCTGTGGGTGGAAGTAAAAAAAGAATCTGAGAAAGAAAGAGGCATGGTTAACACCCCTGAAAAGATCATCGCCTTTCTTTGTTTTTTAATGAACTCAAAGGGAAAAGATGTCTCATGTGGTGTCCCTTGTTCTCCCCAGACGTTTCTCAATGGCTGGTGCTCGCTTACCTTTTGAATAACCACGGAAAGAAGGGGAGAGGTCATGCTACTCACGGCTACCTCCTTCAGAGATGGGAGCAGTGGTGGTCATTTGGGATAGTTCCTTGTGACCTCCTGTCTGCCTGATGGCTCAGGGCTCTGTCTGGCCACTGAATACATTAAACAAGAACACTTATTCTAAATTATCAGAAAAGAAAGATGGGTTTGACTAAGTAAACTGTAGAAAAAGACAAACAACATTTGTACACAAACAAAAAAGAGGTAAAGACCCCCTCACCCCCGAAACCTGTGTTGTTGTCCCTGCTTGTTCAGAGTGTGGTGGGTGAGTCAGAGACTTTCTTTTCAGTGGTACATAGTATCAGTCTTCTCCCAATGTCCCTCTTGGTCTTGTGTGTGTCTTGTTCTAAGTTCTAACTCCAGTAATGTCCAAAACATGGAAGGTAGCAAAGAGTCAGGACTAAGAGCTCCCTATCTTCTGTGTGCTAACCCTGGCAGTGTATGAATACCAACTACAGATAGTAGAATAAAGCGCATCTCTGAACTGTGGGTGTGCTCATGTGCTCTAGTTGAAGTTGGTTTGCTTTTCTAAGGTATATGGGATGAGTTGCGAGTGATCTCCATAGCCTCTTCCAAGTCTACATGACTGTAATTCTTGTGAGTCTACAGGAACCCATAACTAGCGTATTTACATTGTAATTCTTGTGACTTTGTCTTTACAGCGTAGGGGATTTCCCCTTGGATAAAAGAATGTCTGAGCACATTTGAAAAATCACAAAGGCCGGGAAGCTCCTGGGGAATGGGGGTTATTTCTCTAAAGACATTTGTTGCCCCAGTAACTGTGGAGTTTTGCAATACAAAGTCTGTAAAACCTAATTTGTCCTTAACCTTCCACAGGCTGGGCACCAAGCAACTAGCTCTCCTTGCCACTGTTTATTTGACACATACATCTTGCCAGTTAGGAATTGCTCTGTTTCACTGTTGGGAAACAGGGGGATCAGAGATGTTAAGCAATGTGCCCAGTGTCTTATACCTGGCTGCAATGCCGGGGCATAGACTAGTTCTGATAACTCTGATGAGCCCTTCTGTTAAAGCTATCCCCACAGAAGTGTTAAGAGTTCTATGCTTAGGAAGGCAAACATCACAGTTGCAAATAAACAACTAACTTATTGAGTTTAATTTGACAGCATAGTTTTCTCTCCAGTGTATTTTTCGGCAGCATCGTCGGGCATTTAGGTTTCTAAAGGTAAACTGCAGCCCACTTCTACATGGGAATATTTATGCGTACTTATGACTGTGTACTCAAAACTTAGCACAGGGCTGAAATATAACTGGCATGCAGCCAACAAGCACTAAATTACCAACATTCTTGATGCAAATTTAACCATCCCTTTATTTAGAAGCCATTTATTACATACATACGACAAGCAGAAGGTGCTAACACGTTGTTGTTGTTTCCAGGCATTCATAATTTACTGGGAAGGATGTGGATATGCATTTTAATACCATTATGAGGGAGTCTACTCTTCTTCAAGATGATTGCTGTTTTGTTATGGTTTAAAATGTGTTCTGAGTAATAATCAGATTGTCCTTGATATGTTTTCACAGTTCCGGACTCCTTTCTTAAATTATACAATTTCCTAGATGATAAACAAATTCTTGTGTCTGTTATCAAAAAAGAACCCAACAATTAAGTCCCTTGGCTTTTTTTTTCATGCTTGTACTTGGCCAGGATGAGGCAAACCTATGACCAATAGCATAGCATAATCTGTTTGCTTCCATTGTTTTAGTTGTCCATAGAAGGCTGCCAAGTACAATACAGATTCATGAGAAATTATGCATATATATTTATAAAAAATATATTTCTAGGGTTAATCTGCTGTTGGCTTGTGGGGGCTGATGAGTTCAAAGCTTTGGCCAGGCTGGCTGGTAAGTTGGAAAGTCTCAGCAGTGGGGAGCTGATGCTGTACTCTTGAGGGAGATTTCTGCCTCATCAGTGTAAATTGATTTTGTTCTTAAGGCTTTTCAGCTGATTGGATGAAGGCCATCTGTATTACTGAGGATAATCTCCTTTATTTAAACTTCAAGTGGTAATCATAGCTACAAACACATTTTCATACCAGCATCTTGATTAGTGTTTAACTTAACTGTGTGCTCTAGACTAGCCAACTCTACAAATACCAAGGTTACATCCTTTGAACGTTGCAAAATTGTAGAATAAAGTACTTCTTTCTTCACCCTCCATTCCTTCCCCTTCCTTTTGCCCCTCCCTCCATTAAAGCTCCTTTTGTGGGTTGTTAGCTTGAGCATTTAGGCTAAATTTGAAGGGTCTGACATCTCTATGAGGTACCGGGAGTTAAACTAATGCTTTCAGTCACACATGGAAGTTTAAAAGAAGCGCCATTTTGGAGAGTATTACAGCAAACACTCCTAGAACATCTCTAGTTCATACGACACAACTGGGAAAATACTTTCTGTTGAGATTTTATTCCCACTCTTTTCTGTCCCCTTACAATTACTCAGTGAAGGAACTCTTTTTTTTAATATAAAATCTTTTGGAGATTTTTATTTTATGTTTTATGGTTTCTTTCTCACTTCTTTTTCCTTAACATTTTTCTCTTTTTTATTGATTTTTATTGAGCTATACATTTTTCTCTGCTCCCCTCCTGCCGCTCCCCTCCCCTTCATTTCTCTCCCATGGTTCCCATGTTCCCACTTTACTCAGGAGATCTTGTCTTTTTCTACTTCCTATGTAGATTAGATCCATGTGTGTCTCTCTTAGGGTCCTCATTGTTGTCTAGGTTCTCTGGGATTATGAATTGTGGACTTGTTTTCTTTGCTTTATGTCTAAAAGCCACTTATGAGTGAGTACATATGATATTTCTCTTTCTGGGTCAGGATTACCTCACCAATATGATGTTTTCTAGATCCGTTCATTTGCCTGCAATTTTAAGATGTCATTATTTTTTTCTTTTGTGTAAATGTACCACATTTTCCTTATCCTTTCTTTGGTTGAGGGTCATTTAGGTTGTTTTCAGGTTCTGGCAATGACAAACAATGCTGCTATGAACATAGTTGAGCAATGTCATTTCTTTCTTTTTTTTTAATGTTTCTCTCTTTTTTAAAATTAATTTCCCTTTATTTTGCATAAAACAAATGGGACTCAAGCTCAGCTGCTGCCACTTATTACTTGAAAAGGGTTTCTCTAAGCCAACCAAAGGCCTTTTTAACTTTTTAAAATTTATATCCTGATTGCCTTTCAATATGAGGATGAACAGTCTGGATACAAAATAAAGGGTAGTTCCATGTTATCCTATACTGACTGAGATTTTCTGTCCCTCCTGGTCCTGCAGCCCTTAAGTCCCAAAGAATCACATAGAGGTCTACATTAGTTATAAACTGATTGGCCTATTAGCTCAGGCTTCTTATTAACTAATTATTATAACTTACATTAGCCTATAATTCTAGTGTGAGTTAGTCACGTGGCTTGGTACCTTTTTTGGCAAGGCAGTCACATCTTGCTTCCTCTGAAGCTGGATCACGACCACTGCAGACTGAAACTTTCCTCTTTCCATAATTCTCGTTGCCATAATTCTCGTTGCCATGTCTCTACCTCCTGCCTGGTCACCCTGCCTGTACTTTCTGTCTGGCTACTGACCAATCAGCATTTTATTAAAAATAATACAAGTGACAGGTTAAAAGATCATTGTTTTACAACAAACCTAGAAAAATTTCTATGCCGTAATCTACATGTCTCTGAAAGCATGTTTTGATGATCTTATTTCAATTCACAGTGCTCACTCTGAGAGTCCATTCGTAACTCACACATCTCTTAGGGGAAGCTGTGACTTTCCCTAAGTTTTAGACATAAATGTTTCTGAAATGTGTTTCATGTCCTGTATGTTCCAGCAACCATCCCTGCTTCCTGTGCATTCTAAGGATAAGGGTGGGTTGCAATGCTTCCACTCCTGTTGAGTTCCTGCTTTTAGAGGCTTTACTTCATCTCCTGTACCTAACATAGAAAATCTTATGTTACTCCTCAGTTAATAATAAAAACAGACAACTGTCTTCGTTCACATGAAGCATTCAGTAGGTGCACAGATGTTACCGGGGAAATAGAAATCTGTGTGTGTAGCTGGGAAAGCGAATGAATGCAAGGGTTTGACATCACAACAACCCTAGCAGTCTCAGAAAAAACAGTAACACCAGCGTCTCCATTGCCACACGGTTTTCTCCCTGCTTCTCTCTCTTCTGTTCCTTTTTCTTTTCTTCTCTGTGTAAAGCTTTCCACAGAGTGACTTGCTCATTTCTTATGTGGAGCCTCTTATTTCCTTAACATGTATTCATCTGACACCTATGACCTTAGATGCAATCTAATCTGAAGAACACCCAGACCTTCCGTCAGACACACAACAATTACAAGTAAACCCTAGCTTGCTAGATACCAAGGATGACACATTAAAGATGCTGATTGTCACCACGATAAAAACAGTGTAACCAGATCATAACTTATAGTTAGAAAAAATGACTTAGAAAAAACCGTGTAAGTGTGGGTGAAATGATACAGGTTGTTTAGGGAAACAACTAAAAGTAGACTGTTTGATGCCGATTAAGCGGCACCGTTTTCAACGACGTAGGATCAATTACGGGTAAGGATAGACTGACAGAAAGGAGAAAAATGACAGAAATCACTAAAGATTCAGGAAAAGTGAAAGAGAAAGGAAATTTATTTCAATTTTCTTAATCTACTGTAACATATTCAAAGTACTGGAAGCAATTTTCTCTGAAATACTGAGTGGAGTTCTTCTGATTTTCAACGTGGGCATAATAGCTCAGCAAATTGCACAGATAAAGAATGAGATAATGGGGCAGATAAGTGACTAATGGGAAAATTGGTTACTAGTAGTTGTTCTGCAGATAAGGCAATTTGCCTTACACCGGTGTGCCGAAAAGTCTCTGACTGCATACACAATGGAGGTTTGTTTAACAAATTGTGCATGCAGGATGATCTGTCTTTTTCCTTTCAACCTGAGAATCTTTGAACAATAACTTTGCCACTGACGTGTGGTTTTGTATACATTAACTGCCCATTTTCAATGCCTTTAGTGAAAACCAAACAGTCTGCAGCACTGTATCACCAAGGCATTGCATTAGCAAAGCAACACTGAAATATCTCCAAATTGTAATTTAGCTTTAGTCAGGACAGCATGGGGCAATCTATAAAACTCCCGAGCTCCTATGTTCTGCGTAGACACTCTTGAATCCATAGTGTAGTGACTTACTACTTACTTGAGCCCCCTTGGGCAAAAACACTTAATCTCTTTGTATTATGGATTCTTCATCTTGCACTAAAAGTTTAGATTACTTCTTAAGTCCTCTCTAGATCTGACAAATCTGCATTCCAAACAGCAGAATACAATAGAGCCCGGTGGCTTCCTTCCCACAGAGTGGATTAGAGATAACTTACATAGCAAGCATCATGGCCTTTTGCACTGGTTTCCTGGGTCATGATTTCCTCCCACTTGCGAGGAGAGTGGCACATTAGATATTTAAAGGATCCTTGTAGACCGAATAATGTTCCTTCTGTGTGGTCAGAAGTCCTCATACACTTTTGTCATTATTCTCCAGATTTAGACACTAGGGCATTAGAGGAGATGTCTATTTTATCAGGGACACAGCTAAAAGGATGCCTCTAACTTTGGGATAAGGTGAAGAAAATGGCATAATCAGAGCTTTTCCTGGAACGAATTTATGCTGCCCACGATTATGTTCTAGAGGCTTAGACATATGATCATTTTTAATAAACGGAAAAGTTCTGTAATCTAGGCCATGGGGATTCATCTTTGAAAGGGAACTTAGTGGAAAGACATTACTACCCCATCTTCAAAGCTGGATGAATAAAGTCCTCAGCTGAGAGAAACAGAAACCACAGGTGGTAGAAAAAGGCTCCGAACCATAAGAAGTAGGAAGACTGTGAAAGGAAGGGGCTACATTCTGACCACAAGAAGAGTCATCAGAATCTCCCTTTGCACTGTTTCCATGGAGTTTTCATGGGGAAATGAGTGGCAGAGGGCTTTTGTCTTCTTATTCTACCCAAAGGGAAAGTCTGTTTTGTGATATATGACCCATTAAAAAATAAAATCAGAGTAAGGATGAGGAAGGTATTTGAAGAGGAGTAATAACCTTTACTGATTATTTAGATGTCTTTAAAGTATACATGAAGATGCACGTCAGTTACTGAGGACGCTGACTGTGGAAAAATATGAAGTGCTAAAACCACATCATCATCTTTCCCAAGAAATCTGAGAATCTTAGAGCCATCTTTAGAAAGCTTCAAGTCTGAACCTCCTACCTTCTTAGCATCAAGCATCAAGGTCACTCAAAAACTTAACTTGCCAAAGTCCCCTGGTAAACGCTGTCAAAGAGACAAACCAGTCTGTACGCTTCCCCAAACCCTCCCCCAGCTCAGCCAGACAATTTCTGAAATGGAGTATCATTGTTTATTTATAAGTGAAAAAATACCCGAGAACCTATAAACCAGTGGATACTCTTGAATAGTGTTCCATGGAGAAAACCAGAATTGGTTGATAGAGGGAGCATTTTCATTTTTAATGTCACTCCAAAGTCTCACTAAATAGTGCGCTGGGGTTAAGAAACTATAGTAGTTTTGATTTTAAAATTTCCCCACACCAGGAACATCCTGGTCATCTTGTATACTTTGTGGGTTACACCTCCCACTCATTACAATTCTGTCTGTCAAATACTCAGTCATGGAATTAATTTCAGTCTCTCTGGGATCACAGTGTTAATCATATATTTTTTCATAAAACATGTTTATGAAGAGGCTACAGTGACCTGATAATGTGTTTTGCTATAAAACTGCTTCTCCTATATTGCATTTTATACTGAAGCCTTTGAAAATTTGTTTCTGAGAATTAATTTTTTTTATTTTAAGCTTTTTTATTCATTTATATACAAACCACACTTCCCCTCCTACTCCTCCTCCCTCTCCCCTCCATCCCCATTCTTCAGAACCCATATCCCATCCTCTCCCCAAAGGGGTAAGGCCTCCCATTGGGAATCAACAAAGCCTGGAACATTCAGTTGAGGCAAGACCAGGCCTCCTTTCCCTGTTCTTTACTCTGGGAAATTTTTTGGTTCATCTTCTCTAAGACTCATTTTTATTGTTTGTAGACTGCAGATAATTAATCTTACTGTATGAGGCTCTTGTCAACAAAGCCATTAAAAATGTAGTGGTGCAGAGATAGAGGATCCAAGAATCCCATAGAAATTAATTTCGAAACTATTTCTTATTTTTCATTTTGATTAAAGGGTTTAGAGTAAAACCACTGAAGTCTCTTCAAAAGCTTCTGTCCCTATCCAGGATTCAAGAAAACACAATTAATTATGAATAAATAAACCAACCTTAGGAGTTTGTCTAATCCATGCATTGACTTTCATCTTTTTGCATTTTCCTGTAGTAGCAACAGTAGAAATGCATCAGCTCTTGTTGAAAACTTGTTGTTTTAGTTAGGGTTTCTATTGCTACAGAGAGACACCATGCCCACAGCAACTCTTATAAAGGAGAACATCTAATTGGGTTGGCTCTGACATAGTTCAGAGATTCAGTCCATTATCATCATTGTGGGACATCGTGGTGTGCAGGCAGACATAGTGCTGGAGAAGCAGCTGAGAGTCCTATGTCTCACAGGCAACAGGAAGTAGTCTAAGATATTAGGTATGACTTAAGAATATATGTGAATTCAAAGCCTGTCTCCACAGTGATGTACTTCCTCCAACTAAGTCATACCTACTTCAACAAGGCCACATCTCTTAATAGTGCCACTCCCTTTGGGAACCATATGACTTTACTTAAAATATTTTTTCCAAAATCATCAATGTAGTTCTTCTTCTCCTTCTCCTTCTTCCTCCTCCTCCTCCTCCTCCTCCTCCTCCTCCTCCTCCTCCTCCTCCTCCTCCTCCTCCTTCTTCTTCTTCTTTTGACAGTGTTTCTCTGTGTAACCTTGGCTGTCCTGGAACTCACTCTGTAGACCAGGCTGGCCTCTAACTCACGGAGATCAGTCTGCCTATGCCTCCCAAGTGTGGGATGCGTCACCACATCCAGCTCAATGTAGTTTTTCAATACCTTTTTTACAACCCATTCAGTTTCTAGTTATCCAGATTCAAAATTTACATCCATTTATTTTTTTTCTTTATAGCCATTCTCATATCCATCAGCTCATTAGGTGGTTTCCTTATCTCCTTTAGAACCAATTTTTTCTATTTTGTTAAGTCCGTCCTTATAGGGATAATAATATTACTCAACTAAGCAATTTATTATGCTAATTCTTCATTTTATTTTTCTTTCATTATCAAGTGCAGTCTCCTTTTGACACTCATGGACTTCCTGTGCTTTGGATGTTCTCTGTCAAGTTCATTCTGTGTCTATGACTACTTGAGTGAACAGTAATTTCCCTATTATGGAAGTTGTCCTGCCTCTTAGTATCTTTCTTATTTGTTTTTGGAATAAATCAAGACTGGATTTTAGCTGAACTGCTTCCACTATCCTGCTGCTAAATTTTAGCTACAAATTACTGCATGGCACAGATGACATTTTCCTTTTAAAACATACCCCACCCTTTAAATCACAGGAGATATTACACAAAACTAGTTATAAATAGATTCATTTTCATTAAAATTCTTGTGTGTGTTGAACCTTGAGTCTTAGACATGCTAGGAAGTTTTGTATCTTTCTACACTCCCAGCTCTTTGCTGCAATTCTTAAGCTTGTAGTCTATGGACTTATGGAATGTATTTAGGGCATCTATATGCATCGACTGAAGAAAAGCTTCTTACTAATTTTCAATTGGAATTTAGTGTTTCCATCAGTTTTGAATGTAACAGTCTCAGTGGTATTAAAAATAATAGTTTGCTACAAAAATCTAGGAAAAATATTTTTATTTTACCCTATACTTGATGCAGCATTTCTAAATCCTCACTTTTCATTCTTGTTTTAATATTTTAAATAATGAATTTGCTGATTGATCTAATTATTTAATATGTTAAAATATAATGCTAATTATGTTGTTAAATAGTATTTTGTTAATTGAATAGAAAAATAATTGATTCTTCTTTATTCTATTTCTTTTGTTTTATGCATTTAAAACATTATTTCAAATGTTTCATAATTTTTTTTACCATATTGCTGAAATTCCATAATATTAAAAAGCTTACAGAATTTTATGTTGAAATAATAGAAGAATGGATGAGTCCTGTCTGGTCCAAGTACTATAAAGTCTTAAGGCAGTGGTTCTTTTTTTTTTTTTCTTTATTTTGTTTTTGTTTTTCAAGACAAGATTTCTCTGTAGCTTTGGAACCTGTTCTGGAACTAGCTCTTGTAGACCAGGCTGGTCTGGAACTCACAGAGATTTTCCTGCCTCTGCCTCCTGAGTGCTGGGATTAAGGGCATGTGCCACCAACGCCTGGCTCAAGGCAGTTGTTCTTAACCTTCCTAATGTTGTGATCCTTTAGGACAGCTGCTCGTGCTGTGGTGATCCTCAACCATAAGATTATTCCGTTGCTCCTCCATAGCTATAATTTTGCTACTGTAACAAATCATATCCCAAATATCAGCGTGTAGGATATCCCGTATGTGACTCCCAGGTTGAGAACCACTTCATGGTCACCCATATACACATGATAATTGCTTCAGTACTTAACTGCTATGTGGGTGGCACTCGAACATAACCTATTACAGTGGGTGTCTGCAACTGCTGCTTCTCACTGTCTACACTACAGTCTTCCAAATTCTGCTAACTTTCTAACTGGTTTTGCTGAAGAACATTTGAAAATTCAAGCAAGCCTAATTCAGCTCATGGCAGGTGATTCAAGACAATACTAGAAACCAGGGGCTAGAGAGATGTTTCAGTAAGTCCTTGTGTAAACATAAGGGTCTGAGTTTGATGTCCAGTACCGATTTTAAAAAGTACTATATCACCAAACTGCTGGGGAAGTTGAGAAAGGAACATTGTTGGGCCTTAATTGCTGGCTAGTCTCGTTGAACTGATGGGAGATCCAGTTTGGAAAAAAAAAGAGTGGAGGGTAATTGAGGAGGGCACCCAGCATTGGCTTCTGGCCTCCATAAGCATGTATGCACACATGCATGTACACCTGTACCTACCTGCACACAATCACACAGAGAGATTTTGTTTGAAGTCAATGCATTACTTATCAAATACTGACCTTATATATCATATATTCTAAACATGTCTACAAATGTACATAAATTTAGTTTGGCTATTACAGCAAGCACAGTATGTTTATGCAATAAGAAGCAGATAAACATGAAATGAAGTCCTAACTTTAGTGGAACCAAGTTTTTTGTTTCTCTAAGAAAGTCTAACTGTGAAGGTGTGCACAACAGACTATTGACTATCATCCCACAACCAGTTTGGTTATACACTTTGTTAGTGTTGACTTCTCTGAAATACAAATGCATCATTAAAAATTAGTGCTTAATCTAGTTCTATTATCTATCTAATATGTAAGATTTTTCTTTGTGTCTTAGTCTATTTTTGATGCCATAACAAATGAATGGGAAATTATATTTTACTGTTATGGAGGCTAGAAAGTACAAGATTAATGTGATGATGTTTAGCGAGGACCATCTTATGATGTGCTTCTGTGGAAGAAAGACAACACTCAGTTAACAACATGTAACAAAACAACCATCATCATTATTATTTGCAAATTTGGGTCCTCATTTTTAGTGGATCAGTGAGGTTTTCATTTACCATCTGCTGTGTATTTTAGATACATGACACCTGGTTTGGGGATATCCCTTGTAATCAGTCCTTGACACAAAGGATATTATATGCAGAGCAGACTCAATAATAATAACAAGCATGTTATTGGATGCATTAGGCTAAGAATTGCAGCCATGAGCTACAAAGGCAATACTGAAACACATGTAAGTAATACAACAGTAGACATTCCGTACTTTCCAAAGCACTGCAAGTACCAGGCTGGAAGGGTCATCCTGCTTTCTGGAGCTTCATACCAGCTACATTCTGAGCACAGGGTGGCTACAGGTCAACTTTTAACGAGCAAAAGGGGAATGTGAAGGAGGCCTGCATTCTCTTAACTGCAACTATGAAATGCATCACTTCCAGCCATGGTCCACTTTGGAGAAACGAGGGTGGCCATGCTTGACTTCCAGGAAAGGCATAAGATAGAGCTCGCTGAGTGTCCAAGATTTGTCACCATGGTTTCTATTTTTTCTTTACCCTTTTAAAAGCAGCTCGTAATTTACAGAAACACTTCTATGATTCTTCTAAAATTTACCTAGCATAATTTATATATTAATTAACAACTTAAATTCTCACAAATATTTTGAAGTGAAACATATCTGTAAGCAATTACTATTCTTTTTTTATGATACATGCTTGGGAACAGACATGCAATGTTTTGAAGCTTTCTATGTAAGAAGTTTATTTAGGAGATAAAAGTTCAGGACAGAAAAAAAAACAAGCTTAAAATAAAAAAGTAGGATGATAAATAAGCTCCCATGTAACTATCAGAAAAAGAGGAAAAGAGAAAGAGTATAGGAACTTAGGTGAAGATAAATCTGCAGCAAATATAATTGTTCCAAGAGGCTTTTATGGGAAAGGATAACGCAAGTGGGGTTTGGAAAGAATGGAAAGCCACAGAAGACATATATAGAGAGTAAAATTACTCAGTGTTAGGAAAAAGAGCTACCACAATCACCTAAAATGGTATTTGAGACTAACATGGAATCTGGCACCTTAACAATGTTTATTAAATAAACTGAAACAGAGTAAGAACTCCGAGGCTTGTTAAAGATACAGTCATCTTTTAGGGCTGCAATGAGCTGCTCGAGTAGCTAGAAAATGACCAGTAGGTAGACCACAGGGACACATTTCTGCAGACAATAGCATAGAAATACCATTTGATTCTACGCAGAAAGGCCTTTTGAGTGCTTCGACAGTGGCAGGGATTCGGTAATGAAGTTATGCACCACCTGAATCTCCATGACTTTAAAATCTTGATGTAAACTATCACTTTTATAGGGTAAATTGATTGCTAGAAGCGAGTGCTCAACCAGGTATTCCATTTTCCAGACTTTCCTGAGGATTTCTGAGACCTTGGCACTTGTTCTGATCAATAAGATTTAGACCATAATTTCCATATGGCTTATAGGCCCTGCCCATAGAACCTCCTACCAATTAACCTTCTATCCTGTCACCATTTACCAGCTCCATGTGATGGGCAAGCTGTGTGTCAGCAATGCTGAAGGTGACAGTTGGGTCCTAGATGTCTACTATCTACAGAAGGCCCACATTTCTTCTTTCATCCAAGCAGAAATAAATGTTGAATTCATGCACCTGTGAAGTGAACATTTACTGTTAATCCAATGGGATTTTTTATCATTTTTCCTTTAACTACAGGCAGCATTTTCCTTAACTAACAGACTGTGTAACATCAGAAACTGCTCTTTAATTATTATGTTTTACTATGAGCAATAACTTGTATTGATTGTGACATGGGTATCACGAATTCTTGCTACCCATTTTAAATTAGATACATTGAATTCATCAAGAGGGAATGTCAAAAATGCAATTAGAACTTCATTTTAGATTAAATTTTAAAACTTCTGAAATAAAATACAAATATATTGAGTTTGTTAATAAATAAAAATAAAAACAAACTAATTCTTTTTTTGGCATTTTGGATATTTATTTTTTAATTAAAATTTTGTGAAACAATATTTTTTTTATTTCGTGTACCAATCCCAATTTCCTCTCCCTTCCCTCCTTCCACTCCCCTCATCTTTCCCCCATCATATCCATTATCTACTCTTCAGAGCGACTGATGTCTCCCATGGGGCGTCAATAAAGTCTGTCACATCACTTGAGGTAGGACCAAGCGTTCCACCCTCCCCCCCCCCCATATCAAGGCTGAGCAAAGTATTCCTCCATAGGGAATGGGCTCCAAAAAGCCAGTTCAAGTGTTAGGGTGAAATGCTAGTTTTCCTTCCAAGCACAGAGAATAAGGAAAACCCTAAGAAAGACATACATGGAACCCCGTCAGAAGGTGAAATAGTCAAGATCTCATGAGTAAATTGGGAACATGGAGGAGGGTGAAAGGTGGATGGGAGTTGGGAGGGGAGAACAGAAGGGGGAGGAGAGCATGAGGGTTCAGGAAGGTCAAGCTGGGGGAAGGATAGAGAGGGAGAGTGAGGAAAGAGAGACCTTGATAGAGGGAGCCATTATGAGGTTTGCTGGTGCTAGAGAAAGTCCCAGGCATCCACAAGAATGAGTCCAGCAAAGAATACAAACAACAGTGGAAAGGGTGCCTTAACTACCCTTCCCCTGTAATCAAATTGATGAATGACTACTTTAATTGTTATCATAGAACCTTCATCCGGTAACTGATGGGAGCAGCTGCAGAGATCCACAGCTAAGCACTGGACCGAGCTCCCAGAGTCCAGTTGTAGGAGCGATAATATGAACAAAAACGGGTCAAAATTATAGTAGGAAAACCCACAGAAACAGCTGACCAGAGCTAGTGGGAGCTCACTGACTCTGGACTGACAGCTAGGGAACCTGCATAGGACTGAATCAGGCCCTCTGAATGTGGGAGACAGTGTGTGACAAGCAAATTCTAATATATAAAGACCTCTAATTTGGTTTTGTTCATGGTTTGTTTCCACATATTCCTACGGAGGCGTTTTGCTGGGCTTTCTATTTTTAGCCTTTTTGGGTCTATATTTCCCTTTCTTCCTGATTCAGTTCTTCCTATTCTTAAAATTTATTGCTTTTTAATTTTCTTTTCTTTTACTTTTGTGATTTATTAGTTCTCTAAAAATTTCATAAAATGTATTTTTTATATTTATTTCCCCTTCCAAAACTCTTCCCAGATCCACCCCCTTTTCATACCCACCCAATTTAATGTCCTCCTTTTTATTTTCTCTTTCTCACATCAAGTGCAATTTGTGCCTCCATATACTCTTGGATGTGTGGTCTTCTCCTCAAATGTGGTGGACCTGCTAGGATCTACATGCTTAAATCAAGGGGCTCCCCCTCTCACTGTTGCGTTTGACTCAGTAGAGATAAAGAGTTGAGACCTCAGGATCCTGCAGTGATCAGGTATTGCCTGTAGGTGGCTTCCTCAAAAGGGACATCACACCTAGTGAAGCAACTTTGTTAGGATTGGTGGGTATTTGGTAAAGAACAAGCTCTTCATGACTCAGAAGATGAGCTCCTCATTGCCCAAGGGGAATTGTGAACTACAGTGTCTGCTGCTGCCCCTTGTGGCAACAAATGTCATTACTCCAGAGGAAGTTCTGTTGCTTCTGGAAGCACTATAGTAGAAGATACGAAGATCCCTGTTTCTGGGGGCTACAACAGAAGCTCAGTAGACAAAGAACTCTACCAACATCACAGCGCATTTGGTCTTGAGATCGATCCCACCTGTGGTTATCATCTTAGCCTTCTATCACCTATTTGCAATTCTTTTTTTTTTTTTTTTTTTTTTTTTGGTTTTTTCGAGGCAGGGTTTCTCTGTAGCTTTGGAGCCTGTCCTGGAACTCCCTTTGTAGACCAGGCTGGTCTCGAACTCACAGAGATCCACCTGCCTCTGCCTCCAGAGTGCTGGGATTAAAGGCGTGCGCCACCACCGCCCGGCTATTTGCAATTCTTATCATCCTCAGCAGACACCTTTGCCTCCTTCCTAGTGGGAGAGAACTTGTTCATAGACTATATGCTCAGGTTGTTCCTGGGACCTGGCACTTTTCCAGTATTTCTGTAGTTAGATGGCAACTTGATCTAATTCGGGGTTAAATTGGCAAGTTCTTATGACTTCCATTTCTATGCTCTCCTACCTGGATCAGTAATATTTTGGCATCTACCATAATCTTTTTATTTTGTTTCTTAAATATTAGAACCTAGGTGGAAAGGACACTATCCCGTGGGAGCAATCAGGATGCTGTGTTTGTGAGCAGTACTGGTGAGATGTATTGAAGTCAAACATCTCTTCCAATTCTTTTTTTCTAGTGGTAGAGTGGTTTGCTTTTCAGCTCTGTTTGCTATGTCTGGCCAGTGCTTTAATTCTAACTGCAGGAGAGTTCTCCACTATCCTGCATGACTTTGTCCTTCCGTTTTCCCAACTTTACAGAATGTTCAGGGCATTTGTTCTGAGGGTTTATCACTCCACTAGTGCTCTCTCTTCTCCCTCAGACATTTCCTCGGATTCTGGCCCCACGTCAAGGACAACATGAATATCAGGCAGCTGATGCATTTAAAGCTCATGCTCTTTGACTTGTTTCCGCTGTGTTTGGGCCGCACTCATACATCACAAGATATCTTCATAATCATAACGAATGATTTCATAAGTAGTTAATGACCTTCCAAGGAAACTGGCTCTGGTGATTTCATAGGCAGAGCTTTCCTTGAGTTCACTGAATTCCCAGGTTAGTCGTGGCACACTTTCCAGATGTTCATGGCACTGACTTGGAATTCTGATTTGGTCTTCAAGATTGGCCCCTTTCAACCTTAAATTATATCAGCATGGGCTGTAGGACTGAATCAAGGGTGTGAGTGGAGAATACATGTTTTCTGGCTGACTTGCCTATGTGTGAGTTTTAAAATCAGTTGCAAATTTTTCCATCACTTATCTTTTTCCTCCTTTATGGCTCTCGCCTCCCTTTCTTGGTTGCTTTTTTTTTTTTTGTTTTCTCTTCTAAGTTGTAGCTGAAACAAACTGTTCAGATTTTGTTCTCATTGGTAGCTTACATCCTCTATTCCAGTCAACTCTATCTCAAAGAACATTACAAGGTTAGAGAGATAACCCCTGCCTAATGTGGGAACAGCACTATTTTCTGATGGAGAAGTTGCTGTGTTTATTTCCAGAATGACTCCATATGTCTTTAAAGATGAAATAGAGATTTCTTTTTGAAAAGGAAATATTAATTTTTATTGCTATCTTTGTATTTACCAGAATAAAATTCCCTAGTTATCTTAATGATTCCCAAATCTCTGTAGCTTTTATTTGTCACTTCCCAAAATGGCAGTGTGGGTTACATGGGCATTCTGGGGGAGAGGAAATGTTTCATGTGGCTTTGCATCTTCAGGTTTCTTTTGGTAGCATTCTGTTTAGAAGGAGTAGTATAGGAGAGAGACAAATGAGGATTGTCATGGTGTGAAGATTGTTTGACCCCCTACTACAGGCAGAGTTCATTTTCTCTATATGTGTGTTGAGGGGTTCTGGGATATCTGTGAACTAATTAATTAGGTCAAGGGGTTTCCAGTCTCATGGAAAGGGATAAATTTTCATTAGAGTGGCGGAGAATGGGTTATTCTAAGGTGAAACTGGCATCTTCCCACACTCTTCCGCAAAATTATTTCTTTTCTAGACATACATGATTTTTTTTTTTGTTTTTGCTTTCATACCTTGCCATGTTATGATTCAGGAGATTCTCACTAGATATAGGAGCCTTGAGTTTCTCTGCCTTTAGACCATAAACTAAGTGAACATTTTTTTCTTTATAAATTACCCATTCTCAAGCATCACAAATAACAACAGCGGGAGCCAAGATGGTAGAAAATAGTACTTTGTGGTTCAAGGTGGTTTGGAATGGAGACAGCTAGAGAAGAATCACATAGTTCAATGATCAGTGAAGCAATTATTTAGGTTAATAGTTTTAGAACAAAGGAAGTCATAACTCAAGACATTTCTCAAATGTAATGGTGAAGACCATGAGCAAGCAGTTTACAGCAGAACAGGGAATCTCTGCTATAGGTTTCCGATACTATCTACGCTAATCTTAGTTCAGGATTGGTTAAAGCTTGTAGTATATTAAGAATACATTTTGAAGGTTTTACTTGATAATTAAAAGAATATTAATTAGGTCAGACAGAGGGGTGAGAAATAGAAGTCATGATAGGAACCAAAAAGTAGCCCAGGATACTTTAGCTACATGTCTGCAATTTTCTAAGTCTCTGCAATACTGCAACTCAGCCTAGCTGAATCTTTAGAATAGTTGTGACTTTTTGCCCCTGGAAACTTAAACTCAGATGGAAATTCCTAATTCACCCTTCTCTTTGAACTCAAAACATCACTGACATTACTGTACTGTCCTTGCCACTCACTGTCTCTCCTTCTTTTGGCCCAAGACTATTGATGCAAACTTATTGAAACTTGTATGCAATGGGACTTGTGCCCGAGTGTACTTTTTCTTTCAGATTGGTAGCTCCAGTGACCAGCTAGTGGTGGGGATACTGAATTGGTCCCAGGAGTTGCATGTAAGGACAAGGCAGCAGGCCTCAGAAAGCTACAGTCAGTGGTGGGTGGTGGAAAGCCCAATCCACCCCGTACCACTTGCTTCTTCAGGTGGGTTCTGGAGACCAAACCCAGGTTTCTAGGAAATTGTCTTTACCTGCCAAGTCAGCCAGTCAGTCATGGATTCTTTTTTTCTCTTTCTTAAAATATACCTTTCACTGTTCACTTTCTTCCTGCTTTCTCCTTTTTCACTCTTGAATGTTATAATTTATTTTTAGATTCCATTGTCCACTTTTTTCTTTTTATTAATTTCTTTTCAAAAGCATATTAACCATCTCTGAGGTTTGTGTTATTTCGGTCTGTAGCATGTCTGTTGTTATTGTTAGATTTGTGGATGTTGTAACCCCCAGTGCTTGGTTTTCATTTTATTTATGTATCTAGTTCCTTACAATTTCTTGCTGTTTCAGTTGTATTTCCCTTTCTGCACAATGCTGAGAGTAAGCATGAGACTTTAAGTTTGCTTTACAGATAATCGTCAGCTGAGTTACACTCAACAGAGCTGAATCAATGTATCATTCCATATACATAGCCTTCTTCCACTTAGAGTTAGTGTATCTTTGTGTACACACAGCCTTCTTCCACTTGAAATTCAATGGATACTTTGCAGATTTGAGGAGAATAAAAGCTCACAATGGTCAAGATCCTGGTAGGCATGTCCAGGGAAACCAGATGACTCAGTCTGGACATTCTGTCTACACTCACAGCAGAGTCAGTGGGCCTTGCAACTATGAGAGGCTACAGCAAACATCACTCACATAATTTTTTGGGTCACACATTGTTGATAAGACTAGAAGGGAAATTACAGAGAAGTTACTCTTTATACTCTGTTGTCTACAACACACAGCAGATAATCGCTAGCTCTTTTCTACTTTTGTGATAATGAAGAGGAAACAGAACTTCATGTACAGACACAGTATGTGTTTTGTCAGAATGCACTAAAAACCCTCAAAAGAAATAATGGGCAAATTGTTCTAGAATTAAATTGGAAACACACTCAACACTTCACAACAATTCAACATCTCAGAAGTAAGATCAGGAGAAAGCTGATTCTTAAGAAGGTTCTCATGAAAAAGTGGAGGAGGCACCCATCCCAAGATATGTACAAATCCCTGTCTACACAGGAGACATGAAAAACAAAGCAACATAACTTTAAAAGATTGCAATTCTCTATCAACTTATTTAAAAATATTGATTAAACTTTGGATAAATAATTAAGAAGAATATTTAAAAGTTTTCAACAAATTCTCCCCAAACACAAACATAGAAAATCTATTGAGTAAGGTAAAAAGGACAATAAAAGGTGTGGATGAGAAGCTCAATAAAGACTTGTTGTATTAGTTTTCTCACTAGGTAAAACAAAACAAACACACCTGACAAAAGAAACTTAAGGAAAGATGATATATTTGATTTCTATTTTTAATTTTTTTTTTTTGTGTGTGTATGGTTTCAAGGGATACAGTCTACCATGGCCAGGAAGTCCTGGTGGTAGAAACAGGAGGTAACTAGTCAAACTGGCACCTGAGACAGTAAACAGACAGGTGAATGCTAGTGCTCAGCTTTCTCTCTCTCTCTCTATTTCTCTCTTTTTTATTTTTTTCCAGGACTCCAGACCACATTTAGGGTGCTCTTTCTCAACTCAATTAACCTAATAAAAGCAAAAACTCACAGACATGTGCAGAAAGTTGTTTCCATTGTGATTCTAAATCCCATTAAACTGCCTATCAAGATTAACCACCATAGTTAGAGGTTGAGATAAAGAACCAAATAGAAATCATGGCAACAAGAGACTTGTTGAGTCAACTAAACAAAAATTTCAGTTTATATACTTTACTCCCAGAGTAGATAACTATGGGAAAGGACTTTATGTTGTGAAGATAGGTTGGCAAGTTAGAACATTCGAGTAAGAAAATTTTGTTAACAAAACATGCTAGAACTATGGGATACACAAGAACAAAGACAGATTTTTGGTATAGAAGAAGGTTATAGGACATAGATTAAAGATATAAAAAATTCAATTAGTGAAATAACAGAAAGTTTCCCAAATCCTGGGCAAGATGTTAGCTGTCAATTACAGGAGGTATTTGGTACCTAAACAGAAATGGTAGAAAAGAACCCTGTCTCTTCATAGTGTAGTTAAAATGTGAACAGTAGTGAATAGGAAGCTAAGTACATTTTTCACAAAAATGTGCTAATTTTCCCAGAGTTCAACATGTGGTGTTTAAAGGAACACTCATGATACTACTGACAATGCTTTAAACAGTTTAAGGAAACTTGCTTCTCTTCAGAGAGAAACGCATGTGCGTTTTTCACGAAATCTTATAATTCAGCTAACAGTGCATAGAAAAATTAAAAGAAACGTATTTCTTTTTTTATTAATTAATTTATTTAATTATTAAAGATTTCTGCCTCTTCCCCGCCACCACCTCCCATTCCCTCCCCCTCCCCCAATCAAGTCTTCCTCCCTCCTCAGCCCAAAGAGCAAGCAGGTTTCTCTGCCCTGTGGGAGGTCCAAGGACCACCCACCTCCATCCAGGTCTATTAAGGTGAGCATCCAAACTACCTGGGCTCCCACAAAGCCATTACGTGCAATAGGATCAAGAACCCATTGCCATTGTTCTTCAGTTCTCAGTAGTCCTCATTGTCTGTTATGTTCAGCGAGACCGGTTTTGTCCCATGCTTTTTCAGACCCCGGCCAGTTGGCCTTGGTGAGTTCCCGATAGAACATCCCCATTGCCTCAGTGTGTGGGTGCACCCCTCGCAGTCCTGAGTTCCTTGCTCGTGCTCACTCTCCTTCTGCTCCTCCTTTGGATCGTGAGACTTCAGTCCAGTGCTCCAATGTTGGTCTCTGTCTCTGTCTTCTTTCATCGCCTGATGAAGGTTAATAAGAAACATATTTCTTTCACAGAAGGCATCATGTGTTTCTTTAAAGGAACCACAGGAATCTACTAAATCACTTTGGTTCTGTAGCTTCATATCCTCACCCTGAGATGAGGTCTCAGTTGCACGCATAGTTGTCTTTTAAAGATGAGAGTCTTAAAAAGTCACAGCTGAAGCTGGGAAAAGAGGGGAAAAGAGAAAGTGCAAAAGGAGACGAAATTGATGAGACTAGATGTCCAAGGAAGGTAAATATGGTGTTGATATGAAGGTAGGTTGCAGTTTCTTTTGGAACTAGCTCTTGTAGACCAGGCTGGCCTCGAACTCTGCCTGCCTGCCTCTGCTTTCCAAGTGCTGGGATTAAAGGCATGCACCACCACCCCTCAGCTGTGGCTTCTTCTTTGAGGTACCTGGAGAGATAAATTGGAAGAAGTTCTGTCAGATGATCCTAATTATTCTCTGAATGTTTCTTACAGTGCTTGTCAGTTTTATTGCAACTTAATTGTTCCTTCTATTTTGAGAACACAATGAACCCTTTGAAAATTGTGGAATGCATCACTTTCATCTCAGTGCTTCTATATCAAAGCATGGTTCATGGCACACAGAAGGAATCAACACTGGGGAATATATGAATTCATCCATTAATGAGTTCTTTCCTAGACTTTCTGCTGGAAAATGATCTGGATTCTTCTGTATGAGTAACCATGTAGGTTGTGGAGCAAGAGGAACACTCACGCATTGCTGGAGGGAATGCAAACTTGTGCAGCCACTTTGGAAATCAGTGTGGTATTTTCTCAGAAAACTGGGAATCAACCTACCTCAGGATCCAGTAATTCCACTCTTGGGAATATATCCAAAAGATGCTCAATCATACTACAAGAGCATTTGTTCAACTATATTCATAGCAGCATTATTTGTAATAGCCAGAACCTGGAAACAACCTAGATGCCCCTCAATGGAAGAATGAATAAAGAAAGTGTGGCATATTAGAGTACTACTCAGCAGTAAAAAATAATGACATCTTGAATTTTGCATGCAAATGGACAGAATTAGAAAACATCATTCTGAGTGAGGTAACCCAGTCCCCCCCAAAATGAATATGAACCTTCGTCCAACAACAGATGGGAACAGAGGCAATGAGCCACATTGGAGCACTGTACTGAGCTCCCAAGATCAAGTTGAAGAGTGGAGGGAGTGAGAGTATGAGCAAGGAATTCAAGACCATGAGAGGGTCATCCACTGAAGCAGTTTATTTATTGATTTTTATTGAGCTCTACATTTTTCTCTGCTCCCCTCCCTGCCTCTCCCCTCCCTCTTCAACCCTCCCCCAGGTCCCCATGCTCCCAATTTACTTAGGAGATCTTGTCTTTTTCTACTTCCCATGTAGATTAGATCTACATAAGTCTCTCTTAGTGTCCTCATTGTTGTTTAAATTCTCTGGGATTGTGGTTTGTAGGCTGGTTTTCTTTGCTTTATGTTTAAAAACCACCTATGAGTGAGTACATGTGATAATTATCTTTCTGTGTCTGGATTACCTCACTCAAAATAATGTTTTCTAGCTCCATCCATTTTTCTGACTTTTGTGGTAATACTTTGAGTTATTCTTCATTTAACATGATGTTATCTGTGAACTTGTTTGATATTGCCTTTACTTTGATGAGATATGTTCCCCGTATACCTAAGATTCTTCAGGACTTTTAAAAATGATTTATTTGTTTTATTTTATATGCATTGGTGTTTTAATGCATGCATGTCTGTGTGAAAGTGTTGAATACCATGGAACTGGAACATAGGCAGTTATGAGCAGCCATGTAGGTGCCTGGAATTGAACCCAGTTCCTCTGGAAGAGCATCCAATGCTCTTAACAACTGTGCCATCTCTTCACTCCCTTTCCAGGACTTTTGTCATGAAGAGGTGATGGAGTTCATTAAAGGCTTTTTAATGCATCTAATGAGATGATCATATAGTTTCTGTCCTTGAGTCTCTATATAAAATGAATTGTGTTTATTGATTTATGTCCATTGAATAATCCCACATCTCTGAGTGAAAATTACTTGATCCAATCTCTTGACCAATCTATTTTTAAGGCTTTTATATGAGTTATTTTTATTTGACTTTCTGAATTTTTTGTTTTGAGGCTCTTTCTGCTTATTGTGTTATATTTTAGTAGCTCAAATTGTTTTCACTATTCTTGTGATCTTTATTCCAACATTTATTAATATCCCCTTTGAATTCTTTGAATATATTTATTATTGCTATTTTGAAATAATTATTTTGTACATCATCTGAGTTGATGTTCTCAGAGAACATTACTTTGAGAGTACTAACTTTTGGAGGAGATATATTATCTTAGTTATTCATGTTGTTTTTGTTTTTATGATGGGACCCAGGCATCTGGAGTTAGGTCATTGATAGTGTTTCTTGATACTAATATCTGGTCTCCCTCTTTTGAATGGGCACATGCATTTCTCTTTGTTATTACCCAGACTTGTCAGATTATTCTCTAGTTGACAGGGGACTGAGGTTCAGTCTTGGGGCAACTCAGTGTTGATGCTCATATGGGGTGTCAGAGTGATCCTGTCTCAACTAGGGCTGTGTTAAGTTCCTCAGAGCCCATGAGCAGATCTGCTGTGGAGTTAGTTAAACCTCAGTCATCTGGGCGATGTATACAGAACTTGTCTTTGGGCACCATGATGACCGCATAAGTCTGGGTTCTCCACCTGGAGTGCTATTTTTCTCTTCCTTCCCCCTTTTTTATCCTTCCTCCTCATCTTCTTTCCTGTCCTCTTTCATTTCTCCCTCTCTGTTTTTGTTCATAATTTGAGTTAAGGAGCTACTATGAAATAGCTAGTCAAATATGGAGTATACAGATACGTTCAGCATATAAAGTTCTGTCATTCTGTATAGAAAATTTGTCACTGTCTTGATTTGTAAGACAGTTTTATTCAGGTTGTGTATGGAGAATGATACAATTTTCCATTTGTAAAATAAATTTCCAACCCGAAAGATAGTCAACCAAAAGGATGGGATTATTTCTGTAGTTGATTAATAATTCTTATTCCACAGATACAGTCTAATCTGATCTGAAGGAATTTTACAACTTTGTATAATAATTTGTAGTTTTGGTATTTAAAATGTTTGGCCTTATCTTATAATTTTTATTTTCAACAATATATAATTAAAGATTTCTATTTGAATAACATGGCTGACAATTTCCTACAGAAACAAAGAAAATTTAAACATTAATTTTTCCCAGGTGAACCAAAAGATTAAATATGTACTTTCAAATTAAACATTCTTGGCTATATGACTGCCCACACATTTACCTTCATAAATCTCTAGCATTGGAGGATAAATGTATAGGAAGCATAATTAAACAAATCTGATAATGGTGGAATTTCACCCATATATACTGGTAAGTGTTTCTAATTTAATATTATAATATAGCACAGCTTTGAGCTGAGATTCCTCTAGACTGAGCAACTATAAAATATTGTTTTAAAAATCATAGATGTTACAAGTGCATATCACATTTCTGAAGCAATATTAGGGGAAGAATCACACTATATTAATATGTTAATGCAAAACAAGAGTAATGGTAAGAACCAAGGAGTAGATTAATCAGCTTTAAAATGCAATAACTTTGAATTTCCACTGTAATGAATCCAAATTATCTCTACCCCATACTTTATCACATGTTTTAATAGGTCATACCTTACATATCATACTACCTGGAATCCACGCAGCCAGGATGATGCTTCTCTCTATAATGAAGAGAGAAATGAAGAAATGTTTGATATTTGTTTTGACTTCTTTCCAAATTTGGGTAGTTCTTTAACTTGACAATCTACTTAGACAAAGACCAGCAACATTCAGTTTATGACCCGTGTGCAGGTTGTATTGGTGTACTGCTCACTCTTAAGGGCCTGGATTCTATTTAACATGACAGCATCACTTAGAACAGGAGCGGAGTGCCCAGTGTTTATATGGCCTGCAGTTCGTCTTCGTCAGGTTTGAAGATAATTGCCTCATAGTGTATAGTATTGTAGAAAGGTTTTATGGAAAAGTTATTCCACCTAGACCTTGAAAAATTTATTAGGCTGTGCAGAGAGCAGAAAAAGTTATTGTAGATAAGAGTAGAGGTTAACTGAGACTTAAAGATAGAGAAGAGAGTTTTCAGCCATGCACATCCCAAGACTTGTACAAAATGAGGTAGATAATCCAGTATGATATTAATGTAGGAAGGAAACAAGAAGGGATGATGGAAGATGTAAGTGAAGGTCACCATGGGAGGGCTTTAAATTCCAGGAGATTCTTGAGCTTCAGCTAATGCCATAGAAAATGAAATATGCACATCTATACTTTAGAAGGTGATGTGTATGTCTGTTTAGAGGATAAGAGGGAATGGATTGTAAATAGTGAATTAGAAAACAATGAAAACCTACAAAATGCCATGAATCTGAAAAGGATTGGACACAGAAGGAATTGGAGGGAAGAGTGGGGGAAAGATGTAAATGCAGTACTCATATGTGGAATCTTCAGAAAATCAAATGAAAAAGAAAAATTTAAAATTTTAAAAAGATATGAGCTATGTCAACTACAGACAGTAGAGGGAAGTTGAATAGAACTTTCTGTTTGGTAGCGTCGAAGGAAAGAGATGACTGCAAATGACGAACAACATAGACTCTCCAAGTTTTTCTTACCCTTTAACCAGCAATACAATAGAACACAGCCTAATGTAGAACTAATTTAGATTCAATCCAATGGGGGAACTTAAAAATCTCTTCAAACCTGTAATACAAATTGTTCCTTACCCTTGCTGGTGCCTGGTGCCTGAAAGAACCTGCAGCGAGAAAAGGCACAGTAATGCATTACACTATGTAAATGATTGGCTGTTGACCATGATAGATTCAGGTGAATGGGATATACAACTGAACAGGTTCTGGGAAGAGCTGACTGCCCCCCACCCCACCCTGGCAGGGCTTTGTAGGGTCCTTCTTTTCAGAAGGATGTGAATTTTCTTTTTTTTTAAATTTTTTTTATTTTTTATTTATTTTTTTTATTAAAAATTTCCATCTCCTCCCCTCCTCCCATTTCCCTCCCTCTCCCCCCAATCCCCTTCCCCTCCCTCTCCAGTCCATTGTAGCCTGTAGTATTTTAGGGAACATTTCTAGTCAGTGGGTGGCAGTATTGCACAGTAGAAGTTGCCCAGACTATATTGTCAGAATAGTTTTCCTTTATTCCATGTCTCATAGACCCAGGCAATTAAATTGTCTTCAGAATTACTTGATGTTTCCTTTGAAATACAGACCCACACACTATAGCGACCCACACGAAATACAGACCCACACACTATAGCAGTTAGAGATTCTGAATCAGTCAGTTTGGGATGGGGCCAGCTATAGGGGTGCATTTTAACACACAAAGTAACTGTGGAATTTAATCTTTATGAGGTGTTCTTTTCATAGCCTTGTTGTGAACATTACACGAGGAACATACATCTGAGTTTAAAATATCTTTTCCTTCCTCTTTCAAATATGCCATCATTTTTCATCGATTTGAAACTCGAATTAAATCGTTTGTATAGCAGAAAGAAAACTGGTGAATTTTGACCAACATAATAGAGAAAATATAGTATTAGTTGGGGAATACTGAGTAGACAGCAGAAAGTACAAATCCTTTGCTTCAGTTTTTAAAATTTCTATTATTTTTGAGATTATAATAAAAATAAATACTTCTACCTTCCCTTCTTCCAAGTCCTTCCATATACTTTCCTTGTTCCATTTCAAATTAATGGCCTCTTATTTTGTTAATTTTTTCACACAGATTTGTATGGAAATTTAAGAATATATGTATTTAAAATTCCACATTTTTACATAAATACACCATTCTAGACCTGTATAATGCTGCTTGTATGTATGTTTTCAGTGGTGAACATTTGGTATTGGATAAATAATTGGTATGCTCTTCTCTGAGTAAGACAGTTTCTCCCACTTTTAGCATGCCGTAGTTGCCTGCTGTTCTTTGTGGAGGCCTCCTGGACTTTCCCTTGTTCTAGCATGCATATTGTTGTCCTCATTCAATTTTTTAAACGTCAGAGTAAAGAAAGACCGGAATCAAAGTAGTGATAAAATAGAGGAAGGCATATCTCTCTATATTTTAATATAAAGCTCCCATTTATTTTTGACTGTGTGATAAATTAATTTACAAATGTGTTATGACTTCTTAGTTTTAGGAAAAATAGCTTAGGTTAAATACACAATTCTCTTCCTCAACTCCAAGCCAAATACAATTAAATAAACAAATAACAAAACTATTTGTGTCAGTAATAGCAACTGTGGTTTACAATACATACTTTTGGACTGACCATCCACAGGAAGGGGACGGCAAGTGTTCAACACAATCTACACAACAACATGTAGCGCATATGTCCGCTGTCCTTGAGCTTAGAGCGCATCGTGATCAGTCACATACAAAGTGTCCATAGTTTCTGTGTTGCCAGTCAGCTGACCTTCCCAGGTCTGAGGGTTCCAATAGAGTCCCCTGTATTTCATGACAGTATCACAGTATCTCCTTCCCTTTGTTGCTCCATGCCTTCCTGCCGATGCTCCCTCAAGTCTCTCTCTGGATAGATTCCATGTTAAGCCATTCTGAGTTGTTCCTCCTTCCACTGAGCCTGCTGAGTCACCAAAGCAGGCCAGACGATCACGCAGGCAGTGTCGCTGGCGTTTCCTTCTGTCCTTGATACCATCTCTTAGTTCCTGTCAGCCAGGAAGCCCTCACTTTAAGCTACTAGCCTGCAGGTCATTTAGAAGATTTAAGTAAATATTTGATTTCAGGAACCTGGGATAAGAGTCCTTTTCCATAAGTGTATATATGACTTTCTGTGCTTCATCAAAAGATGTGGGGGTTGGTGATTTAATCTTCTTGGCTGTAGATTCTCGAGTACGAAAGTCGATATTGATCTGAAAAAGAAATATTTGTTAATTAATGTGCACTTGCTGTTTATGATACTTTCTATTATGGTATTGATGCTTCAGATGCGCCTTAAGAAAATGGTTTTACATCCCTATTTTCATCATTTTAGCTATGTCTTGAATTGCTATTTTAAGCCAGCCCTTTACTAGGTGTGTGAGAGGCACAAACAAAAATATATAACAAAAAGAGGTTTTGATTTCTGCTTCTGTTTATGGCATAGTTGGAAGGACCAAAATTAAATAGACATGAAAAACTTAAATATCCATAGAAAGTAGCCACATACCAAACCAAAGTGTCATGGACATTTGAGGTTTACCAAATGCGAGTATTTTCCTGAAGATCAACACAGCTAAAAAGCTGCACATGTTTTTGCTGCTTCAGTTGTGTGTTACACTAGTCTGCATTTTATCCCTATCTGAGTTACAATAGTGCACTAAGGGTTCCTTAGCCTACTGATCTGGCCTGGGTTACCTCATTCCATTCCTCACCCAATCAAGTTGGACAGTTTTGAAAAATCAGTATTTTTCGTCTCTGTACTGGTACCTTTACAAATAGAGGGATTAATCCCGCCTCACTGAACGTACAAATGCACACCTGTGTCTAAAAGCATGATGCGGAGGATTCAACCTAACCTGTGTACCGAATGCGTTTCTTTCTGTTGGGAGAATTTACACACACTGATGCTAATGACAATGACTTTAGTACTCACTTGTTTCACAGCATCTGAGCGCACAAATGCTTTGTATATATCCTCTGCTTTGCTGCTCAAAAGATCAGACTCTGTTTTCTTATAGTCTTCGCAAGCCAACCAGAATTCAATATTCTCTTCACTGAATTCAGACTTTAGAAAATTTCCAAAAACGCTCTGACCAGCTAAAAAGAGAGGGGTTGAGTAAATTAAGTGAGCCAGTAAATGAATATATCATAGAAGAAATTTATAAGCAAATTCTACTATTCCTATATGTACCAAGGCGTGAGATTGTGACCGCTAAAATAGTTGCGCCATAGCTTGCAGGCAGCCTTGGGGATTCTGTTATGTGTGGAAGAGGAATCTGTTAGCAGACAATCTCGCCCACAGTCACACACTGCCTTGTGTATTCATGCAAAAGTGCTGTGTTTCCTGCTGCATTTAGGTTGAACTCGAGTTCTTCTGATTATAGAACAATGTCAACATCTGAGCAAGAGTGTAGAGTGACTTTTTTTTCCACAAGGAAATGTTAGTGACTGAGGGTATTAACATCATGTTGATAATTAAAATATAATTGCCTCATCCAAAAATGGTAGTCAGCTAATGTTAAGTCTGCGTGTTACTTGCATGCTTGGTACACTGAATGCATTTGCTAGTGTGGTTGAGATTTATATGCTGTTTACTCAGTTAAACTTTAAACTAAGTCTTGTAATCACATGATCCAACTATTCTGAATTTCTTAGACCACACCAAGTAATTTTCCTTAGGTCCTTCTGTGGAGGAGACGGTAAACTCTCTCTCTGTCTCTCTCTCTCTGTCTCTCTGTCTCTGTCTCTCTCTTTCTCTCTAATATTACCTTATTTAATGTGCACTGTTGTTTTTCTTTCATGATTGTCTGTGTGAGTGTGTTGGATCTCCTGAACTGGATGGAGATCCAGAGTTGTGAGCTGGTATGTGGGTCCTTCTGGAAGAGCAACCCGTGTTTGTAGTTGTTGAGGCATTCCCCCAAGCCTTGGAATTTATTCTTGAGATCAAGTTGCACCTCTGAATAAAGCTCAAGTCCTAAGACTGCTGCAGTCTTATGATGGGGGAGGGGAACTGGTCTCAGTCTTTCCTTTCTTTCATAACAAAACTCCCACAAGCCTCTCATGAGCTCTCCAATATTAAAATATACATCATTTTGCATACCTGCAGAATGTACTAGATATGCCCCAAACATCTTTATGGCAGTAATAAACTGTGTCTTTGCATTCGAATCCTTTGTGCCTTTAAAATACTTTCCACATAAGGTGAATGAATGAAAGCTAATAATATGTGGATGATAGAATACTAAGTAAATGAATACTGTTTTGAACATCCGTGCTTTTGAAAGTACCCTTAAAATAGTAATTCAAATGATGTGATATTTTCTTGTCTTTTAAAACTTTGAAACTGCAACATAATTTTATTTATCTTTATTTTGATTTTTGAAAGCTTATATTCTCTATGGATATGTGTGTGTGTGTGTCCCTCCCGCTTTGCCTGTCTCCATGTAGGAGTGCCTGCCGGCAGGTGCCCGTAAAGGCCAGAAGAGGGCATCAGATCCCCCAAAAATGGGATGTTTGTGAGACAGATGAAGTACAGGGAAACAAAGTCATTAAGAGCAGCAAGCACTCTTAACCAATCAGCCATCTTCCCCACAACCCAACATAATTTTAGTTTTGTTCTTGATTTCGTGAAAACATGTATTTTGTAGTTGTCTTGGCAGATTTGTCTAAAAGACAGTGGTAAAATCTAGTGCTATTCTACCAAGTCTTATTGTGATGAAATTACCAATGAACTTAGAAAAACTAAACTATTACATTTTGTGTAATGCTCCTTCCTTCCTTTGATAATATACATTAATCAGACATCCAATCTACTGAATTAAAGATCTGACCTCCAAACAATGAATAGTTCATGAATACTTACTCTGGTTGGCAAGAAGTTTTTCCAGAGACTGAGACCACTGCATTACTTCCTCAGCAGAAAGTCTACAATTAATAAAATGACATAAATTATTAAGCTGTTTTCTGTAATCTCAAAAGAAAAAATAATGGTTGTTACCCTTTGATGACTAAGATTCTTATTATAATGAGTTTTATTATAAATTTTATGTATAAAATCCCCTTTAATTACCATAGTTATGAAAAATAATCTGTCAAGACAGCTCAAAAATCCAAGCAGATAAAACTGAACAATATAACCACGAGTAGAAAATTGTTGTGACATCTTTGTAATTAATATCAATTAACTCTAATGTGGCTTAATCTTGTTTGCCATGTTGCCTAAAATAAATGAAGTTCATTGCACATAGTATATTTTGTATTTTTTTTTAAAGAAAAGAACAAGGTTTTACCCTAACCAATTCTGGCCTTAAACAAGTGATAATCCCTCTGCCTCAGCCTCCCAAGTGCTGGAATTACATGGCTGAACCACAATGCCCAGAAGCCTGCAGTCTCAGTATTTTGCAAAGATGACAGTCATCTTTAAGGATGCTTATACCGTTATAACAATTTAGTACATACATGTCTTTGCTTATACAGTCATAAAAATTCAGTACATACATGTCTTTGGACTTGGATGATTTCATTCCTGATTCCAGATGTGGGATCATAGATCTCAAGTACGCTTTCACATCCATTCCACTACAAAACACAGCAAAAAATAACAAATTACTTGGAAAGCTCACATTATTTATAAAAAGAAAAGAACACAAAGCAAAAATATCTGAGGAAGAAAGTAACAATGAAACATAGATGATACAATATTTTGCTGTTTTAAAATAGAGCTCATTTTTTGGAGTCAAAGTTTAGAAAGATTTCCACTCACTGTCCTGTACCACAATTTATTTTCGAGTAAAACTGAATCTCAATTATAAGGCACAACAGATAATTGCTCTATCTACATAAACTAAATGCCAAATTCACTTCCATTTGTTCGTGCTCTTTTGGTCATAAAAGATAACCTAAGTGAGACTCGGAAGGAACTTACAAAGTCTTTGGCTTCTTCTTTTGTGTCTTGTCATCTAGAAGTGAATGGTTAGGTTCTTTCAGATCTTTTGGGTTAGCGGAGAAGAACATTCCTGGCAGCTTGTCCAGCCTTGGCATGGAGATGGCAGCAGCTCTCATGGTCTTCTCGCAATGAGTGTCTGTGAGTCCGCGTCGGCTGCTTTATATAGCGTCGGCAGACAGGCACTTGCTGCGCAGGGAGTGTGTTTATCAAGTGATGTTACCACAGACACTGAAGTTCCTCCTTTCTTGGTGTGTTGTGACGTGTATCGTGAAGAAAAAAATAAGTGCACAGTGATGTCTTGTGGTTGAAACTCAACCAAACGAGAGCAGGTCACTTGATTAGGAAGGCACAAAGAAAATTACACACACGTACAGAGGAGGGCACATGTCTGGAGCAGCAGCGTCAGTCTTTGGTTTGAGGGAGTGCTTGCTTCTTCCTGAAAACCGTTATGTTCTGATCAATGCCACATTTGCTATATTTAATGTGTCATGTGGGAATTCAACTTTAGAGTTGTGTCCCCCTCTATGCCTTGGGTAGTCCTTAACTATAAAATCATTTGATCAAAGTATTTCCCCCTTTTTAAAAATTGAAAATAGATTTTTTTCATACAATGCATTCTGATTATGGTTTCCCCTCCCCCAGGCCCTCCAACATCCCCTCACTTCCCCACCCATCCGAGTCCACACTCTTTCTTTTTCTCTGTCAATAGAATACAAACAGTCATCTAAAAAAATAACATAAAATAAAAGCAAATACACCAGAATAAATAAAAAAACAAACAAGCAAACATTAGAGAAAGAGCCAAAGGAAAAGCAGAAGAAACATACATAGACATAGACACAAATACACACACACACATTCACACACACACACAAATCCCATGGAAAACACAAAACTTGAAACCATAATATATATGCAAAGCATCAACCCATCAATAGAGAAGCATCTTGCTGCAGAAGATGGGAACAAATACAAAGACCCACATTTAGACAATGAACAGAGAGTGAGAGACTGTGGAACCCTCAATCCTAAATGGGGTGTCTCTATCAAATCCCACCTCCGCTGGGAAACCTTGCAGAGGAGGAAAGAGTGTAAGAGACAGAGGGGATAGAGGACACCAAGGAAACAAGGCCTTCTAAACCGCAAGACTCATGAACATATGAACATATATAGACTATGGTAACAGGCACAGGCCTGCATAGGTCTGGGCCACGTGGGGTTCCAATGTCCAGGAGGGAAATGAACACAGCCCCCATTCCTGACCCAGAAGTTATCTACAATTGATAACCTCTAAGAAAGGAAAACTTAGTTTTCTCCAGTGGAGTCTCATGGGCAGTACGAAACACTCTTAAGGGCAGGCCCCACACTCAGAAGTAGACGGCCTTCGGAAAATAAACCCAATGGCATTTTTAGAGGTTCTTTTTGTATTTTTTTTATTATAATGATTTCAGGTTTTTTCAAATTTTTTTTTTACCGTACTGATCAGAGTATTTTAAGAATTCACCACCACTACCCGCAGGAAGCAGCATAAGACTGGCACTTTTTATCTGAATCATTCTGCATCTACATGGTAAGACAGAGACCCATGGGAGGCTCTCTTCACCTTTACCTGGTGCTGTCTGGGCTTTCACCTATCATTTCTGTGTTAGGGAACATTCTCGTTAGAATTTCCAAGACTGTGCCGAGTTGTGTACAAGATATTCTATCAGTGACACATAAGCTGACCTTAAGGAGCACACTGTTTTTAATGTCATTTTAATAATTCCCCAGTATAGGTAATGTGTCAAATTGTAACTATGTTAATAATTAAGAAGACGACACAGGGAAATTAAAACCAAACCAATAAATAAAAGTGTAATTCACACAGAGACATTACATAATACATAAAAACACTGATCTTCAAAAACACAGTATCTGAAGGAAAACACAAGGGAAAGTCAGTTTGTTTGGAAATATCAGTAATTTTTACCAGTTAGGAGATAATAATTGAATTTTTGACAATGTCTCTAGAGATGCATTTCTAGCTTTAAATGAGATCCTTACAATAAAAATCATTACTTATTGACAAATCACTTATCAAAGTAGAAGTACTAATGTAATATAAAATCTTTTAGAGTTTATATGGGATGTATGGCATTTTATAGGGTGTCAATTTAACTTTGGGGAGATTGAATTTGCCTCTGAAAAGGTGACAACCTTTATTAGAGAGGTTTCTGGTAGAATTAGGTAAAGCTGACTGAAAAGAAAGGAGGAGAATACTAAATTTTCTTGTCCTGGTTTTAATTATGATACAAAATGCCTGCAGTAAATATTTACAACATTACAAAATTCACTATGGTTATGAATGACTATTTTGTGCGCTGGTATCATCTGAGGTTTCAAAGATAACATGATTGACTTAAGAATGAGAAGTAGTGAGATTAGCTGGCCCCTTTGAAAGTGACCCAAACAAAACCGGTAGGGCTGTGACGGATGCCGTAAAGATGTGTTTATTTACTTCCTGTGGTCCAGCTCAGACTTACCTTCCTGTTAAAATCTTCACCATTCCTCCTGTGTGTTTATTGATAACTGCTCATTCTTGTAGATAACTGGGGTCAAGTTATGCTTGAGAAACATAATTTAAAGTGTATTTTAATGAATCATGATCACTGTTATCCAAATATGCTGGCAATTTTCAAAGAATGGTTTTTCAAGAATTGTTCCTTTGGCTGTTTTGAACATTAGAAGGAACAATAATAGCAGCAGAGGTTATGGCAGCATACTTGCTTGGGATATGTTAGATTTTTCTTGTTTTAAGGAACTATATGCTTTTTAGGTAAGAAAAATGTGGTTTTGTTTGGTGAATTTTACTAGAGTGGTATATAATTTAATGGCTCTCATTATGTCATTTCCACGTGGTTTCTTATGGCTTCTCCTTCTTCCTCCTCCCTCCTTGCTCCCACTTTCTCCCACGTTTCCCTTTTCTCTCCCAACAGCTCCTCTTCTGCTTTTATGGCAAAGTGCATTCTATTATCTTGTTTTTTTCCCCCCCTACTCCATGTTGACATCTCTCTCCTCCCCTCTTCCCATTTCCCTCCCCCTCTCTCCCCTCCCCCTCCCTCTCCAGTCCTAAGAGAAGTCAGGGTTCCCTGCCCTGCGGGAAATCCAAGGCCCTCCCCACTCCATCCAGGTCTAGGAAGGTGTGCATCCAAACAGACTAGGCTCCCAAAAAGCCAGTACATGCAGTAGAATCAAAACTCAGTGCCATTATCATTGGCTTCTCAGTCAGCCTTCATTGACAGCCACATTCAGAGAGTCCGGTTTGATCACATGCTTCATCAGTCCCAGTTCAGCTGGCCTTCGTGAGCTCCCATTAGATCAGTCATACCATCTCAGTGGGTGGACGCACCCCTCGCGGTCCTGACTTCCTTGCTCATGTTCTCCCTCCTTCTGCTCTTCATCTGGACCTTGGGAGCTCAGTCCAGTGCTCCAATATGGTTCGACATCTCATTTATTATTAGCCTTTCTTTTCTAGTTTCCTGACCCTATGTACCCATGGGTATGCATGTACGCATACACACACACAGACACACACACACATAAACACATGCACACACACACACAACGACACATAAACACTCATAGACACACAACAGACACACAGACACAGACTCACAAAGACACAGACAGAGACACAATGGGCACACGGACAAATACACAGACACAGAAACACACACACACACACACACAATGGGAGAGAAAACATCCGTTCTTTTGTCTTTCTCAGTCTGTACTTTTTGTTTACCAATGATTTCCTGTTCTGGCCAATTTTCTTCAGATGTTGTGGTTTTATTTTTCTTTGTGACTGACTGAAGTTCCCCTGTATACATGTGCAGTGTTTTCTTGATCCATTCACCTGTTTTTGTTCACTTAGGATGTTTCCATTTTTTCAGCTGTTTTGAGTAGCGCACCAATAAATAGATATGCAAGTCTCTCTGTGGTGTGCTGACTTAGAATCCTTGGGTATATGACTAGGTGTGGAATATCTGTGTCTTATAGTAGCTCTGTTTTAGTTTTTTAATAGACTTTCATAATGAGTATACAAGTTTATTATCCCACTAACCACGAGAAGTCCTCTTTCCCCTACACTTCCCCCAGTATTTTCTATCATATTTTCTTGATAAGAGCCAAGCTGAATATGGTAAGATGGAGTCTCAAAGTAACTTTAACTTACATTTTTCTGATGGCACAGTGTGTTGTGCAAAATAGGCTTTATAAAAAGTGCCCTCTTGACACTACATTAAGAAACTGTGCGCCAAGAAAAATGTGTATTTCTTATGGATTAAGGATCTGCATTAAATACTTCCAGCAGGCCAGGCGGTGGTGGCGCACGCCTTTAATCCCAGCACTTGGGAGGCAGAGGCAGGCGGATCTCTGTGAGTTCGAGACCAGCTAGGTCTACAAGAGCTAGTTCCAGGACAGGCTCCAAAACCACAGAGAAACCCTGTCTCGAAAAACCAAAAAAATAAAAAATAAATAAATAATAACTAACTAACTAACTAACTAACTAACTAAATAAATACTTCCAGCATATTTTTACCACAGCAGAATTGATTAAACTCAACCCTTGGGAAGTAATTATAATGGCTGTCTTAAGCTCAAATACAAAAATAAGTTCTTGAAAGGGGGTCCTTCTGAAATTCTTGAGTCAAAACTGGCAGTTGAAACCATTTCTTTAAAGGTCTCTTGTCAGGCCAAACAAAGTGTACACAAGTTAAAGCCAGGCAGATTCGGCCCAAGTGTATAAAAAAATGACTGAGTAATATCAAGAAGGCCCTGGAGGGTCTCTGTGAATCTCATATACTGCCACTGTCAGGACTTTCTTCCTAAAATTCACCAAAAATAAGAAAAACTGCCAAGTAGTTTCACTGTGTTTGAGAGAGAGATTTCACAAAAGCCATAGGAAAAAAAAAAGAGCTGTAGCCTTTAGAAGCTTTCTCCTGTTCATCTTTTCTCCGTGAAATTGTCCTTAAATAGCCAGGTCTGAGTTTTAAAAATAGTAATACTTAATGTATTCTTGTGTTTTCTATTTGGTAAGCATCAGGCTTGTTTTCAGAGCAGTGTGAGACTCACAGTAAAATTGAATAGAACAGGAAAGAGTTTCCATCCTCTTCCCTGTCCCAACTCTACTACCACCGCCACTCCTCATTAGTGTCATACCTTTCTTAGAACCAGTGAACACGCCCTGACATGCTATTGTCATCCAAAGCACAGAGTCAACACTAGTGCTCACCGTGGAGCAGCACAACATGTGAACGGCATTGTGCATTTGCTCTCATGACATCATACAGAATGGCTTCTTTTTCTCTCAGAACACCAGTTTACATGCATATAAAGACAAGGTTTGTGCTGAGATAACTGTGCCTCTGAACTTCTGATACTCCTGTCTCTACATCCTGGGTGCTAGGATTCCGGGTTTAAGCCACTACACTCAGTTTTATGCAGTGCTGGAGGCGAACACAGGGCTTTATGTGAGCAAGGCAGGCACTCAACAAATACCAATGAACTACACCTGCAGCCTAGTGACATAGCTTTAAGAATGGCTATCATTCTTTTTTATTATTTTTATTTTCTTAAAACAATTTTTTTAAAATTTTACAAATACAAATCCCAGTTTCCTCTCCCTTCCCTCCTTCTGCTCTCCTCCCACCACGTCCCATCCACTTCTCAGAGAGGGTGAGAACTTCCATGTGGAGTCAAGAAATTCTGTCACATCATTTGAGGTAGGACCAATGCTTTACCCCCTGTATCTGGGCTGAGCAAGGTATCCCTCCATGGGATCCAAAATGCCCATTCATGCACTAGAGATAGATACTGGTTCCACTACCAATGGCCCCACAAACTTCCCAAGCCACACATCTATCACCCACATTCAGAGGGCCTAGTTTGGTCCTATTTAAATTCCCCAACTGTCAGTTCAGAGTCAGTGAGCTCCCACTAGGTCAGGTCAGCTGTTTCTATGGGTTTCCCCATCATGGTCTTAACCACTTTGCTCATATTATTGTTCCTCCCTCTCTACAACTGGACTCAGGGAACTCAGCCCAGTGCTTAGCTGTGGATCTCTGCATCTGCTTCCATCAGTTACTGTTTTATGATGACAAATAAGGTAATCATCGATCTGACTACAAGGGAAGCCAGTAAGGCACTCTCTCTAGTATTGTTTAGATTCTTAGCTGGTATCATCCTATGGATACCTAGGAATTCCCCTTGTACCAGGTCTTCCCCCAACCCTGTAATGGCTCCCTCTATCAAGATATCTCTTTCCTTGCTCTCCCTCTCTGACCTTTCCCCAACCATCATTACTAATGAGAAAATTTTGGAAATGTTATTCTTTCCTTAACTTAATTCATAGTTTGGTTCAAATAATTCCAACTAAGTTTATAGTAATAAGGTGAACATTGTTGAATGCTAGTTATCATCTTTATATTGAATTCCCCTGTATTAAATCTCTGTAATATTGTACAAACCTGGTAGGAATTAAGGATTGTGGGGCAAAGGACAATGTTGAGTATGAGGTTGTCTTAAAAATAGAAGTATACCTATACTAAAAGAGTACAGACAGACCTTTTGATCCTTTAAAACAACAAATGTAATTGCATTCTTACAACAGAAGTCATGTAAGGTACTACAAATACAAAACAGGAGGAACCTCTGTCTCAGAGTACTTCAAGTACCTATATGAGGGAATGTTGATATTTAACACGTGATCACGATGAGAACAGCCTCAGAAAGGAGTGCGCAGAAAGAACAATATGGAATGATTGACATTGAAAGCATAGGAAATGAAGCAACAACACAGTGCTGCACTGCCTGCAAACCCCACATTCACTCTTTGCCTCTTTTGCTGTGTTTAGCACTCACTGGAAAGCAGAGAAGATAGCAATAGAGAGAGGTCTTCATACTAGTTACCCATCTCAGGCTTGTGGAAGAATGAATCCTGTTTGTAGGCTATCAGAGCTTTGAAGGGGCTCTGGTAGATTCTTTTTGGTTAGTATAATCATTCAGTTAAACTGCTAGTCTTTTATGGTTCCTTGTGACTGACTCACTATTTCCACTCATTATCTGGGTCGTGGGCATCAGAAGACTCCCCCAGGGTCGTCATGATTGATACTGCTACCAACAGTGTTTCAAAGAGTTTATTCGCAAAAGTGTTAACAAAGTTGAGTTGGAATGATTTACTGTGTACAAGCTGACAGGGATATTCCTATAAATTTCATATCATCTATGAATGAAAATATAAACATTTAGACTTGCTTGGTTGTTTTTATCTTCTAAATAAGGAAATCTGCTGATAGTTTTTTTTTTCAAAAACAGATGTCTGCAAGATGGTGACATTGTTAGAGCTCAGTAAACTGCAACTGAGTAAGATAAGAATCTAGTTTCTTTTTCTTGCTCTCCTCTGATTAACATCTAGTCAACACTGAATTTCTTGTTTCTATAATCTGACCCTTTATAAGAAAATAGGACATGAGATGCTTAGATTCTCAGACACCTATGATTTTATGAAATCTTATTCATCTTACCTGGCTTATTTTTACCAACCAGCTTTTCACTAATAATAATACCATTTTCCAAGTCACTCTTTACAGACCCAGATAATCTTTAGTTAATATCATTTCTGATATGCTTTTCTCGCACTGAATTCAACTTCATTGATTATCATCCTATTTTTGTAAGCTTTTCAAGATGGGAGAGTAATGTCTGAACCAATCTTAATGTGTTTGGCAAATAAAATTAAGGATAGTCATGAAGTGAGCATAGTATCACTATGTCCAAATGAATGGAGATCCTTGCTAGGAAAACATAAGCAATTATTAGAGGTTTTGATGGAATATTATGTTTCACAGCATATGACATGAATAGAAAACTATAGGAGCTGAAAGATAAGCATGTAGAGGTAATTTGAAAGAGTATATTTTAAATAGCAGGGAGTAAGTGATCGTGTAAACCTCTCAAGGTCCTAAAGCAGGAATCCAGTGATTTGCTGCTGCTCCACATGGAAGCAATGCCTTCAATGATTTATTGCTCTTTTTCCCCTTTTTCATTATAGGGTGTGATTTTCTTAGAAAAAACGTATTACGATGCATGTTTGCCCTAGTCTTCCCACAACCATGCTGCTTAGTGGTAGCACAGACAGTAACCACTTTTCCCTTGTATCCTTCGTAATGTTTTCTCTTGTGTCTGTTAACATATATGCTTTATAGTACATGTAGAGAGCTGGTGCCTACTCTAGAGCCTTCACCCTTACAGACTAGTGTTCATGGTACTGGAAGGTACTCTGCATGCTAATAAAGCAGAAAGGTAAACACCAATCCAGCTGTAAGCTCTCCAGTCTATAGTGATGAACTGCCTGCAAAAGTCACTAAACAAGAAAAGCATAAGCTTGTGGGAGTAGCCAACCATTATCTGACCGGGTTCAAGGATCACTGCATGAGGTGGAGCTCAGGCCTGATACTGCTCTGGTGTTCAGGAACCTGATGCCAGATAGGCCAGGGACCCTGGGGAAAATTAAATAGTACTGTTCTGCAGAAGGAACATAGCCATACAATGACTTCTAATGACATTCTGTTATCCTCATAGGTCTCTGACTTGCTCAGCCATCATCAGAGAAACTTCCTCCTGCAGTAGATGAAAACAAATACAGAGACCCACAGTCAGACATCATGCCAGTCCTAAATGGTATGTCTCCAATAAATCCCCTCTCAAGGCTCAGGGAAACCTGCAGAAGAGGAGGCAGGAAGACTCCAAAACCCATATTTTTGGAATGGAGGACACCAAAGAAACAACGTCTTCTAAGCACGACATGAACCATGTACATATGAACCCACAGAGACTGAGGTAGCATGTACTGGCCTGTGCCAGATGGGGTCCCATCACGGGCAAAGTGGACACATGCCTCCATCCCTAACACAGAAGCTAGCTCCAATTGATAACCACTCACAAATGAAAAATTAGTTCTGTTCAGCAGAGTCTCAATTGGGATACAAACAACTCCTTATACAGGCAGGCCCCATGCCCATCAGTAGTTTGTCAACGCGTAATCAACTCAATAGTGTCTTTATAGGTTCTCTGTCTCATTGACTCGAAAGATGTGGATTATGGATTCAGATGGAAGAGGATATGGGGAGGATTGCGGGAGATCTTGGAGCGCTAGAGGAGGGGAACTAGAGTCAGAATATATTATATGAAGCAAATCAGTTTTCAATTGAAGAAAAATAAAGGAAAGAAAACAAAAAATGGTGTGAGCCTGGCAGCAACCAAAGTGTGAATCTGGCAGCTCACTGTCGTAGGAATGGGAGTGTTACTGAGCTTTGCGATGGCTGTAGTGGTGTGCACACATACAGACTTTCCAGACAGACTTACTGTGTAAGGATGACCACAGCAGAAAGCCATGCTGCAAAGACGGAGATAAATAACTATGTATTTAGTATACAGACACTGACATATAGCTATAAGGGTCAAGAGTGATCAGGCCCTTGTACTGTAGTAGAAAATGGTAGTTACCAGGTCTGGGTTCTTGGAGAGGGGCTTTAAAAGTTGTCCAGAATATACAGAAACAGAGAGCAAATAATTGGTTGCCTCGAAGGAAGGTACAAAATGGAAGGTGGGGAATGACTGCATGGATTGAGGTAAAGCTATGGAACTCTGAGCCTTTTGACACAAGTTGTGGGGTGTACACTGATCTCTTAATGAGCTCTTTAAAGTAAAAAAATCTAAATTACGCCTAATTACTAATCAATTCAATTAGGAGTGGTGAAAAATTTCTGTTGCAGAGTCCTATTGAGTTACCTATAGTTTTACATAGGATTTTTGTGATTATAAGCACTCGTGACCCCATAGTAAGTAACAATACCTGAAGCCTCTTGAAGTATTTGAAAAAGTCAATGAAACACTGAACAAAGTGATCCCTTAAAGTCAGTGTAGCCAGAGCTTATGAGTCCTCAGATTCCCTGTAAATTATGAATGTGCTGAGTCCAGGACCTGCTACAAGTTGGGAAAACATCTCAGCAACTCGTGAGGTTTACATTTCATATCTCCCAAGGCAGGAGCTGCTCATGTACAAACAGCTGCTTTTTGTCAGTATTTTCTTCCCTGGTGAATTTTGTTTATCATCACTAAGTGATAGAATACATTTAATGAAAATTCAAAGTAAAGCAGGAAATAGAATCTCAGTCTTATTTTATGCTTTTTCTCAGTTGATGTGAAAGATTGAGAGACATAAAGTCATAAACTCTTAGGAATTGTTCTTTTTGAAAATCTGATAACATTAATTTGAGATTTTTTTCCTTCTCATTTCATAATATTGCAAGTTTTTTTTTTTTTTTTTTTTTTTTTTTTGCTTTCTGCATCTTGTTTGTGAGTTTGTGGCTCCCCCCCCCCCACACACCTTGTTGGTTCTGCTTTGACCAGGTTCTTAGCTGAAGCAGTAACATTTAAATATGCAGAAGCAATGTCTAGGGCTATCATGTCTAGGTCTATCAAAAGCATGTGTGAGAGTTTGCTCCTTTCTGTTACCCTCTGGCTTCTTGTCTCACACTCTGTTCAGCAAGACTGAGGTCTACTCATTTCCCTATAACAGAGTGAGGAGGTTAGAAATGCTTGTACTGAAGTAGAATGGGAGGTCAGATGCAAGAAAGCAACAAAGTGAGGATTGGGTGGGTAAAGGATGGACAGTGCGATAGAGATGCTGGGAACATCCGTGACGGTCTCTGAAAAAAGTCTGTCTGAACTTCTCTGATGGAACTTCTAGGGATTCCTAAAAAATTGGAAACCACTTCAAAAATTAAAAGACCTGTTCAATCTTGAAAATCACATTCTTTAACACAAGTTGCCACACTTTAAAATCAAATTATAAGTTTATAAATAGTATATATAGGATATAATATATACAAATCTCTTAATTAATATTTTATACATAGAAAATCTCATATATTACAATGTTTAGTGATCATATACATCTGTCACTTTCAACTCTTCCTGAGTCCATCTATTCTATAGCTCTCCAAACCTCATGACTTCTGGTCTATTGTTATTAATAATCCCCTTAGTCTATGTAGAACTTCCCATATACTTAACGGTGAATAGCCACCCACTATGGCATGGCAACATCCTAGTGGCCTCATCCCCAAAGGAGAGTGACTTTTTCCCCCTAAGCAACCATCAACTGTCATTTTGAGTGATATTGTGTAAATAACCACAACTGGTTGATGTGCATCAGCTATGTGGTCCAGAAGTCAGATTTTTGTAACACTACTCCTCATCTGCCAGCATGTATGGTCTCTCTGCCTACCCATCTATGAAACTGTGTATGTCTCTGAAACAGCTGAACTGCACAGCTACGTAAAAGGAGGCTACTGAAATAGATCTTGGTGATCAAATGGAAAATTTTTAGTGTACCAGAGGTGTAATAGGTTAAAGTCTGGACTAGCTTTATGTTAGTTAGTGATTACAGGTATGTCCAATATTATGTAGTATATAGGACATTACCAACAATTGGCAATTTTTAACCAGAAACATCAGTCAGTTTCTTTTCTTTACTTTTAAAAATGTCTTTTCTGATAAAAGCCTTACAGTCTTGGATGTCTTTTTCTTTTCTTCCTTCCTCTTTCTGCTTTGCTAACTTCATTGACTTCTTAATGCACAGAGTATGGCTTCTTGATTTAATTATGAAGACTTAATTGGTACTAATAACTCTCCTTTGTGAAGTGAGAAAATAAAACAAAAAAATCAGTTAATAATTGGAAGTTTGGGGCTTCTGAAGGCACCATATCTCTATTTTTCAATAAATGGAAAAGTCTTTAGGTGTAGTCTATAAACAAATCAAATTTTCTGTATTCAACATTTTATGTGATTTTTAGCAGATAAGAATAGGCTTTGGCTTGTCTTGAGTCATGTATAAAGGGCAATTGAAATTAGTTTCTATCTGGTAGAAAGTAGGCTTTAGTGGAAAAGTAAGAATATTTCCAAAAATGAAAAAGGTTTGATTTTGAGTGACATGTGTATCATAATATAAATTCCACAATCTAAACAACAGAGGTGTCTCCAATGCAGTCCCAGATGCGAATGTCATTGTCTTTTCAGTAAGCTAATAGGCAATGACAAAGCTCTTACTTTGAATGGCCTCTCTATCTCACCTAACATACAAACCATAATTCTTGTATGGTTCATGGAGCTCGACATGGCATGACGTACCGCAGTGTTTCTTGTGTTAGCATCTTAAACTCTCATGGTTCCATGCTCATCTCCAGTCACACTTGCCTTCCGGCTGATTCTGAACTTGCTAGGTGTGTTTTAACTTTGGGGCTTTAATGCTGGCTATTTCTTTTTCCTAGAACATCCATGAACACCCACTTTATTAGCTTCAAGTTGTTAGTGAAATGTTAGCTTTTCAGCGAGGCCTCTCATAACTGCCGAGTTCCAAAGCTGGTGGTACCTCTCCTTCTTGGCTACCACTTATCCTTGATTTGTGTTTTTAGTTTAATTCCATTTAATAGCTTCCAGTGCACCTAACTCCACATATGCTTGTGTTTCTTTTGGTTAGAATGAGGAATCCACAAAGTTGGGGTATTCATCTGTCTGTTTAACCCCAATGCTCTGAGGAGTACCTGGCATGTATGAAGTGATGGGAAAATATCCACAAAACATTGAACCTTATGGGCCAATCCTCATATTAAGTTTATTTATCTAATCTGAAAACATCCATTAAAACATCAATTAAATGTATTCTAATCATTCTACTGGGTTTGAGGAAACCAAAGGTGAATTTCTATGGAGAGAGATAAATAAATGGAACCCTTCACCACAAGTGTTGAGTGCACTATGTGAGGCTAAGTACAGAGTGTTCCTAGAGGATCTAAACTGGCCACTAATTCACAATAGAAAAGGTTACCAGGGATTCACTCATTTTATTTATTCAACAAATAAAACCTACTATGGACTAGGAACTTCAAAAGAGGTATCAACCAGTATTTATCTTTTCCATTTGTTTGTTTATCATCTGCCTGAGCAACTGTCTTGCTAACGCACGGTTTCAAAAGGATGAAAGCCAGAGGCCGAGGACAAAGCAGAAGGATGTTCTGAAGGACCTGAGTCCCTGATAAGATCGTGAAGTCACAGGTAGACCTGGGTCAGAGACAACCAAATTTCTTAAACACGATGAAAATGAAATGATCTAACCTGATTCATTTGCCATAGTTTGCTTTAATTTCTGTTTTTTATTGTTTTAAAATATATAGTATGCTCTATTGTTGTTATCCTCTGCATTTGTATTATTTTTTTCAAGATTAACATGGATGTGTGGGACTTGAGGTCATCTTTTTAACTCTGACTTTGTTATTTTAGTATTCCATACTGACTATGAGTTATCGTGCAATGTTTGTACCTTATTTCCTCTACCTTTCTTTCCTTGCTATAATACAATTTTGTTATCTTTTCTTTGTCTTGAGAAAGATTTGAGTACTTTTATCAGTGTACCTTGACCTCCCATCTTTATGAGAGACTGACAGTCAACAGGTGTCAATCGACACCCTGCCATCATGTCTAATCCTCTTTCTCATTCTAGTTTTTTAGTTTGGAGCATGAGTCCTGGGTTTATGGCATCAAAGGCTAGATGAATGGTATGGGTTCAAGGCTTTCTGGGTAGAGTTTTATATCCCAGATAGAGATGAGGCTGTGTGAAGCCACATCCAGGTGTCTTTTGAATGCTTTCTTTGGTTTGTGTTATAGACTTCTTTCTGCTGTGAGGCTCAGGGGCACTTTGCTGGTGGAACAGGATAGTGGAATTTCATTCAGCTTTTAAAGGAGTGAGCTCTCATATCTTATGTAATGAAAACACAAAACATGTTCAACATGGAAGGCCCACTGTGTGCTTGAGACTCCTCCTCCACCTTCTAACCCATCCTTGCAGCTCAGGCGGCTACTAAGAGTTCTGTGAATACTGTATCTCCTCGCCCTTGTGGAGTTTTCTCTGCTGATTTTAAAATCCCACCTTACCCTTGTATTTAAGTTGAAAAAATTTGAGAGTTCCTGAAAATTTCCTAATTAACAGAAGAAAAGAAAATGCATCTTGGCTAACTATAGAGTCGGAAAATTAACTTCAACTTTCTTTTCAATCAAATCAGGAGAAATAGCAAAGGTGGAATTTTTTTCTACATGGTACTTGGAGGAAGAATATTTTATAAAAGTAGTTTTGTAAATTGATAGAAATGTTCAAACATATGATAACTGATAAAAAAAAGTATGTGTGTGTATGTGTGTGTGTTTGTGTGTGTACAAGTTTCAGCTTCAGAAATGTAGGCCCATGTATGCTGGTTTTGTCTCCTCTCCAACTATGGAGAAACTCTTCTTATTACAAGGTAGAAGTGAAGAAGTTTGGATTTTCTAGGAAAGTGCTCTGATGCAGTCATTTGCATGCAGCAAGTTTATCTGCTCCTGATTTGGGATTCTGTGTCTGTGATGTCCCAGGGAAGCAGCATAAAACCAAGGCACAGGGTAGGATTGAGCTTCCTTTTCAACTCAGACCTCAGTTAGTCCTATGGCTGCTAAAGATGCCAGTCCTGCCTTCCAAACAATGTCCACCTTAAGACTTGGAGCTATTTCTTGAAGCTCACTGATTGTTCTGGTCTACAGCCTGCCTCTAAGAAAGGGGTGTGTGAGACAGGCCTCTTTGTGAGCTGGGAGAATGAATTTATCAGTTCTGAAAGGCAGAGCACAGGTATCATATCACAGTGGTCAGCATGACAGACGTGGATCAACAGTGAAGGTTATATTCTTCAGTGGGTGAATGTTTATGTTACTAGGCTACATATGAAATCATCAGTTTCATTGGTCAGAATGTGTTGGGTCTTGACAATTTCATGTGGTACATAAGTTAATAAATTACGTGGCTGTGACAATAATGATTTATATGACACCATCCAGCAGTAGAAATATCAGTAGTTCATGGAACAGTTGATCTTACCAATTTCTATTGAATGGTACTATGGAAAGGCAATTTTTGCTTGTTTATTTTTTGAATTATAATTTAGTTACAATGCTTTCCAAACTCTCCTATATACCCCTTCCAACTCTCCTTCAAATTAATAGTCTCTTTATTTACTAATTGCTAATGTGCCCATATATGTATTGTCATATACATATATATTTCTACATATTAGCTGTTGAGTTCATATAATGTTACTTGTATGTATGTTTTCAGGGTTGATCATTTGACATTGGACAACCAATTGCTGTTTTCTTCCTTGGAGTGGGCCTCTTCTCCTGGTCCCAGGTTTGCTTGGTTGCCTATAGTTCCCATGTAGGACTGATGCCTTGGGGGCTAGCTCCCATGCGGTTTGACCTGTTCATTTGTATGCTTGTTTAACTCACATTTGGGCAGTCATGTTGATGAGTCTTTGTGGTCATCACTTCCGATGTTACTAGGAGACACAATCTCACAGCAAAGTCCCTGATCCTTTGGCTCTTATAGGCATTCTGCCCCCTGTACCACAATGTTCCTGCAACTTTCGATGCTACAGTATTGTGTAGATGTATCCATTGGGACTGGGCTTCAAAATTCTGCATGAACTAGAACTGACCTGAATGCCCCCTCTCTGTAGACTAGCTTTCATGGTACTGCACATGCTTTGAAAGGATTGTGCTTATTTTCAATGATGCAAATATCTTTAACAATTACAGATGCTTTCTTTCCATATAATTCTTGTGGACAACTTTTTAACTTTCCATAATTCTTTCCTTCCTAAGCTTCACAACTTTTTTTTTTTTAAATCTTTCTGCCCTCTCCTACTGTAACTCTGAAGAAGAGTGGTGAGCAGTAACGATGTACAGTCTGTATTCTAGCCTGTCTTATGATTCACCCTACTGAATGAATTAGTTCATTGCTTTTGAATTTAGCCTCAGGTAAGATTTTAGGACAGAGGCAGAATGCAGTAAGACTCTTCGCCAAATGAGAATCTCACTGTTCAATAACCAATAGCCTTTGTTCCCTTCCATAACCAAACCAAACCAGGCTTCACTGTTCATATCTCTCTCAATGTTCTAGCTCCCCAAATCTCTCTGGACTGGCCCATCAGACTCTGCTTCTTTGTGATTTTTATTTTCATTGATTGTGTGCACATGCATGTAGGTTTATGTGAGCATGTATGAATGCACATACAAGCATGCCATGACATGCTTAGATAGAGGTCAGAGCATAATCACAGGTGTTGGTCCTTGCCATGCACCTTGTTTAAGACAAGTTCTCTTTCTTTTTCTGCTCCTTCTGTGAGGTTCAATGGCTCAACAGGTTTCAGGGAATCTGTCCATTCCATTGTCTTCCCCACAGGAGCTGGAGGATCACAGAGGCTCATGACTTTAATTTGGGGTCTGGAGATTTAAACTCAGATTCTTATGCTTGCACAGAAAGTGCTTTCACCCACTGAGTTATCTCTTCAGGCCACTAGAGGTCTTTTCTAGCTCAAAACTCCAAACGCTGTCCCCTGTCCTCCCACAAACCCGGTCCAAATACACAAGCGCTACACACTAGACGTGCCTCAGCGGCAGCTCTGTTTCTCATCACAGTTTTCTCTTCTTTCTGTAACAAGATGCCTAACAAAGGCAGCTCAAGAGTTTATTTGGATTTCAGGTTAAAGGTCGGACCGTCATGGTGAGGAAGCCATGGAGGCAGGAACATGAAGCACCTGTCCACGTTGTATGCACAGTCAGGAAGCAGAGCGGCTTGAACGCTGGTGCTCAGCTGGCTCTCTCCTTTTTACTTAGTCCAGGTTACCAGTCCATGGAACGGTGTTGCCCATTTTCAGTGTAGGTCTTCTCATCTCTACCAGATACTTCACAGGTCTATTCATTGTACTGTCTCCTAGATAACTATCTACTCTGTCAGTTTGACAGTCAATATTAACAACCATATTATCCCACCTGCCATATTGCAGATTGAAGATTTTCACTGTGTCCTTTGAGACTAATCTCACATCTCTGTGATGTCTCAATGTTATGGTCTCTAATCCTTGACAGTTTATTTTGGTTCCTGACAGTTTCTTCCAAGAAAGTGCTTATCCTCTACATTCAGCTAATACTAGATGAGTGAGCCTCTGTAAACTGTAGTGTTCTCTCTGTACGATGTATCCTTTTGTTGCTTTTCCTGCTTAGTATTTCTGCTGTGTTCTCCTTGAACACCCAGATTTATGTCTTAACTCTGCCTGGGTTCTTTTACACCCACCATAGCCTGGATGTCTTTTCTGCGCAGGAAGATGTCCACTCCTTTGGCTTTCTTTGTTCAGTTTCCATTTCTCTGCAAACATTGGTCTTTATTGTATCTTGAATGTCGAGTCTTAGAATAATACATTTTTGTGACAAATTTTTATTTTTGACAATTTTCCATAGCTATACAATGAAATAGGATTATCTGCTCTGCCCCCTCAAATTTTCCAATACCCTTCTTTCCTAACTTTATGTGTTTTGTGTGTGTGTGTCTGTGTGATAACTCACAATGTTAAATTGGTGCTGCCCATAAGCGCATGAGGGTGGGATCATCCATCAGAGCACGAGACAGGCATTTATCAGTGCTACACCTCAAAGGAAAATGATTCTTTCTCTTCCAGGGGTTATCAACTGCTAATAGCTCCTTGGTAAGGCGTGTGGCTCAGACATCTTCTTCCTCATCTAGGTGAGAGTTTTGTTGGTTTGGCCTTGTATGGGTGCTGTGCAGGTAAGCACAGCTGGTATTATTCCATGACTGCAATGGCCTTCACATGCCCAGAAGACAGCATTTCACTAAACTCACTCCTTCATTGCCTAGCTCTTATGTTCCTCCAGCCTCCTCTGGCATGATATTTCTTGAGACGGAACAGAGTAGGTAAAAGAGTAGGGCATGGGCATGGGAAGTTGATAAGGATGACATGGTATAGTTGAGCATTCATCCTCTTCTCAGAACTTTAACCAGCATGACTCTTCATTGACTGATATTCACTGCAGGAATAAGCCTCTCTGGCTGCGGTTGAGGGCAGCTCTGGTCCTGGCTCAGATTCAGTATCTGTGCGGGAACATCAGCTTTGGCTGATGCCCCTGTCTACCTGTGAGCCATACCTGTACTCAGATCCAGGCTGCACCCTGGTTTGCGATCACATCACTTCTGCTCCATGAACAAATTTTTGAATAGTGAAATTTATGTTTAGTGACCCAATAAGTTCAGAGACAGTAGTCTTATGCCACTTTTAGACCGTTTTAATTATTCCTTACCTCTAATTTACTTTCGATATAACATTACATGTTGCAAAATATCTATCCATATTTTTGGATATGTTTATTGTTTTCCATTTGTATTCATTTGATGACTGTTTTGCTCTAAAATTACTATTATTTGAAACTTCTTTGACTTTTTGATGAATTTGTTATAATGAGCAAGAGTTGTAGTTTTTAAACTAGCAATATTAAATTTTGTCTTTGGAGTGATAGGATTTTGGGTTTAAGAGAAATAACAAAATCAAAGAGATGGGCTTATTGTTAGTCAGCTGACTATTTTGAAGTTAGCTGATGAGTCACTCTTGGCATTGAGACAGCTCTCAGGAGCAAGACTTCCAACCACTTGTCTTAATCTCCAGGCATACTTTCCACTCATCAAAGCCATTAATGTGGTTAAGTATGTACGAATTGCTGGACTTCTGTCATGTGATAACTTTTAAATCTGATGTGTTACTAGGAGAGTTAGAAATTTGTTAGCATAGTATACATACATCAGTTTCTTCTATTTATAATTATTGTAAATAAAACATTATATTTACAATGGCTTCATCAATTAATTGTAATACAAACATTTAAGCATGAGAATTCCTTTGAGGAGATAGTTGCTCTTCAGGGCTGGGATCTGGAAGTTGGATAAAGTCATAGACGTAAAATAATCTGGAGCAGGGTAACTATCAGACCCAGTGCCATGATCAAAACTGCAGACTGTCAGGTTTTCATGACTTCTACTCCCAGGAATAAGAAGGGACTATTACCCGAGGAAGCACTGATGACCAAGGTTTCTACAGAGTTAGCAAAGAAGTGATTGACAACAGAGGTAATGACAATTTTGACAATCACTATGCTGAGGTAACAGATATGTAACTCTACAGTAGTTTAGATTGCTGGATATAACTTCATCAGATGTCATTATCCCCACTTAACACAGCTGACATCTGAGTTTGGAAAAGATAAACTATTCCAATTAAATGTGCCAAAACTCAGAACTGCATCAAAGCCTCAGTTGAAAATTCATACTATGTTTCACTCTTCCTTGCTGCTTCTCAAAATTGCTGCCTTTGGTGACTCCCAACTGTCTTTCTTTGAGGGACTATTTCCTAGAAGAGCATTGGACATTTTCTCAGTTTGCTCAGTATAGCAGTCTTTCCATCCACATGGAGGCTTTCCCCATATTTGATTTTACAAAGACTTTCTTCTTTGTGTCTGCACCAAGTTCAAACTTGCCTGGGGTTTCCCTCACGTGAAACCTTAAGCTCATAATCAAAGCCCTTTAGGGGAAGTAATCTCCTCCTGTCTTCCTGACAGTTTATTTTACAAAGTTGAAGGTACTTTAGTTAGTTAGTGTTTCTCCTCCTATCTTTTAATCAATACTGCTTTCTTTTACTCAGTAGTTTTTAAAAGTTCACTTTATTTGCTTTGATTTGTGTGTGTGTGTGTGTGTTGGTGTCAAATATAGGGCTTTGTACTCTACACAAGGGCTAAATCACAAAGCTACAAAAGACCCTGATAGGTTTCTGTTTTCTATCATAGGAAGGTCATAGATTTCAAATATATATATATATATATATATACATACACACATATATATAAATGTATGTTATTTTTCAACAGTACACACACACACACACACACATATATATATATATATATATATATGAATATATATTTAGGTATGAATCAGGAATGTAAACTCTTTAAGTTCAATGAGCGTTTGCTATCCTATGAGAGTCTTAGGTTGTAAATTTCACTGCACACTTCTAATTAAACCTACTCTAACTTTGGGATTTCAGGTAATCTCTCATATACTGCTTCAAGCATGATTTATAAGTCTTAAGTGCATCTGGATTCTTTATAGTGTTGTCTTTTAATGTTAATCTTTCAAGGTCATTTAGGAAAGAAGCATTTTGTGCCGATGTGAAAATGAAAGACTGTGGTGTCAGCAAACTGGGAGAGAAGCGTGAAGCCAACTTTACCGTAGGATTCCAGGTCTCTTATGAGAACCCTAAACACGACGGGGCTTTCCATGAGAAAGGTAGCTAACTGTAGTTCTGTGAAATCTAGGGGCTTTCTGATGTTCAGCTTATACCTGTGAACTGAAAACATAGCTGTTCTCTCGTGAGCCTCCTGTGTCAGTTTCTCTGCAGTGCAGGAAATGGCTTCATAAAAAAAAAGATAAGAAGGATACACAAAATAGCCTAGCAGTTCACATCAATGTAACCATTTCCAGGAATCAATGGTTCATTAGATTTTCATGTGATATATTCAAAGCATATTGAAGGGAGCATACCTGTATTCATTAAATTTCTTAAGCATGTATGCTGATATGATTATACATTGCTGTTTGTTATTATTGCTGACATGTTGATGTATGCAGATGAATATGATATAGAATTTATCCTTTTCTTTTTAGGTATCATTCAAAAATGCAATAAAATATTTCCTTTTGTTTACATTTTACTCTGGACATATGTATTACTTGGAAACTCTAAAAAGAAGGAGATGGATGTAGGTCTGATAGATTGCTTGCCTAACATGTGCAATGGCCTGATTCCTCCCAATGGGGAAGAGAGAGAGAGAGAGAACCAAAAAAATATTTACAGAAAATTATAGAAATATGTAGTACCAATAATAAAAACCCAGAAACAGATATTGGGGTTCAAGCTGAAAGATCAGAGAAGCAAAGCAGTCAATCCACTAGAGAGCTGTTGTCTCTATGAAAACTTCAGGCTTTAAAGAGAGCGAGTTCCTCTCTCATCCCGCATTATATTCCTCCCTAGTGCTAGTATTAAAGGCACACACCACTACTGTCCAACCTCTATTGCTAGCTAGTGTGACAGTTGGGTTTAAATCTGTGTGCCATCACTTCCTGGCTTGTATGACTGACTAGTGTAGCTAGCTTTGCACTCTGATCTCCAGGCAAGCTTCATTTGTTAGATCATAAAATATTACCACATAAATTAATATATTTAAAACTTGTACTCTATTCTAGGTTTTAAAAGCATAAACATTTTTATAAGTATCAGTTCATCATGACATGTCTAAACTCAGAGATTTCCCTAAAACTTGTTTAATGTCACATATCTAATAAATTATGAGATGTTCATTGGTTTAAATATTTACTATTTATTTATTAAATATCAATAACCATTATACACAGTCTCAGAGCTTTCCACTCCATTTTTCATGGAACATGAATAGGATTTTTAGACATGGTAATTTTATAAGTACTGAGATTTAATTGCTATAAAATCTTCAAAAAATGGATAAAGGCAGTAATATTTACTAGAGCTAAATTCTTAACAGGATTTGTATTCTTATAAGAATACAAATAAAACAATGCTACTATGAACATAGTTGAGCATATACTTTTGTTGTATGATAGGGCATCTCTTGGGTATATTCCCAAGAGTGGTATTGCTGGGTCCTGGGATAGGTTGATCCCAAATTTCCTGAGAAACCGCCACACTGCTTTCCATAGTGGTTGCACAAGTTTGCATTCCAACCAGCAATGGATGAGTGTACCCTTTACTCCGCATCCTCTCCACCAAATGCTATCATTGGTGTTTTTGATTTTAGCCATTCTGACAGGTGTAAGATGGTATCTCAAAGTTGTTTTGATTTGCATTTCCTTGATCGCTAAGGAGGTTGAGCATGACCTTAAGTGTCTTTTGGCCATTTGAACTTCTTCTGTTGAGAATTCTCTGTTCAGTTCAGTGCCCCATTTTTTAATTGGGTTAATTAGCATTTTCACGTCTAGTTTCTTGAGTTCTTTATATATTTTGGAGATCAGACCTTTGTCTGTTGCGGGGTTGGTGAAGATCTTCTCCCAGTCAGTGGGTTGCCCTTTTGTTTTAGTGACAGTGTCCTTTGATTTACAGAAGCTTCACAGTTTCAGGAGGTTCCATTTATTCAGTGTTTAATGTCTGTGCTGCTGGGGTTATATGTAGGAAGTAGTCTCCTGTGCCCATATGTTGTAGAGTACTTTCCATTTTCTCCTCTATCAGCTTCAGTGTGTTCAGACTGATATTGAGGTCTTTAATCCATTTGACTTGAGTTTTGTACATGGTGATAGATATGGATTTATTTTCATTCTTCTACAGGTTGACAACCAGTTCTGCCAGCACTATTTGTTGAAGGTGCTCTCTTTCTTCCATTGTATACTTTTAGCTCCTTTATTGAAAATCAGGTATTCATAGGTTTGTTGGTTAAAGTCCAGGTCTTCTATTCGATTCGATTGGTCGACTTCTCTGTTTTTATGCCAATACCAAGCAGTTTTAAATACTGTAGCTCTGTAATAGAGTTTGAAGTCAGGGATGGTAATGCCTCCAGACAATCCTGGAAACAACCTAGATGCACTTCAATGGAAGAATAAATGCAGAAAGTATGGAATATATACATATTAGAGTACTACTCAGCAGTAAAAAACAATGACTACTTGAATTTTGCATGCAAATGGATGGAAATAGAAAACACTATCCTGAGTGAGGTAAGCCAGACCCAAAAAGAGGAACATGGGATGTACTCACTCATAATGAGTTTCTAGCCATAAATAAAGGACCTTGAGCCTATAATTCATGATCCTAGAGAAGCTAAATAAGAAGGTGAACCCAAAGAAAAACATATAGTTATCCTCCTGGATATTAACCTTCATCAGATGATGAAGGGAGACACAGACAGAGACCCACATTGGAGCACCGGACTGAAATCCCAAGGCCCAAATGAGGAGAAGAAGGAGAGAGAGCACGAGCAAGGAACTCAGGACCGAGAGGGGTGCACCACACACTGAGACAGTGGGGATGTTCTATAGGGAACTCACCAAGGTCAGCTGGACTGGGTCTAAAAAAAGCATGAGATAAAACCCGACTCGCTGAACATAGCGGACAATGAGGGCTGCTGAGAAGTCAAAAACAATGGCACTGGGTTTTGATCCTACTGCACGTACTGGCTTTGTGGGAGCCTAGGCTGTTTGGATGCTCACCTTACTAGACATGGAAGGAGGTGGGAGATCCTTGGACTTCCCACAAGTCGGGGAACCCTGACTGCTCTTAGGGCTGCTGAGGGAGGGGGAGTTGATTGAGAAAGGGGGAGGGAAATAGGAGGCGGTGGCGGGGAGGAGGCAGAAATCTATAATAAATAAATAAATAAATAAATAATAAAAAAGAATACAAATCAAAATAAGAACTACTACTAACTACATCGGCTCATATTCTTGGGACAAACATTGAGAGACGCTTTGGTAGTTGAGCAAAAACTGCCTGTTATGATCGCTTATCAAGTAAAGAAGTGGCTATGTTACTATCATATGCCTATGTTACTATCCTGTGCCTATGTTAATATCATGCAAGTATTACACTTAACTAAAGCAATTTCCCCTCAAAATGCCAATACCTATTCAAAACTAATGTGCTTGGCAAGGTGCTGTCTTTGACTCAGCTGAGAATGCACTTCTGGCAAAGTGGTGGTTTGACTCCTGTATTGCCCTTGGCCTCCTCTCCTCTGAACCAAGGCTGGACTTCCTTCTCTAAATTGGACTCAAAGCCTGGCATACATGAGAACTTCCCTAGTGAAATATGGTAAACGGAAAGTTTCTATTTTGAGATAGTGGCGACTAAGGGTAGCCGATATTTCTGATGAAATAAATAGTTTTAAAATTTTGAAAATGCTGGTGAGAAGGCTGGTGACCACAATTAGTCATATCCTGAAACCATCCAGACCTATTCCTGCTCTTTCTCCTCCATTTGTACGTTCTCTACTCGGAGGAAAGCTTGCATCATTAGCCGGCAGACTTCAAGTCAGAGAACAGAATTCCTGAGAACAAGGCTGTATTACAGACAAATGCATGAATTAATGCTTTTTGAGTGGGGAAGGAAATACTATCAAAAAGTTTGATTAGAAAATTCAGACAGAAATAACCCAACATAGAAGTAACTGTGAATTGGATAAAAGTTGATGTGTATCCTCCTACTGCCTTTCCCCATTTCCAACACTTTCTGTCACATTTTAATCAGTGCCTCTGTCACAGCTACATCATTAAAATGTTCCTCAGTGTATTTCGACAAGTTACTATGTAAAAGGGAGATATTCTAGTGCAGGGTTTTTATCACCAGCTATGTTAGCCACCAATAATACTTAACCAGTGCTGAGCATTGAACCTTTGAAGTTCAAAGTTCATCTTAAAAGTAAATTAAAATTTATATTTATTATTTTATCATTAATTTAGATTTCTTTTTTCTTTACTGAAAATAATTTTTTCATACATATATTCTGACTACTGTCTCCCATGTCCTTCCCTCCTCCCCTCCCATCTGGAGTAACACCTTTTCTGTCACTTGTTAGAAAACAAAAATTCATCCAAGGAATAAAAATAAGGTAAAAGTAAGATAAAGCAAAAGCAAGCAAGTTGGAATAGAACAAAACAAACAAATAAGCAAATGAGAAAATGCCAAGGGAAAAGCATGAGAAACACATACAGACAGAGAGACTGACTCATCACACATATAAAAGTCTCATAAAAACACAAAACTGAAAGCCATGATATATCTGCAAAGGACCCAGAAGGTTTTTAAAAAAAGCAAGGAAGGGAGGGAGGAAGGGAGGAAGGAAGGAGGAAGGAGGAAAGGAAGGTAAGGAGGAAGGAAGAAAGGAAGGAAAGAAAGAAGGAAAGAAGGAGGGAAGGAAGAAAACATCCCAACACATTATGAGACAAAGAACCCCCAAAGATGTCCGTGAGTTTGTTTGGTGTTGGGCATCTACTGCTGGGCACGAGGCCTACCTTTAAGAGTGGTTTGTTTGTCCCAGTGAGGCTCCATTGGAAAAATTTTCATTTGAGAGTGGTTATCAGTTGATAATAGCTACTGTGTTAGAGGTAGGAACATGTGTCCACTTCTCTCAGTTCTAGGATCTCATGTGGTAGGGACCCATGCAGGCCTTGCACATGTTGCTACAGTCTCTGTGAGTTCATCTGTGTCAGTCATGTTGTGTTTAGAAAGCCTTGTGTCCTTGGTGTCCTCCACATATCCTTTGGCTCTTACCCTTCTGCCATCTCCTCATCCACAGAGTTCCCAGAGCTCTCAGGGGAGGCATCTGATGGAGATGTCTCACACACAGCTGAGTGTTCCAGGTCTCTCACTCTCTGAATGTGAGTGGCAAAAGCCTGTATGCATGTATACACACCATGTATGTCCCTGATAACCCTGGCAATCAGAAGAGGGCATTGGATAGCCTGGAAATGGAGCTATGGATGGTTGTGAGTAACCCTGTGGGTTCTAAAGACCAACTAAGCCATTGATCCAGCTCCTGAGTTTGCTATTTATTATTAAAATGAATTCAAATTAGTGTTAAGTGGAAGTCAAATTATGAATAACAGAAAATCTCTGTTAAAAACTGAGCAGAGGATGAATAAAAAAAAAAAAATCAGGGGAAATCCGCTTGCTTAAGCTCTGCAGTCAGCCTCAGATCTGCCAGGGCACAGACCCTGGTATTCAGGCCTACAGTTCAAGAAAAACCACAGCTTCCTCCCAAGGGCCTTGCTGTCCTGTCTTCACACCAGCTATTAGCAACTCAGAGTAGCTCAGATTCCAGGTAACTAGAAGTAGGACGTCCAGGGGACCAGGATATAAGAGTTTTTGCTTAACTTCATTTTATTTCTGTTTAGTGAAAACCTTTGGTTATTAAGAAGAAATTTGGAAGACTTCTGAAGAATAATGTGGTGAAAAGATATAATGTTCCAGTAAAAAAATGGTTAAGTGAATATTATGCAATTTTAACTTATAAAGTAAATTCTTTCTTAAATTTTAATTTAATTTTTAATTTCATTTTACACTTCATCTGAAGTTCCCTCCCTTCTCCTGCCCCACTCACCCACTCACCCCCCCCATCCACTTCTTCCAATGGGTAAGGGCTCCCATGGGAAGTCAACAAAGTCTGGCACATTAAGTAGAGGTAGGATCAAGCCCCTCCCTCCTGTGTTAATGATAAGCATTTTCATACATACATTCTCATACAAATGAGAAAATGGCATCTAAAGTAAATTCTTAAGTGTTGGAATATTACTTTCATTGACTTAAATAAAGACGTTTGATTGGTGCATATCACACACTACTGAAAGGAATACAGTTTTAAAAATTTCCTTAGTGGGATGTTGTAATAAGAGCGGCGGGCTGCGTGTTAATTGCACAGTTGTCTTTAATATATAATATCATCTTAAGTATTTCCCAAAGACCTTTGCAGTAGTGGTTGGCCCGTAGTGTGGTGGCATTTAGAGGTGGTAGAATCTGTAAGAGATGGGCATAGTCAGGGGTTTTGAAGCATAACTCTGAAGAGGTCAGTAGCAAGGCAATCGGCTATGTCCTGGCTAGGAGGGAAGGGTCTGCTCTGCACAGGCTAGCACCAGACTATGGTGCTTTGCCAGAGGCCCACTCAAAATTGGGAGCCAATCTAAACCTTTCCTCTTAGGAAAGAGATTTCATTTTGAAAACCGAGGAATGCCCTGGCAAATGGTCTGGTTGTTGATTTGTAGAAGTGAAATTTATTAGTCAAGGAGTTATTTTTTAAAAGTTTCTATTTGGGTCTAATTTTAAGTCTATAGAAGATCTACTATTATAATAAAGCCCAGATATAATTTAAATCACCTCTCTTAATTTTATCATCCTTAAAACCATGTTACCAATTGGAAAAACTCGTGTATTAACCTTCCCAGTGACCTCTTGGTGACATACAGATTATTAGAAATGGGTTGAATCAAGATGTGAGAGTTAGCCAATAAGAGGCTAGAGCTAATGGCCAGGCAGTGATTTAAATGAATATAGTTTCTGTGTGGTTATTTTGGGGGTTAAGCTAGCCGGGCGGCAAGACACAGCCCACTGTTCCTCATACTACAAACAAAAACAAAAACAAACCTGAAAATATCTAATGATATCAAATATAGACTACTATTAATAGTAGTCTAAAGGTGTAGACGAATGAATTTTCCTTAAATTCATGCTGTTTTGATGTAATGTTTTAATGTGTTGCCTAAAGTATTGAACACAATACTTAGTATTTAGTAAGTAGCAGCCTCTGTTGATTATTTCTTGTAATTTGTACCCTTTTTAAAATGGTTGTTATTCCTATGAGGTTAGAAGTCAGAGAAAGTTACCATTCCTTTTAAACTCAGGGTGGGGGGTGTTCTAGGCTTCCCTGGGTGCTAAGGAGGTGGGATTAAGTGAGCCAATTTGATAGGCCATAGCGCCAAACTCTATGATGCTCACATTTTTTTTTTTTTTAAATGTGGTCCTCATTAGAAGTGACAAGGAGAAAAGCCAAGCATTTTGATAAGGTCATTGTTTCTGGAAATTTTCAAGGTATCCATGGCGGTTTTGCTTTTCATGGGAGAACACATTGTGAGTCACAGTTCCTCATGTGATCCCTCTAAAAGAATTTTAAGGGAATGTCCCAAGAGCCCTGCTCTCTTATGATACTGAGCTGATACTCAACAGGGGGATTTCTCAAAAGCTTGGCCACAGCCACACCTTGCAGCCCTTCTTCAAAGCAGGAGAGCATTGTGAGAATGTTACACTTGACATGTGAAAAATCCAATAGTTTCCTTTTTCTTTTTGTGTCTTTTGTTTTGGGAGGTGAGGTTTTTGGAGACAAAGTCTCCTTTAGCTCCAGGCTGGCCTTCCATTCCCTAAGTAATAGAAGCTGGCACCTATCTTCTGAGATTTTGATTACTGGAATGCCGCCATGCCAGGTCTACAGTTTTCCCTTAAATAACTACTTTTATTTCCTTCAGAGAACTAAATTTACATATCGAGATTCTGCAGGTTTAATTAATTACTCCTTTCTCCCAAATGTAAAAACCAATATTTTCATGAACTGAGGATAGTGACGATATTAACAATGTTATATATGCATTTCAGGAGACACAGTGCTTCTTTCTAATTGATACCAGAGACATGCATCTTTCCCAGTCTAACTCTGCTCAAAGTGAGCTCTTTTTAAAACACCACTGTAAATTCTTTTTTCCAATTAGGAGAATAAAAAAAGTGCTTAATAGCCAAATGGAATAGTTCAAAAAAAACAAAGAGACAGGTGACTTTGTGGTTGGAGATTAGGATTAAGGGCCTTGTATGGGTTTTGAAGTTTCCCTCTGCTGTTAAAATAACCCATGACTAGATTTTCTAATGTCTTTGTTCAGATTGGGGTGGGTTGAAAAAAAGAAAAAAAAGAAAAGAATGGACTTGTGAAGAGCCAATCTTAAGAAAATGAAGTCTGATTTTGTATTCTAGAAAGTGTCACAATTCTATTTGAGTATATAATGAGGCTATTACCATTGTTAGATAGGGAATCTAAGTCATACAAAACCACCGAGAGATCATACCACCTATACATGTGCATACAAATAGACTATATACACATGCATGTGTAATTACAAAAAATACATCATTTTATTTGTTTTGGAGAAAACAGATGTAGCACATGTTTTAATTGGAAAGTTTGCTTTCCTTTTTTTTCCTTTTTTCTTCTTTTTCTTTCTTTTCTATTTTTTTTTCAAGACAGTGTAATAGTCAGAGATGTCCTGTAACTAACTCTGTAGACCAATCTGGCCTTGAACTCACAGAGATCCGTCTATCTCTGCTTCCCTAGTGCTGGGATTAAAGACATACACCACCACTTCCCGGCTCAAATTTGCTTTCTTGACTGTTTGTTTTTGAGTTCTTTATGTATTCTGGATATTGGTTCTTTCTCAAGAGTCTCACACTCTGTGAGTCTCTTCTTTGCTCAACTGATTGTTCCCTTTGTGATGCAGGAGCTTTTTAGTTTTGTGACGTCCCATTTAGCAGTTATTAGCCTTAATCCCTGAAGAGCTGGAGTCCTATTTAGAGAGTCTCTCTTACACCTGTAGATTGTAAGGTATAACCCAAGTTTTCTTCTAAATATCTCAACATTTTGAGTTTCATAGTGGGGTCTTTGGTTCATTTTGGGTTGGTTTTTGTGTGTGGATGGATAGATAAGAATTTAGCATGTCAGTGTTCTCACAACCACTTATAATTCCAGTTCCAGGTGATCCAACTTCTACATGTTGACATCCTAGCACCATTTGTTGAAGATACTGTGTTCCCTCCTATGTGTATTTTTGGCATCTTTGTCATATATCAGATGTCTGTAGCTTCTTGCACTTATTTTGTTCCACTGACTACATGTCTGGTTTTGTGCCAGTATCATGTATATCGCTTTATAACATAATTGGAAATCTGGGATGGTAATCCCCAAGCATTGCTCTTTTAGGTCCTTTGATGTTTGGGTCCTTTGTTGTTCCCTATGAATTTTATGATTTTTTAAAATATCTGTGGGAAATATGGGGATTTTAATTGGCATTGCATTGGATCTTTTAAATACTTTTGGTAGGCTAGCTATTTTCATAAAATTAATTCCATCAATCCATGTACTGGAGTGGGAAAAATCTTTTCATCTTTTAGTGCCTTTTTCAATCTGTCTTTTCAGAGATTTTCACAACATTGGGAAATATTAGTAGATGCTTTATTTGTTTTGATGATATTGTGAATGATAGTGTTTTGTGATAACTTTCTCAGTTTCTTTGCTGTTGATGTATGGAAAGGCAAATAATTTTTGTAAGTTGATTTTATATCCTTTTACTTTACTGATATTGTTGATCCTTTCTAGAAAATTTCTCATGGATTGGGATCTCTTATGTACAATACTGTATCATTTAGAAATAGAGAAAATTTAGCTTCTTCTTTTCCATTTATATTGCTTCTCTTGCTTTATTACTCTGGTCAGCACTTCAAGTACTCCATAGAAAAGGAATGAGGATAACACACAGTTCTGTCTCTTTCCTGCTTTGCGCTTCTCCCTAATTAGGATAATGTTGACTATGACATTGTCATCTAGAGCCTTTATCATGTTGAGGTGTGTTTTATCTTGTCTTCCTTTCTACAATGTTTATCATGAAGGCATGTTGGGTTTTGCAAAAAACTTTATCTACCTCTATAGAAACAAAAACAGAAGCAAAATTACAAATAATCAGCAAATCTAAGAGCTAGTTCTTTGAGATGATCAATATGATTGGCAAATCTAAATGTTCTTCAACTAATGAATGGGTAGTGTGACCTCTTTATCAGCTGGCAAGGTGATTCCTCTTTTAGTTTCTTTTCTTTTAGATTGTCCCTACTTTAGCTAGTTGTGTGAAGCTGTGCACTTTGATTGCGTTCACCTCTGTCACTCTCCCTCCATCTACATTCTTGATTGTGTCTGTTTTACTGCCATGCCCTCTACCCTTGCCCCATATGTGAAAGAAAACACACAACACTCCTTATTATAAGACAAGCTGTTCTCATTGAACATGATGATCTCAAGTCTCATTACTCCTGCCATCGATTCCCTCAAAAATAAGTTTGATTTATGGGAGCTGGAGAAATGGCTCAGATATTAAAAGAGGCTCTGCTCTTGTAGAGGAGATGACTCTGCTCCCAGCACCCATGTCAAGTGGCTCACAACCACTTGTAACTCCAGCTCCTGGGGATCTGACGTCTTTTTCTGGACTTGGCAGTCACCCACATTCATGTCTGTGTGTGTGTACAAATGCACTCACACATATATGCATGTGTACACACACATTAGAAATAAAATAAATATTTAAATTTAGTTTGTCACAATAGTTCCTACAGCAAACCATAATTGTGCAGGTAAGTTTTAGATATGCAGTTTCATTAATGTTTACTCTGAAACTAAATACACTAGAAATTCTCACATTTACAGTTTGGGTCATATAATTGAGTAATACTTGAGATATTTAGTTACCTAGTTTGTGAAACAAGACAATCACACATAAAATATTCTGGAGAATAGGAAACAGCTCCAACCATAGGATATGTAATTTAATAAATATAAAGAACAAATCACTATAGTGTGTAATAATTTTAATAATACAGATGAACCAAAATAAAGTTTTTATAAAAACTAAATTATCCCTGGATAAACTGGGAACTTGCGGGTGAGGTGGCATGGGGCAAAGGGGAAATGGGATGAGAAATATGAGAAGGGGAGGATGGGAGGAGCTCGGAGGATTGGGATGGTTGGGATATAGGAAGGATGGATACGGGAGCAGCGAAGTATATATCCTATCTAAGGGAGCCATCTTAGGGTTGGCAAGAGACTTGACTCTTGAGGGGTTCGCAGGTGTCCAGGAATATGTCCCCAGCTGGTACCTTGGGCAACTAAGGAGAGGGAACCTGAAATGACCCTATCCTATACTGATGAATATCTTGCATATCACCTTAGAACCTTCATCTGGCGATGGATCGAGGTAGAGACAGAGTCTCAATTTGGAGCAACGGTCTGAGCTCTTAAGGTCCAAATGCGGAGCAGAAGGAGGGAGAACATGAGCAAAAAATCAGGACCACGAGGGATGCACCCACCCACTGTGACAGTGGAACTGATTTATTGGGAGCCCACCAAGGCCAGCTGGTCTGGGACTGAATAAGCATGGGTTGATTCCGGACTCTCTGAGCATGGCGGTCAATGAAGACTGATGAGAAGCCAAGGACAATGGCACTAGGTTTCGATCCTAATACATGAACTGGCTTTGTGGGAGCTTAGCCTGTTTGGACGCTCACCTTTCTGGACGTAGATAGAAGGACCTTGGTCTTCCCGCAGGGCAGGGAATTTGGACTGCTCTTCAGTAACGAGAGGGAGGGGGAATGGAGTGGGGGGAGGAGAAGATTAGTGGGGATAGGGGGAGGGAAGTGGGGGGAGGGCAATATTTGGGAGGAGGGGAGGGAAATGGGAAATGGGGAGCAGGTGGAAATTTTAATTAAAAAAGAATAAAAATAAATAAATAAGTAAAAAAAAAAAAATCCCAGCACAATGCTTCACAGACCTCAAAAGAACAACAAAACTGTATACAGGAAAAAAAACCCACAGGACTTCAGGACACAAGTTTAAATGGATTTTGAACTTAATTACAAAACTCAATGATCTCTAAATTATAAAGGAGCAAAATTGTAGACCTTGTAAAGCTTTAAAATATATTATTTTTCCTGCTTTGGTATGTTTCAAAATGTTATTACTGAGTGAATTGAAAGGGACGAGATATAAAATAGTGTTAATACAAGTTGTTAGAGAATAGCTCATCTAGGCGCCTCAAGATGAAAAAGAGAGACACATGTATTAGTGGAGCATAAACTTAAAAACAAGATGCCACCATTATGTCTCTAACTCTTCATTTTATACCAGGAGTTCTACTCAAGGTGGTTTGAATTCAATATTTAAGAATTCAAATACTGCCAGGAAATGGTGACACATGCTTTTAATCCCAGAACTTGGGAGTCAAGGTAAGTCTAGTCTACAGAACTAGTTCCAGGACAGCCAGAGCTATTACACAGAGGAACCCTGTCTTGAAAAAAAATACAAACGCTTTTGCAGATAGTGGTAGATGAAGCAGAAATAGCTTACCATAGACAGCTTTTTGACCCCAAGCGTCTATTCACAATAGAAGGATGAGGTTTGAGAAAATTGGTAAAATGTGAGTTGAGGAATGGAGAAATGGCTTAACCATTAAGGCCATGCATGTGTTTCTCTTGTAGAAGACCTGAGTTCAGTTCACAGCTCCATGTTGGTTGGCTCATAATTGTTTAATCATATCCAGGTGATCTGATGCCTCACTCTGGCCTTATTGGGCACCTGCACACAGAAATGCATGCATATGTATGAATAAGCACATACACACACACAAATAAAATAACAAATAAATTGTAAAATGTGAGTTTAATGAAAGAAGTGCCAGAGCCTTGACCCTGACTCCAGAATACAACCTTCCTGATCCAGTGTCTCCAGGTCCCTATAACTCACAGCAGGGTTTGGTCCCATAATAACCACTTGTCATAGACTCTTTAAGCCAATACTTAGGATTTATCTCTTTTGGACTTATGTCATAAGACTGGTTTGTTACTATAACTACTTTGGCTAATTTATTGTTATAAAAAGAATCCATATTTAGGAGTTCAAGCACTTTTGATGGCCAGGCACCAACAGTGAGATTAAGTCATATTTCTGGATTTTAAACAAAACCATTCTTAGTATTAGAATCTTAAATTGTTTGTGTGTTTGGGGTTTTATTTGTATTTTTTTAAAAGGAAAAATTCCTAATGTTTTCCTGTAAAAAAAAAAAAAAAAAAAAAAACTAAATTATCTTCTTATGGTGATAATTCATCCCCGAGATATTATCTTGGCTGTTGAGAGGCTGCAGCTGGGCTGGTGGCATCTAATAGCAGGGACTGGGGAGGTCCTCATGTGCTGAGAATGCTTTGTAGTTTACTTTTCTTCCCTCCCCCTCCCTCTGTTTCCTCTTACTGTATCTGCCAGGATGCATAATAGGAAACAGAAACTACCTCTGTAGATATTGCAAGTTGGGAACCTTTGACTGCAGAACACTGTGTACGTAAACAATTACTGAAAGTGATGACAGAGAGGGCCGCAGGCTGTTTCCAGGCCTGAACCCCTGCTAATGCTACTGGAGAGCTATTAGCTCAGGCCTTCTTTAGTGCTGCAAGCTCAAGCTAGACTCTGGAAGTTGCTATGACAGCCTCTTCACACCAGCCTTACGAAACTCGCGCTTCCACCACTGCAAGTTCCCCCCAACACCTCTCCAACACCGAGGCCACTTGGAAGTGAATTGCCGGAGCTACAGGCTAAGCGTGGACTCAAGCTAGGCACTGACCCAAGAAACTGCGGATGGTACTCTGGGCATTTGATGCAGGAACTCCTCTGTTTCTCCAGCTTTATATGCAATAAGAAATAAGAAGGGAGCTTTGGTCTTGCTATGTGCTTCCAAGTCTTCTAAGTAACAAACAATATTCACAGCAGATGCTACTATGGTATCTCAGCGTCTTTGCATTTTCTTCTTCCTTTTTTCCTTTCATCTTTTAACTATATGAGTATATACTTGTCCTATAAAAAGTATAAAGCATTGCTGAGCTTTAGCAATTTAGTTGAAGTGGGAAGACAGAGGGGTCCAAATGATAGAATAAGCACCATACTAATGTGTAAAATTATTATATTATCAAAAATGAAAATTACAGTAAAACATATAAACTGGAATAAAATTAGAGAAAAGAAAATTATAATAAAAATAAATTGAAAATTATGCTTGAACTGGATGATTCCAAGTGAACCACTACTACTAGATATACTATGTTTTATATTATACGAATGTGATGAAATGTTATACACAGGGCTTTGGTATCACAAAAGAAGTTAAAGAAATGCCTGGAGATCCACAGGAATAGCAAGAGGTAAAATATAATACTAATCTAAGTTTAATCAGTTCTTCTTAGAGAAAAGAATAGCTAGAGCAAAATGTCGATTGGTCTTTCTACAACCTTGCTTTGTAGCTGCTATAGGAATCAGTTTATGCTATGTTACCCAAGATTTGCTTCTTTGATGGGTATTTTTCCTCTAACCTAACTCACCATTTATTTCTTAAGCTTAAAAAGCACAAAGTCAAGGCCCGTCCCGGCGAGAGAAGGAGACCAATAGCTCTACACCACCCCTTGGGGCTGGGGTGGGCAGGACTCAACCAGGAGCCTGCCTGATGCCTCTGGTACTGTGTGGTCCGGCACCACTATGGTGAGCAAGAGCAGAATGGGGAAAATGAGAGAGAGGAGACAGAACATTTCATAGGCTGGGGAGAGCTACAGATTGAAGAGGTGAGGGTAGTGAGGAACAGGCTAATGTGCACAGCCTCCTTGCCACCCAAATTCAAAGTGAAGTCCCAGCCTGGACTATTGCCAAGGTCTGAGGCCCTGAAGCAGCCGAGGGGGTCTGAGTTGATGTCTGTGGCTCCTGGCGCCACTGAAGGTCCACGCAAAGGCCTGTAGTCTGGGTCACCACCTAGGACCATGTTGGCGTCTGAGGACTGTGCCTCCAGCAGGACTGTGATGATTTGAGTGACCAACACTGTTATCTGGGACCATGGTATCGTACAGGCCAGGGCTGTCTGTATTGATGTCAATGGACTAGGTTGAGACCAAAGGCCACACGGGTATCCAGGGTCTAGGTTACAGCTTGTAGCCATGTGGGTGTCCAAGGGTTGTGCCACAGCTAGGGCCATGCTGATCTGAGTGGCCTGAGCTGTCACCCAGGGTCATGGAGCCATCTGGGTCAGGGCTGATGCTGAGGGACATGTCTGGGTCTGTGGCCCCATAGCAGCCTGGGTCTGAGTTGATGTTCGCAGTTTCTGTTACTACCCGGGGCTGTGCAGATGCCTGGGTCTGGTCAGCCACCCAAGACCATGTTGGTGTCCAAGGGCCATACCGCCACTGGGACAATACCTGTCTGGGTGACCAGTGCTGCCACCTGGGGCCATGCAGACATTTGGGCTGGGCTACTACTGAGGGCCGTGTCTGGATCTATGGTTCTGCTGTGGCTGGTATTTTTGTTGATGTCCACAGCCCATGCTATGACAAGGGGTCATAAAAACTAAGCATGTAAAAGTCCAAGCGCCTTACTGAACTGGCCCCTCCTTTTACCATCCTCAGGACAGCTACTCCTGCCCTTTGCTGATAGTGGAGCAGGAGAGTTGATCCTGTTCCTCAGGAGAGAGCTGCTCTTCCCGAAGTCGGGCAAAGATGTCCCCACCCCTCACCACAGGTGAGTACTTCTCCTGGGAAGCACACTAGAGCTGACCCTGTTTGCACTGATGCAGGTGAAATGGTCCTAAGGGCATGAGAACACTGCCCCTGCCCCACTTTGTCTGCCAGGTGGTGACACTGTTGAGGGAAAGATGCCCTTCCCTCCTTGCTACCTGCAGTAGGCAAGAGATGGCCCTGGGGTCCCAAGAATGGGAGAACTAGCCTGCCCCTCATCAACAAATAGGAGAGCAGGCCCAGAGCTAACGCAGTTGTTGGGATGCAGGTGAGCCATCCTTCAGGGCATGAGACCAGGAAAGTTGACCCCCTCTCCTCAATCCTACCTGCATGACCCATACAGCAAACAGGAGAGAGGGCTCTGTACCTTGCCTGGCAAGACAGTACAGCTGCTCCTGGTTGTGTGAGGGCGGATGAGCTGGGCCAAGGGCCTGAGAATGGGAGAACTGACTCAGATCCCTGCTCTAGGTTGCTTTGGGTGAGCTTGCTGCTGCAGCATTAGAGAGCTCACCCTGGTAGTGACAATGAGGCAAAGCTGGTAGACTGACCAACTCAGCTACCCAGGCCCAGAACCAGGACTGTGAGTTAGCCCACTCCAATATCCACCCCATCTATGAACTATGGGAGCTTTTGAAGCAGAAAGAACCTACAGATTCAAAACAGAAAGATATCCAAGAGGTGCCCCAGTGAGAGCCCATTATAGAGAGTCTGACAGAAGCCAGAGGCCTCCAACCAGACCAATGACTCATAGCAACGAACACTTACAAGTAAAGATATGTGGACTAAAGGGTAGACTGTGTGACTCACCAGGCCACACAATAGCTTCCACTATAAAATTATTTTCCTTTTCTTTTTCTTTTAAATTTTGTTTTCGGTTTTGGAGGGAGGTTGTAAGGGCAGAGGGCAGATACGAGATAAGTGGGATCAAGATGCAAGATGTGAAATCTCCAGAGAATCAGCAAAGGTTTAAAAAAAAAAGAAAACAAATGCTCTTCATTATAAGGGGATCATTGCACATATCATGTTTTGATTCGTTTAACAAACATTTCCGGCTCGTTTTCTACTGGATATATTGCTTCCTATAAGAAGAAAGGCAAACCCTTGTGACCATGAAGAAAGCTCCTTAGTAAGCAGAGCAATATGCATCCGCCAGCATAATCACACGGTTGATCTGAGAGAGGAATGTACAGAATGCTACGGACAGGCAGCAGAAATCTCACCTCTGCCTGGTGAGCCAGCAGGGGATTCACACAGGAAGTAACATTTTAACAGAGACTTTAAGCTGAGCTGGAATTTTCTAGTTTTAGTATGTGAGGGGGAAGGGATACTTTAGGAAGATGAAGTAGCTGCTCACACCTTAACTTCTTCTCACCGAGGAGAAAACCGAATGTTGAGGGAAATAACTGTGAGAAGAGCCTCAGACCAGGAGAATATGGGAGAAAACGACACAGAGACAGGTCATCCTACCAAAGTCAGAGCTATTGAGATTGGGAAATTGTACTTTGGCTACTACAAGTGCTGGGAACATTTGAAGAATAAAGGTTATCTTTTTTTTTCTTTTTCCTTCTCTGTATCTTTTTATTTTTTTATTCTTTTTTAATTAAAATTTCTATCTGCTCCCCGTTTCCCATTTCCCTCCCCCTCCTCCCACATATTGCCCACTCCCCCCGCTCCCCTCCCCCTATCCCCAGTCCTCTTCTCCTCCCCCCAGTCCATTCCCCCTCCCTCTCGATACTGAAGAGCAGTCCAAATTCCCTGCCCTACAGGAAGACCAAGGTCCTCCCACTTCTATCTAGGTCCAGGAAGGTGAGCATCCAAACAGGCTAAGCTCCCACAAAGCCAGTTCATGTATTAGGATCGAAACCTAGTGCCATTGTCCTTGGCTTCTCATCAGCCTTCATTGTCCGCCATGTTCAGAGAGTCCAGGTTCAACCCATGCTTATTCGGTCCCAGTCCAGCTGGCCTTGGAGAGCTCCCAATAGATCAGTTCCACTGTCACAGTGGGTGGGTGCACGCCTCGTGGTCCTGATTTCCTTGCTCACGTTCTCCCTCCTTCTGCTCCTCATTTGGACCTTAAGAGCTCAGACCGTTGCTACAAATTGGGTCTCTGTCTCTCTCTCAATCCATCGCCAGATGAAAGTTCTCGTGCCATTCTCCTTGGCCTCTCATCAGCTCTCATTGTCCGCCACATTCAGAGAGTCCGGTTTTATCCCATGTTTTTTCAGTAGCAGTCCAGCTGGCCTTGGTGAGCTCCCAATAGATCGGCCCCACTGTCTCAGTGGTTGGGTGCACCCCTCATGGTCCTGACTTCCTTGTTCATGTTCTCTCTCCTTTTATCCTCCCAGCTATGGGAAATAGACATGATTGATGGGCAAAAAATTGGAATCTTGGGGGTGGGGTGGGATGGGGATGAGGGGTGATGGGGAGAGAAAAGTGTGAAGGAGAGGAGGAGGGGAACTGGGGGAATCGAGGTGATTGGGGATAAAGGAAGGTTGGATAGGGGAGCAGGGAAACTCATACCTTAGTTAAAGGAGCCACCTAAGGGTTGGCAAGAGACTTGAACTTGAAATGGCTACCAGATGCCCAGGGCAATGTCCCCAGTTAGTTCATTGGGGCACCTGAGGATAGGGAACCTGAAATGAACCTATCCTATAATCATACTGATGAATATCTTGCATATCGCCATAGAACCTTCATCTAGCGATGGATGGAGATAGAGACAGAGACCCACACTGGAGCACCGGACTGAGCTCCCAAGGTTATAATGAGGAATAAAGGTTATCTAAAGTCAAGAGAAACCAGCAAGAATCTTGTAGGGCCCAGTGGAGCCAGCCAGGGCTTGTGCTCAGAAATGGTGACATTGATCTGAAAGAGACAGATCCAGAATGCTATGGGAACTCAGCAGCAGTCTCCCCGAGCCCTGACACAGCAGGGGATTTATACAGAAAGTTGTATTTTAACAGAGACATTAAGCTGAGTTGGAATTTTCTAGATGTTTTAGTCTGTGACTGGAGTTGTGGTGGAGGCAGGTAAATTCCTTAAGGTAGTGTCAGGTTTTGTGAACTGCGTTTTTACTCCAAGGTCTTGGACTCAAGCTTCCTGACCTTGAAAATGTTTAAACTTCCTGAGCCTATTGACTCATTGATGAAGCTCGGGAAGAATCTGCCATGTGGTATTTTTGACAATTAAAATTAATGACAAGGTAAATTACATAGTTAACAAAAACTGAAGGGGACTTGACTGATTGCTTATACTGCAAGATATGATGCCCAAGGAAAAAAATTATTTCAAGAAAAGTAAAACAGGGGCAGCAAGATGGTTTAATAAGTTTAGGCCCTTGCTATGAAGCCTGATGACTTTAGTTCAGTCCCCTGGATCCACATGGTGGAAGAAGAGAGCAGTAGATACCCTAGATGTCTGGCTCTTACAGTCTTCCCACCCGCTCTCCTGTGACAGAAGCTTAGGAGGCTGTGTTGCAGATGTGTCAATTGGGACTAGCACTTCATGACTATCAATTCCTCTCTGCTTATGAACTAGGTGTGGCTTTCTGTGGTGGTCTATATCTGCTTCAAAAGGAAGCTTTTTTTGCTGAGAGGTAAAAGCTACCCTCATCAGTGGTGGAAGGACAGTAATTAGAATGCAAAGAGAATTGTATTGGTTTAAGGAAGTGGTGCTGCTAGGTTCTCCTGTTATCAGACATGGGTAGGGGCCTAGGGTTATAGTACAAAGCATGAATTCTCCCCTGTTGAGAGGACTCAGGCAGCTCTGCTGGGTTTCCCCAGGTTACAAGTGCCATCCTGATCATTCTTGTGGCTGATGACTTTAGGTGGATGAATCTAATGACTGCTTTTCTCCCTTGGCAGCTTGCATGGCTCTGTTTGGTACCATGAGAGCTAGTTCTCAGGGAGGAGACATAAATTCCACATAAATTCCAGCTTGATTATTCCAAGTACTGTGTCTGAAGCATGTGGCACCTTTAGCAATAGGGTCTTGTCTTTAATTTCTGGGAACCATCCAAGGGCAATGACATTATTCTTTGGGGAAGTCTAAGACTTCAATGACTGACATTTTAAAATGAGGTATCCCATACCCAGTACTGGAAATTTTGTCAGCTATGACTTTCAGTGACAGCATTGTGCCTCAAGTAGCATAATTTCTTTTAAACTACATGTGTGTATATCTATATATACATTTATATATGTGATTAAAATAAGCATGAAGTAATTCTATTCCCTATGATACTTTCAACCTTATTTAGTGTTATTTACTTATCTCTTCTCCCCCGTTCTTTCTGTGGTGCCCTTCCATCCCCCTCCCCATTTTCCCCATTTCCCTTTCACAGCACCCATGTCTTATTATTACCATCTCTAGATCTTGTTCTCTTCCAGCTCCATGGTTCCCTTTTATTTTCCTGGTTTCTGGGGTTATTCCAGGAGATGCACTCACACCTAAAAGATTTGGAGCATTTTTCTTCCACAAAAAGGAAAGGACGTGAGGCATTTGTTTCTCTGGGTCTGGGTCACCTCATTCAGTATAATATTTTCTAGTTGAATCCATTTACTTATGAACTTCATGATTCAGTTTTTTCTTTTCTACAGATGGATCGAATCCCATTGTGTATGTGTGTCATATTTTCATTATTCTCTCCTCAGTAGGAGGACATTTAAGTTGTTTCCATTTCCTACTAATTATGTGTGGCAATGGACATGACTGGACAAGTATCTGTGAAGTAGGATGTTGAGTCCTTTGGTTATCAACTCATTTTTGATTCAGTCTTGTAAAGAAGAACAGAAACCTACAAGTGCTAAAATTGTCTCTAGGGACATCATAGTGACATATAAATGTCACATATGCATTTAAACAGTCTTTATAGGCATCACAGTGAGCTCTCTCAGACCTGGCTCTGCTCCTGCTCTGGCAGCTAACACCTTAGAGGGATCGTTTCAGAGTGTGTACTGGGGCTTCTCTCCTCCGGAATTTTCCCAGTCCTTGATGCATACTTGGAGGAATGCAGGGTTCTGCAGGCTGTATTTTACAGGTTGCTAGGGAGCTGTCTAAATATTATGGGCAATGCAGCACCATATGGCATGCAGTGGAATTAGAGCAGCTAGAAAACATCTTCCTACCCTTGAAATGCTGCTAGTTTAAGATACCAATATGAGTGTTTTTACATAAATGGATTAGTCCTTGTTGCACTGTTAGGCTCATAGTGAAGATATAAATCTGAGACTTCCAAATAGCTTTCATCCAAGGAGATGCATGTAGACCCCAACAGGGAGATGCACAGCAGACCAGGGAAGGACTACCAGGGAAAGACCAGAAAAGGTAGGAGGAATGAAGAGCTTGGTAGCTCCATGGCTCTAAATAATAGCATTGGTGTTACACAGAGAACTGCCTGAACATCTGCCTGCAAAGGTTAAATTGGAATTAAATGGCATAATCTATTCCTCTAAGTCATCGGATGGCAAATGAATTTCTTGTATCTGACTTTATTGTGTGTTCTGAAATCCCCAACTCTTAGCTTCTCAAGGTTACAGGGCTGACTCTTTCTCCTATTCCAATAACTGTTTATGAACCTTAGTTCTGAGTTTTCAATGAGAAGTTCCCTACCGTAGAACATACGGGGCCCTTCCTCTCACTTAGACTTCAAGTGAGGTTCATTTAAAGAATTGCAGTTCTTTGTACACATTTTATGAATAACAGTTCTGTGAATGCTGTTTTCTTTTGCAGACTACGCTAAAGCCTATTTCCTCCCTAAATGAACATTGCTAGTTTGAAAATTCAGAATGCACCCAGCTCAGGGGCCCAGGCGAGTCACATGCTGCAGCGGCGCGAACAGGAACTGACTGCAGCTGGTACTTGGTGGCTTTTGTTTTCAGTCCTCTTTGCTTCCCTTCGGTAGACAGTTGCTACTGAAAGGTTTTTTTCTTTCTTTCTTTTGACAAAAGTGAGGACAAAATGTCTTATGAGTCCCTGTACCTCTACCATGAAATTCAAATTTTAAAGAATAAAAATATAAAATGTATATAAACTTTCCTCTGAAGAATGAGGAGCAGTGCACTGGTCTCAATATGTAGGTAGGCTTCAGGAGCAGTGGAGACAGCCACTTCATGTTCTCCAGTTTTTCTTACACACTATCCAGGAGTTAAAGAGCCTCCCCTCTTGCCTCAGTTATTCTTTTCTGTTTGATTCCTTGCAAAAAACAAACAACCCAAAAGTAGTTTAAGTGCTGTATTGTCTTGTTGACACTATCTGAATATTATCACTTGAAAAATTTTTTAAGAGTCTTGTAGGACTCTACAATGAAGTGTAGCCAGTAGAGGGAATGTAAAATTTCTGCTGTGTGGACGACAGTGTAAGAACTGTTTTCAGTCCTAAAACCACCCCTTTTCTTTCTCCAGTTTGAAGTCCTTAGAGTATAACACATGGATGCCAGCAAAACAAGATCCAGGCTCAACTGCAGTCCAAAGTAAAACTAGCAGGGTCAGGAACCATCTATTTCTACAGTAGTCTTGGTATAATCTTATACCTGATATTGAAAAAAAAATGGCTCACTTCTCTAATCATGAAGCATGTTTTGCTGCAGAAACTCTCAGTACACTGCGCATGGAAATGCTTTAAGCTCATGAACTTTGTATAAAGTCAGTTTTCCTTCAAATATCAAATAAGAAATGGGAATAAAACAGACTGATATGAAAAATGTTTGGCTTTATTTATGATCCAGCCAGTAGTTTATAAATACTGCACCCTCCCCCATGGAATACAACTTAAAGCCAATATAAAGTGTTTTAACTGTCCGACAGGAACAATATTTGCACTAGAGAGTACTAGTGCTAGGAATGTGGCCAAAGGGAAATAGTTATTAGCAAACAGATAACAATCCAGCAGCTTCGACCGAGCAGCTCTGTGGTCTTCCTGTCGCTCAGCTCAGTGAGACACCAGTTTTACTGAGTGGACAGAAAATGCCTCAGACTTGTCTCTAGGCTGCTGAGTTCTGGAGAAGGAAGTAGGTGAGTCAACTGTTTCATCTGTGACGGACATGCAGATAACATTTCGTATGTCTCATCGAGTGACAGCGTCTGTGCCTGCTGTCACTTAATCTTTGGGGGAGCTGTGATCACTCACGTTATCCTTTTGGCAAAGCTTTGGGATCTTCGCTCATTGAAGATTGAAGTTCAAGCAACTGCTCAAGATGAAAGAATGCAAACTAACTTATAAGAATAAATTTACGTCTCTTTTACCGTCTGGAAAATGATGATTCTGCTAGTGATTGTCAGTTAGGGATGATTTACTACTCCAGGGGACATTAAAACTTTAGAAGATATTTGGGATTGTTATGATGGGAGGTAGTGGGTGGTGTGATGAAGAGGGGGCAGGATACTGTTCTACATGTTGCAGGATGCTTGGGGACTTCTTACAGTTATCATCTGACCCCATTGTCAGTTTGATTAATACTGAGGAAAACTGTCCTACATGGGATATCAGAACAAGGAATTTAGTACCTAATATATTCATGATATATTTTTTCTTTCATATTTAGGAAGATAGCTTTTTTCATGTTTTTAGTTTTGATATACAGTAAGCGAATTAGGTCTTTTGTAGAAAATTTAGATCCATAGGTTATAATTGTGCTTTTTATAATCATAAATATATTTATTTACTCTTTTGTTTATGTAAGTATTGAGCAATATTTTCTACTCATGTATGAATCCCCAAATAGAGGCCATCCTCAAATTTGATAATAGGTTAAGTAAAAATTCATTAAATGAAAATGTCAAGCCAAATGATGTGTTATGGACCTGCTTTCTAAACCACTGAAGTGGTTGAAGGTATGAGAACTGCAAGGCCCAAGATAGCCTAGGTAATTCAGCAAGTCTCTCTCAAAACAAAATAAGAAATAGGGTGGCTAGCTCAGTGGTATAATGCTTGCCTAACATGTACAAAGCCCTGTGCTTAACCCCACTACTGGGGAAGAAGATCATGGTTTTATCTTATACTTAAATCACAAGCATTGTAGATACTGTTATAACATATTATGCTGAGTTAGCAAATAACAAGACCTTTATCCTCCTTATTAGAGTGTGGAGTACACCATATCACTATATATGCGATTATAATACATTGTGGGAATCTGTGTTCAGTTTGAATTTCAACTGTGAGCACCGTTTTTGTGCTCTTCTCTCTTACTCTGGCAGAAGGCAGGAAAAAGAAAATGTTCAAAGGCCTGGAAAGGGTCTGGATAGAATTCAATCAGTTTTAAGAAATGAGGTACAATTTAATTAAAGTAAGCAACCACACCAGAGGAAATCTAATTTCAAAAAAATAAGGCGTCAATGTCTCAGGCCTAATTGTCACTAGTACCCATTAGTTTTACTGAGGTGTGGGAACCAAGCCATTACATGTCAGTTAACTAAATTGCAGTGACCTGACCACGTGGCACTGTAATTTCTGGGTATCACTCCTCTCTCGCAGCATTCTCTAATTAACTCTAGGCTTTTTGGCATATATTCACCACATGGCTCTGCATCCCCACCTCTGCCCTGTAACATGCCTGGCTGCTTCCTGCCTCCCTTCCACTAGAATGTGTCTCTTCTGTTGGTACCCTTCATCATAGAGCCCGCTGCCTCTGTCTAATGTGCTCAGAGTCCTGGGTTTGGTTCTAAACAGTCAAAGAAACAGTTTGGGTAATTTTATACCTTTCTATGACCCTAGGTCCTCATGAGGCATTGTGATACCTAGAGATGGATGACGCTCTTCCTCACTTCACACAAGTAATTCCTTTCCTACAAAGAACATTTTTTTTTTAGCCAGATACAAGGAAGAGTCCAGATAATTCTAATGCTTCTTATCCCTCTTAAATACTTGTTTTCCTTTGTCCTCACCAACAAAGGAAAGATAACATACAACCTCAGTCCCCTGACTTGTATGCCTAGCCTGGAATATGTACTGGCACTCACACTATCTGAATTTAAATCACTATTAACAACGCAGATGTAGATCTGTACATTTATGTAACAAACAGATCAGTCAGGAGATTGCAAAGAATAAGTAGTCCTTTTCAAATTCAAGTAAAATATCTTTGCTAGTAGCAAAAGCTAATGGTGGTATTGCAAACAATTTTTTTAAAAAGTAAATTTGTCTTAGTCACATTTTAAATTCTTTGCTGTTCAGTTTCAGTCAGAGCATGTTGTTAATTGAGGCAATTAAATGCTTTTTAAAAAAGAGGACAGGATTAAGAAGTAAATACACACACACACATACACACACACAATATATATATATATAGAAAGAGAGAGAGAGAGAGAGAGAGCGCCAAGAGCAAAGAAAAATTTTTTAGCATGACTTGAAGTTTTAAAGAATCTGGATCAGTTGAGACCTTTGCTTTTATCTGCTGAATAAGGAGATTTTCTTAGGTACTTTCAAATTTATGCTCTGGACCCCTGGCACACAGTGCAGACCCACTGCCAGCCTTCAGTGAGGTGCTCAGAGAGTTCTCCAACTTCCACATTGCTGTTTCAACCCCTAAGCCTACTCAGGCCCACATACCTGTCCTGGCCTCCTCTCAGATTTCCTTGAGTAAATTTGTGGTAACTCAGGTTTTAGTTCCTCGGGCTATGGTATGTGATGGTTTCTCTTCCTGAAACCTTCCACTAATCCTGAGAGCCTTAAAGTCTTGAACCTTCCACCACTTCCACCAACGCTGTCCTTAGGTCAGGTTGCCATCATCTCTAATCGGCATCCTTTGCCATAGTCTTCAAGCTAGTCCCCTTTTCCATCTTGGATCCTAGACTGACTTCAGTGCAGACAGCACAGGCTAGATTGCTTTCTTTTTCTTTTTGGTTTTTCGAGACAGGGTTTCTCTGTAGCTTTGGAGCCTTTCCTGGAACTAGCTCTTGTAGACCGTAGATTGACTTATAAGCTCCAGTGGAGTCCTATTTTACTCACAGTAACAATCAAATTATTCACCAAGGTGAAGAAGACTCTTAGAATATGCGGTCCTTCCCCATTACCCACTAGTGCTGACCATACTACTAAAGACCACTTTGCAGGTGTGTTACCTATGAAGTCATGTGAAGCTCTGTGTTCACAGGGTTCCCGTGCATAGATTAAGGCTTTGGCATTTTTTTTAAATCATTTAACTTATTTTTTTATTCATTTAATATATAATTATATCATTTCTCCTTCCTCATACTTATCCTACCCACCACCCTTCCCTCCCATATTCATAGCCTCTTCTTATTCAAGCATTGTTGTTACATACATACATATAACTTAATAAATGTGTAACTATAACCAATTTTGTCTATTCAGTGTTGCCTGCATGAATATATTTCTAGGGTTGACTACTTGGTACTGGATAACCAACCAGGGGGCTCATCACTGGGGAAGACAAATTCTAATTCTCTCATTAATTGTCTTTTGCTTTTCATTAAGGGGTAGGTCCTCATGAGATTTTCCCTTATCATCACAGGGATGTGAACTAATGTTGGAATTGCTCAGGTCTTGTTTAGGAAGCCATGGTGTCAAGATGTCAAGGGTGTAGCTTCCTGTTATAACTAGAAGTCACAATCTTGCAAGAGACTTCTTGTTCTCTAGTTCTTACAATCCTTCTGCACCTTATTCCCCAACATTCCCTGAGCCTTTTATGTACAGGAATTGTGTTGTAGATGAATCAGTTGGGACCGTGCATCTCAGTCGGTTGTTCTTTGCATTTTGTCTACCAGTGGCTTTCTGTAGTGATCTCCTTCTGCTGTAAAAGAAGGTTCTTTGATGAGGGGTGAGAGCTACATTTGTCTATTGGTATGGGAATAACTATTAGATGCAGTTAGAAATTATACTGGGTTAGGAAGGTGGTAGCGGAAGGCTCTCCACTCAGGTCTGTGACTTCTCCAGCTGTGTGCAGCTGGCTAGTGTTACAGTACCAGGCATGATTCTGTCCTTTGGTGTGGACCTGAACTCCAACTGGACAGCTGTTGGTAATCCCTCATGATCACAGTGCAACCATTTCCCATTGTGAAGAGGTTGTCAGTCCAGCTGTTGGTGTAGTTCATAAGCTTTTCAGTTGAGTAGGACTACCAAATGTCCCTCTCCCTTGGAATCTTGCCAAATGTCTTCTGACCCTATGAAAGCCAATCCTCAAGCATAAAGCTTCTACATTAGAGCCTATTCAATTCCTTCAAGTCCTATGCCTGAAGTTCATCATTTCTTTTTAAGCAATAAGGCCTTATCTTCATATTCTGGGGGACAAGCAAGTTCAACATTTGTTTCTATTATATTTAATTTTAAGTAAATATAAAACAGTGATTCTTATGTCAATTTTTATTTCCTTTTTTTCCCACATTTTTATTTTAAAAATTTGCTTTTCACTTTACCTACCATCCCCAGTTCCCCCTACCTCCCCATACCCCATTCACCACTCAGTGGGAGTAAAACCTTCCTTGGAGAGTCAGCAAGATCCAGAATATCAATTTGAAGTATGACCAAGAACCCCTCTCCCATGTATCAAGACTGAAAAAGGCATCCCATCATAGGGAATGGGCTCCAAAAAGCTAGTTAATGCACCTGCCATAGGTCCTGGTGCTACTGCCAGCCCTCCCCCGCCCAAACAGATCAAGTGACATAGCTGTCATCCACATTAAGAGGGTCTAGTTTGGTCTCACGTAGGTTTCCCAGCTGTCAGTCCATAGTCTGTGAGTTCCAACTAGCTCTGATCAGCTGTCTCTGTGGTTTTTCCCATCATGGTCTTGACCTGCCCTTGTTCATATGAGCCCTCCTCCTCTCTTCAACAGTGCTTGACTGTGGGTCTTTGCAACAATTTCCATCACTTACTAGATGTAGTTTCTATGATGACAATTAGGGAAGTCACTAATCTGAAAGAGGAAGGCCCTTTCTGACACTCTCTCCACTATTGCTAGGAGTCTCAGCTGGGGTCATACTTGTGGATTCCTGAGAATTTCTATAATGCCAGGTTTCTCCTAGCCCCCCATAATGGCTCCCTCTCTCAAGATCTCTCTTTAATTGTTCTCCTTCTCCGTCCCTCTCCCAACTTGGTCTTCTTGATCCCTCGTGTTTCCATCCTCTCCCTTTTACCTCCCTCCCAGTTTGCCCAGGAGATCTTAACTATTCCCTTTCCTGGGGCCCTCTCCATGCATGTCCTTAATAGTGCCCCCCATTTTTACCTAGCTTCTCTGGGATTGTGTATTGTAGCTTGTTTTCCTTTGTTTTACATCTAATATCCACTAATGAGTGAATACATACCATATTTGTCCTTTTGGACTGGGGTTGTCTCACTCTGGCTGTTTTTGTTTTTCTAGTTCTATCCCTTTGCCTGCAAATTTTTAAGATGTCATTGATTTTTATGGCTGAGTAATATCCCATTGTATAAATGTACCACAGTTTCTCCATTGAAAAAATGGAGTACAGATCTAAACAGAGAATTCTCAACAGAAGAAACTAAAATGGTAAAATGCATTTAAGAAATTGCACAACATCCTTAGCCATCAGGGAAAAGCAAATCAAAATGACTCTGAAACACCACCTTACACCTGTCAGAATGGCTAAGATAAAAAATACTCAGGACAGATGGTACTGGAAAGGATGAGGAGTAAGGGGAATATCCCTTTATTGCTAGTGGGAATGCAAACTTGTACAGCCACTTTGGAAATCAGTATGGTGGTTTCTCAGAAAATTGGGTATCAATGTAGATCAAGACCTGGTAAGTAATACCACTCTTGGGCATATACCCGAAGGATGCACAATCAGACTACAGGACATTTGCTCAGCTATGTTCAGAGCAGCATTATTTGTAATAGTCACGACCTGAAAAAAATCTATATGCCATCAACTAAGACATGGATAAAGAAAATGTGGTACATTTTTGAATTCTTAATAATTTTAAATTGAGCCTAAAAAATTGTGGCTGTACATTATGTAGCCAGTCCTTTTTTGGACTCTTCCCTTTATCCTCCAACTGACCTCCTGACACTCTGTAAATACTTCAGGCATTCTCCCTGCTCAAAACCTTTGCATTAATGTTGCTTTCTACCTGACTTTTGATTCATTAGAGAAAGCTCTCTCTTACATGACTCATACCCCTATCTTAAAGTCTTCACCCTGTTAACTTTTCAGTGAGATTTAGCCTGAACACACTATTTACATTGCAAATGATTTACTTATTCTCTTTACTTGGATGTGGTTTTGTTCACTGAGCTTAAGGCTTTGTTAGATATTAATTTTTTCTTACTGATTGTTTTCTAAAAATTTCTCCCTGAATGGAATGAGTTTCATAAAGCTGGTCAGCTTTTGTTTGTCCACTCCTGTACACTGTTGTAGTACTTAGTAGGTGCTAGATATGTATTTGTTGAATATGTAGGCATTGGAAGTTGATAACACAATCTGAGATCCAGCCTCGATAGTTAGCCGCAGATAATGCTGATAAATATATATGCAAAGTTTCACTATAGAATGTGACTCATTTCATTTACTGAAACTCATTTTGTTGATTTTAAATGCTGTATGTTTCAATCTATCCCTTGATTGTCTCTAAAATATGATCAGGTTACATTTTATATAAAAATAGCTGACTTCAGCACAAAGTTGAAATTTGAACTGCCTCGTGGGGGAAAAAAGAATTGTTTTTTCAATATAAATAATCTATTGAATAAGGATTCTTTATTAAAACTAAATAGAATATCTACTCCTTCACACTTCCTCCTCATAAGTATAATCAGCCTTTAGTACACCAAGAGCTTTCTGGTAAGTCAGATGGAAACCTGCTAGTGGTAAGGACCCAGATGGGGTTGAACTGGAATAGAAGTGAAGAGTTAGCTATTAATTTTACTGAATTTCATTTCAGTTGGGCAAGGTTCCAAACACAGAGGGTGTAACACATTTGTGTACCTCTCCTGGTTCCAAGGATAAATTTTTCATGCTGGATGCAATTCCACTTCCATTCCCAGGGGAGACTATTTTTTTCAATAATTCTTCTCTAGCTTCCAGCTTGATATCCCCTCACGTCCCAGCATCCTAGCACAGCCTCTTCCATCAACATGTTTATATACTTCATCTTCTCTTGTTTTCTAAAAGCATAGAGCTCTGGATCTCATTACCTCCCTTTAGCTATGGTACACTTTTTCCTTTTTGTTGCTCATCAAAAGCGAACAAAACAACACAGCCCAACTACTATTGCTATCTCCAGCAGCAAATGAGAAAGTTGTTTAATCCTGAATGAGTCCTTTTGTTTGAGACATCTCATAGAAACTGCCCTCTTGCTGAATAGGTGATACAGGTTGAGAACAGCTACTGTTTCCTGAACTCCATCTCAAGGAAAGCCAAAGGTACTTCAATTCTGTGAAAATACTTACATGCTGGCACACACACCTATACTTAATTAAAAGTAGTAATAATAGGTCTATTAAAGCCGTAAGTTGCTCTTGTCTTTGCTTTAAAAGCCAAATTCCATGTTTGAATCCCTCTTACCTGACCCGTGAATTGTCAGAGTTGTTTACTGCTTCCCCTTCAAAAGTTTGCTTCACTTACCGTCCAGACAAACCTGTTTTTTTTTCCCCCTTACTACACTGATATTTCCTTTTAAGTTATGTTCCAGGCTATGCTTTGTCACCTGACAGGTTTGGAATGTCCCAAAGTTTGTTCCTCATATCTTTTCTGTTCTTAAGTTCTCATTAACATATCTTTAAATTTTGAACTCAAAATTTAAGAATGTCCCTTTGACTATTTAATTTAGTGGTTCTCAACATGAGTTTTCACATGGGTCATGACCCCTTTGGGAAACTTCTATCTTCAAAAATATTTACATTACAATTCATACGGGCAGATAAATTACAGTTATGAAGTAGCAATGAGAATACTTTTATGGTTGGGGGTCACCACAACATGAGGAACTCTATTAAAGTGTTGCAACATTAGGAAGGTTGAGAACCACGGGTTTAATTGGTTTCTCAATGTTAGGTTCTCCATATTACCCATCATGCTTAGCTAAGTCTTACCAAGTTCGACTTACTCTCCACAGAAATATAGGCACTTCATTTTCCAGGTACTTAAGCTACAATTTTTAAAAATTGATTAATTTATATTTTTTAAAAATTGTATTTTCTTATTTTACATACCAATCCCAATTCCCACTCCCTCCAATATCCCCCACCCCATCCTACCCCACATCCACTCCTCAGAGAAAGTTAAGCCACAATCTTTAGAGTCAACCTTGATCCCTTTCTCCTAAAGTCCGAGGTATATATCCTATGAACTTTCTCTTGAAAATATATTGAAAATATGATTGCTTTCAACACTTTTTCTGATGCTAATGTGGCTTAAGATTTCTTTCATGCTCAAAATCTCCCAGTGATTTCTTTCAACCAAGAAAAGCCTAAAGTGCTAGTGATTTTTGTTTTCTGGGTATATGATTAATGAACCCAGAGTTGCATACTTTTCAGGTAGAGACTATACCATCAGGCAAAGACAAAATGTAAACATTCTGACTATTTATATTTTTTTTCTGATTTTAATTTCCCTTTTTGTTCTTAATTTTATCACAAACATTCCTTGATTGTCTTTGCTGTGTAGTTTATTTAAAAAGAAGGTCATTTAGGTGATGGTTCTTGAGATTCGAGGAAATGTCACCAGCATCCTTTTGACTTCTAATTGGGGGCATTCTTGCTGTATCATGACCTGGCAGAGGGTACCAAATGGTAGGCATCACAAGCAAGTCAGAACAAAAGCGTTTGCACAACAAAGTCTCTTCTGTGTAATGCTACTAGTCCATTCTTCCATCCATCTGCTGTGAGGGCCTATGTTGGAGAAGAGTGATGTTCTTTACACTCTCACTAAACAAGTAGGATATAAGTCAAGAGAAAATACCCATTTCGTTGCTTCAATGGTGTAGGAGGGTCATCTGTCTATATGTTACTTTCATTGGTTAATAAAGAAACTGCCTTGGCCTTTTGATAGGCCAGCCCGTAGGTGGGTGGAGTAGACAGAACAGAATTCTGGGAGGAAGAAAGCAGAGTCAGGCAGATGCCATGGTTCTCTGACCCGAGATGGATGTAGGTTAGGATCTTTCCTGGTAAGCTACCACCTCATGGTGCTACACAGATTATTAGAAATGGGTTAACCAAGATGTGAGAATTAGCCAATAAGAGGCTAGAGCTAATGAGCCAGGCAGTGTTTAAATGAATACAATTTGTGTGTTGTTATTTTGGGTGTAAAGCTAACCATGTGGGAGCTGGGTGGGATGAAAAGCAGGCCAGCTCACTTCATCACTACACTTCATAGTCTATTGATCATGGTCCATAAATTTAATCTATATCACTCTTGTAATATTTTCCAATTCAAGGAAATGATAAATCAAGGGCAGTGGCAGGAAGGACTAAGGATGTAATTTAATGGTAGAGGGCACACTTAACATGTGTGATGACCCAGATTTAATCTCTATTTATGAAAAGCAACAATAAGAAGAACAACAACCTAAAACAAAATCTTAGGAGAATGCATGGATGACTGATGCTTTCCTGGAGTCCTATATAGTATATCTGAGTTGATATGTGACTATATTTTTTATATTTATCTTTGTACATGTACCTAATTTTTAAACTTATTTGAAGATGCTTTAGAGAAAGGATGCTCCCTGAGAAATCCCCAACATTTTGTCATGGAAGCTGAATCTCTGCTGTCCTCATAACATTCTTGATTCCAGGGCAGAGGCCGACAGTGCAGAACTCCTGGGAAGGTGACTCAATGGTGAAAAACTTTTGGTTCCTGGAATATGTTAAGAGGCTCAGCTTGATATTAATGGGTAACTTCCTTTAAGGCACCTACACTCTATTTAAAGTAGGAAAGCTTGGATTCTTTGTGGTATCATTTACCGAGTTCCCCCAAAATTAACCTTTTTAGGCCCAGTAACTGAAAGGCAGAGCAGGGAGGCTAAGCTGCTTTCTGAAAATTCCAGAGGGAAGGCACACACAGTCCTGACTGCTCTCTCTCCATTACAGAAACACATGGTGTGGTCATGTGAAGGTGAATCAGATGCGATGCACTTGATCTTTTCTGCATGGATTTGTGATCTCACACTCACTAGTATTATGTCCTAAGTTCTAATTATATGCTTTTTCTTGTGAATTTCTTTGTGTGATTTGGAGTCTTTATTCATTTATATCTCTAAAACAATAGCACATCTGAAGTAATCCATAAGCTTTAGAAATTTATCTTTTACATATCCAGATGCTCAAAGGCACACAATTGAGGAGTTAATACACTTGGTCGTCCAATGAGGGCTGCTACCCATTTAGAACAGAGCATCTCTATTTACTTGATCCTCTAGAGAGGGGCACTTGGCAGGCAATGAAAGGAAAATGGATGGGTAACTGGGCAGATGAGAACCAAGATTCAGGTTGAGAAATGTTGAATTTGTAAGGCCCATTATATATTCAAGATCAGATACTAAGTAAAGATTCGGATATAGTAGTTTGCATTTTAAAAGAGAATGAGAGCTAAAAGCATCAAATCGGAAGAAATTCTCAGGCACACAAGACTAGGTTAGAGCACCCACAAAAGCAGATGTAGACAGAGAAGAATTTCAGTATTGGAAGATTGAAAAGAGGGAAGGAACCAACGATGAGTCAAGGGTGGGTCCGGGAGGGAATGTCTAGAGAGTGAGATCCCTGGGAACCAAATGAAGTAAGCTGACAGTTTCCTGAGGGGCTTGTGTTAAATCAACTGAGGAATGATAACTAACTTTGGGAATTTGAAACATAAAAATCCAAGAAGATCATGGACCCAAATTGTCATTATGTTATTATGTTCACTTGCTTGTATCTTATTTATTTATTTATTTGTTAATATAGTTTTGACTGAGGACTTACACTCTGGGGTCTCATATTTCAGGAAGACTCATTTCTACGGTTGGGGATACATTTGTTTGTAATGGTACCAAAAGTGTCTTAGGCAAATTTGTGGCATAAATTATAACATGCAGGGTAAGTTCATTTCCTTCCTCCTCTTTCTTGGCATTTCAGTCAAACTCATGTTTCTGCAGTCACTGGTTAGTCAGTGGGAAAATTAAACATCACAGTTCTTCAAATATGGATACACAAACTTCTGTAGAAAGGGTGAAGGTCAATGAGGTTGTATTAGGGGAAACTACACAACTTACCAGCACCTTAGAGCCAGCTGACTGGAAAGCTGAGAAAGGATTTGGAAAAGGCGATACTAGGTGGTGGCAGAAATTTTAACACGAGTTTTTGAGTTTATGTTCCATGCCACGCTTCTATCAGATGATGCCATTTGGAGAAGCAAAGGCAACACATTTTTGGTGGCTGGAAATTTTAAGACCTGAGAGCTCTTTTCTAGCACAGTATAAGAATAGCTAATGCTGAATGTTGAGTCCTAAAGAAGCTTACAGAAGAATGTACTGGTATTCTGATTTAATTCACTGAAGTGACATTTTGAGCACTAAGTCTGTGTCCACTACTCTAAGAACTATTTCTCACTTTTAAACTTTCTTAGTTGTCTCAACAAGCCCCAAGCGAACAGATACCACATTAAGTATGAAAAACATTGAGAAATGTGGACACAAAATCACATAGGGAGCAAATGACGGACACCAACTTTTCTGAATTCACAGTCGATCTGCCTATTCTCAAAGCTGATAATCAAGGCAATAGTCGTATGATCAGCAATGAATCTGCCATCTGATGAGCACAGCCACGAGTGAGTCAGTGACAGGAACAAACAATTATTTGTTGATAAGGCCAAAAGTTGCCACAGAAATACCTTTTGTCCTGGTCTTTAAGAGATAACGCTGATATTTAATGAATCTGTGTGACTCAGATGAACTGTTCTGGATTGATGACCCCAGGGGTTGTTGCCATGCTTGCTCAGCATTCCCGTACTTTGTGTTTTACATCACTTCCTTCTGTCTGTCTCAGGCCATCTGTAGTTGAGAATGGTGGACTCTGTGGACTTAACATCTCCTTAGTAATGGTTACAACCTCTACAGCATTACGTGGACTTCGTATCATGAGAACTTTGCATTCTGTGTCTTAAGGCTTTCCCCGAGTCTTCTGGGGTTCACAGGGTCTGGCTCACTTCCACTTTCAAGTACGTAACATAGGCAAGCATGTGGTGATGCAGTTCTGCTCCGGTGTTTCCTTTGTGTTTCAGCCTCTGGGCTTCTCAGCCATTTACATTTATTTTTCCATTAACCCTAACAATCTACTGTCTTAATTATACTGTCAAGTGTAAGTTTTTTCATTTAGACTGTATTATACATTCGTCACTAGGGAATTCAAAATTAGTTGATACCATATGTAGCACCGAGCTTAGTATTCAATGTAGCAGACTTCACATTCAGTGATCATAGGATAGCTCCAAGAATTATTATCTCGTTTCATAAAACCATTTGTCGCTGAGTTTTGTGACTTTATTTTGAAAATCAGTAAAGTTATTAGCAAGAGTTTATAAATACTTGCTGCCTGATTATTAATGTCCAAGAGACTAAGAACAAAGAAAATTAGAGAGTGTGATTTATTTTGTTTTCTATAATTACTACTGACTCTTTTGGTTGTTTGTACTATTGACTATTATGTCTTATGTGTTAAAATTAAAAATATTTCTAGGTGTGAAGTCACACATTCACAAGTTAACCCACCACCATACTCCATCCCTTCTATCTGATTTCCTCTTTCCTATTCTTCTATGTCACCTTGAATCTTACTTCTTCTGTTGCCCAAGTTCTCTGTTACATAGATGCTCCTTCCACTCAACCCTTAACCAACTACGGTTCTAAAAACTGTAAGTACATGTACATACAAGAACTCATTCATTTAGTTTTTTACATTCCCTATTCATATCTAGTCAATCCATTTGTAGTCAGAGTCTGATAGTGTTCTTAGCATTTGATGTGTTTCAGTAAACATTTAAGTAAATGAGGCAGAAAGAATGGTACACTGACTGGGAAGTATTGATATGACTAGAACTTGTTAACACTGATTAAGAGAAAACAACGCGATAGCTTTGAAATTTATGTTGCTTTATGGTCCATGTTTACTTCCAGGTGACATAAAAGTACGTGGCAGGGTCCCTATATCATCTCATCTCAGTATTTGCTTAGTTGTTTTTAGCTATAAATACAAGATTAGCAAATCTACCATACCGGAATTTTCTGTTTCTGCAGAATTAAGGGAAGGGCTCCATATTTACTGTCTCAGATATTGAACATGCTTGGAGTATGTTTTTGAAAGCCTACTATGTGATTACCTCCCTTAAGAGTATGCTATGGACTGAAGGTATCACAGTCAGTCCTTTGAGTAGCAGTTGAAGCACTGTTCTATATTCCCAGGATTCCTTCAGCAGGGCTTAACCTTTGGATCAAAAGTGTAACAGTAGGAACAAGACAACTAATATTTATGATGGCATACAGATCTGAGTGGCCAAGGCTTCGTTTTTATGTTGTGCATAGATAATGTGTTGTCCCAGAGAAGTCCAGCTAGCTGCTTGGGTGGCAGTTTTACCTGAGTGTGAGGACTTCACATTGACTGTCCCCTAAGACTCATACTAGGTCTACACTTATTGTGGTGGTGTAAGGACAAAACCTCTGTTTCATTCCTATGTTGTCAGCATACCATTCAAACAGGATTGCTGCATGTTTATTGCAGTAGTATATATATTATATTTTGTCTTGAAATAAAATAGTTTTATAGATTTCTCATAAAAAATCTTGTAGGAATCACTAAGTGTCTGATTATAATAATGTTTTTTTTTTAGATGTTATGGCCCCAGGAAAAATGTTTTTTTAAAATACTAAATTATGAGACAAAACACGTACTTGTCTTTGTGTTAGGTTTGATTTGGTAAATTTTGTTAATTTTAGAAAATACTGTTTAGACTTGGCTTTTAAGAAATAGGGCAGGATCCTACAGGATCCTTTTGATAAATTATTCTGCATTTTGTTAAAAAGGGTTACAAACTGGGACCAAGAAGATAGCTCAGTTAGCAAAGTAACTCCCATGTGCACATAAATCTTTAAGTTTTGGTTGCCCAGCACTACGTAGAAGGAACCCCAGCAACACACATGTGTGACCCTATGTTGCAGGGACCTGGAGGTTGCAGAAACAAGACAGTTCTCATGAGATCACTGGCCACCAAACTGCATTGGGGGGTTCCAAGCTCAGTCAGAGACTTTGCCTGGAAAACTAAAGCTGGGTGTGATGCAGTAACGTACTAGATGTTAACATATGGCCTCTACACTTGTGTACACAGGCTCATGGACACTCTTGGCACATGGACAATCACTTTCATGTTGTAAATTGGTGCTACTAGGCATGGAAATGTATTATTTGTGGGTTTTGTTTTTCTTTGGATGGCTTAGTGTTAAAAATTGTGTTTGCGTAGTATTAAAAACTAATAATCTACCTCTGGATCATGAGGTAGATGAGACCATGTAACTCAGTATTGAATTCCCCAAGGATGATTCCAGTGAATCCCTCCCTGTTTAGTCGATAAGAGTAAGATGTGAAGAAATAATCCACAAGACAGTTTAGTTCAGGGCTAGGTGGGAAAAAGCAGGACAGCATCATGTTGTACTTGACCTTGGTGACCAGGTGTCCAGTGATCATGCAAAGATGAACCCTCTGTGGTGTCCTGAATACGTGTCAGTCCTCTGAGTGCTTTGAAGTCATCTCAGACTAAACCATAAATAGACGGCGTTTGATTATCTCTAATCATACTCAGGTTAGGAGCTGAACTTGCTAACAGCCGCCTGAGCTCTTTATCTCAATATCACCGCAGTATATATACAGTAAGTCCAAATAAGTAGCAAGTCACTCAATTCTCCAATTACACAGTTTTAAAAACCTAGAAGGGTGAATTTTGGTCCCTAAGAGGTAACACTGGAGAAACAAAATTGATCATACTCATCCTGACTGACATTGATCCATCTTAGCTGATTGAGTTTTTGTGGCAATGCATGGAAGTAGTGCAATGCACAAGACCATGTCCCCACCCAGTAGCCCACCAGCTGAGAGCCACTCCCAAACAGTGAGTGTGCTGAAGTCCTACAAAAGAATGTCATTATGGCTCTGTGAGATGGCACAGTGGGTAAGGTACCTGCTGAAAAGCTAGAGATCCTGAATTTGATCTCTGGGACGCAAGTCCTCTTATCTCCACATGCATGCATCTCTCTCTCTCTCTCTCTCTCTCTCTCTCTCTCTCTCTCTCTCATACACACACACACACACACACACACACAGAGAGAGAGAGACATTAAATAAATAAAATGTAATTGAACAACACCATTGGAGACAACACTGTTTACGGGGATGTCCTTTTCTCCTTATGGTTTCAAGAAATAAAAAAAAAAAAAAAGGAACTGGAGGAAAGCATGGATTCTGAAAAGTGGTGAGGAAATTTCTCACGTGGAAACAAGAAAGTTCTAAATAAATTAAGTTATTATAGTTGGTGATCATAATAAATTTATCTTAGTGTACAGTGAAATATAGTTGAAACAGTCTTCAAATTCTAATAATTATTGATCAATGTATTTACCAAATGTATTTATTTGAAGAAATGCTCTTTTTGGTCTAATGGAACTGATTTATTTTTCCCAAAGTTCCTGTACTAAATCTGACTCCTGGTCCGTTCCCTGCATGCAATCTTCAGGCTTGTACCACATTGTGCTGGTGGCACTTGTCCAGTGGCCCACTATGACCTTTTGGAGGAGGTGTAAGCCCCTTGATTTGTGCCAATGTTGTGTTTTGATTCAACCGGAACTAGCCCCTGAAGCCCTCTCTCCTCTCCACATCACCTCTCTACAGTCAAGTGAGTTGCACCTGTTTCCTACAGCCCTACAGCGTTCGCTTCACTGTGCCTCTGCTCCTGTCGTTCCTCATTCACGCAACTCTCACCATCTGCTTCTCTTTCGAATCTCAACCAAGAGCAGTTTCTTTCTGCATCACTCAAACTCTTTGTTACTGCTCCCCAACTACACACAGATCTCTGGTTATCAGCCCTCCTCGTCACCAACCTGCCTTTCTGCCAGTTCATTTATTTTTATAGACTTAAAGGTTACTTTGCTAACTGGTTGAAAGTTCTCTAAAGATTGGACACACATTTTCTCTATATTTTCATCTATATATGTAAAATAGCACTATGCAAGCAGTATTATTTGACATATAATTCTGTGTAGAATAATTTTGGGAATTTAACTTTAATAAAAGCTGCTTAGTCATTTTTTTTCAGCCACATGATTTTAATCTCACATGCTGAGAGATTCCATTCATGTAAACCAACATCTTTTGACTTTGTGCCTTTTAAATTTTAGCAGACAGGATCCCTGACACAGGCTACAGAAATGCCCTTTTTAATGTGGTTGACCCAAGTTCCTTTGCCACATTTTTATATATTGCCCCCTCCCCCAAAAGTAACCTACTGCTGAAATGAGCAGCATGGAGCTCTGCTTGTTAGTCAGAATTCTTATTCCGGAAGCAAAGACTTCCACAGAGCCTCACTTACATCCGCAAGCTGCAAAAGGAAGTTTTAGATGAAGTGGCTCTGCCTCTGTTCAACATGCGTGTCCCACATAACCCACATGGTGCTCACAAAACCACCTACATCCGTTCTCATACACTATGTCTAGCATCTTCAGACTCATCATTACCGACAGCTGCATTTTTTTTTTCAAAGGCTTTGAGTCCTTTTGTGGCAATGTGAGATGTGGTGGTTTGGGAAAAAAGCCAATGCCACTTTAAAGATAAACACTTCCAATGTAATGTTTACACACCATCAAAAAGTTATTTCACGGCATGCCTTTGCCTTCCTCCACTCTTTGAGTTCTTCAAAGGCAGTGGCAGACACTCAGGAAAATGTTCACAGACAGTGTTTAAGAAAAGGAAAAGGAAACTGAGGAAGTGTATCTGGAAAGTAGAAAAATTAGCGGTGGTCGTAAAACCAAGAAATCAATTGACAAATGTTTGCAGATCACCTGCTCAGGAGACAACGACTTGAGAAGCTAAGAAGGGCTACATGCAGGCACAGCTCCATTTAGGTTTGCTTTTTAGTCCACCTTAAAATGAAAGCAAATAAGATAAAGGAGAAGAAAGCATTGCATGCTTTGCTCTGCTTTCTGTACTGAATGTCTTACAAAATCTTACAAAGATGTTCTCATGTGATGAAATGTATATTTTCTTAAGACCGTCTATTGCCATAGATAGAACAAATTGGTACTGTGTTTAGCTTCGTTAATGCTTGAAAACTATGAATTTTTCACATCACCCTTCGGATGTCTGTCTCTTCTCGCAATATAGCTGACAAGAGAGGATCAACATTTTATTATTATTATTATTGAGATAGGGTCCTATATAGCTCAGGCTGGGTTCAAATTCCTGATGTAGTTGAGGGTAATCTTGAACTCTTGACCTCCACTACCAAAACGCTAGGAATACAGCATCTATCCTCACACCAGACTTGGATCAGCAAGTCTTACAGTCATAACTACAGCCTAGGGTGCATGGGCTCCTTTCCAGGCTGCCATCATATACATACACATGAAACCACGTATCATTACCTCGACAGAATACATGCATGTTGATAACATCAAGGTTAAGTTTAGAATGGGAAAATTTCTGGAGAGGAGGACACACTGCTTAGGCGGGTACCATAGAAACCACAGGAACTGAGGATGGTTTTTATAAAATGCTTGCCACTCCTTTGTTGTATTTATAGCTTTAAGCACACTGTGCCTGATTATCTTCATTTGTTAAATGACATCTTTTAGCTTCACTGGTTAGTTAACCTTAGACCTCGAGGGAACAGAAGGCAATGTCACTTAGGGAAAATCGGGACTTGGAGGAAGCAAAGAGACACTGAGTCATTCTCTCCTTGCTGGTTATGTTTGTTTCATTGTTTTACATTTTCCTTCACTCTCCACTTATAAGTGAAAAGCAAGGCTTCTCAGTTCAAGTGTACCTTGTAGAGGCAGAGGATGCTCTCTGTTTTCCCTGTCCTTGGACATGGGTTGCTTGGACTTCTCTGTTGATTCAGGTGGCTTTGCTTTCATATGAAACTGATTAGTGACACATTAGCTCCGTATCCAGTCTGAACTGTAGGATCTGACTCAGAATGCTGTGGAACTTTAACAGACATGACAAATATAAACTAAGTACATAATATGCACTTGCTAAATAGAAACATTTCTTGGCATTGTTTTAAAATCATTGTGTTTGTAAGGGATGGAGACATGGCTTAGGGGCTAAGAGCATTGGCTGATCTTCCTGGAACCTACATGAGGACTCACAGCAGCTATAAATTTAGTTCCAGAGCACCCCATACTCTCTTCTGGCCTCCCTATAGCAGACACACATGTGGTGCACAGACATACATGCAGACAATACACTCGTGCAATAAAGTAAACAAATTAATTAATTAAAATAATTATTTTTATATTTTTAACTGGATATATTTATCACCATAGAATTTAGTGGTTGAAATATTTAATGCCAATAAAATATATATTTTTTCCATCACAGAGGCAAATATGTATCTATATCTTATACACATGTGTATATACCTCTATCTATAGACATAAGTTTTAAGGCTTATAAAACCACTTGTGCATTCTCAAACACCATGTCTAGCCATCTTTTGAATCATTATTAAATAATGTAAGTAATAGAGGAGATATTTCACAATCACTGATGAGAATCACCCAGCACGTTATGTGAATCAGGAGGAGTCATCATAACAAAGAGATGCTGAATAAATCTTGACAGTGGTTACTAAATGCATTTAAAGAAAGTCTTGTACATCGCTTTGGCTTCCAAAGTCCTAACACAGGGTGAAATAATAAATTGTTTTGATCTTAGAAACCAGGAATGACTTTGGGAATAATGAAGAAGGAGAAAAATTCCTCTGAAGCTGATTGAGACAAAACTGGTGCCTGGTATCACTAAATCATCCAACACAGGCTAAACTTTATCATTTTAAAAGACCCTTTATATAATTATAAGATTTAGAATGTATCTACCCACACAAAAGTGTAGTTACCACATCTAGTTAAAGAAGCTTCTCTTTATGGCAAACAGAAACTAATTCAGAAAACCAAAACTGGATACAATGCTTAGATCATCAGGTTGTGAGACTCCAGCCCAGTGGATACATCTGCATCAAAATTACTGAATCTGCTTGGGGAATATCCCTGAAAGGAAAGTGGGAAGATTGTAAAAGGCAGAATAGCAAGAACTCTGCTATAAGACTGTCTCTCCTAGAAATTGGTATATAAGCATGGCCATGGGAATGATAATATTAATAGATATGGTGATGTGGAAGGGGGAAATCCCCTAGATAAAGAACATAAGGTACTGCTGAGGAAGAATTAGCCTTTCCCAGGAATGAAACCCCTATCTGGTTATCTAACACAAAGTGGTCAGTTTTGAAACCACATACACATAAAAAACAAAAACAGAGTCAAACATATACATCCCACATACACACATATAAATACACACACACACATATACACACACACACAATATGTGTGTATGTAACAATAGTAAAAAAGGAGCTATCAGGGAAGTACAGAAGGAGTTGGATGAAGGAAAGAGAAAGTGGAAACTGATGTAATTATGCTTTAATTAAAATTATAAAAGTTTCCATCCATTTGCATGCAAAATTCGAGAAGTCATTGTTTTTTACCTCTGAGTAGTACTCTAATATGTATATATTCCACACTTTCTTCATCCATTCCTCCATTGAAGGGCATCTAGGTTGTTTCCAGGTTCTGGCTATTACAAACAATGCTGCTATGAACATAGTTGAACAGATACTTTTGTCATATGATAGGGCATCTCTTGGGTATATACCCAAGAGTGGTATCACTGGATCTTGGGGTAGGTTGATCCCAAATTTCCTGAGAAATCGCCACACTGATTTCCAAAGTGGTTGCACTAGTTTGCATTCCCACCAGCAATGGATGAGTGTGCCTCTTTCTCCACACCCTCTCCAGCAAAGGCTATCATTGGTGTTTTTGATTTTAGCCATTCTGACAGGTGTAAGATGGTATCTCAAAGTTGTTTTAATTTGCATCTCCCTTATCGCTAAGGAGGTTGAGCATGACATTAAGTGTCTTTTGGCCATTTGAATTTCTTTTGTTGAGAATTCTCTGTTCAGTTCAGTGCCCCATTTTTCAATTGGGTTAATTAGCATTTTAAAGTCTAGTTTCTTGAGTTCTTTATATATTTTGAAGATCAGACCTTTGTCTGTTGCAGGGTTGGTGAAGATCTTCTCCCAGTGAGTGAGGTATCCCAGACCCAAAGAGAGGAACTTGGGATGTACTCACTCATAATTGGTTTCTAGCCATAAATAAAGGACATTGAGCATATAATTTGTGATCCTAGAGAAGCTAAATAAGAAAATGAACCCAAAGAAAATCGTATAGTCATCCGCCTGGATAGCGGAAGTAGACAAGATTGCCGGGCAAAAACTGGGAACTAGCGGGTGAGGTGGCTTGGGGCTAAGGGGAAATGGGATGAGAAACGTGAGAAGGGGAGGATGGGAGGAGCTTGAGGGATTGGGATGGTTAGGATATAGGAAGGATGGATACAGGAGCAGTGAAGTATATATCCTAACTAAGGGAGCCATCTTAGGGTTGGCAAGAGACTTGACTCTAGAGGGGCTTGCAGGTGTCCAGGGAGATGTCCCCAGCTGGTACCTTGGGCAACTGAGGAGAGGGAACCTGAAATGATCCTATCCTATACTGATGAATATCTTACATATCACCTTAGAACCTGCATCTGGCGATGGATCGAGATAGAGACAAAGACTCAATTTGGAGCAACGGTCTGAGCTCTTAAGGTCCAAATGAGGAGCAGAAGGAGGGAGAACATGAGCAAGGAAGTCAGGACCACGAGGGGTGCACCCACCCACTGTGACATTGGAACTGATTTATTGGGAGCCCACCAAGGCCAGCTGGACTGGGACTGAATAAGCATGGGTTGAAACTGGACTCTCTGAACATGGCAGACAATGAAGGCTGATGAGAAGCCAAGGACAATGGCACTAGGTTTCGATCCTAATACATGAACTGGCTTTGTGGGAGCTTAGCCTGTTTGGACGATCACCTTCCTGGACCTAGATAGAAGTGGGAGGACCTTGGACTTCCCGCAGGGCAGGGAATTTGTACTGCTCTTCAGTATCGAGAGGGAGGGGTAATGGGGTGGGGGAAGGAGAAGAGGAGTGGGGATAGGGAAAGGGGAGTGGGGGGAGGGGCAATATGTGGGAGGAGGGGGAGGGAAATGGGGAACAGGGACATGTGGAAATTTTAATTAAAAAAGAATAAAAATAATTAAAAAAAATAAAACTATAAAAGTGATTCTTGAAATCATAAATCATGCATTTTGCTTTGTATTAATAAGGATGTAGACCCAGGTGAATCAACTATTTTCATTAATTATTAAGAAAAATAATCTTGTTGTTTAGTGCTGATGAGTGAACTTCAATTGATGGTTGCTGTCCAAACTGGACAAGCAGGAACACAGAGACGAGTGACTGTCAAACTTTGCCAAGACAAGGTAGGACAGTTCTTCAAAAGTTCCTGCTTCAAAGAAAAGTCTGTCAGATAGTCTAGGCTTGTATACTGTCCAGACAGGCAGATGTCCCTGTCCTTAGGTAACATTATACCCCTCTGGGGTCTTTGTAGAAGTTAAAGACTAAATAATCTTACAGTTTTCCTTAGTTATAATAAGGAGTAAATTAGATATAAAACTTTATATTCACAAAGATAAGATAGATACTAGAGTATTTTCTCTAATTTTGCCAAACACCAATGAACTGGATATTGTAACTGTAATTTTTATTTGTTTTTGTTATGTATAGTTTTTTCATTATTTATTGATTTTTATTGAGCTCTACATTTTTCTCTGCTCCTCTCCATGTCTCTCCCTCCTTTTCAACCCTCCCCCATGGTCCCCATGCTCCCAATTTACTCAGGAGATCTTGTCTTTTTCTACTTCCCATGTAGATTAGATCTATGTAAGTCTCTCTTAGTGTTCTATTTGTTGTCTAAGTTCTCTGGGATTGTGGTTTGTGGGCTGGTTTTCTTTGCTTTGTGTTTAAAAACCACCTATGAGTGAGTAGATGTGATAATTGTCTTTCTGTGTCTGGGTTACCTCACTTAAAATAATGTTTCCTAGCTCCATCCATTTTCCTGCAAAATTCAAGATGTCATTATTTTTTTCTGCTGAGTAGTACTCCATTGTGGAAATGTGCCATATTTTCCTCATCTATTCTTCAGTCCTGGGGCATTTAGGTTGTTTCCAGGTTCTGGCTGTGACAAACAATGCTGTTATGAACATAGTTGAGCACATGTCCTTGTGGCACGACTGAGTATCCTTTGGATATATACCCAAAAGTGGTATTGCTGGATCTTGAGGAAGGTTGTTTCCTAATTTCTGAGAAATCGCCACACTGACACCCAAAGGGGCTGTGCTAGCAATGCAGAAGTGTTCCCTTTTCCCCAAACCTCTCCAGCATAAGTTGTCATCAGTATTGTTGATCTTGGCCGTTATTACAGGTGTAAGATGGAATCTCAGAGTTGTTTTGATTTGCATTCTCTATTGACCAAAGATGTTGAACATTTCCTTAAGTGTCTTTCAGCCTTTTTAGATTCCTCTGTTGAGAGTTCTCTGTTTAGGTCTGTACTCCATTTTTTGTTGTTGTTGTTAGATTATGTGTTCTTGTGATGGGCAATTTCTTGAGTTATTTATATATTTTGGAGATCAGACCTCTGCCTGATGTGGGGTTACTGAAGATCTTTTCCCATTCTGTAGGCTGTTGACGATGTCTTGTTGACCATGTCCTTTGCTTTACAGAAGCTTTTCAGTTTCAGGAGGTCCCATTTATTGATTGTTTCTCTCAGTGTCTGTGATGCTGGGGTTATATATAGGAAGTGGTCTCCTATACCAATGCATTCAGGTGTACTTCTCACTTTCTCTTCTATAAGGTTCAGTGTGGTTGGCTTTATGTTGAGTTCTTTGATCCATTTGGACTTGAGTTTTGTGCATGGTGATAGATATGGATCTATTTTCATTCTTCTACATGCTGATATACCATTATACCAGCACCATTTGTTAAATATGCTTCTTTTACATTTGATATTTTTCCTTCTTTGTCAAGAATCAGATGTTTGAAGGTGTGTGGATTAATATTTGGGTCTTCTATTCAGTTCTATTGGTCCTCCTTTCTGTTCTTATGCCAATATCAGTCTATTTTCAGTACTGTAGCTCTGTAGTAGAGTTTGAAGGAATTGTGATGCCTCCAGAAGTTGTTTTATTGTACAGGATTGTTTTGGCTATCCTGGGTTTTTTGCTTTCCCATATGAAGTAGAGTACAGTTCTTTCAACATCTGTGTTATGTATAGTTTTACTATGTTAACGTTAAAACCTTTTAAAATTAGACACAAGGGGGAAATGCTATGGAATAATCTTTTTGTACATACTGAAGATGTGTCTTGGCCAATGTGTTTTCTGATTGGTTTAATAAAAGAGTTGACTGGCCAATAGCTAGGTAGGAGGTATCGGTAGGACAGCCAGGTAGAGGATGCTGAGAGGAAGAAGGGCAGAGCCTCAGGAGCTGTGAAAGATTAAGGGATAAGCAAGATGAGGTGTTGAAAGAAGGTAGCCACATGGCAGAAAGTAGATAAGAAATATGGGTTAATTTAAAATATAAGAGTTAGTAACCATTCTGAGCTACCAGCCAAACATTTATAATTAATATGTTTCTGAATGGTTATTTGAGAGCAGCTGCTGAGACATAGGAAACCCTACCTACAGATGGTGGGTTCTGGGATAAAATGAGATGATGAACTGGATACAGAAGAAAATCACTCTGATTGGAATCTGAGTTTTGAGCTTACCTGTGGTGTGAGGCCATGTGACATGATAAACAGTCGCCTGCAGTGTACTTGATACTATAAATAGCCTTTACAGAACAAATTTAAATGCAGGACAGCTTTTATTTAAATTTTTGGTTTAGAACTGGTTTCTAACAAAGTCAGATCATAGTGCAATCCAAGCTGTGGTCCTTTAACAGCTCAATCTTTCTAGATGGTCTTCGTTGTTTTTTTTCTCTATGAAATGGGACAATAGCAGCAGTGATCATGAATTTGTGTTGGGACTCAAAATGAGAAAGGCATGCAAAGTAGTTTGCCTGGTATGTGGCATGTAATGAATCCAACAGATAACAACAATGACTGTTTTCTACTACTATTAACCAACCATACATCTCTCACCTCTGAAATTGATTTTCTCAAATATTTTTTTGGTGTATAGTTGATTAATACTGATAAGCCCCTTCAGATTTTTCTTTCTTTAAAACATTTAAAAGGGTTTTAGGGATTTTATCCTACATATAAAATAAAAATTTGATGGGAATGCCAAGAATCAAAGTATGTCTCACACTATTCTCCATTACCAACTTTTCAAGCCACCACTATTTCTCACCATTCCCAGCATTCCTAGCTGCCAATCATGCCACCATTGTCTCTTAGCTATTGCAATGTTTGTGTCCTCTGCTTCCTCCTTGATGCTGCTCCATGTCTCTGGAATAATTCAGTCATAAACTGCCAATTGTACCTCTCTGATCATAATTACTTGAACTATTTTTTGATACAGAGTTTCTCTGATACAGCTCTGGCTGTCCTGGAACTTGTTCTGTAGACCAAGCTGTCCTCAAAACTCAGATCTACATACCTCCTCCTCATGAGCGCTGGGATTAAGGCATGTGCCACCACTAATAATTATTTGAATTCTACCTTATTAAAAGCAAAGACAAAGTCATCACAAGGACATGCAACACTGTGTGCCCTTCCTTTTTACTGTATCTTTGTCTCTCTGGAGGCTCTCTGTAACACCCACGTTTTGAACATGGCTTCCCATGCTCTCCAGCAGCCTTGCCTTTCCTAGCTGCTCATCTTGCTCCCTATCCCTGTAATTGCTTCTTTTCTCATTCCTCAGGTTATGCTTAAATATTACCTTTTCCTTAGGTCTTTCTCTGGCAATCTATTTTAAAATTACAGTTTCTACTAAAATTTTACCCATTTATCTTTTTCTATCTCTGTTATGTATTTATCCTTAGGATATTTCAATATGCAGCACACTATATTCTTAACCACGTTTTATTTATTATCTCTCTCCATATGATATATAATTATGTATACATACTTGCTGCTAGAGTAGGTAAGACAGTCAAATATTTGAGCAATGTATAAATACCTTTAACAATTTTTATAGTATTTTGAAGCAGAAAATAAATACCAACGTAATTATAACATTAGCAACTATAGCTCACCATTTCTCAGAAGAAAAATAACATGGAAACAACAGCATCTTGCAAGTTGAGGAAGACCAAATATTCTGATTATGTTTATTCTGGTGGGTCTGCTCCACATCAAAGGTCATCAAAGACAAGTGCCTTCAGAGTATCCCATGAGCACCTTTCTCTGTGGGTGACTTTATAGATAACTCCTCAGACAAGAGGCTGAAGGATCATTCATTGATTCATTGAAGGATAATTCATTGAATAAACACATCAGTGTAAAGATCATGGCCTTGTTCTCGAATGGAAAACAACAACAGCAACATAAACTAACTCATCAAGTGTTCTCAGGTAGTCTTCCAGCTTTGTCTACAAAGATACATTTTCCATCTCAACCTTTTGAGTAACATTTCTATCCTTTTGAATAGTGTACTCCTGGATGGGCCTCTATAGATCACACAGAGACTGTGGTAAAATTCCATATTGTGCTTCTTATATACACATACTAGAGTCACAGATCACATATTTGACAGTCTTCTGTTAGAAAACCCAGCTTTCTTGTGGCACAAAATCAAACTCAGATCTAAATCTCCTATATTATTAAAGACGGGACATACTGAGGAGCACACCATGATTCTGCTATTTGTATATCAATCTAGTTTTGTATTTCTTACTGTTTAGTTGGGTTTCTCCTCTTGTGATTAAACACAATAATCAAAAGCAACTTGGGGAGAAAAGGGTTTATTTCTTCTGACAATTCTTAAGTCACATTCCAAGTTAGGGCATAGGAACTCAGGGCAGGAACCTGGAAGTAGGAACTGAAGCAGAAGCCATGGAGGAACTCTGCTTACTGGCTTGTTCATCATAGATTGCTTGGTCTATCTTATATGACTTAGGACCACTGGGTCAGGGGTGGCATCACCCACAATGAGCTGTACCCTCTTACATTAATCAATAATCAAACAGGTGCTCCCAAAAACTGGTCTAGTGGGGACATTTTCTCAATTTTGCTTCCTGCTTCTCAAATGACTTTAGTTTGTATCAAGCTGACAAAAAACTAACAAGGACATGTGTCTTCTTCAGGCCTTTCCTCACTTGGTCCACTTTTACTTCTCATATGAACATTGGCTGTCTGGTTTCTAATGAATGAAAGCATTCATCATGGTTACTAAACATAGATGATGTAGGGAAGGCAGTCTTCCATAGAGCATTTCTCAATTATTCCACCCGTTCAGCTTTGTGCAGCTTCTTACTGTCCATACTATACTAACAACATCTGACTGTTCTCCATTGTGCATTGTTCTGTATATTGTATTTCTGTGAATTATTATGAACTCACTCACACATAGGATGCATATAAGTACTAAGAGAAAATATTAGGTACATAGTAAGGGCTCAATAAAAATATGTTGAATTGCTCAGAGAAGTCACGATACCTTATCCTATTTTCCTTTTAGCTGGAGCAGTAGGTCTGTGATCCACATACCTGCCTATTTATATTTAGAGATTTATACTTCATATAAATAAGTTGAAAATAGTGACCACCCAATTTCACTTACACTCATATATTCACATGTACTATATATGTGTTACTGGAGTGCTCAACACAGTTAAATGACCTCTAGTGGGTTGAGGATCAAAGAATATGTGTTTAAAAGTACTTGACTTTTTCTCATTTAAAAAATTAGTTAGAAATATTAATTAATGACAATATATGGTATATAAAATTAATAATATCAATAAAATAATCAAGATTTATCTCATTTTAAGTCATTCAAAGAGCTCAATGTTTATGCTGAAAATTTTAGAGGATAAAGTCTCTTGCTTAAAATTTGTTTTTATTTTTATTTGTGTGTGTGTGTGAGTGCATGTGCATGTGTGTGTGTGTGTGTTTGCCTTTGTGTGTATGTGTAGAATAATAACAAAGAAATACAGGCTATTTTGAGAGTAGAAGAGACATGGAAGTTAAAGCAGGAAACTTGGGAAGAACTGAAGGAGAGGAAGGAATGAAGAAAGTTATATAATTCTATTTCAATTAAAAACATGTTTTAAAAAATACTAACCTAAGCCTGGCAGTGGAGGCATGTGCCTTTAATCCCAGCACTCAGGAGGCAGAGGCAGGCAGATCTCTGTGAGTTCGAGGCCAGCCCAATGTACAAGAACTAGTTCTAGGACAGGCTCCAAAGCTCCAGAGAAACCCTGTCTTGGAAAACCGAAAAAAAAAATTACTAACTTATTAACTTTGGAATACGCCATAAACAAGTGCCAAACTTTTTATTTTTTTCACACTAAAGAGGTGACTTATCCTTTCTAACCCAACGAGATATGCATCTATATTTTTAATTTCCATTCTTAGCTTTTTTCTCCTTTCATTTCTTTCTTACTGGTAACTGAATAGTAACTAATGAAAATCTAATATATTTGAGGATCTATTTGGTATAAACATTTTGAGTAGTTTATTGAAGCTTTTTCAAACATCTCTATCACATACAAGACCAAGAATTCTCATTAGTGAAGATCATACTGAAATTATAGACTGTAATTCCTTTAAATCTAACTTTATACTTCTATATATAAACCCATGGTTTCCTTTAGGGAACTCACAAGATCATGATTTAAATTCTATGCCATTTTTCATTTGTTTACTGAGAGTAATAGCACCTGAATATTATCTCCCAGGCTGCACGGGATAAACTGACAATGCAGGGACAAACAAAGCAGATTTTGCATTAGTAAGTTTAAGCAAATGAGAGTGATGGGACATGAATCATTTCATCTGTAAAGGTTTTCTGCGCATTCTCAAACAACGTGGATGCACAGACTCTGGAAGTCCCATAGTTCATTTTCTTCCAGGTTGCAGTCGTTCTTTAGAGGCTATAGAAGAAAAGTCCGGTTAACCAAGTAAAAACATGTAAGACATGATTCTCATTAGATTTTTTTTTTGCCTCAGTATTTATGAGGGAAAAATTGTAGATCTAAGAGTGATCATAGTATTTGGCCCTACGTTAACACAATTATTTTATCATTTATTTATTTAGCTTTAATTTCATCTTACACTCCAACCACAGTTCTCTTTCCCACTCCTCCTCTCTCTGGGCTTCTGTAGAATGTGTTTTAATCTCTGATGGAACCAGTTGCAGAGATTAAAATACATTCTAAGGTAGCCGAGAAGAACTGGAAGGGCTGTTCAGACATACAATTCCTCAAAAAGAACTGCAATCCTTCAACAATAGAGGCAATTAAATGTGATTGGAGAAATAAGAACTCCAACTTGGAAGAACATGGGATAGGATATAAAGACAGATTACTGATTGACTTTGTTCTTGACTTTTTTCCATTTAGAAACTTAAATTAGAAATTTTAATGACTATATATCTTTGGTATAGAAAATCAATAATATCAATAAAATAATCAAGATTTATCTCAAGTTTTAAGTCATTCAGAGACATCAATGCTTATGCATAAGATTTTGGATGATAAATTTAAGTCTTTTATTTAAGATTTTTTTTTTAATTTAGTGTGTGTGTGCACACATGTGTGTATGGCCATGTAGATGTCTGTTGAGGCCTGAAAAGGGTATAAGATCTCTCAGAGGTGGAGTTTCAGGTTGTTTTGAGCACCTGAGCTGGGGCTGGGAACCCACTCCCATCCTCTGGGAAGAGCAGGAAGTGCTCTTAACTGCTGAGCATCTCTCCAGCCCCCAGGGTATTTTAAATTTGTGGCTTTATATACTTGCCATTTCTATATCAGTCTCTTTCTCCAGGTGCCTTTCCTATCTTCTTATGTTATTCTTTATGTTTTTTTACTCATCCTCATTTTCTATCACTGTGTTCCTTTTGTTTTAAATATATATAAATTAAATTTTTAAAAAGCCTACAGCACCCAGTATTCTCAGGTCTCCCATCCAAGTACTAACCAGAACCAACCCTGCTTAGCTCCCGATATTAGACAAGATCGGGAGCATTCAGGATGGTATGGCCATAGACACTGACTGTATATTTTAAAATCAATACTGTCATTTTCCCCAGGAAAACATCACAATAAAGTAAATGCATCTAGAATCCTGAGGTTAAAACATGGATTAATTTAGAGGTATAGTGTTGGATATCTCTTGGGGATATAAAAAATTGACATTTTTCAGAGTAAACAAAACAATCCTGTACAATAAAGGAACTTCCAGAGGCATCACCATCCCTCACATCAAGTTCTATTACAGAGCTACAGTAACGAAAACAGCTTGGTATTGGCATAAAAATAGAAAGGATGACCAGTGAAAGACATGGATATGAATCCACACACCTATGAACACCTGATTTTTGACAAAGAAGCTAAAATTATACAATGGAAAAAATGAAATATCGTCAAGAAATAATGCTGGCATAACTGGATGTCAACATGTAGAAGAATGAAAATAGATCCATATCTATTGCCATGAACAAAACTCAAGTCCAAATGGACAGGCTCCAAAACCACAGAGAAACCCTGTCTCGAAAAACCAAAAAAAAAAAAAAAAAAAAAAAATCAATCAATCAATCAATCAATAAATAAATAAAAAAACCTCAATTTAAATCTGACCACCCTGAACCTAATAAAAGAGAAAGCGGGACATAGTCTTCAATGCATGGGCACAGGAGACCACTTCCTAAATATAACCCCAATAGCACAGACCCTGAGAACAACAATAAATAAATGGGACCTCCTGAAACTGAGAAGCTTCTGTAAAGCAAAAGACACGATCAATAAGACAAAAAGGCAGCCTACTGAATGGGAAAAGATATTCTCCAACCCCACATCAGACAAAGGACTGATCTCCAAAATATATAAAGAACTCAAGAAATTAGACAGGGAGGGGAGTGGGGTGTGGGGAATGGGAGGAGGGGGAGGGAAAAGGGAGGCGGGGAGGAGACGAAAATTTTTAATAAAAAAATTTTAATAAAAAAATCTAAATACACAATTAAAACTTATTTATTCACAAATGAACTTGACAAACATATATGTAGTCCATCTCACATCTTTATGGAGACACATGGCCTTAGCTTGTGAGGAATTTCTAAGTCAATAAGGAAAATTAGTTAGCATATAGCTAAACTGCAGATGGTATGTTTTAATTGCAATTATTGGTTTAAAAAAATCATTGGTAACCGTGACTCAACTATTTACTAAACAAAGACCTAAACAAAGAACTCTCAACAGAGGAATACAAAATGGCTGAAAGACACTTAAGGAAATGTTCAACATCTTTGGTCATCAGAGAAATGCAAGTCAAAACAACTCTGATATTCCATCTTACACCTGTAAGAATGGCCAGGATCAAAAACACTGATGACAACTTATGCTGGAAAGATAGTGGGGTAAAGGGAACACTTCTGCATTGCTGGTGGCAGTGCAAGCTGTCACAGTCCCTTTGGATGTCAATGTGGTGATTTTTCAGAAGATTAGGAAACAGCCTTCCTCAAGACCCAGTAATACCACTTTTGGGTATATATCCAAAGGATGCTCAATCGTGCCACAAGGACATGTGCTCAACCATGTTCATAGCAGCATTGTTTGTCACAGCCAGAGCCTAGAAACAACCTAAATGCCCCTTGACCTAAGAATGGTTAAAGAAAATGTGGTACATTTCCACAATGGAGCACTACACAGCAGAAAAAAAATAACATCTTGAATTTTTCAGACAAATAGATGGAGCTAGAAAATATCATTTTGAATGAGGTAACACAGACACAGAAAGACAATTATCACATCTATTCACTCATAGGTGGTTTTAAAACATAAAGCAAAGAAAGCCAGCCTAAAAATCACAATCTCAGAGAACTTAGACAACAATGAGGACACTAAGAGAGGCTTACATAGATCTAATATACATGGGAAGTAGAAAAAGACAAGATATCCTGAGTAAATTGGGAGCATGTGGACCTTGGAGGAAGGTTGAAGGGGAGGGAAGAGGCAGGAAGGGGAGCAGAGAAAAATGTAGAGCTAAATAAAAATCAAAAAAAGAAAAAAAAAAAAAAGAGGCTTCATCTTGCTTATAACTCAAGGGCGCCCTCTATTGGTTTAACCACTTCAGTAGGGACAAGGAATGAAAATCCTAGGTGGAAGTAGGAGCTGATATTTAAAGTCATTCATGAAAATCCTCAGCTACAGAGAGTTACTTATTTTATGAAAATCATATTTAAAATATACATATATATATTTATGTAGTTTAAAGTTGTAGGCATTATGTAATATTTCGTAGTCTGCTTTTAAAATATGCAGTTTTCAAAGGATTGCTCACTTCTCTGAGTCTTGAAGACACACTCCCATTTAATTACCACCCAAATAAGGTATAGCACTATTCCACCATCCTCCAGAAAGTTTTTTCTCTCCTGTATTTTTCAAGTCTATCTTCACCCCTTCTCATCTACCCTACAGTCTACCTGAGCTAATGGGAGCTCACCAACTCCAGCCAGACAGGGAAGGAACAAGCATAGGACCAAACTAGTCCCTCTGAATGTGGTTGACAGTTGCATGGCTGGGGTAGACTGAGGGGCCACTGGCAGTGGCACCATAATTCATTGCTACTGCATGTACTGGCTTTTTGGGAACACGTTCTCTTTGGATGCATACCTTGCTCAGCCTAGATATAGTAGGGAGGGCCTTGGACCTTCCTACTATCAATGTGCCTTACGTTCTTTTTGGATGCATACCTTGCTCAGCCTAGATATAGTAGGGAGGGCCTTGGACCTTCCACAAAGCAATGTGCCTTACCTTCTCTGAGGAGTGGAAGGGGGTGGGGTGGGAGGGTATATGGAGAAAATGGGAGGAAGGAAGGGAGTGGAAACTTGGATTGGTATTTTTAAAAATTCTAATAAATAAAAAAGACTTCCATAGTAATAGCTAAACTAATGTTTCATTAAATGCATGGGCATCGTACCCCAGTCAAATTGATACACATAATTTAATAATCTCAACTCTTCCACAATTCATTTATCAGTCTGAGCATCATGGTCACTAGTATTAGGATATAGATTCAATAATTGGAGTTTCACCATACCACCCAGGACTTCAAAATACAATGAGTGTATTTAGAGATAGAGTCTTTAAAGATATACATTAAAATAAAATATTTCATAGGGCCTTAATCTGATATTGAAAGTTTTTCTTTAGAAGAGAAGAGATTTGGATACAAACACATGCGCACACATTTGTATACACACTCTCTCTCTCTTGCATGGGTGCACACACACACACACACGGGGTTGGGGGGCAACACTATGTTTTCATTTCTAAGACAGAGGTCTTCAGAAGAAATAGCTTGTCTGACACCTTGATCTTGGACTGTTTTCTGTAAACGGAGGCTGCTTGTTCGTTTCCTGACTGCTTTTATTATATATTTTATATTTTACCACGAGGCTCATGGTGGTTTGTTACCTATTGCTCCTTGGACAGCTCCACGCCGTCTGCCTCCTTCAGCAGTTCTCTGACTCCATCGGCTCTCTCTATATATATCTCTTTTCAGATTCCCTGTCTGGCTTTACTCTGCTAAGCCATATAAGCAACACATATACAAAAGGACACCCCACATCAGTTATCCTTCAAAATTGTGCAGAAATCAATAACTGCTAATGGAACCCAGTCTGTATGGTGAAGTTTTTGTGCTTTGTAACAATTGTGAATAAAGCCTCTTTGAGTACAAAGCTATTTTTGATAATGTATATTTTCATTTTTCTGAAAAAAGAACACTGAAACACACAGTATGCATTTGCTCTTCTAATTTGCTATATCTTCAAAATATTATATGAGCCTTCCACCTTTCATGACATCCATTTTTCATCCAGAGACTATAAAATGGAAAATTGCAGAAACAAAAGAGTTTTAAGGCTTACATTGCCAGCATTCTGAGGAGTGTGATAAAATCTCAGGTCGCTCTGCTCCGTCCTGCCTGGAATGTGAATCATCCCTTTGTCCAGCATATCCATGCTCCACACACTAGCCACCAATGAGTCATTTATGTTGTGCTGCTTACGTTTAAGAATCTTTTTTTTTCTTGATAATGACCTCAGAGCCAGAGAGATGTGATGGCAACAACTTAGCTATGCCACAGACAAGTTTGTAAAGTGCTTCCTTGAAGTAAAACATTTAAAATTCTCAACAACAACAAAAAAACCTATTAATCACACACTAATGTTGCAAAGCTCTACAGAGCAATGTGATGTTTTGAAAGAGGACCTGAAATAACATATCTTTTATCACCATATTTATTACGATATTTCCATTTTATCATTAGTTGTGTGAATTTTATTGTGCCTAATTTGTAACATTTCACTTTGTCATAGGTCTGCATGCATAGGAAACAAATATCAGGTGTATAGGCTTTAGTTCTTTCCGTTGCTTCAGCCCTTCCATGGGGGTCTTGAAATTAATACATTCCATGGCCAAGGAGGACTGCCGTATCCGTGTAACTTTCCTGCGTCATTAGTGGCATGAGAGATGCAGGCAGCTTCCACCCTCACCAACATCTAATACCACTGACTCTGGTGGGTGCAAAATCTACCTCACTGTGGTTTCTGTTTCATGAGCTGATAAGCCATGTTGGTGAGTGTCTTGCCATGTGATCATTTTTGTCAATGTATATTTACAGTGCATCTGCTCAACCCCGAGGAGCTCTTCCTAGGTCTGGAGCCTTGCTCTCTGCAGCTGTGCATTAACAAACATAATATTTATATTTTTCCTTTCATGAAGGATGTTTTGTAGTGTTCTGTGTAAGAATATTCTGGCTACCTAAATGTACTGACTTCATTCAGTGAACTATAGTAACAAGGTACTACAAGCAGAGTGGTGTAAAGAAAACTAACTTTATCCCCACACTGTTTTGTAAGCTCAAAGTTTTAAACCCAGGTGCTGTCAGACTTAGGTTCTGAAGGTTCAGAAAGGTATCCTGTTTCTTGTCACTCTCCTGGCTTCTAATGACTGCTGGACCACAATCTACTGACGTTCTGACTCCATCTTCATGACTGTCTCCCTTCCATGTGTCTATCTTGTCAAATTATAAAGACTTTACCCGCACTAGATTAGAACTCACAGTATTCCAACATGGCCTCACTTTGCTTAACTAATTCAATCTGAAGAGATCCTCTTGTCAGACACAGCGACATTCACTACAGCTGTAGGTCACTGCATCTGCTTCCATCAGTTCCTGAATGTAGGTTCTATGATGACAATTTGGGTAGTCACTAATCTGATTAAATGAGAAGGCCCTTTCAGACCCTCTCTCCACTATTGCTAGGAGTTTTAACTGGAGTCATCCTTGCAAATTCTTGAGAAGCACCAGGTTTCTTCCTAACCCAATAATGCCTCCCTCTATCAAGATATTTCTTTAACTGTTTTTCCCCTCCTTCCTCCTTCCTTTCCGCAACTGGGTTTTCTTGATCCTTCATGTTCTCATTCATCATCCCCTCCCTTCTATGTCCCTCCAATTTACCCAGGAAATTTTAACTATTCTCTTTCCTGTGGCCCCCCATGTGTGTTCTTCTTAGGGTCCCCCTTTTTACTTTTTTTTTTTTTTTTTTTTTTATAAATGAATGCCTGGCCTTAGCCATATCTCAGTTTTGAATGGGATTGTTTGTTTCCTTGATATCTTTATCTCCAGTTTTAGGAGTAGTTTAATTATTTTGGATATTAGCTCTCATATCTCGATATCTAGTTGGTAAAATCCTTTCCTCATTCCATAGGCTGCTGCTTTTTCCTAATAACGGCGTTCTTGGCATTATAGACACTTTTCAGTTTCAGTAGACCACATTTAATAATTGTTCATTTTAGTGCCTGTGTTAGCAGTGTTCTATTTAGAAAGACTTTCTAATACAATTCTAATACTTTCTAATAATCTAAGACATTTCCTGTGCCAATGAGTTCAAGACTAATTCCTATTTTCTCTTATGTCAGATTTAGTGTATCTGGCTTTATATCGAGGCCTTTGATACATTTAGAGTAGAGTTTTTTACAGGGTGATACGTATGGATCTATTTGGACTTTACATGCAGCCATCAAGTTTGACCAGCACCATTTGTTGAAGATACTCTCTTTTTTTAAGGGGTATTTCTGGCTTGTTTTGTGAAACCAGATGTCTGTAGGTGTATGAATTTATGCTGGGTCTGCAATTATATTTTATTGATCAAGGTGTCTAATTTTTTGCAGTTCTATGCTGCTTCTATTGCTATAGCTTTGAACAATTTGAAATTAGGTATGGTGACAATTTAGTAGTTGTTTTATATTAGTCAGAGTTGTTTTAGCTATGTTGTTCTTTATGTTAGTTTGTTTCCATACTAAGTTGAAAGTTGTCCATTCAAAATCTGTATTGGAATTTTAATGGGATTGCACTGAATTTGTAGATTGCTTTTGGTAGGATGATTATTTTAAATATATTGTTGGACCTTTATGTAAGTTTGCTATTAGCATAACTGTGGGCCTATTAAACAATTGGCCAATGTTCCTTCTGTTTCTATTTTGTAGGATATTTTGAGAACTTTTGGCATTAATCCTTCTTTGAAAGGTTGGTAGAACTTTGAGTTAAACCATCTGTCCTTTGGCTCTTTTTTTTTTTGGTTGGGGTCTTCTAAATCCTGCTTTTGTTTCATATGGGTGTTTTTGGTCTTTTTAAATTGCTTATGTGATCTTTATTTAATTTTGGTAAGTGTTGAGAAAATTATTGAATGAATACAGGCTTTTAAAAGTGTGTCCTTATGATTCTCTGGTTCCTCAGTATCTGTTATGTGCTCTTTCCGTTTCTAATTTCATTCTCTTGGACCTTCTTTCTATACCATTTAGTTAATTCGGGTTTTTATTTATTTTATTGCTTTTCTGGAAGAATCAACTCTTTGTTTCATTGATTCTTTTCTGTTTTTGCTGTTGTTTGTTTCTATTTTATTGATTTTGACTCTCAGTTATTTCCTGCTGTCTACTCTTTCTTCTTTTTGTTCTATAGCTTTCATGTGTGTTGTTAAGTTACTAGTATGTGTTGCGGGAGGTCCTTCCGCTCCTCCAGCCAATAGGCGCTGAGATACCAGCCCATTGGGGCGTGGTCTCTTTCCCTTTAAAAAAGCGGCTACTTCCCTCCTCGCTCTCTTTACTTCCTGCTCCGGTTCTGGCGACTAGACTTCTTCCTAATTGCGCAGAGGGCTGTTGTCTGGGACGGTGATCTGTAAGTTTATTCCACTTTAAATAAATACTACCCTATTAATCACAATTCCAAACTGGTGCGGTATTGTTTATGACTTACGCCTTCATCTGGCACCCAACGTGGGGCTCGAACCCACGACCCTGAGATTAAGAGTCTCATGCTCTACCGACTGAGATAGCCAGGCAGGATGAAAAGCAGGCCTGCAGCTCCTACTACAGAAGATGCAGGGCAGCTCCTCTGAGAGACAGACGCCATGCTCCCCTCTCCTGGCCAGACGCGATGAAGCTTCGACCCAGGATGGACGTAGGCTAGAATCTTCCTGGTAAGCGCACCTCAAGGTGCTATACACATGAATAGAAATGGGCCAAGCAGTGTTTAAATGAATACAATCTGTGTGTTGTTATTTCTGGTGTAAAGCTAGCCGTGCAGGAGCCGGGCAGGATGAAAAGCAGGCCCTCAGCTCCTACTACAAGTATGAAATCTTGATGTGGGAAGGTCATATGTCTATCTGTTGCTTTCATTGGTTAATTAATAAAGAAACTGCTTGGCATGATAGGTGGGTGGAGTAAACAGAATAGAATGCTGGGAAGAAGGGAAGTGAGGTCAGACCGCCATGGAGCCAGCTGCCAGGTCAGACATGCTGAATCTTTCCTGGTAAGCCATCACCTCGTGGTGCTACACAGATTATCAGAAATGGGTTAATCAGGATATGAGAGAGCCAATAAGAGGCAGAAACTAATGCACCAGGCAGTGTTTAAAAGAATACAGTTTCCGTGTTATTATTTCTGTGGCTAAGCTAACCATGTGGGAGTTGGGTGGGATGAAAAGCAGACCTGCTCACCTCATCACTACAAAATCTGTCAAAGGTTGTTTTTTTTTTTTTTATCTAGGCTATAAATTTGCCTTTTAGAACCTCCTTCAATGTGTCCCATAAGTTTAGGTATGTGTGCATTTATTTTCATTACTTTCCAGAAAAATTTTAATTTCTTTCTTAATTTCTATCTTGACCCATTTTATTTTTCTATTCTGTAAGGAGTTGTTCAGTTTACTTGAGTTTGTAAGCTTCCTATTGTTTCTGTTCTTGAAATCCTTTAGTCTATGGTGGTTAGATAGAATCATGTGACTTAACTTTTCTTGTAAGTTTCAGGTGTTGTTTAAATTTTTGTATCTGTTGAGAATTGTTTTGTGTATGAATATGTGTTCAGTTTTGGAAAAAGTTTCATGAGGTACTGAGAAGAAAATACATTCTTTTGTGTTTGAGTGAAAATGCTCTGTAAATATCTGTTAGGCTCATTTGGTTCCTAATATAAGTTAGATCCAGTATTTCTCTGTTTAGTTTTTTGTCTGGATGACCTGTCCTTTAGAGAGAGTGTGATAGTGAAGTCTCCCACTATCAGTGTATGAGGGTCAATCCATCTGTGATTTAAACTGAGGTAGTTTTTATTTTTTATGAACTTGTGTACCGTGTGTTTGGGGCATAGATGTTAAGCTTACAGGGTCTTCTTGGTGGATTTCCCTTTGATGAGCATTTAGTAACCTTCCCTGTCTCTTCTGATTAGTTTTGGTTTGAAATGTATTTTTTCAGATATTAAAGTGGCAACACAAGCTTGCTTTTAAGAAGATTATCTTTTCCATCCTTGATATTAATGTGTGTTTCTTGGATGTAACATAAATATGGATCCAGTTTCTGAGTCCAATCTGTAAGTCTGTGTCTTCTCCCCTCAAGACAGGGTTTCTCTGAGTAATAGTTCTGGCTGTTCATTTTTCAGGCCAGGCTAGCCTCGAACTTACTGAGATCCACCTACCTCTACCTCCCAGCTGCTGGGATTAAAGGCATGCATCACCACCACCTGGCTAGTCTGTGTCTTCTTATTGGTGGATTAAAATTATTGATGATGAGAGATACCAATGAGCAGTGTTCATTGATTCTTGCTTTGTTGTTATTGTGTGTGCTCTTTTCTTTTTCTATTGCTAGTCTGTCATTTATTCCTTGTGTTTTCATTGTTGTAATTAACCTCTTTTGGTTGGGACTTTTTTCTAGCATCTTCTGTAGGGCTGATTTTTTTTTTTTTGTAAATACTGCTTAAATTTGGTTTCATTATAAAATGTCTTATTTTCTCCATCTATAATGATTGAAAATTTTTCTGGGTTTTTAGTCTGGGATGTTGTCTTTGGTCTCTTATAGTGTGTCCAGGCCCTCTGGACTTCTCTTTGTTGGGTTGGTGTTTTGTTCCTTGGTTTCTGTTGTTCTCTTTGTTTCTTAGGAGGGGGTGGTGATTGTGTGTTGCCTGGTAAGAAATTCTTCCGGAATCCTGCTAATTGGAGCTGCTAGGGATTCTGAATAAAATGCATTTCTGGATATTGGGAACTGAAATAAATGAGGATAGGCTGGGGAAACCTGAGGGGTGCACACAAGGGAAGGAAGCAGAGTGTTCTACCAGAATCTGCTTACTTACGTGGGAATGTTGGATAGAGAATATGGAGAGGCCACAGCAGATAGTCTGTGACAGAGCTGGGGTTGAAACTGGGGCACTGGATTTGGAGGATAGAAGGGAAAGTGAAGATCTAAAGCTTACCTGCCTGCTCACCTGGCCTCCTTGCTGCTCTTGAGGACTTGGCAGATGCATTCCCAGGTAGCACCTGCTGAGATTGGCATCTAGGACAATGGATGAGTGGTGAGGAAGGTTGGAGAAGATCTGTGTGAACTGTTAGAGATGGGGTGAGAGAGGGTAGAAGTGCCCCAGCAGTGATCTTCTGCAGAGCTGGGAATGAGACTGGAGGATTGGATTTGGAGGAGAAAAAGGGAACATCTGAAGTTTGTCTACCTAATTAACTGACCTTCTTGCTTCTCTGGAAGGTTTGTGTGGTGGCTTCCCTGCCTGGGTTAGTTTAGGATATAAGAGCTAGCTTGCAATATGCTTAAGTTATTGACAAAACAGTATTGCAAATAATATAGTTTCTGAGGGATTATTTCTGGTCTAAGCGGCTGGGACAAATGATAAGCCTCCAACAACAAATTGGCACACCAATATGGTCGACTATACCCACATAAAACCTGACAAGGCTTCAAAAAGGATTCTAGACACAAAAGAGCAGAGCTAAGCATGGCTTTTGGGTAGCAGCATTTTCTTGGGTGGGCTCTGTTTACTAGAAGCAAGAAGAGCCAAGATTCTTTTAAGAGAAGGCTTTCTGACTCAGCAGTAGCAGGAAAAACTGCGCAGCTCCTTTAATAAGTCTTCCTGGTTTGTGCTAGTGACAAGAACAATTATGGCTATGGAGCATTTAAATGGGGTTTGTGAACAGAGTGCTACAACTTGCTTAAGGGCAACACAAACCTGCTGAGTCCTGACCCTGCATCTAGGGCAAAGAGAATGGCTTTCAGAGGTACCAAACATGTCTCCACCATGTTGGACTGGGCAGAGTCAATGAGAAGTCCCTTGGAATTGGTCCTAGCCACACCTGCTTAGCATAAAAAAATAAAAAAGCACTTACGGTCAGAAAATAATTACAGATATGCAATAAAGACAGATTCAGATAAAAAAGACCTCTAAATGAGTCACAGTGTTGGGTAAATGTATGTAGGCTTGAGAGAGAGAAGAAAAAGAACATAAACAGTTATTAAAAAAGTAAACGGTTTTAAAAATTAAAACAAAGTCTTTAAAGAGAAGGAGACTGTCAGTCACAGAATAAAGTAGTAAAAATAAATAACCCACATAAAGATGGAATATACACAGAGAGTCTGGATTATGTATATTATTGTGTTTTCTTTAATTTTTTTTGACTATGAATGAATAAAATACAGAGAGACATTTCATTGTACAAGTTGCTAAGTTAAACCAACATATATGTTTTAGAGGTATCTCGACTTCAATATTTGGGTCTAAGGATATGTTGCTTTGAAAAGAGGTTCTTTTGCTTCCACAGAAGATGAAGACATATAGATTCCTTTCAGACTAATGTTGTTTGATAGACTAAGGCCCCCCTCCCGAAAAAGTTGTCATGAACACTACCAAAATTACTTTGCCTAACAAAAAGCAGGAAGCAGTTTGTAGAGAACTACACCCAAATTTCCTAAATGATTGTTTATAAATGTTTGTTTACATTCAAACGGGGATATGTTATAGATATGAATACTTTGCATTGGTACAGATCTTGGTTTATTGATACAAATTAAGGTCAATTTTTTATATGTATATTTATGCTCTTGATTAAGGTATTGTGTTTGTCCAGATCTTTTAAAATTGTAATGTATGCTGTATGAACATGGAGGACCCACAGAAAAAAATGACTGCTGAAATTGCCTAAAGGTAAGATGATCCTTCAGAGTTCCTGCTTCATAAAGCAGTCTTCCAGATATTCTGCAGAACACAGAAAAAAGCAACTGATGGACTTTACCATTACAAGATCTTTGGGTTTCTGGCTTCATGGAAAAGTCTGCAAATACTGTGGGCCTATAGGCTGAAGATGGATGCTACAATGATACAGAAGAACTTTGGGTGACTGTCTAGACAGTGAGATGTCTCTGTCAGTTCTAGAGTTTTGGAAGTTGCTTACATTGCATATCCTGTTAACTTAGGTAATATTATATTCTTCTTTAGTCTTTAAAGTGTTGACAAATAGTTATAGTTTTCCTTAGTTATGATAAAAGATAGAGTAGATATAAATATTATAACTGTAATTCTTGCTTGATACCTGTTTTTTATATGTAATTTTACTATGTTAAAGTTAAAACCTTCCTTTTTATTTAAATAGAATAGGGAGGTGATGTGGGATCTGATATATGCTGTGAATATGTTTTTTTGGCATTGATTAATAAAGATGCTGCTTTCAGCCAATAGTTTAACAGAGTAAAACCAGACTGAAAGAGATATAAGAAGAAAAAAAGGTAGAATCAGGAAGAAGTTATATGGCCACTGATGGGAGCAGTCACCTCCACCGCAGCCTGCTGAAATTTTTCTGGTAGGCCATGTCCTCGTGGTGATGCACAGATTAGTGGAGATGGGTTTGTATAGGAGATAAGAGCTAGCTATCAATATGTTTACGCTATTGGCCAAACAGTATTGCAAATAATATAGTTTCTGAGTGATTATGTCATGTCTAAGTGGCCAGGAATGAATGAGCTGCCTCCGACAATATCTGTGTGCTGGAGGTTGAGGCTGGGACAATCGGATGAGTGAGGAGAAATTTTGGCAAGAAAGATCTGTGTGCTTCACTGGAGATGGGGCAGAGATGAGGGGCAGGACCCAGCAGGTAGTCTGATACAGAGTTGGGGATGAAACTGGGGGATTGGATATGAAGGAGAGGAGGAAGAGGAGAAAATACTCAGGCTACTTGTCAAGAGTGAGATATTGAATCAGAAAATATTAAAAAACCCTCATGTATGTTCTGGAGATTCATGATATAATTAATACTAAATAGTCTATGAAAATTTCTATGTTATAAAACCTTTTGAACTATATAATTCTTACTGTTTCACAGCTTGACAAGGCCATAAAATAGTTTTTGTCTTTTTTAAACTATGCCTAAAATGGTAACAGAACAGTAACACTTGTTTATTGTGAAAAGTGTGGATGAAGCCACTTGCTGGAAGTTTTAATTAGCAGTTATTTTTATAAACATAGACCGTGCCTGAGTACATGATTAGATTTAGTAAGGTATCTATGGCAGATCAGAGGCAAATTATGGAATAAACTGAATTCACTCATTAGTGACTTAACAGTCAGGCTCTAATTAAAACCACATATGCATTTATTGAAAATGTTTTACTCATAGGGGAAAAATCACCATCCATATTTAGTTAACAGACTCCCAGGAATATTGCCAACAGCTTGCAGTGCTCTCGTGTGTTGCTAGCAACAAGAAACCATGTGCAGCAGAGCCCAGAATAGAAGCCTTCTGCATTTTCTCTTCTTGATGGGGTGCGTTGGTGCTAAGATTAATGAGCCTGAAAACACCAAGTTGTGTTTACCACTGGAAAGTATGTTCTGCACCAAACCAGAAAGAAGTGAGAACTCAAATGGGGTGCTCTGAGTTTTTCAGGCATTTAGATATAAATTAATTGCAAGTACTACAATTCCTTGAAATAATAAAATATTCATATTATTTAGTTTTGCCACTTCTATTATATTTCCAAGTTTACTATGCATATTTTTCAGAAAACAGTGATTGTTTTTTTAAGTGAATGAATTTAGTAAATTGCAGCTTTCCTTCATTTTTAATTCTGAAGGAAAAATATTCCTCAAGGGTTTAAATTTCTTTAGGGTATGAGGGAGGGGGCATATTTTGTCCTCATGACTTAAATAATGCAATAAATTAGGAGCAGTAATTTATTTGGGCAAGTTCTTTGAATCAGTGGGTCAATGGATGATGGATGAATTATTATTTACTTTGTACTCAGGATTCTACTAAATTTCTGCGAGAATGAAAATCCAAATGTGGAGAATTTTAAGTCCATGCTCTGGATGAGAGGGTGGTGGGGCAGGATGCTTGCAATAGACAGGATCTATCACAAAGAGAATGGAAAAGCAATCCATTCAGCACTGTGTGTGTTTGCTTTCTGGGGCTGCCTTAACAAAGACACCAGTCACTGGTGGCTTAAACAATAGAACTGTATTTTTGTGCAATTCCAGAGGCAAGGTGTCTTGGTGTTGTGTTGGCTGACTTCAGAGGCCTCACTTTTGGATTGCAGATGACTGTTTTCCTTTGTCTTCCCTTTGTGAATGCCCAGGCTCTGTTTCCACTCAACATCATGATTTAGAGCTCATACTTCAGACTTCAGGCTAATGCAGTCATAATTTTGAAGATCCTATCTCCAAACACAGACCCTTTCTGGGATCTTGGGAGTTAGAACTGGATAAATGAAATTTAAACGACATGCAGTAACTTACCTACTTTATTAAAAAAAATTAGGATGTTTTTAGGTACATATTTCATCTACATATACATATACACACACACATACAGGCATGTACACACACATACATAAATAATGAAGCCTTGGTGGAATCCATAACAGAAATTTTTTTTAGGAAGTGGTGATATTTTAGTTGATCAGTAATGAAGTAGAAACCTTAAAAATAAGGAAAAAAAAGAAGAGGAGGAGGAGAGAAGGAGGGAGAAGAGGAAAAGGAAGAAGAGAAGGAGGTAGAAGAAGAAGAAGAGGAGGAGGAGAAGAAATATATTGCAGGGAGGGGTCGCTTGTTTGTCCCAGCCACTTGGCTAAGTTAGACCCTAAATAACCACACAGAAACTCTATTAATTAAATCACTGCTTGGCCCATTAGCTCTAGAATCTTATTGGCTAACCCTTACATTAATTTAACCCATATCTAGTAATCTGTGTATCACCACATGGCAGTGGCTTACTGGGTAAAATTTCCAGCATGGCTTACTGGGTAAAATTCCCAGCATCTGTCTCTGGCAGATCCATGGAATATCTGACTCTTCTTTCTTCCTCCCAGAATTCAGTTCTATCTTTTCTGCCTACCTAAGTTCTGCCCAAGCCAAGGCAGTTTCTTTATTCATTAACCAATACAAGCAACACACAGAGGGGACTCCCACATCAGAAGAAGAAGGAGAAGGAGAATGAGGAGGAGGAGGAGGAGAAGGAGGAGGAGGAGGAGCAGGAGACAAAGAAGAAGAAGAAGAAGAAGAAGAAGAAGAAGAAGAAGAAGAAGAAGAAGAAGAAGAAGAAGAAGAAGAAGAAAAAGAAGAAGAAAAAGAAGAAGAAAAAGAAACCTTAAAGAAAAATGGAAAGGGAGGGAGGGCTGTGTTCCCAGAGGTCAGAAGTGAAGTTCTAGCCTCCTGTAATTAGAGCTTCCTTTGGCTGGAGGGCATATGAAGGAGAAGTGTCAGGAAGAAGCTGGCATCCACCAATCATCCTGTGGAGACATCTGAAAAACAGGGTTTTATTCATAAAGGATTTTTGTTTATTACATTTAAAGTGAATCTAACAATCTAAGGCACTATATTGCTGAATATTTAAGAAAACAGCTGGCTCGATCCTTCAAAACTATCAAAATCATAAATGGCATATTAGGTCACTATTCCAGATTAATAAAAATGGAGCACCTGGTTACAGTATATGACAGGTGACTGGCTTGGAGTCTGAAGAAGAAAGCATGAAGGTTTTAAAAAGTAATGGAAGATGTTATTGTCATAATTTGGAAAAATTTGAAATGGATTACATTACATAAATGGCAGAATTACATTGATAGCACTGAATTAATATAAATGTCCAGAATGATATTGCTGTTAGAACAGAAAATAAGCTAAAAATATACAGGGATAAAGTGTTCTGGTATTAAAAGCAATTCTCTAATGATCCAGTGAAGGTGTAAGAGGTCCTGCTATCTATGTGTTTCTTTCATTGGTTAATAAAGAAACTGCTTTGGGCCTATAGCAGAGCTGTAGGGGAACAGAGCTAGGCGGAGAAAACTAAATGGAATGCTGAGAGGAAAAAAGTGGAGTGAGGAGATGCCATGGGGCTGCCGCCAGGTAAGACATACTGAATCTTTGCTGGTAAGCCACTGCCATGTGCCTATATACAGATTAATAGAAATGGGTTAAATTAAAATTTAAGAGCTAGCCGATAATAAGTTAGAGCTAAATGGGCCGAGCAATGTTTTAAATGATACAGTTTCTGTGTGGTTATTTTGGATCTAAGCTAGCTGGGCAGATGGGCAGATGGGAACCAAACAAGCATCCTTCCTTTGCAACAAATCTCACCCAACAAGTACAGAAAACACACACACACAAACACACATACACAAGCAAATCAAAAAGTTAGCATGAGTTATCTAGACAAGAGGTATGTAGAAATTTCTTGTACTATTTCTGTTTTATTTCTATAGATTTTGAATTTTGAAAGTAAAATATAAGAGGAAAAAGCATTTCCTTAAGTGTCTTTCAGCCATTTTCAATTCCTGTGTTGAGAGTTCTTTGTTTAGGTCTGTACTCCACTTTTTTTTTTTACTGGATTATTTGTTCTTTTGATGACCAATTTCTTGAGTTCTTTGTATATTTTGGAGATCAGTCCTCTGTCTGATGTGGGGTTGGTGGAGATCTTTGTCCATTCTGCAGGCTGCCATTCTGTCTTGTTGACTATGTCCTTTGCTTTACAGAAGCCTCTCAGTTTCAGGAGGTCCCATTTATTAATTGTTTCTCTCAGTATCTATGCTACTGGGGTTATATTACAAAGAGGTCTCCTGTGCCAGTGTTTTCAAGTGTACTTCCCACATTCTCTTCTGTGAGGTTCTGTGTGGCTGGCTCTATGCTGAGGTCTTTGATCCATTGGGACTTGAGACTATACACTTTTTTCCTTAGCCCCAGAACCTACCACTAGTTAAAATCCCTTCTTTTAAAATTCCTTCAGGCATTGATTTTATTTAAACATTTGTGTGAGTGCATGGGTGTTGATACCTTTAGAGCATCAAAAAGGGTGTTGGATCCACTGGAGCTGAAATTACAGGTGGTTATGGGCTATAAAGATGGGTTCAGGGACCTAAACATGGGTTTTCTGAAACAGTAGCAAGTGTTTTTAACAGCTGATTCACATCGCTAGGCACATAAAATACTTTCTTACATATTTATTTTTAGGTGCCCATGAAGTAGTATAAGTTAGCTTTCTGTGAAATAAACCTTAATAAATATTTATTGAATACCTGTAATTTCCTGTGACTCGGGTAGGCATAGATACTGCCCTCCATAGAGCATATGTTGAGCAATAATTTCAAGATGTGATGATATGATGATTGTCATTTGACATGGGAATGATGAGAAAGCGTCAGGCTTTTCTGGTGACCTGTGTGACTCAGAGGAAACTCTGATGAACTTCACTAAGGGCTCAGAAGAGGGTTGTCCTCTAGGGATCCTGTATTAAACTCCCATCAGTGAATGAGTCTTCTCATTTGGACTTGTACTTGGTGATTTCCCCTGGGAGCGGCCTGTCAAGAGAGCAGGGGCTACACCAATGCTTGGTAAAACACCTTGTTACCATCTGGAAGGAGTCATTGTTACCAGGCTTTTTACTGATAAAGATGATTCATACTTGTGCAGACAGCAACCAGTTGCTTGTCATGGAGGGGACTGTGCACGCATGCTGACTCCCTCCCTCCCTCATCTCCTGTACCCACTGCGATCTTGAGAATGTGTTTCCATGATGTTGGTCAGACCAATGCCAGGCTGTATCCACAGGACTAAACCAGGTAAAACATTGCCTAATCTGACCTTTGCTGAGGAAGCACAACACTCTAAATAATTCTATGGTTTTGCATAAGGAGGTGAGACAAGAAGGTTGGGAAATTTTTGGCTATACCTGCCTGCAAAATTAATCTATGGTTAGCCTAGGCTACATGAGACCTTGTCTCAGAAATAGTTATGAGAGAGAACTCAGAATGAAAATTATGAGAGAGAAGCTACAGTGAAAATTAGATGTAAAAAATAAGGAAATATAATATTTAAAATTTATAAAGTAATATTAAAGACATAATTAAAGAAATATTTATACAAAGTTTTTATGCCTTTATCTAAGAAGGAAGTATAAAAATAACCAATCAATCCACCATTTTAAAGTGTTTGCTATTGAGAAAATAGTAATAAATTAAGTCTTCAAAATATAAAGGCATAAAATTTATAAGCTATCAAAAATGATATAATAACCACATCTGTGAAAGATTATTAAAGTTCAGTTTGCTAATTTAAAAGCAAAAATAAAATTGGTAAATATTACACATGATATTGAGAGGCTGTAATATTCCCTGATCATTTGCGGATCAAGTCTAGGATGCTATTATGTCATTACTTTATGTCAGAACATTACAAGTTGAACATGTAACATACAGAGAGAAATAAAAATCGCAAAGACCCAGAATCATTCATAACATTTGCAGAAGATGATAATAGATGCAGAATGCAAAATATTTCATATGTAATTGCTATCAATAAAAGAACTCAGAAATGTGATGACTATAGGCAAGGTGTAGAATCACTGCATCTCTATTCATTAGTAACAAAGATAGAAATTAGCAAAACACTTTTATAAAAAATATACAAGCATCAGATACTTAACTCTAAATTCATGTGTAAACACTGTGAAGAACATTATAAGATAGTCATCTATAATAAAATGAATGTATGGACAATTTAACCTTCACAGACTACAACACTCTAAGACTTGATATTCTAAGAAACTGATTGATGTTGATCAGTTAAATATGAAAAGGCTTCAGGTATTTTCTCAATTACATCAATCTCTTGGTCTGCCTCTGTCTGTCTGTCTATCTCTCTCTGTGTGTGTTTGAGTTAGCTGGCTCTCTCCTATCACGTGAGTCTCAAGAATGTAATTCAGGTTTTCAAAGTGATTTTTCTTTGTTATTGTTATATATTAATTTTGGAAAATACTAGGATTTATTGATTATGACATTTCCATGCATGCATTTTATGTACTTTGGTCATGCTTTGTTTTTAATATTTTGTTTCATTGTTAGTTTATAGGTGTGTTGGGGGAAGAGGTGTAAAAATTGAAAAAAATTGATTTACTAGCATGGGATCATTTTTTTTGTAGACCTATGAGACATTTTTCTGTGCTCTAGCATCTAATAGGTAAGCCTCTCTCTTTGGTGACTATGTTTTTGTACCATAATAATGCCTTCTGTCCCTGTTCTAAAAATTCACGTAGTGCTTAATTAAAAGTTTAAAAAATTGTGTATACAATTGAATAATTTTTCTTTAAAATTTATATACATATCTTTTGAAAAACATAATTTTCATAAAACTGAAATTAAAGATATTATATTTTACCTGAAAAACTACCCTCTAAAATTAAACATATATATTATTTATTTATTTATTTTTACTCTTCTCAACGATTGCTGTAACAGGGAAGCAAGTTTGAAAAATATGGTTTCCATGAATTTTGAGAAATTACGCAAAGAAGTTAGTCTCTACTATGAATTTTCTCTGTACTTTTCTGCCCTCTAGTGGTGAAAAAGCAAATCCAAAGAAAAATTTCAAAGGTGAAAGCCAATTGACTGTTTTTGAAAAACAACTACTTAAGTTTAAATTTTTGATGTACAAGTTAACACTTGCACCAGCAGTGGAGGAGTGTTCCCCTTACTCCACATCCTCTACAGCATAAGCATTATCAGTGTTTTTGATTTTGGCCATTCTTACAGGTGTAAGATGTTATCTCAGAGTTGCTTTTGATTTGCATTTCCTTTATGGCTAAGGATGTTGAACAATTCATTAAATATCTTTCAACCATTTGAGTTTCTTCTGTTGACAATTTTGTATTTAGATCCGTACCTCATTTTTAAATTGTATTATTTGGTATTTTGATGCCTACTTTCTTGAGTTCTTTATATATTTGGAGATTAATTCATATTTGTCATATATGAATAAAACAGTATGGTATTTTCTCAGATAATTGGGAATCAATCTACCTCAAGAGCCAGCAATGCCACTCTTGGGCATATACCCAAAGGATGTGCACTTATACAACAAGAACATTTGTTTGACTATGTTCATAGCAACATTATTCAGAATATCCAGAATCTGGAAACAACCTAGATGTCCCTCACCTGAATAATGGATAAAAAATGTGGTACATTTATATAATGGAGTATTACTCAGTGAAAGAAATCAATGACATCTTGAAATTTGCAGGCAAATGGAGGGAACTAGAAAAAAAAATCCTGAGTGAGGTAACACAGAACCAGAAAGAAAAACCACAGTATGTTCTCAATCAAAAGTGGATATTAGATGTAAAGAAAAGGATTACTAGGCTACAATCTACAACCCCTGAGAAGCTAGGTAACAAGGAAAACCCTAAGAGAGACATGCATGGATGCTCCTGGGAAGGGGAAATAGATAAGACCACCTATGTAAGCTGGGAGTATGGGGGTGGGGAAAGGAAGGCAAGGATGAAGGTTGGGGGGAAAGAACAAGAGGAAATGGGGGTTGTGGAGGGACAGAGAGGGAGAACAAAGAAAGAGATATCTCGATAGAGGGAACCCTCACGGAGTTAGGGAAACTCCCAGGAATCCACAAAGATGACCCCAGCTACGACTCCTAGCAATAGTAGAGAGGGTGCCTGAACTGACATTTTCTTGTAATCAGATTGATGACCACCCTAACTATCACCATAGAACCTTTATCCAGTACCTGATGGAAGCAGATACAAAGATTGACAGCTAATCCCTGGGCTGAACTCCTGGAGTCCAGTCAAAGAGAAAGAGGAGAGATTATATGAACAAAGCAGTCAAGACCATGATGGGGAAACCCAGAGAGACAGCAGATATGAGTCAGTGGTAGCTCATTGATTCTGGACCACCAGCTGGGGAACCTGCACAGGATTAATGTAGGAACTCTGAATGTGGGTGACAGTTCTGTGGCTTGGACAGTCTTTGGGTACGGGGAGGATGGGTGGGAACAGGAGAAGGGGAGGGAGGAGGAACTGTGGTTTGTGTGTAGAATGGAAAAAAACTTTTAAATAAAAAAATTAAAAAATGTTTAACTTCTTGGCTAAAATATTTAAAAATTAGAAATCTTTCAACTATCAATAATGCACTTTGACCCAGTACTGATTTCTGATGTTGCTGTGTCATAACTTGAGATTGAAGAACAAAGGACTGATACTAAAATGATTCTCACATAGAAAAAACAGTAAAATAATATAAAAACAAATGAAAATTATAAACAATTAATTTTTGTTTAAGTGCCAATGACAGTAACCCTGGAATAACCTTCCATGCTGTAACTTGTCTGATTTGTGTAACAATTCCAGAGGGAAATTCCATTTCATAGAAAAAGAGATTCTAGTTAATATAACTAAGTCACTTGATAGAGACTATGTCTTAAAGAATAATAATAACCTCTAGCATTTTAAACATATTTTAGTGTTGGAACCTCTGTAATCTGTGTTGGTGTAGTGGGGAGCAGAGATAGCACTTCAGACTTAGTAGGTGATTGAAGTCAGAGGAGTGAGATGCTTCCAGTGAGTGGGTAAGGAGGGGCAGTGCAGTGGGGCTTCTAGGATTCCTGGGGAAACAACATGCTGTTGACTTGTTGGGAGCTTCCACCTCTGATGCCATCAATGCAGCAACCTGGAATATGAATACAAATTCTCCTTCAAGCTGCTTCTGTCAGGGATTCCAAATCGGCGATGAAGAGAGAGTGAGGGCCCAGTGTAGGTAGGGGTGCACATCTTTAATCCCAGCGAATGGAAGGCAGAGGCAGGCAGATCTCTGTTAATTTTAGGAGCCTGGCCTACATAGTGAGCTCTGGGCAGTGAAGGCTATACAATAAGATCCTGTCTAAAACAACAATGACAAAAACAAATAAAAAACAAAACAAAACAATAGAAGAAAGGGTTCTGAGAAATGAGTAGTCCGTGTGATGACCATGACCATGTGACTCTTAGGCCATTGAGATGAATGTGCTTGGAGACAGGCCAGGGAAACCACACAGTGCTGAAAGCAGAGCAGGACGGTTCATGGCGTTGGTGTCTAGATGAACAAAATGCTGTTGGAAACATGGATGCAGACATTGTTTTCATGAGATTTAAAATGGAAATTAGGCTAGTCTTGGAAACTGGGCTACAGGCTCTTCATGTTATAATTTTGGCAAAAAATCTGGTTTTATTTTTTACATATCCTGAAATGAGAGTGAGACTGAATTCAAATATAATAGAATTAATTTATTTCTCAGGAAACTTTGGGATAGCACAATGTTCAGGCTGTGGCGTGATTATGAATGATTTCTGTTCGTCATGTTTCTAGTGATAATTTGGAGCTAAAAGTAGAGCAGGAAGATGTAAAAATGTGTGGTTTGGCAAAGATGGATGCTTTATCATTTATCTATCTATCTATCTATCTATCTATCTATCTATCTATCTATCTATCTATCTATCTATCTATCTATCTATCTATCATCTATCTCTATCTATCTATCTATCTATCTATCTATCTATCTATCTATCTATCTATCTATCTATCTATCTATCTATCTATCTAGTTTGTGGTATTTGAGGCTGAATATAGCATCTCATGCATGCTAAGCAAACATTTTACCAGTGAGTCATATCCTCAGTTCCTTTTTTTACTTTTTGTTTTGAGTCAGGGTCTAACTACATTGCCCAAGTGCTCTAGCCCAGGCGAACCTTGAACTTCTGATACTCTGCCTCAGCTTACTGAGTAACTTGGATTATAGACTTGTATTATGAGGACCAGATGTTAGTGCATTTAGAGTTAAAGAATGTAGATGTATGTATGAACATGTATTCATGTGTATGTAGGGCATAAATGCAGAAAGCAGACTGTAAGTTGGGACAGAAATAGAATATTTATGTCATAAAGGTAGAAAAGGGAATTATTTAGGAGCAGAAAGGCTTTTTTCGAGAGCCATGGTACTAGTCCACATGACCCCATAACCCTTGCATTCTACATAGCAGCTAATCCAGCACCACATAGATACTGCCAAGTTCTACTGTCAGCTTGAAATACAGTTGTGCTCCCTTGGACCACAGCTACATCAGCCTTCAAGAGTCTTAGCAGCTGAACCAGAGAAAGCACGCCTTAGGTGACCCTGAGAGAGCAAGTTACTCATGGGATACTCTCTTCTCAAAGGACTGTTCTTCAGTTAGCATTTTTATACCCTGGAGCCTTTAACATGGATCACATCTTGCCCTCAAAGCACATTGCCCATTGCTGTAGTGCAAAATATTCAGGATCAAATTTTACTCACTGGGCTGAAAAGGAAAATGTGAACTTGCAATAGAGACTTGAGGGTGCTGAAGATGCCAACAAATGCATAGCATTTGTGAAGGAGAGCTGCAGACACCAAAATGTTCCTTGGAGATCAGATGGTGCCACCTTGGTCTCCAAATGCATAGCGTGACAGGATTTGATGTGTGTCCTGTTGGGCAAGTCTTCTGTGGGACCGATCTTTCCCTGCTCTTCTATTGATCTTCCTTGTAGGAATAGGAATGCTTGTTCTGTGTCACTGAAACAGGATAACTTGCCCTTTGCTTTTACAGCTCATAGTTCAGGGTCTCTCTTAAGTCTTACAAGAAAATTCAGTCTTATAAGTGCTGTTGAAACCATGAAGATTATGGGACTCTTAAAGTTATGAGAGAAAAATTTTATATTATGGTATTGTCCGTGAGTCCTTAGGGGCCAGTGGTGTCATGTTATAGTTTGAAGGTGAAACGTGAAATTACCCTCCATTCCTCCCCCCAGGATCATGTGTTTGGATATTTGCTCCTCTTCTGGAGCCATTGTTTTGGACATTTTGGAGCCTTTAGGAGGTTTGCGGAGGGATTAGGTCACTAGCGGTGGGCCTTTCCGGTCAACTGCTTATGGCTGGGACCCATATTCTCTACCTCTGGCTCCTGTCATATAATGAACTCTGCTGCCCAACTGTGCTCTAGAGTTACTGTCATGTTTTCCCAACTGTGATTGATTCAAATCTCTCTGAAGCTGTGAGGCAAAATACCCGCCCCTTTGCTTTTTTCGCTATTCTGCTGCAGTAATAAGAAAAGTTATTAATATAGATATTGTTATTAGTTCTAACTTAAAATAAACTGTAACCTTTCTCACTACACATTTTCAATGGTGTTTTATAAGGATGAAATGCAGCCTCAGTGAGAAATGAGCTGAGGCATGTTTATTATAAGACAAAGTAAGATAATGGCAGGTTCTGGAACTGGAGTGTAAACATAGCTTGCGTATTTAGAAGAACTGAGGTGTATAATCTTCTCAAAGCCGAAGAATCTTAGGAAGTGGTGAGGAAGTTAGAAGTAGTGTTTTTATCTGTGCCAGCCCACATGGTCAGTGAGAGACTTCTTGTGTTAAAACAGAAAGTACCCAAAGGATTGCACCCATAATGTTCCTCTGGCTGCTTCATGTGTGTGTAATATGTACATGTGCTCTCTATTCCACAACACATATATTCCCCCACACACCAAGAGGGAGAGAGAGAGAAAGACAGACGAGAGAGAAAGACAGAGAGAACATGAGAAATAACTCGTAGATTTAAATTTTAGGAATTTCAAGTTTGAAATTGTCAGCATCAAGGATCTAATGTTCTTAGGTAGGAGATTGATTTATATTTCTTTGAATGGCATAGGGAATTAATTTTTTTTAAATAAAGTATCTATAAAAGAGCTAAAGCGCCCTCCAGTGGCTAGACTCGAAAAGAGTTTATTTGAAAATGACAAGTTGAGATTGTTTTGAGCCCAGGACTTACACTGACAACTGTGGTTTGAAAAGCTGTGGAGGGTGCAATGGATTTATCTGCAATTACTGCATCGATGCTGAGTTATATCCATGTGCAAACTTGATGTACACTAGGGAAACGCAACACCCTGAATGTTTAGGTTTTCTTATTGGAATGCAGACTGTATGCACCAATCTCCTTACATTAATCATCCACTGAAGCACGAAGATTTTACATCCTGGGTTAAAATTGAAAACTAAGAGTTTCTGTTTTAAATGAGGACTATTCACTAGGTGTGTGTCAGATGTTAACCCAGCATCTGTTTGGTACAGTCAATGTAGTGGGGCTTTGTCAGTCAGGTAGAACATATCCTCTGCCTCACTGTGTGTAAAGGGTGTGGCCATAGTGCATGCTAAAACAATATTGCCTAAATGTTCAGCCTATGGACATAATTTCTTCCTTTCTCTCCTTCTTTAAACTTTTCCCTGAACCCATTCCCTATCAAATGTGGTTTCTTTTCTTTAATGAATATTACTATTTATATGCATTATATACATACCTGAATAAATAAACAAATCCAACCTACTGAGTCAATTTAGTATTGCTCATATATGATTTTATGGTTGACAACTTGGTGTTGGATAGTCAGTTGAAGCCTTGATCCTGAAGAAAAGTCATTTTTCCTCTCTCAGCAGCCATTAAATGCCTGTAGGTCTTTAACTAGGCCTAGGTCCCATGACACTTTATTTTCCTGCCTTGTGAGAACTGCTGCAATACTACTCCTTTTCTTTTTATTTGATGTCTTCCGCCAGTCCTACTCACAGTGCATGAGTGAGTTTTTAAAATGTAAGTTCAGTTGAATTATTCTGTACTGTGCAGCACTGCTTCAAAATTCCTAGTGGCTTCACAAAGAACTTAGAATAGAGTGGATAAGACCTAGTTTGTGTTCACCACAGCTTGATCCGTTTGCTCCTTTTCTTACCATACTTTGGGTTCCCTGGGCTCTTTAATGTTCTGGTAAACACACTCATCCTCTCTTTCCTGAGAGTTTTTTTCATATCATTCAGACGACCTTCCCTTCCCTTCCCTTCCCTTCCCTTCCCTTCCCTTCCCTTCCCTTCCCTTCCCTTCCCTTCCCTTCCCTTCCCTTCCCTCCCCTCCCCTCCCCTTCCCTCCTGTCCCCTTCCTCCCTCCCTGATTCCCCCTCTCTCTCTTTCTTTCCTTCTTTCTTTTTGTCCTAACTCTCCTCAAATGTCACCTCTGTCTATTTGTACCAACCCTATCTAAACTTCTAGAAAACTGCCCAACTGTGTCATACTTTAAAGTTTTATTTCCCTTTCTTTTTTTCTTCCTTCAAACCCTCATATGCCTTTCCTTACTCTCTTTCAAATTCTTGACCTCTTTTCCATTAATTGCTGTTATATATGTACATTCCTAAAGGCATAAATACAACCTGCTCAGTCTGTGTAATATTGCTCATTTGCATATTTTCAGGGCTGGCCATTTGGTGTTGGATAACTAATTGATGTGCTCTGCCCTAGAAAGAAGAGCATTCCTTAGTTGACTGCAGTCATTTGTGTAGAGTTTAGTACCTATGGGCTTCTCCATGGCTGACGTTAATACATCTATGTTAATTTCAAATTTAAATTAGACAAGAGACAAATATCTAGTAGGCACACAAATTCAGGGAAATTAAACAATGCATTACTGAGTGATGAATGGATCAAAGGGAAAAAAAATAAAAAAAAGTTCCTGGACCTAAATGAAAACAAAACCACAATGCAACAAAGCCTCTGAGATACATTAAAAGAAGTTCTACAAAGAGAAATTTATAGCTCCAATCTCCTATATTAAAAATCAGGAAAACATAAATAAATGGTTTATGATATAACTCAAGAATTGGGGAAAACAAGAACAAGCCAAATACAATCCCAGTCAGTGTCAAGAAATAATAAAAATCAGAGCAGTAATTAATTCAATAGAGAAAAAAATACAAAGAATAAGGAAATCTAAAAGCTGAATCTTCGAGGAGATAAAGAAGATGAACAGAATTTCTGCCCAAATAATATGAAAAGAAAGAGAAGACACAAATTGAGAGATCCAAGAATGAACAGAGAAACATCACAACATCCACCAAAGAAATTCAGAATAGTATAAGGGCATGATTTCAAGACCTGTACTCTATGTTAGAAAATCTAAAGGAAATAGACACATTTCTAGATTCACCTGAACTGCCAGGGTTAAACCAAGAGATCAACACCAAAATAAACCCATAACAAAAAAAGAAATAGAAAAAAATAATAAGATGCCTCTGACTGAAGCAGTCTAGGCTCAGAGGGATTTGCAGCAGACTTCGATCAGACTTGTAAAAAGAGCAGCGATCATTACTTTTAGAATCATTAAAAAATGTAGACACATAAGGAGTACTTCCAAACTCCTTAAACCAAACCATTATCACTGTAATATTGAAACAAAGTGAAGACACAGCAAAAAAGCAAAGTATAAGTCAATATCCCTGATGAACACAGTTGTAAAAATCCTCATTAAAATACTTGTAAGCCAAATACAGGAATATATCAAAAGATTATCTACCACAACCAAAATGGCTTTTTTCTAGAATGGAATTTATGATTTAACAAATGTAAATCAATAAATACATTAAATCATATAAAGGAACTTGACAGAAATACTCATCTCAACCCATGAAGAAAAAAAGTCTTTGACGAAAGGCAATGGGCCTTCATGATATAAGTTCTAAATAGAGTAAGATTCGATTGAACATACCTCAATACAGTAAGTTCATACATGACAAACTCACAAACCAAACTCATCCATAATGGAGAAAGCCTGAAGTAAAACAGGTTTAAGCACTTTGGAAGAAACAAGCATTGAAGTGGGACAGATTTTTTTTTTTTTTTTTTTTTTTTTTTTGACAGCTTGCAGCAACTTAGCTCTAGGGTTGGCATGGATAGACTGAAGTGACATTTCAGGCAACATAGGAAGAAAAGAACAAGGAAGAGAGGGAGGGAAGAAGGGAGAAGGAGAGAGGAGGGAGGAAGGAAAGGAGAAAGGAGGGAGGCAGGCTGTTTGAATGATAAAGAAAGCAGGTGGAGGAGAAAGAGGATACAAAGACTCTGACTGTGCCTACAGGAACCTAGAAGAACCAAGGAATCCAAAACACAGAGGCAAATGCAGCAAATGGATCAGGCTGGGGTCCACATGGACTAGGTCTCACCTACTGCATTCGAAGGTCTTTGGGAGGCCACTGAGGTTATAGTTTTATCTTCCGGTGTTTCTAATTGAAATAAAATTCCATGACTTTCCTGCTCCTCTTCCTCCTTCTAGCTCCTCCCATGCCCCCTTCAAGTTGATAGCCTCTTTATTATTGATTATATTTGTTACATACATATATGCAAATAGATAGACGCATGTGCACGTACAAATGCGTATATGAAAATGGAATCTGATGACTCCATTTTTGCTTCTTGTGTGTATATGGCTTCAAGGCATTTTCACGTCTAGTTTCTTGAGTTCTTTATATATTTTGGAGATCAGACCTTTGTCTGTTGCGGGGTTAGTGAAGATCTTCTCCCAGTCAGTGGGTTGCCTTTTTGTCTTAGTGACAGTGTCCTTTGCTTTACAGAAGCTTCTCAGTTTCAGGAGGTCCCATTTATTCAATGTGGTCCTTAGTGTTTGTGCTGCTGGGGATATACGTAGGAAGTGATCTCCTGTGCCCATATGTTGTAGAGTACTTCCCACTTTCTCTTCTATCCAGTTCAGTGTGTTCAGACTGATATTGAGGTCTTTAATCCATTTGGACTTGAGTTTTGTGCATGGTGATAGATAAGGATCTATTTTCATTCTTCTACAGGTTGACAACCAGTTCCTCCAGCACCATTTGTTGAAGATGCTCTCTTTCTTCCACTGAATACTTTTAGCTCCTTTATCAAAGATCAGGTGTTCATAGGTTTGTGGGTTAAAATCAGGGTCTTCTACTCAATTCCATTGATCGACTTCTCTGTTTTTATGCCAATACCAAGCTGTTTTCAATACTGAAGCTCTGCAATAGAGTTTGAAGTCAGGGATGGTAATGCCTCCAGAAGTTCCTTTATTGTATAAGATTGTTTTGGCTATCCTGGGTCTTTTGTTTTTCCATATAAAGTTGATTAGTGTCCTCTCTAGATCTGTGAAGAATTTTGATGGGGATTGCATTGAATCTATAAATTGCCCTTGGTAGAATTGCCATTTTTACTATGTTGATCCTCCCAATCCAAGAGCAAGGGAGATCCTTCCATTTTCTGGTAACCTCCTCAATTTCTTTCTTCAAAGACTTAAAGTTCTTGTCAAATAGATCCTTCACTTCCTTGGTTAGAGATACCCCAAGATATTTTATGCTATTTGTGGCTATTGTGAAAGGGGATGCTTCTCTGATTTCCCTTTCTGCTTCCTTATCCTTAGTGTATAGGAAGGCAACTGATTTTTTTGGAGTTGATCTTGTAACCTGCCACATTACCAAAGGTGTTTATCAGCTGTAGGAGTTCTTTGGTAGAGTTTTTGGGGTCCCTTATGTATACTATCATATCATCTGCAAATAAAGAAAAAAACTAATCCAACTGTGTTTTTCTCTGAAAAAAAAAATAACTTACTCAAGTACTCTGAGGATAATTGCCTCAGAGGGGGTTTCAAATCAAAGGATTAAAAGCGATCAATTTGAACTTGGTGTGAAGGAAAAGAGAATGAGAGAATTAGGGTTATTCAGGTTTTTTTTTTTATTTTTATGGAGGTTGATATTTCTTATTTTGGTAGGCAACCCAGAAGGAAGAATTCTCCTTTAGACCTTTGAGATACATGTGCCATAAATATTAAAGCATCATAAACAGTTATAAGAGTTCATAACCCATGGAAGAATTAAAAATGAGGACTATATATTTAGCAACACTAATTTATCATGGCATACTTTAAATCCATGAAAATGAATGAGACTTGTAGTTAGAGCTGAGAAGAACAAAAATAAACAGAACTGTGCTTTGTCTATTATAACTTCTTGAGATTTGAGAGATACATCAAAATCATAAAAGGAGAGTAAAGGGAGACATGTTGAAAGGTTGAAAGTGTGTTGCTGTAACAAAGGAGAGCATTGCTAGGAGATAGAGCCAATTATACAGCATCTCAATGGATGTGAAACCAGAGAGGATCTGAAGAATCCATTCTGAATTTGGCAAGAAGGAGGTTTTAAAAACCCTCATAAGAACTATTTGAGAAAAATGGTGTGGAGGAAAGTCAGACTGTAGTGATGTACCGCATTGCCAGGAAAGTAACCAAGTAAAAATTCTCCAGGACTTGTTAAACTGGGGAGAGGAAAAAGTGACAGTTTGACATTTTTTTCAGTGATGTTTTCTTCCTAAGGAGAGTTGCAAGAGAATATTTTCTATGACGCCAGCATCTTTGAACAGAGACACATCAATAAAACATTGAGGATACAGGAATGATGTCCCTGAGAAAATAAGAAGATGAGCACAAATGACTTCAACAGTTCTTTAGGAGGAAAAACCATATTTCCCATGGAAGTATCAGGAGGAGCAGCGTGGGTGTAGATATCCACAACACCCATTCCTGGCAAATACACCTGACCACCTGTAAAACTCTGGTACTGATAAATTATAAGGGTTCATATTCCTTTCAATAATTTCTTTCTATGGTACAATATTTAGTAAATATCCGACTAAACAAACAATTTATTGTAGGACTATTGAGTATCTAAACTTTTGTGCACTGTGACTGTCCCAAAGGCAGACATGGAACGGTAATTAAATTGATTTGATCATGTAAACACTCTCAAGAAAGATTATCTCTCCGTAAAGACATTTTCCAAGAAACACAATTCTAGAGCATGTGAGTGATCAAAGAGATTTGTATTGTGTTTTTAATTAAACTTGGTTTTAATAAAGGAAATTCTCTTCATATGGTATAAGTAAGTCCTATTATTTTATTATTCAAATAAAATGAATTAGTAGAATATCATGCTTAAAATATATAGTCATATGCAATTTTAGTTGCTTTCTCACCTTTCAAATTTAAACCAATACTAATAATATAATAAAAACCTTTTACTTGATATTAAAATGACAATAAAATTTATTTAGAAACAGAACTAAAAATGCATCACAATTAAATGTCGGTGAAGTTTTGAAGATAGAGAAAGATTTAAGAATGCCTCGTATTTTATAGTACCTTTTAAACAGGAGGTATTCCGCAAAAGAACACATTAAATGAGTGTACTAGCATACAAATTACTATTTACCAAAATACTTAATATTAGCTAGAAAGGGAAGCCGAATTACTTGTGTGATTTAGAAATTTGAGGCGTTAACTTCTTTACATGTATTGGGATGGCAGCAATGTTCTGACTGTCAGAATGAATCCATAGAGAAAGTCGGGGTAGAGTATATTATTTTTCTTAATCTAGATCAACTCAAAATCTTGAAATTTAAAGTTAAAAATTAAATTAAATAGCAGACATTCAACTACCCAAGGGCTCATGTAAAAATCTATAATAGGGACCTGTAGAATGATGTGCAAACAGTAAAGAGACTGACAAGTATACACTAAATTAGAGTAATTACACTTTTTAAAGAACTTTACTTCAATGTGGAAAATTTCAGATATTTGTATCTTCTAGAAAGTCAGGAAGGCTTAGGTACTTGAAGGCATTTCCTCAAGAAGACCAAAAATATGCTTGAAATAATACATCAGAAAACCATGTCTTTAGATATCAAATCTAGATTTAAATCATGCTTCTATCTAGTATGGGTAAATGAAAAGATGCATGTATGTTCTTTTCAGAGGTTAGGTATACAGCTATCACTTATTCTGTTGTATTTATTTTCTGACAAATGTTCTCTATCATCATTTTTCTTAATAGATTCCCCTGTCATTTTTCTCCTTTTCTTTTCTTTTTTTTAAATTTTTTTTATTTTTTATTGAAAAAAAAATTTCCTCCTCTTCCCAGCCTCCCATTTCCCTCCCCCTCCTCCCACTCCTCTCCCCCTACCCCCACTTCTTTCCCCCTCCCTCTCCAGTCCGAAGAGCAGTCAGGGTTCCCTGCACTGTGGAAGGTCCAAGGTCCTCCCCCCTCCATCTAGGTCTAGGAAGGTGAACATCCAAACTGGCTAGGCTCCCACAAAGCCAGAGCATGAAGTAGGATCAAAACCTAATGCCATTGTCCTTGGCTTCTCATCAGCCCTCATTGTCCGCCGTGTTCAGAGAGTCCGGTTTTATCCCATGCTTTTTCAGTTCTAGTCCAGCTGGCCTTGGTGAGCTCCCAATAGATCAGTCCCACTGTCTCAGTGGGTGGGTGCACCCCTCATGGTCCTGACTTCCTTGCTCATGTTCTCCCTCCTTCTGCTCCTCATTGGGACTTTGGGCAGCTGAGGATAGGGAACCCGAGATAGCCCTATCCTATAGCCATACTGATGAATATCTTGCATGTCACCATAGAACCTTCATCTGGCGATGGATGGAGATAGAGACAGAGACCCACATTGGAGCACCGGAATGAGCTTCCTTTTCTTTTCTTTATCTTAGTTTTTAATTCTGTTCTTCCTGGATTGCTGAGCAGTTCTGAAGAAAAGCTGGGAGAAATATTGGAATAGAAGATGGGCATGCAGGATACAGGGGACAGCTTTTTCCAGATGTTTTCTTACACTCTGGTATTCTAGAGCAGCGGGAAGGTGGGCTGGGGGCTCTGTGACAGTCAAGTGTCAGAGGTTTCTGCCTTGGAATAGTGCAGTGTGTATTCACGCACGAACCAATTTGGGATCCTTCTGCCCCCAAGCAGGTCACGATCGGGAGATGCACAGCCGCTCACTATGCCTGATATTTCTGTGCCGTTACTTCCAAGGAAAGACAGCTTTTCTCTGTATTTCTTCTTTCAGTGATTCTAATGTTCTGGCCTCTTTGTTGCAACGCAAAGGCACCAGAAGGCTTGCTCTGTCACCTTGTGGTTGTGAGCATCCTTGTCAGTGCCTGGACTCTCCTGAGATCTCAGTCAGCCTTTCCAACATCCTCAATCTAATTTTCAGATTAGATTGAATTTTCAGATTAAACCCACTATATTTCAGAACTCAGTGTCATGTATTTTCTTTAAGAATCATACTTTCTTTTATTTCAATAAAGATGAAGTAATCGAGCTTTTTTGTTTGTTTTCTTGTGTGTGTGTGTATCTGAGTGTGTGTATCTGTGCATATGTGAGTGTGTGTATTTGTGTGTGAGAGTGGGTATGTGTGTGTGTGTGTATGTGTTTGCTGTGTATGTAAAGAGAGGGGCAGAGTCTTTAGCTTAGCCTTCTTTCCAAAAAATTCTCACAAAAGGTACACAGCTACAACAGGAGTAAGGGACAGAGAGATGGATACTAAAAACTGTTGGCAGCGGAAAGGTAAAGTGGAAGATTTAAGAGATGTAGTAATTTTACATGACTGCAAGCTTGCTAATGGGGCTAGCAGCAAAGCTAGAGAGAGAAACTGTAATGGAGATAAACGGTAGACAAGTGTGAGACAGCCTTTATCCTGTGATCCTGGAGAAAACGGAAGGACCTGAGGATGATGGGAAGATTACGGACTGTACTGAATCCTCAGCGAATTAGCATTAGTTGGAAGCTATGAGGAAGTGAAAGAATAAGACAGACAACAAATATTTCACGCTGTGATTAAGAAAAGCTAGATCCTGGGCCGTATCCTGTTAGGAGAGAGGGCTCATGGAACACAGCTGTAGTGAGTGAGTGCGGGCGGTGGGTGGCGATGTCTGCACACGTCCTCAATGCTGGCTGCCCTCTGGAGGATCACAGCTTGCTTACTGAAGCAAATCTCAGTTGGAAGAAATGGCTCACTGCGGCGGCGTTAGTCACGGGAGTATTCTCAAGATCTGGGCTTATACCTTTCTAGGTATATATTATGATACACAGAAACACGGCTAAAATCTGTAGGGAACATTCCTGATTTCATTAAATTTTCACACTTGTATTTTCGCTTCTTCTTAATTAAGTAATGATAGAGTTGAAAACGCAATTAAAAGCCTGGATGTAGCTGTTTCTTACTTCTAATGGAGTTGCTTAATTTATCTCCAGGGAAAATGGCTGTTGGTTGATAAAAGGACCGGGAGGGCTCTGGTGACTTGGTTGCTCATAAGATACAGGGCTACGGGGGTAGTTTCTGTAGAGTGGATGACAGAAAGGCATGAAACCACTTGACTGAATAAGACTACACTTTGGGGTTTGGAGTTGCTGTGAATTAGCGTGATGATTGCATTTTAGAAAAAGAATCACATTGATGGGAGGAGAGATGTAGACCATGAAGGAACGAGACTTAGGTATGTGTCGAGACAAAGACAATTATTCCTGTGTCAGAAAAAAAGATAAGAAAATACCTGGAAGTAATGGTGACCTCCGTTGAATTTGCTGTATCTCTGCTCATCAGTTATCGGCAAGTTTCTATTGAAAGCTGTGTTAAACCAGGCCTGTTGGCTACGGGCCTGTAATTCCAACCAGCTGCTTAGGCAGCTAAGCAGGAGAATGGCAGCTTCAAAGCCTGCCTGGTTGCCTGGGATACAAAGTGAAGTTCAAGGCCATCCCAGGCAACTTAATGAGATCCTGTTGTGAAGTTTTTTTAAAAGTAAGACAAGGGCTGGGGATTTAGCACAGCGGTAGAACACTTGATGAGCAGCGATGAAGACCCATTTTCTATCTCCAGTATTGTAAGACAAAATAAGACAACCCCCCAAAGTGTGTTTCTTGTACAGTTGAGGGATTTTTAGGAAAGCAGATGATATGTGGTTAGAACTGGGCGTAGTAGGAACTTGAAAGAACATGACTTAAATATGATGGCAAGCTTATTTTTCACGTAACAAAGCAGCAGTCCTCGGCAGGGTCAACAGGGACTGGTGCCTCCTGTGTCTCCCACAATGCCTTCCAGAGGCTATAGCGGTCATGTTTCTGGTTCTCCGTGTTGTTACCACAGAAGAGCATCACATCTGCCTGCCAGAGAGCATGGGACACGTATGCTTTTCTGCTGATGATTTCTAGAATTTCTAGACTTCCATTTACTCAGGCCTTTACATCTCAATAACCAGCAATTAGAGATAAGGAACATCAGAAAAGAGATTCTTAGAGGACTCACATTTTCCAAAATTTAAATTATCATCTTATTATTTTGATAGCTAGAGCGGGAATGTATATCTGGAAGGGGGAAGAAATCCAGCTTGGGTGAAGCATGGTGGGGTAAGTGAAACCAAAGCTGGGGGAGCCAGGCACCCGAGAAGAGTCAAGAATGAATAAGCTGACTCCGTCCTGAACCCTTCAACACTGCCCTCCAAAAGATTCAGAATCTTACTGCAAAAGACAATTAGGGCTGCTGCAGGGTGCTCAGAGGGGCGCAGGACATTATGAGTCTTCTACATGCTATTAGAGAGACTTATCTGACACACTGATCATTATACAACGGGAGGCCACTTAGTCCCTTGCTTAGGTTGCTACAGTCCAAGGTTGTCTTTATTCTTCAGTGCTCATTGTTATTCCCCCCTCCCAACTCCCACATTTAAACACTTAGAGTCTTTTATCTGAAGCAATGCATTGAGAAAAATGTTAAAAATATTTGGTTAGGTCCATTTTAAGATTATTTTTCACAAATATATCTATTCTTTTTTATCAAACAGATATATAGCATATGAATTCAGAATTATTTTCAAGACCAGTTATACAAACCTTGGCCTATAGATCAAAATTCTGATCCCCACTGGAGAAGCCCTATTGGAAAGTCTTTCTTGGGTTTTCCAGGGTAAATTGAAGGGATCATCAGGGTTTGTGGCCAGGTTATCTAAAGGAATAAGTTTCCCAAAGTCAAGAGAAGAAATAAGAAACTTTTGCCTGAATCCAGTAGCAAAATTTCCTCTTTGAGGAACGAAGGAGTAAAAAATTTCTCTGTATTCCAGGTTGGGGCATGAGGCTAAAAATGGGTAGATATGGGCTTCCAGTATAACACTGGTGCCATCCCCAAACTCCTTCAGGCCTACCTCCAGAAAAGGTGATTGTCAGTCTTGGCAAAGTAATAGGAAAGGAGAAGAGTAAACTGATTTAATTTGTTTCTGTTTGGAGACTGGTTTTTGAAAGGATTTTCGAATGTAGCCCGGGCTGTTCGTAAACTTATGACCTTCCTGCAGTGATCTCCCTCGTGTGGGGGTTTTAAGTGTGTGCTGCGGTGCTTGGTTTAGGCGAAGAGATTTACATTTTTATGGAAACGTTACAATTAAAATACTCAATAAGCTTCAAATTTTAAAAATAAAACATGATGCTCAGGTTGTCTCTTTGGACTTGTGTAATTTGTGACATAAGCAAAGCAAAATGTTTTAAGCTCAGTGATTTAAACTGTGGATAAGGAGCTGCGTTAGTTTACTCTCCTGCCCTTGTGACAATGCCCTGATGTGAGTAACTTACAGGACAACGGGTTTATTCTGGCTCGCAGTTCAAGGCGTGGCAGAGATATCAAGGCAGACAGTTGAAGCAGCTGGTCACATCATATCCACAGTCAAGAACACAAAGCAGTACATACTTCCTAGGCATCAGCTTGCTTTCCTAGCTTTATATTGTTGGAGGAATTGGCTCACCCAGAGTTAAGATGTGTTTTCCCCACTGGAGTGCTCAGAGATGTATCTCCTAGGTGACTCTGAATTCTGTCAAGTTGACAATAAGTTAACCATCACAAGTAGAAACCACAATCAACGGTGATTTTTCTTTCCTTATCAAAAGCAGCATATCTTAAAATGTTTGGGTTTGGAACACCAAAGACATTTTGGTTATATTTACTCACATTATAATAGCAGAAATTGAAGCAGAATTTTAAAAATAATATTAATACACTTAAAAACAAATCACCCCATTGCATGCACCACAATATACTTGATGAAATAAGTTTGTTTTCAAAATAAGAATTTAAAGAGAAGAGGAGTTGGTGAGATGTCCGAGAGCATGGAAGAGCTTGCTGACAAAGCTGACAACCTGAGAGAGTGGTTCCTACATCTCACATGGTGGAAGGAGAGAACTAGCTGGGGCAACTTATCCTCTGACAGCTACATGCATGGTGTGGCATGTGAGAATTAGAACCCTCCTCCTTGCTTGTATGTGTGTGCACGTGTGTGTGTTCATGTGCATACACACACAGATGTCAAAAAATTGAGAATAGTCCTATTTTATAATTTTACAAATCCCCTTAGTAGGGACCTAATTTCTGAGGGATTATATTTGCCTATTCTTTAAGTTTTTGTTATATGTTTCACCAATTGAAGCATGTTACAGAGTTGTGAATAGCTTCTTTGATACTACAACCAAACTTGACATGTAGTAGTTTTCTAATGGTGAATTGAATCAGCTTATCAAAACAGTCCTTCCATTACATATTACATTGGGCTTTTCCCAGTCCATCGCATCATTTGAAACCATAATTGAGTGAGTTTGTGATATAGCATAGGATGTGGAATCTTTATAGACAATACTGTAATACTGAGTTAAACAGGTCTTCCAAATGCTGATGAATTTAGTTATCCAAACCATGAACTTCATTCATTAATTTTACTAACAAATGCATGAAAAAAAATCTTTAAGCATTGGAATACTGTCAAGCTAATGGGAGCTTTCATTTGAAGCTTGAATTAGTATTGGCAATAAATATTGTCAGTTATTTTCCTTAAATGACAGCCTTATTTTGTTCATTTAAAAAATAGAATAACTGCCAGAAACACAAGTCTGAGTAACCACATCTATTTGCAAATTGGTTTTTAAAGTACAAATTATGTTTTATGAAAACAGTAGCTAGTTTAGCTCATAACTTAAGCAATTGCTCAGATTTTTTGATGTTAACTTTCATATGTTGGTATGTAATTGAAATGTTCCATTTCAAAGAATATAAAAAGACAGGTACTTAAGAATCCAGATTTAATAGCATTGACATTTGATCAATTACTTTCTGAGGGGACAGTTGATGTATGGGCCACTAAGAGAATAGTGATCACCACTGGTTTGGTGTCACTGCCTCATTCTCTCTCTCTTTTTCTTTTCAAAAATGTTTTTATTTTATTTATTCATTTAAAAGTTTGTTTTTTCCATTTTACATACCAACTACAGTTTCCTCTTTTCCCCATCCAACCCCCTATTCACTCTTCAGAAAGGGTAAGGCCCCCTATGGGGAGTATATAAAGTGTGGTACGTCAAGTTGAGGCAGGACCAAGGCCCTCCTCCCCTACATCAAAGCTGAGCAAGGTACCCCTCTATAGGGAATGGGCTCCAAAAAGCCAGTTCATGCACTAGGGATAAATCCTGGTCCCACTGCCAATGGCCCCACACACTGTCCAAGCCACAGAACTGTCACCACATTCAGAGGTTCTAGTTCAGTCCTATGTAGGTTCCCCAGCTGTTGATCCAGAGTCAGTGAGCTCGCACTAGTTCGGATCAGCTCTCTCTGTGGCTTTACCCATCATGGTCTTGACTGCTTTGTGCGTATAATCTCTCCTCCCTCTCTTCGACTGGACTCCAGGAGCTCTGCCCAGTGCTCGACTGTAAATCTCTGCATCTGTATCCATCAGTTAATGGATGAAGGTTCTATATGACAATTAGGGTGGTCATCAATCTGATTACAGGGCAAGGTCAGTTCGGACACACTCTCTACTATTGCTAGGAGTCTTAGCTGGGATCATCCTTCTGGATTCCTGAGAATTTTCCTAGCACCAGGTTTCTCTCTAACTCCATAATTGCTCTCTCGGTCAAGACATTCTTTCCTTGCTCTCCCTCTCTGTCCCTCTCCCACCTCAATCATCCTGTTCCTTCATGTTATCCTCTCTTTTCCCCTTCACACATTCACACACACACACACACACACAGAGGCATGCACGCACACACATATGCACCTCTGTAGTTGTCAGCTTCATTCTGATCTTTGGTTTTTCTCTCTCTCCAGTGAATTTACAAATCATACTCTGCTTGCTGTTCTTCTTTTCTGTCCGTACAAAAATAAGAATATATACAGATTTCTCTTTTAGTTTTGATAGCAACTGGAAATCAATATGGTATCTATTAACCATTCATGAGCCTCCTCATCATTCTACTTCCCACCTTCCTTTTGGAGCTGAGTTATGCCTTGTGACCATGATGCCCTCTTGAAAAAACCCTACTGGCCTTCATTTTCACTTACAATGAGTAACAATTCTTACTGCCCAGCTCTCAAGTTTTTAAATCATACATTTAATTATCTTTTAGTTTTTATTTTTCATGCTGTTGTGGACTGAATTGTATCTCTTGTCTACAAATTTCATATCGATGCTCTAACCTTTAAAATATTTAGCATTTGGAGATAAACTTTTGGGGAGCACTTAGATTTAGTAGAAAATCTGAAGGAGGTGATCTAACAATGAAATTAATGTCACTATAAAAAGAAACACCCGAGGACTTGTTTGTGCTCTCTCAAAAACATGAGAATGCCGTGACTAGGTCATAAGGAGTGGGACATCAACATTACTATAGCTTATCTTCCGGAACTATGAGAGATGGATGTCTAATTTTGAGTTCTCATAGACTGTGGTATTTTGTTAAAGCAACTTAAGCTTATATATTATCATCTATCTGGAAACCTTTCCATCCTACATAAACTTAACTGCCCACTTTTCCCATGGCCACACTTGATTGATCTGGTGGCAAATCTTGAGATTTCTAAATGATTGATAACACAGTCCATTTCTACTAATTTTCAGCACTGTCTCAAAATGCAAAGACCTCAGAGAACAGGGGGAGAAGACAGAGACACTTTTGATCTTTTCCACTCATGTCAGACCTCTTCCTCCCTTTCTTCCTGACTCACAGAAAAAACTGTGTCTACTGCATTGGAGGATCCTTAAAGAAACAACATAGGGAATTGGATGCTTGCCTTCTACTCTAGCACGTTTTAGTTGTATGATATCGACAAACTATCTTTTGGGATATATATATATATACATACATATATATTATATGTATCTAAATATATGTATTCATATATATATATATATATATGCATATTTGCAAATTGGGAGTCTGTCAGTGTCAGTATTCCGTATGTTGTGAGTACGAGAAGAACTTGAATCATACTGATTAGGACATAAAGTACGACCAATAAATATAGATTGCTGTATTTGTTTATACTAAAAAGAATGAAACTTTTTAGTGGAACTATCTCCAAATTTGTCTTAAAACTGAAGTTTTAAGCTTCTATGTTACAATGTTTTGTTTCTGCACTTTTCCCATTTCGGTGCATTTAGTTCATTCCTCTGTGGCATTGTGTCTCCACAGATGGGTGTTGGATTAGTTATAACCTCTGCCCTCTCAATAGGATCTTTACTACCGTTCTTTGGATGCAGACAAGATCCTCTGTATTTTATAGTAAAGCTATCCATTTTCATTTTTTCTTTGCTTTATCATGTTCGTTTCCCTCAGAACACTCACACTCTTTTATCTGCCTAATGGCCCATCACTAAAATTTCAGCTTCTCTGTCACTTTGTCTTGAAACCCTTCCTTAATTCCTGTGATCTGGTCTAAATTGTTCTTTTTATGTGGTCCCTTAGCAAACTGCTCCTTCTTGTCAAAGCACATATCACACTTGAATTGCCTCCTTGCTTGTTTGTGTCTTCAAAAATATTGCCAGCTCTTTCAAGACAAGAAACCTGTATTTATCTTATTTACTATCAATCCTGTGCAGTTCTGGAATATAGTAGGCTTTCCATAACCATTTTATTAACTATGAAAGAATAGACATAAGCTTAAGAAAAATACCAAGAGAAGTAGAGAATGTTGGCGATATTTTAAAATCATTTTCTTGACGACTCACTGACATATATTTATTGTACTGCAGTTCTATTTGAATTTGAAAGACGTACCTAAAAAAATCAACAGAAACATGATGGCATAATGACCCAATGTTAATCTTATATTGAGTATGATTTAAGAGTAATGAAGTGGACAGTGTAAGTTTACTAAATTCCTTTATCTGCCTGCCCCTCCTCCTGATTTCTATTAGAAAATACAGGGTTAAAGAGCTATACATTTTTGCAATAGCTTTTTTCTTTTACTAATTTTATTCCCAAGCGACTCATAATAATAACCTTGAAATTTCCCATATTTTGGATAAAATTAACCATACTTAGAAAAGAGACTTGGGAGAAAAAAAAGAAAAAAAGAAGTAAAGGGACTTGGGATGTTCTCAACTGGAGTAGATGAGGATGTTGGTGGTGGTATAAATCTTGAACCATTCAAAAGCACAATAAACATTCCAGATAAACAACCATACTCTCCCATTCCTTTTGTTGTATAAACAGAGGAGATCCCAATTGGAAAATCCTGGCAAACACAATGCACTACTCAGATTCATAACGTTTTATGAAAGTGCTCCTCTGAGTTGTGTTTCCTGACTTTTAAAGAACAGAAGATGTCCTGTGGCCAATAAAATGTTGTTACATTTCTTCAGTCATGGTCTCCGTTTACTGTTTGAAATTACATCCACTACAAAGGGGCATGATGACTTCAATAAAAACATACTGGGGTTGATAGTTAAAAGTATCCATAGACAAATAGCTTTTCCTGTTTTGTAGTGGTGGCTACAAAACTCATTAAGAGTTTTCCATCATATAAATGGGAAAGTATCCTTCCAGATTAAAAAAAAAAACAAAAAAAACAAAAAACTCCTTCTTTCTGGAAGGTAGCACTAAAGCTTACTTTAGAGGAGAAAGAAAGAAAGAAGGAAAGAAAGAAAGGATGGAAAGAAGGATGGAAGCCAGGCAGGCAAGAAGGAAGAAAAGAAAAAAACAAAGAAGACAGAAAATTTGTATAATTTAGTTAATTCCCACTAAATGCTTTTTTACTTTCTACCCAAGTGGCAATTTGCAATTCAGTCACCTCTTCCTCATTCTATCCCAATTTAAACCACTCAGTAGATGTTTTGAGATCACAATTTCCTTCTCCCAGGGCCACATGTCCTTTCTCTTATTCATTGGTTAATAAGTGAAGGAAATTAAAGTCATTGTGTTGTGTATGAAAGTTTGGAAGATAAAATGATGCCAAAAGTCAATGAAAAGACTGGTCTTATGACTGTTTTCTTAGACTACTTCATTTGAAAATGAAATCAGAAGGTATTAACTGTCCTGTTCATTAGAGAACAGCTTTGAACTTAATGTGTCTTCACCAATGTACATTCCAGTTTTGGTTTGTAATCTAGTCCATAAATTTCGGTATTAATGCATGTCTGTATATAATTGTGAGTTTTGTAAACAAGCACAGGTGTGATTTTCTTCAACATTATCTTGTACCCCCCCAAAGTTTAAGATCTGAATAAACTAAATAACACACACACACATATACAACACAGTCTTTATTTGAATATATAGACATTGCTATAAAGATGTACACACTGTTATCATAAAGATCTGGTGTAAATATGTATTTGAATGCATTCAAATACATACACCTATGCATTTATTCAATATATGTACATATAATTTATTACACAGTAATCTATATTCTTTTAATATCTATATGCCTATATAGTTATAATAAAACTTTGACATTTAAGTCCCTTTGTCTCAGCTGCTAACACTCAAGGCACTCTCTCCCTGTACACCTGATGGCCAAACCAGCCAAGGAAACAGGTAAGCAACCTACATTCTTCTCCCTGCACTCCAATTTCAACTCCCTAGTGTCTTAGGCTTTCTATTGCTGTGAAGAGACACCATGGCAACTATTATAATAAAAACATTTAATTGTAGTTGGCTTAGAGCTTCAGAGGTTTATTCCATTATCTTCATGGTGGTATACAGGCAGGCATGGTACTGGAAGGAACTGAGAGTTCTACATCTTGATCTACGGGCAACAGAAAGTAAACTGTGTCCTACACTCAGCATAGCTTGAACATATGAGACCCCAAAGCCTGCCCCCACAGTGACACACTTCTTCTCACAAGGCAACACTTACTCCAAAGAAGCCACACTTCCTAAAAATGCCATTCCCTATAGGCCAAACATTTAAAAACAGGAGTCTATGGGGGACCATACCTATCAAACCACCACACCCAGTAGGCAATCTGCAATGACCTGTCTTCCCTCTCTTCCTTCATTCCTTGAGGATTCCACAGATCTTTGTGGCAGACCTAGCTTTCTGCCCTCCTGTAGATCTTCTCACTTGTAATCCATACTGATTCCATTATGTCAGCTCCCAACGCCTAGGAACAAGAGTTCCCCTTCTACCCAGTATCTACAGTGGCCCTTCCTTGCAGTGACTTAGAAGCATTCCCTACCAGGTAACCCAGACCCACCACATGCTCCAGAGAGGAAAACAGAAACCAAAGAACAAAAGCCCATTCAACAAAAATAAGACCAGATAGTAACACCTAGAATTATAAGCAACCCAAATTCAGATGCCTAAACACTAACTTCAAAATAGAATCAATAATAATAGCCAGGGAAAAATTTCTGCATTAGAGCCCATCAACCCAACTACCGAGAAATGCAGTATAGCTGAAGCACAAGATAAGGACTCCAAAGTAGCTATTATAAATATGTACAAGGACCTTAAAGAGGATATGAATAAATTCATTAATAAAATCTGTGACTACACAAATAGTGAAACTAAATGAATAAAAATGTTCAAGACAAAAGAGAAAATGAAATCATTAAAGAAAACTCAAACTATGGTAAAACAGGAAATGAAGCAATCTAGGAAGTTGAACAGGTACATCAAAAACAAGCCCCTCCAACAGACTACAAGAGATGGAAGAGAGACTCTTGGGCACTGTAACAAAGCTATAAAAATGGTTACCTCAGTCAAAAAAAATGTTAAATCTGAGAATAATCTCAAACAGAAAGCAAGCAACAAAACATCCATGGAATTTGGGATACCATGAAAAGACAAATCTACAAACAACAGGTATAGAGGAAGGGGATGAAAACCAGGTCAAAAGTACAGAAAATATTTTCAACAAAATCATAGAAGAAAATTTCCCTAACCCAAAGAAGGAGACACTTATCAAAGTAAAAGAAGCAATAAAAATAGAGTGAACCAGAAAAGAAAGTCCTCTTTGTACATAATAATCAAACCACTAAATATATAGGACAAATAAAGAATATTAAAAATGTAAGGAAAAAAGACCAAGTAACATATAAAAGCAAGCTTATTAGAGAAACATCTGATTTCTCAATGGAGACTCTAAATGCCAGAAGGACATGGCTAATGTGCTACAGACTCTAATGAGACAGAGATGCCAGCCCAGACTACTATAACCAACAAAACATTCAACTGCCATAGACGGAGGAAATAAGTTATTACATGATAAAATCAAATTTAAGCAGTATCTGTTTACAAACACATTTCTATATAAGGCACAAGAAGGAAGAGTTAAACCTGTGGATATTAAGCACACCCAAGAACACTCAAATAATAATAATAAAAAAAAAACTCAGATCAGCAAAGAAAAAGGAGGAAAACCCCACACCACAGCTGGGCAGTGGTGGTGCAAATCTTTAATCCCAGAACTCAGGAGGCAGAGACAGGTGGATCTCTATTCAAGGCCAGCCTGGTCTGCAGAGTGAGTTTCAGGACAGGTTCCAAAGTTACATAGAAACCCTGTCTCAAACGACAAGCAAACACACTATAACAACAAAATGGGAATCAACAAACACTACTCATTGTTAACTGTCAAACTCAGTGGTCTTGCTTCCCCAGTAGAAAGACAGAGACTAACTGAATATAGTAAAAAACATAAACTATTTTTCTGCTATACCTTAAAATGAAGGATAGACATCACCTTAGGGTAATAGGATCAAAATAATATTCCAAGCAAACGGACCCAAGAATCAAGCTGGTAGAGCCATTTTAAGATCTGAAAAACAAAAAATAGATCAAGTCAAAACTTACCTGAAGCAATCTTGAAGGACACTATGTAGTCATCAAAGGCAAAATCCAACAAGAGAATATGGCAGTTCTAGACACCAGTACACCAACACAAGGGCAACCATGAATATAACACCAGCTATAGTCATACAAGACATACAACTGTAGATAAAATCACATATTATCCCTCGCACATTGCTAGTGGGTGACTTCAAAACCCCACTCTCACCAATATATATGTCATCCAGATAAAAGCTAAACGGAGAAATAATGGAGCTAAGAGATGTCATAAACCAAATGGACCTAAAAGATTTACAGAACATTTAACCTAAACACAAAGGAACACACATTCTTTGTAGCATCATATGAATTTCTCTCCAAAACTGACCACAGTTGAGAAACAAAGCAAGTCGCAGTAGATTCAAGAAAATTGAAATAACCCTTTATTCTATTTTAATACTATATCCTATTTGAATACCAATTACAACAGAAACAAGAGAAAGCTTACAAAGTCATAGAAAATAAATAATTTGCTTCATGAATGAAAAATAGGTCAAGGTAGAAGTTATCAAAGAAATTAAAAACTTTTTAGAATTTTATGAAAATAAAAACATAACATATCTGAACTTATGGAAAAAAATAAAGGCAGTTATAAGAGCCAAATTTACACAGCATTAAGAGCCTAAATAATATAATTGGAGATCTCTAATAGTAGTTTAATGACACACATGAAAAGCTCTGGAACAAAACAAAGAAACCACACCAAAAGGAAGTAGAAGCAAAAAGTAATCAAACATAGGGTGGAAATCAATAAAATAGAAACAAACAAAATACACACAATCAATGAAATAGAGTTGGTTATTTGAGAAAACAAATAAAATTCACAAATTCTTATCAAAACTAACTAAAAGGCAGAGGGAGAGGATTCAAATTAACAAAACTAGAAATGAAAAGGGGGCATGTGACAACAGATATTGAGGAAATCCAGAGGATCATAAGGATACACTTTAAAAACTATACTTTATTAAATGGAAAAAATCTAAAAGAAATGTGTAATTTTCTTGATATACTACTTGCCAAAGTCAAATCAAAATCAGACAACCAATTTAAACAGGTCTATACCTCCAGTGAAAACAGGTCTATAACTCCCAGTGAAATAGAAGCAGTAAATTAAAATCTCCCAACTGGCCCTAGAGCTGAAAGGATAAATCCGGAAGCTATTTCTAATTGATAACAAATGAAAATTTAGTTTACTTCAAGGGAGTTGCACTGGGGAAAGAAAATAAAGGATAGGCTGCATGCCCGGAATTAGGTGGTCAGCAGAAAATGAGTTCAGTCTTTGGAAGTTTGTTGTCTCATAATGGAGTGCCAGAGCTCTTCTTTTAAAAACAACTTTTATTATACACACACACACACACACACACACACACACACACACACACACACACATATATACACACAGAGGTTTTTGTCCTGCCCAGTTCCGTAGCCATTCAGTTCCAAAGAAACACACAGAGGCCTACATTAATTATAATCTAGTTGGTCTATTAGTTCAGGCTTTCTTATTAACTAATGTTTACATCTTAAATTAACCCATAATTCTTATCTGCGGAGCCATGTGGCTTGGTACCTTTTTTCAGTAAGGCATTCTCATCTTGCATCCTCTGCATCTGGGTGATGACTGCAGACTGAGCATTTCCTCTTCCCAGAATTCTCCTACTTTGGTCACCCCGCCTATACTTCCTGCCTGACTACTGGCCAATTAGCATTTTATTAAGGCAATACAAGTGAAAATGTTTACAGGGTCACACAATACAACAAATGTTGCCAACGTGGACAACTACATCTACATTAAATCTGAGAGAGCTTGAAAAGTAATTCTAGACACCAAAGAACAGAGTTAAGCACAGCTCCTTTGGAGCAGCATTTTCTCAGATGTGCTCTGTTTGCTAGAGGAAAGCATGTCTCATTTAAGAGAGGTTTCCTGACTCAGCTTTAGCTGCAGTAGCCAGGCAGGAAGTATTGGCAGTGAAATCAGAATAGGAGAATTCTGGGAAGAGGAAAGGCTCAGTCTGCAGTCATTACCCAGATGCAGAGAATGCAAGATGAGAATGCCTCACTGGTAAAAGGGACTAGGCCATCTGGCTAACACAGACAAGAACTAATTGTTAATTTAAGACGTAAAAGTTAGTTAATAAGAAAGCCTGAGCTAATAGGCCAACCAGTTTATAATTAATGTATCTTTCTTTGGGACTGAATGGCTGCAGGACCGGACAGGACAGAAACATCTGTCAACACACACCCACACAAATGCACACACCCACACACACACCCACACCCCCTCACACACACCCCCACACACAGAGGGAGAGAGAGAGAGAGCTTCTTCTCTCTTTTTACCATACAGATACTATGCATATGTATATTATAGCTTCTAACAAATCAGTTCACATACCTAAGGGCACCTGACTTTTGATAAAGCAGTCAGAAATACAAACTGGAATATACACAACATACAGTGCTGGTCAAGCTGTGTGGCTGCATGTAAAATACCACAAATAGATCCATATTCACCACCCATATCAAATCCCAACTCCAGATGGATCCAAGACCTCCACATAAGACCAAATACACTGAATCTGATAGAGAGAAAGTGGGCACTGGTCTCAAACTCATTGACATAGGAAAAAACATACTGACAGCACAGGTACTGATATAAACAAATAACAAATGGGAGCTCATGAAATGGAAAAGCTTTTGCAAGGCAAAGAACAACATTGATTTAGACAAAGCAGCAGTCTACAGAATGGAGAAAGTTTCCTACTGATTAGACATCTGATAGTGTTCTAATATCCAAAATATATAAACTACTCAAAAACTTGATACCAAGAAAAAAATAACCCAATTTAAGAATAGTATAAATTTCTAAACAAAGAGAGAATTCTCAAAAGTGGAAACACAAATGGCTGAGAAACACTTAAAAATGTTCAAAATCCTTAGTCATCAGGGAAATGAAAACCAAAACTGCTTTGAGGTTTCGTCATATACCTGCCTGAATGGCCAAGATCAATTGAATAAATGATAAAAGAAATGATAACTCTTGCTGATGAGGATGTGGAGTAAGGGGAGCACTCATCTACTGCAAATGGGGAGTGCAAACTTGTATAACCACTATGGAAATGATTTAATCAGAATAGATTGTATGAAGGGAAAAATCTATTTTCAATTTATTTTAAAAAGAGAAAAGTTGGCTATTAGAAATGTTCAAGTGTTTTACAAATAAAAATCCTAAGCGTTTTGAATATTTTTCTTGTAAGAAAATACTTATCTGGGCTAGCTATGGTGATGTATGCCTCTGAACCCAGCACTGGGGAAGCAGAGGTAGGTAGACACCTGTGAGTTTAATGCTAGTGTGCTCTACATACAGATGTCTAGGCCAGCCAAGGTACATAGTAAGACCCCTTATCAAAAGGAAACAGAAAATTACCCTCAATCAAAGAATCAAAACCAGAAAACAAATATCTAATTATGCAAGGGTCATCAAGATGACAAATTATTTAGCAAAACAAAAGAGATACATGGGTAACTTGTGGAAAAAGGATAAATCAAGGTTATAATCAAGACCTCTTTCTTACACAATTTCAATCTTTTTGAAGTTTTTATTTTCGTATTGGTTTACTTTTATTGAAGTGTCTTTTAAAGACTGGACTTTCCAATATTATCTGGAAATGAGCAAAATACATAATTTCATTAGTATCTTCCCAATCCTCACAATAGACAACTATATTATCTTCACATTAATTCCAGATTAAGCAGCTGAAGTTTAATGTAAGTTGTAGATTTCTTTTCCCTTCTTCACAGTGACACAGAGAATACATTCACTATTAGGAGATGACAGAGAAAAATTGAATATTTTGTCATGTGGACTTTACCAATGACTTCTATGAACAAATTTATAGAGACAAAATCCTGACAATGGAATTCTCCTGCTACTTTTCAGATGCCCTAAATTTCTTTGTCCATGCTTTGGATTTCTCATTTTCACTGCCATTCAAGGCGGAAATGTCCCAGTATTCACCCATTTTACTTGGTGTTTAGTTGGAAAAAGACAGGGCTGAACAATCCAGAGAATATATTCTTTAAAAGGGTCTCTAAGCACAGTTTGCTCACAGTCAGTGATGCACTTGAGCCAGCAAGTGTTTAATTTCTTACTTAATAAAATTACCAAAATGTGGATCTTAAAATAGAGAGGTATTTAAGAAATGCCTCTATGGGGAGTGATTGCTATCAACCGCACATAAAGCACAATTGGATATTGCAATAGTACTTACTGTAAAAGAGCATCTGTTCCTGGGCCTATTAATCCTCTTACTTATAAAAAACCACCCATCCCTGAGTGCACAGAGGGAAAGAGGGCACGGATCGCGATGCTGACAGCTGTAGGTCGGAAGGGGCCAGGGCCACTGAGAACATCCCTGAAAGCCACTTTAAGGCACTAAAGTCCAGCTTCTGCTTGCTAATATTATTTTATCACTCTGGTAGGCCATGTCCAGTTTATTCAATCTAATGTAAGTAATGAACATGAATTCTTTAGGGCAGCTAAGGACATTTCCTAATGAATATAAGAACCTTAGAAAGGAAAATGATAATAATGGATGGAGCAATGTTCTTTGAATCACTAGACCAAATAAATTGGACATGACATAATAGCTTCTTGTTTTTGCCAGAGACTCACTCTGGCTCCTTAGAGAGAAATTCAATCATTTCTGTTTCGGTCAACTCTTTATCAGCTGCTTAAATTACTTGATGAATAGCTCTAGTGAATATCCTGGGGCCTGGAATTTTTATAAATAGCTTAGGGTGCTTGTCAGTGCAATAGAAGGGTTTAGAATATTTGGGTTGAGTATATTTTCCTTGCCAAATCTTGTATGCAAAATTACTTGTAATGAACTGATGGGCCTAATTGCTGTCTTTTGAGAGTTGCTTTCATTTACATCTTGGTATATTACAGTGAAACAGTTCAAATGAACCACATTGAGGGTGAAACACTTTAAAATTAAATTCTACTAAGATTGATAGCTACTTTTGAAGTAGATGGTGCTGTTTTAAGATTGAAATATATACATATATATGATATATAAAAATCTTTTAGCCTATAATTTTTAAAGTAAAAATATTCCTAGGAATTAGGCAGTGTTTATAGTAGCTGGAGTTCTGAATGATTTACATATTGATAGATTTAATTTTCATAAAATACTAGTAAAGGACATGTAATTGATATTCTGTTTTATAGGTGGTGGAATCTTGACCTGGAGAAGTTTGGAAATCACAAAAGATCACAAAGCTGTAAATAAATAGTCTTAGAATTTTAACCAAAGTCTCAGAATCTATGTTCTTCTCACCATGTAGCAATTTCCAAAAATTTATTTACAAGTTGGGATTTTTTTTAGTGTCACAGAGGAAATATTTGGAAATAAAGAGGGCAATTTGACAATTACCCACATGTTACTAAATAGAGAAACTAGAACGGAAACTACTGATATTCAGCATTACAGATCACAGCCAATTAAAAATGTTAAATGCACATGGCCTCGTGCTGTTTTAGTTACAGAATGCAGTGGGGGGTTTAACTAAGCAAGGTGTCAGAGAATAGCCCAGAAAATTGCAGACTCAATCCCAACTCTGTCACTGAGAAGAAAGCTGTAATTCTGGTGTTGGATCTTAAGAAGAAGTGGGGCAGTGTTCTGCATTCAATACTGATACATGATTACCTACTTCTGCTTCCAGAAAAGCAAGCCCAGTGCTCCCTCCTGGTGAGGCTGGTACCTTATCCTAGGAAGCTGACACCTTGTTAGCCCAAGGTCGTCTTGTGAGCTTTGCTATATTATCCCCACCCACCTAGCTATCAACTGCTTCAGCTTCTGCCCACTTCCACCTTTTTTCACATTCACTGTCCGGAATGAAGGCATTCAGAGACGACCCTGAGGTGAGCACTTGTACAGGTGGTTGCTTTCGAATTCACCGTCCATCACTGATCCTAATAGCAGCCAAGATCTACAAAGCATCATTAGACATTCCTCAGGTTGATTTCTTCAGAAGAGAGCTAAAGGACAATTTGGTAAATCAACATATCACCAACAAATCATACCTTTTCACATACTGTCTTGTAAATTCTAGCCATATTAATACATTTTCCTAATTATATATTTTATCAATAATACTAATAGCTAATACACTTTTAACTATATTTGTATCAATAATACTAATAGCTAATATTTTTTTGTTTGTGTAGGTAGTATTTTTTAAGCATGTAATTAATACAAACTTATTAGCCAAAGTATTAATATTAAGAAATAAAATAAAGTAATATGAATTTAAATATCTTTAGCAATTTTTTAAACCTTATACTTCTCATATAGAGATTTTTAAAAGTTTATATCTTTCTTTTTATGCTATTTCTATTTTATTATTTTAAATTTTTTATTTCTTTACATACCAACAACAGTTTCCCCTCCCTCCCCTCCTTCTTTTCCCTCCCAAACCATCTCCTATCCGCTCCTCCAAAAGGGTAAGGCCTCCCATGGGGAGTTAACAAAGCCTGGCACATTAAGTTGAAGCAGGACCAAGTACAAAGATTTAAGACATGTTTGTAGGTACATTTTTCTTCCTTCCTCCCTTCCTCCCTTTTTTCTTCTTGTTTTATCTTTTATTTATCTTTTCATACATTATATTTTGTCCTATTGTCCCTCTTTCCCAGGTCCTCCAGATCCTTCCCACCTTACTACCCATCCAACTTGATCTTCTTTCTAAATAAGCAAACAACTAATAAGACAAAAATTAACCAAACCAATTAAAAAAATAGCTTCCCCAACCCAAGATAAAACACACGTTGGCCAAGTACTCCTGACTGTGGGGCTTGCCATAGAATAGGCTGATTAACCCAGAGACATTCTTTTTCTATTGGACGACTGATTTTCCCTTTTCCAACAGCCATCAACTACAAGTATCTTCTTAGTTAGGGGTGGGCTTTGATGTCCACTTTCCCTTTTCAGTGCTGGGATTCTGTCTGGTTTGAACCTGTGTACATTTTGGAATGCTGTCAGTCTTTCTGAGTGCACATATGTATGTGTTCTGTTTTGTCTGGAAGACACTGTTTCCTGGGAGTAATCTGAAAACTCTCACTTTTATAATCTTTCCACTTCCTTTTGCACATATAGATCCCTGAGCCTTTAGGGGAGGGATCTGATGAAGTCATCTGATTTAAAGCTGAGTGCTCCAAAGTCTCTTGCTCTCTACACATTGTCTCTATGTTAATTAGCAGGCATACATTTCATAGAAAAACAAAGTAGTGTGGAATTAAACTCATAAAAGACATAAATTATTCTCCACTGTTCCTTTCGTTTATTTGGCTGTAAAAATAATCCATAATTGTAGGGTGTGATATGCCTTTCAGATTTTAAAAAATGCTGATATAAATAATAGGGCACTTATTCTAAAAGGGTTCATTCTTTCTAGACCAGCAGTTCTCAACCCATTAAGGGAGTGTTGAACTACCCTTTCCCAAGGGTACCCTAAAACCATCTGTAAAAAAAGATAACTACATTATGATTCATAATAGTAACACAATTACAGTTATGAAGTAGCAATGAAATAATTTTATGATTGGGTGTCAGCCACAGCATGAGGAGCTGTATTAAGGAGTCTCAGCATGAGGAAGATTGGGGACCACTGCTCTAGATGGATATGTGTTCTATGTGTCTATTACCTTCACTTAGTGTTGGCACATCCCTGATTCACTAGAATTCCACTCACTACCAACTATGTTTTATTCCCACCGTGCTCCTTTGACATTTTAATATGGTTGAGCTCTGCACTTATCCTCCCATAGGAAGGAGAAGGAAACTAACCTGGGAATAAAAGTGATTTGTGTTACCTGAGCTTTCTCAGAAAACCAAGATAGCCAGTCTCAGTGTTTCTTCTTTTTCTTAGATTTACTTCATTTGTTAGTGTTTGACAAGTTTTTAAGTGAAAGTTTTTATTCATTGATTTATTCTTTAATCTTTAATAGTTGGAATCCATGCTCAAAATACCCTTTCATTTTTGTTACAAAGAAATTTATTTCATTAAAAAAATCGACACCTATTTTATATTATGTGAATGAAAACTCTATTACTTACATTTTCTCACCTACTGATCTCCAGAAGCATGCTGTGAATTGTCTTTTGTACTAAATTCTGGCTGAACTTTGGTTTGAGTAGTGCAGGGACAGCTCTGTGCTACTCATTAGTGGAGTATTTTTAAGCCTGTGGTGGCAGGTAAAAGAGAAGCTCATAGAATATTTATAAGAGGTAGAATAAACTGGATTAGGACTTGGGAGTGTGCCACAAAATTGTACCACAGCTTGAGATAAGTCACTTAACCCTCAACCCTCAATTTCTTCAGCGGCAGAAGGGATATGCTAGTATTTGTTTTCTGGAGTGCTTGTGAATTTGAAATACTGTCAGTCACTTGATACATGATGCCACTTTTGGGGGATTCAGAACTACTGCTGTTTTTCTTAGTGGAACATGTTTCCCTTAAGAAATAGAAACTCTATTAGCTAAGCAATGCATTTTGGGAAAAGGAGGCATTTGTTAATTTAGCTAACACATATAATTCATCATGGATTTGTTTATGATGCCACAGAATGACAGACAAAAACAAAAGAGACTTTTATAACTCAGTATATTTAGGCTTTGACCTTTGGTGTCATCAACTATTCTCGTAGTTTCCCTAGAGACCCAGGCAGGGAGTAGAGGGGAGAGGTAAGATAGTGCGATTGTTTCTCTTCTCCATGTGGATTAATGGAAACCCTTTATTTTTGCCCATTTCTTTGTGTGGCTCTAAAAGATTTCACTCTGCATATTTTGCAAGAGTAAAGTTTGAAGATTACTAGTCTGTCTTTATCCTCATCTACAGAAAAAACATCTTATTTCTAAATCTGATTCTAAATGATGCAAGCTTGTGGTTTTAATTGCAGAAAGAATTGTATAGTTGAAAGAATAGTCATATAAGATTTTAGACTAGTGTTTCTTCAACCTTCCCTGTGCATTGGAATCACCTTGAGAGATTTAGAAATCTTGATGCCCAGGTGGCTCCCAGACCAATTATATCAGGTCTCCACAGGTGATTCCGATGAGCAGCCAAAGTTGGAAACCACTGGCTTGGCAGGAGGGAGAGGTGACTTTGATTTAAATTGGGAAGGAAATGTGTATGGAGAAAGTAGGATTTGACATATGGGCTGAATGTTGATGGGAAAATATGGAGGCATTTTTGTTGATACAATAATATTAGTTCATGAAAATATGTAAGAGGAACAAGAGAGGGAGAGAAAATGAGAGAGGCAATTATGCTAGTATACATCAGTAATTTAAGAAGGCATTAAGAAACTATTTCCTAGAGGCATGCACTTAGGTGGGTACGGAGATGGAGAGGATCTGGGGGTAGTTGGTGGAGGGAAACTGATTAAAATGCATTGTATGAAAAAATTAATATAAAACAAAAAATTTCTCTTTGTGATTTCATAATTTGACATTTTTGAAAATGTGACTAAAGTAATCTCTAAGTATCTATTTCTTCACCTGCAAACTGGGAAATAAAAGAGACCATTGATAAAGTTTAATGCAGACTAAATGAAGAAACTCGTAAAAAGCATATCTTTCAGTATGTCTCCAATGGGTGTGAATTAAAACGAGCAGCTGGATTATGAATACCCAGTGAGGAAAAGAGACAAGAGTGGGTAGCCCTTCCACATCCCATCAGAGCCTTAGCCATAGGAAGTCTTTAACCCTTATACCTTCTCCCTTATTCATGTTTTCCTTCCCCATTTTTTCCTTTCTTTTTAAATTGATTTTTATTGAGCTCTACATTTTTCTCTGCTCCCCTCCCTACTTCTCCCCTCCCCCATTCAACCCTCCCCCATTCAACCCTCCCCCAAGGTCTCTATGCTCCCAATTTACTCAGGAGATCTTGTCTTTTTCTACTTCCCATGTGTATTAGATCTGTGTAAGTCTCTTTTAGTGTCCTCATTGTTGTCTAGGTTCTCTGGGATTGTGGTTTATTGGATGGTTTTCTTTGCTTTATGTTTAAAAACAACCTATGAATGAGTACATATGATAGCGATCTCCCTTTCTTATTTTCTCATGAATTTATTACTTAATTATTGATATTCTTAGTCTGAATACTGTGCAAACTGCTATTTCTCCAACCAGTACCCAAGTGCCACATTCTCTGAATCTTTTTAGGAACACAAGTGAATCACATTGTGTGTTTTTTCTGTAGTTAACACTAAGATGGTTATAAAATCATGTTACTGAAGCCAGCTTCTCCTCTTAGTGAGAAACATAAATCCATGTGAAGACACTTCAATAGAAGACTCATGCAAAATAAAACAAACAAACAAGAGCAGGAAGAAGGGAAAACAAACACTGCATTGCACCTTCATCCAGCAGATGTGTAAAACACAACAAAGAAATAATATGATAACACAAGCCATCCAAGATCTCTACAATTTCAGTCTCAGAAAATGAGACAAGTTAAACAATGCTTTCCCATTCTTGAATATCCAACCAAAGGATTCTAAAGCCTACCCACCACATAGGTACTAGCACATACATGTTTATTGGTCCATGTTTATTTATTTTTAATACCTGTTTGTTAACATATTAAGAGAAAAAATTAAAATGACATATGTATACAGCAGAATATGTATGTATGTATATGTTTATATATATAAAGCAGAATGTTATTTAGTCACAAAGAAAAAAATGAAATCTGGAAATTTACAGAAAAATGTTATGAAACTGAAAATCATTATGTTAAGTGATTAAGCAAGACCCAGTAGAGCAAGTATTGCATATTTCTTTTTGTATGTACAGTTTAGATTTCAATTTGTAAGTATATGTGTGTGTGTGTAATGGGGTCTGGGTCATAAAATTAGAATAGGAAAAATCCTCCCCATGTTTTTGTCTAAATAAATAGGAAGGCTTTAACTTGAACATAGTAAAACTGTATACATAGAACAATTTTATTTTTGTGGTTTTTCGAGACAGGGTTTCTCTGTGGTTTTGGAGTCTGTCCTAGAACTAGCTCTTGTAGAACAGGCTGTGATGGAGGAAGGTCATTGGTTAAATAATAAAGAAACTGCTTGGCCCTCATAGGTTAGAACATAGGTGGGTGGAGTAAACAGAACAGAATGCTGGGAGGAAGAGGAAGTGAGTTTAGATGCCATGCAGCTGCTCCCCAGGGCAGATATGATGAAGCTCCGACCCAGGATGGACATAGGCTAGAATCTTCCTGGTAAGTGCACCTTGGGGTGCTACACACATTATCAGAAATGGGCTAGTCCAGGTGCGAGAGTTAGCTGAGAAGAGGCTAGATATAATGGGCTAAGCAGTGTTTAAAAGAATACAGTTTGTGTGTTGTTATTTCGGGGCATAAGCTAGCCAGGTGGCCAGGAGCTGGGGCAACAGGAACACAGCCCGCAGCTCCTACTACAAGGCTGGTCTCGAACTCACAGAGATCCGCCTGCCTCTGCCTTCCAAGTGCTGGGATTAAAGGGATGTGCCACCGCCCGGCTACATAGAACAATTATTTCCTCTGCAACACTGGAGCATCCTACAGTCCTACAATATCTGGCAGACTGTTCTATGAAGCAGGAATTTTTAAGGACTGTCTTACCCTGTCTTAACAAAGTTCAACAGTCTTTTTCCTTTGTGCCCTGATTGTACAGTTTGTACAGCATATTGTCAGCAGTCATGGCAAGGCCAATTTCTTGCCCAAATGACTAGCTTTGACATTGATGCCCATCATCCTTTTCTGAAGTAGATTGGTGCTACCAGAAGCAGATGTGTCTCACTGTCATGAAAAGCCTTAGGTTATTAAACATTTTAAGTGCCATATTTTGTAAGTCTCTGAAGCATTTGAAAAACATCTATCTAACTAAAATACATCTGTTTAACTCTGAAAACATATCAAACATAAATACAAGTTTGATGATTATAGATGAATACTAACCTGAATTTCTTAATTATTATTATTTTTAAATGAGCTACATAAGCACAATACCCCAAACAAGAGTAGAAAAATATATAACAACTTTAAATTAGTATCAACAAACCAAAACCTTTCCAATTAAAATATTTGAGGTTATTAGTTGTTCTTTTATCTTATATTCCTATTCCTACCAATGATAACTCCATAACTCACCAAATGACCAAAAACTACCCACCCACCTCTTGGGAATATGGGCATCATGTTCTCTAGACTGCTTCCTGCTGAGGATGATGGCATCTTTAGGGGACCCATAGAAAATTGAGACAATGGTCAAGTCCTGGGAAAACTAGTTGTAAAATTTACTGTCAGTCTCAGAACTGTTCCTACGCATGCATGTATATTTATATCTATCTCTATCATCTATCTATCTATCTATCTATCTATCTATCTATCTATCTATCTATCTATTCTGTCTTGTAGTCTTTCTTGGCTTGTTTCTTTATGTCTCTAGCCAAGATTTTTGGGAGTCCTCTCTTGATCAGACCTGATCTCTACTAACATTGAAGGGATCTACAACCTTTCATTTACTGTGGAAACACAAGCATAACCTCTTCCTCAATGTAATATACTTTCTGAATTCCATTTTAAAATTAAGGCATCCAGAAGATAAAAGTCTTGTTTAATTCAGCAATCCATGTTACAATCCCACATCTTTCAGCAGCTGTCATTTGCTCATCAGTACTCAAAAAATTCAAAGTCAGCACAATACCATACAAGATCCAGACTCACTGTGTATTTCCCATATTTATATGATTTATTCTTTTATATTACTTTACTCTCCCTTTAAAGACTAAAATACCTTTTATTTTTAAACCATTTTTTTTTGTTTTTTTGAGACAGGGTTTCTCTGTAGCTTTGCAGCCTGTCCTAAAACTAGCTCTTGTAGCCCAGGCTGGCCTCGAACTCACAAAGATCTGCCTGCCTCTGCCTTCTGAGTGCTGGGATTAAAGGCATGCGCCACTACCACCTAGCTTTACTTTTTTCCTGTGACTGTCTTTTTCATTTTCTTTTCATTCTTAAGCCTATGTATATTTTTAAACACCCTATAACCTGTTTAGAGGTTTTTGTTTTCCATCTGGACCTATCTTTACTACATGTGCGTCTAGACTTTTCTGATCATGTGAGCAGAATCTTAAACTGCTAAGTAGCTTTGCTGGCTACTGTGGAGGCTGGCGCTACTCCTCTTCAGGTCTGTGAGAACAGCCTTAAGCAAACATATGCATTTAACATTCCGAGTTCTAGGAAAACCCACTCCGTAGCTGATCTTTTCACTTAGCTATTCCCTGTTTCTACTTAGTGTGTGGGTATAAGTGCTCTGTTGCATGGCAGAGCCTCTTGGTCTTTCTTTCTTTCTTTCTTTCTTTCTTTCTTTCTTTCTTTCTTTCTTTCTCTTTTTTATGAGACAGGGTTTCTTTGTGTATTCCTGGCTGTCCTGGAACTTGCTCTGTAGACCAGGCTGGCCTGGAACTCACAGAGATCCGTAAAGGAGCTGTCATCTATTTCTTTTTATTTTTTCAGCTTCCTCTGTCCCTATGTGGAAATTTGCGCTCCACATTGGAATGTCAAATGTAGAAAATTTTTGTTGTTTGTGCTACCAATGAGCTTCCAAATCATGTTACAGAGGCTTATTCTTAGTTATGCATGCTTATTCTTATCTTATGCTTGTTCTATTAACTCTTATAACTTATTTTAACCTGTTTCTCTTCATCTGTGTTTTTCCTTGGGGGCATTACCTTTGTTTCATGCCGTCTATCATACTCTTTGTCTGCCTGGCTGGTGGCTGTCTGTCTGGCTCTGGACATCTCTCTCTCTTGCTTCTTCTTCTCCTCTCATTCTCTTCTCCTAATTATTCTTTTTGCTCACCAGCCCTGCCTATCTCTCCACTGTCTAGCTATTGGCCATTCAGCTTTTTATTAGACCAAGGTGCCTTGGACAGACAAGGTAAAACAAATGCAATGCATATTTACTTCATTAAACAAATGCAACATAAACAAATATAGCATACTTTTACACAGTAAAAACAATATCTGTAACATAAACAAATATAAGACATCTTTACATAGTTAAAGTAATAGTCCACAATAAGACAATGAGAAGGAAAGAAGAGATCTTAATAGGTAAGCAAAAAAAGAAAAGAGTAATGGGATATATGTAACATGAAATATGAATGGAGCTAGGAATACAAGGGAAGGAGGTGGAGGAGAAGAATGAAGCAGAATCAAGAATATATGCAAATTCTGTGAATCCGTTACTTTGAATTCTGGCTTTAAAGAATGTATTCCTCATTGGAAGAATATTTTCACAGATCGTGATCAACTTACAGTAGCTTCCATCAAGAAGATCATTCCATTGGGTACAGTTGTCTTCAGTAGGCAAGAAAGCATGCTCTGTTCTTAGAGCCACCGAGCTCTGTGTCAGATCTGTTGAAATCTCACATGCAAGGGCCTTATGGAAGAAGGGGTGCATGCAGTGAGCTGAGTTCTGCTTCACTCAACTCCTCCTTATTAAATGTTGTCAGGATGCTTTCTTGTCTTTAACTGTGATGTAGACAATTTAATGGGACTTTAAAAACTGTTCTACAAATCTCAAAATCATTCCTTATGCAGTTTGTTAATTCCATGGCCATCGTATGAAGAAGTTAGTGTAATGCTTTATATCTTGAAGGTTGTGACTGACCCCTATGGATTGTTTTTGAAGCAAATTTGTTTTGAATTTTACTGAAATATAAGTATTCAATATACTTTTGCCACTGAAAAATTGATTTGAAATGGTATCAGGTGATTTTGATGGGTCTAAGCACAGTAAAACACACATATATGGATGTGTCTCTCATGAATTACCTCAATTTCTATAGAGTCAAGGGATAACTTAAGATAGATTCATCTTCTACCTCAGGGTTTATTTTTAATCATGTACCCTAGTCATATTTTGTATTTACTAAAAGATTCCCATGGCACCATATTTTATTTATTCATCATGAACCTTCCAAAGTTTAGTGCAACATATTTTTTTTTCTCATGGTGAAGTCATTTAGTGAAAACACACTAAACCCAAACCTCTTATTTCAAGAGAGTTTGTTTGTGCTTGGGCAGAATGGCAGTGCTCTTCCTGGGAGTGTGGGGAGAAACAGAAGACACTGTCCACTGGACACCTCTTGGGAGGCAAGGGATTTCCGCAGTCTGAGTGCAAAGTTTTTATCTACTTCACAGCAATGCCGAACTATGATTGGCACATTTGAAAATTCATTAAGTAGTGATTAAGGAAGATGAATTTATTTCTATTTTCTCTGCTTTGGGATATTTTCATGTAGTGTCCCAAAACTGGTGAAATGATTAATTTGGTCGATGTAATGAGACATATTTTCATTCTGACTCAGAAGCTGGTTCAAATAAGATATGCTTCTTAGGTCTATTATGTGTTCTGCTCTAGCTATCTGGCTTTTGTTTATATCTCGGGCCCAGCCCCTGTGAAATTCATAGTTTGGAGAATTAAGTCCTGAATAAAAATAAACTTTTCATATTTGTTTTCGATGAATGTGCTTTTCAAATATATTTCTGGTATCAATACAGTGATTAATAAATATTTGCTGAAAAAGTGCTTGGGTATATTTGTTGATGTTGTTTTGTTTTGTGGGACAGGCTCTCAATATATTGTCTTTATAACCTATAATTAGTTGTATAATCCAGAATGTCTTTCAGTTTACAGAGCTTGGCCTGCCTCTGCCTCTTGAATGCTGGAATTCAAGCTAAAGAGTATGGTCTTTCAACTTTTCCCACAACAAAATGGAGCAGTATTCGTCAGCTGCTATATGGAAAGTGATCACAAGGTGGCGACAGAGTATTTGTCGTCGTATCATCCATCTCCTCTACAAAGTGACAGAGGAACATTTCCCTGAAACATTTATTTAGATTTATGCGTAACTGACTTAAAAGCAAATTGAAAAACTTAAATTTCAAACATTTTCTGGGCATCATCTTGCTCTAAAATATGAGAGAACATTGAGAAAGCATGTCAGCAAACAAAAAGTGGATTAAGTCAGAAATGGATCCAAAGGTTTGTGTAGCAGCAGTCCGGCCAGCAAGCTGGTGGCGAGGGTCATCTTGCTTTGATGAATGAAAGGAAAAAAAGAAAAAACACACATGTATGTACAGCCACAGGTCTGTGTAAGTACTGATATGTATTCATGCTTTTTATGCATATTGTGTTGTATGATGCCTGTCTCATGTATGTACTGCATAATCACACAATATGTGTTTTCTTCAGTGAAAGCAAGCTGCTCTGATTTTGGCCTTCGGTGCCACTCACGTTCCTTCCTAGAATCTGCCCAAAAGTCCCACAGTTCCAAAACCTGTCCAGACGACCTCTGCTTCCTGCTTTATTGTTTGTGCCTTGCAAGTTATTAGACAGTTTTAAGAAAGCTACACCTTCACAGTGTTCATACTTAATTTTCTGCCTGCAGGTGTCTTATTTGCCTCTAACTTCAATAAGAAAACCTACAAAAATGGATTTCAGACATTCCTAAGGAAGAGAACGTATGAGAAGAGAAAAAAAATGCACAAAGCCATCGTTGTTTTTTCCTCTAAGTATGGGGAGAAGGTTTCATAGCCTCATATGTATTATACTGTATATGATGTATATAAATAGAAACATATCTATAGTCTACCTGTAAAACTGAAATATGTATGCACATACTTCTGTACTTTATGCTATGGTTCCACAGTTAACTTTTTCTGCTAATGATGAGATCAGTTACATTTAAGCAATAGTAGTGATCAAAATTTATCATTAGTTTACTAATATTAATAATAAATATTATCACTAAGCTGTTTTTATTCTATTAGGACACAGGTGGGAGAAACTTAAAAGATAAGACATTTAGATCGATAGCAATTATCTTATTCACTTTGTAAATCAACATTTGCGTCTCAGTTTCTGACATTCCCCTGTTCACTGCATCTATAAACCACATCAAAGAAAACTAGACTCAACACTAATCTTGCCATATGCTGGTTGGCATTCCCTCTTCGTCAAGGAGTTTAGATTTAAAAATTTTAAACCCCCTGTTTACAAACCTTCTGCTTATTTTCAAATGTTGCAGCTATGCTAAAACCAGAGCCAAAAAGACTTAATTTTTGAGAACCAAATGCTCATGCTAAATCAGGATACTGTAGTTATCTTGGAGATAGATGGATTAATGGATATCTTTGAGAGAAGAACAGATTCATGGAGGAAAATGTGTTTTAAAATGTTATTGTTATATAAAACATAGTTGTTATTTCTGTGGTAACACTATTAAATATAAAAACATATTTTATGGCAGAAAGATGGTCAAGCTCTCTTTTCTGTTATATACAGTGCACTGAGAAATACACAGGATGCACATGCAAGTGTGCACAGACACAGTGTTCTTTGACTTTAATAGGACTTAGTCAGTTTGGAACTGGAGGAGCAACTATCTAGTATATATGTGTGGCACTTGGTTTAATCTCTAGTCTCTCTCTCTCTCTCTCTCTCTCTCTCTCTCTCTCTCTCTCACACACACACACACACACACACACACACACACATCAAACAAACAAACAAAGAACCCCCAATCCCACACACAAATCAAAATACAAAGTGCTTTAGGGAATTTAGAAGCAAGCAATTTTAACACATTCTGAGCAAACACAGAAAGTCTCCTGATGACTTCAAGGCAGAGAGGAGCTAGCCCATCAACTAGCTCCCAGTGTCCTAACTCTGCCACTTTCTTAGCTTTTCACATATTTCCTCAGTCTTACAAAATGTCTGTGAGCTATTTGGCACAGAAAATGTGTGAGACATACAAACATTTTTTTTCTAATCTCCTCAAAGGCTATCCTTGGTTTTCCTTGACCTATAGTAAAAGTTTATTCCTCAAAATATCTTATTTAGGTTTAAAAGTAATATTCATATATCTATGAACACACATATATAGAACTTCCATTGTATGTGCATAAGCACTTTGAGTTGCCTCATATTTCATATAATTTCACTTATTCCTCCGCAAACAATTGAATCCTCTGTACTTGATTTATCCTTCTACCGTGGAACATACAGAAGTGTTTTAGTCACTTCGTCAATGCCTTACATTCTCTTTTGGAGTCTGTCTATTCATGAGTCAGGTATGACTTTAATGAGCCATTTTCCTAAATCTTCCAGCATACTGTGAATTTGACTCTTATTAGCATTTTCTTTTAGAGATATTCTTCCCAGAATCAAGCAGGAATGAATGATTTATAAAGTGTCTTTTCATGATGGTGCTTTTTCTTCTTTGCATACACTCTTGGCTGGTTTTCTGATTAATACAATATTAGGTGCTGTGATGGGTTTTCTTGGTTGTCAACTTGACTTCAACTGGAATTAATTAAAACCCAAATGGCTCCGTACATCTGTGAGGGAGTTTTTTCTTAGCTAAATAAGTTGGAAGATTTGTCTTTAATCCAGATGATTTGAGGTGGGAAGATGTTTTAATCTGGACCACCCCTTCTGCAGCTAACCTGTATAAAGGTCATCGAAGAAGGAAGCTTGCTCTTGTTCTCTCTGTCTGCTTGTTCTTTCACTAGCAAGTCCATTCCTTCAAGGGCATTACAGTCTACTTCATGATTTTAGAATATACTGAAGACCAACTGAGACATCCAGCCTCATGGATTGAACTACTGGATTCTTGGACCTTCTGTTGGTAGACAGTCACTGTTGGACTAGGTGGCACTTCTAGTCCACCTAGTTCTGTCCTTCTAGTGAACTCTATGTAATACAGTGCCCAGTAACCACTTACTGAATATTTGATTAATGTAGATACGAGCCATTTGCTAGGTTATTGAATTTTAGATTTTGAGATGAAACTGATTGTCACTTGCACATGTCATAGCCATTCATTTTGTTTATAAAAGCTCAAAGACATGAGTACCACATATTTATTTCATGTTTTCTCAGTGCCTTACTCACAGAATGTATCATAACGCTACTTTTACAGTGTCTGAAATGGTATTTAAGTGTTTGTTCTCCATGTATTAATTATATTAAGTACCCTTAAAGCTGGGCACACGCTGCAAAATACAGAAGATAATGCACAGCTTGTAGGTTTCTTCTGAAGATAGATATGTGTCAAAAGTGTAAACATATCTACCAAGTCATTCATTGCTGCTAAGTAAACCACTTCTATAATTTATAGTAATACACACATAATTTGTATAATTTATAATTCATATGACTTGCTGTAGTACTTTGTTATTGTGAGGATTTATTTGGAACTTACAGTTCTAGGGTGATAGGAGTCACCACCATCAGGGAAGGGAATACAATAGCAGGTACGCATGGCGCTAGAGCATCAGCCGAGAGCTTATATCCAGACTGATTAAAATCAAGAAACAGAAAGAGAACATACTGGGAAATGTGTGGGTCTCTTGAAATCTCAAAGACAGCACCACACCTTATCCAACAAGGCAACAAATTCTATCCCTTCCCAAATTGTTCCATCAAATGGGGACCAAGTGTTCAAACATATAAACAAATGGGGGTCATTCTTATTCCCACCACCATAGTGGCACCAATGGAAACTATTTAATTGTGGTGTACTTGATGCTTTAGTAATTAAGTAATTAAGGATGTCAGGGATATCAGATCAGAACAAAAAGTCAAGTGTGCACCCAGTCCTGAGAATAAAATACTACAAGGGTTCTTAACTCTCATTTGATCAGTAATGACTTTAAGAACAGCCTTGATGTGTCCTATCTGAAGCTGGTGCTCCTTACAGTTTGGTGACTAAGTCCTTAGAAAAACCATCTGGAAAACACATGAATGTGGGTGGAAAGCTCTTAGGGTGGGTGAAGAAGAAGATAATTATCATCACTTTGAATCTTTCTTTGTTGCTGTTGCTTTTAGCCCCCAGGAGTAAGTTTCCATTTATCTCACCTGCAATGACTTTCTCTTTCCTTATTATACCACAAAGGAAAGAGAGGGTGGGGACGCACTTGTAGTCCAGCCAATCAATAATGATTTTTGTAGCAGCGCACCAAAGCGGGATGTCCTAGTGCAGTTATTTCCATGATGTGACTAGAAATAAAGCTAAAAGTCACTACTGTTAAAGGGGCACACATATGTCCTTACATCAACAGAAGAAAGGAAAGAAAAACCCCATATAGGGCACCCAAATCAAATGCACCCTCTAACATCTATGGAGACAGAGGCCCCAGTTTTAGGACCCTTCTCTAATCATAGAGTCCTCAAAGCTCACCAGTCAATGTAATAAATTTTGCTTTTCCCTTAATATTTTTCTGTCTTTTAATCTTTAACTGATTGAGCAAAAGTAGCTATCACCCTGACTATCTAGGTGAAAGATGTGTTGTTTTTCTGACTGCCTCAGCTGCTATGCCATACTATTCCCATACTTTTTTTGATTAAAGTACAAATTACTAAACCCAGCTTAGATCCTAAGGAAAGGGCATTTAGATTTCATTTGAGAATGGAAGTCACATTTCAGGAGGGTTTTGGGGAAGAAAGTTATTATTACAGTCAGTTTTTGTTGGAGGAGGGGCTGCTTGTTTGTCCAGGCTGCACAGTTAGTTTAGACCCAAAATAATCACACAGAAACTGTATTAATTAAATCAGTGCTTGGCCCATTAGCTCTAGCTTATTATTGGTTAACTCTTACATCTTAATTTAACCCATTTCTATTAATCTGTGTATTGCCATTTGGCTGGTTTACTGGCTAAAGTTTCAGCATGTCTGACTCTGGCAGCTCCATGGCTTCTCTCTAACTCCACCTTCCTCCTCCCATGCTATAGGCCAAGCCAGTTCTTTATTCATTAACCAATAAAAGCAACACATAGACAGAAGGACCTCCCACACAAAGTTTCCAAAAAGGCAATATCTAAATAGAGCTTAGCATGTTCTGAAGTGACCAAACCAGTTTTATCATTATTCAGAAGGGTGCTATATAATGCATATGTATGATTCTTCTTTTGCAGGATGAATAATGGGTCCTGAATTCGGTGTGCATTTTGAGCTCACCTCCTGAGACAGTGACTCAAACAGCTGGTTCTTTTTCTTTCTATTATTTTTTTTTTATTTTGATTATATTTTGTTTTGAGACAGGAGCTCTCTATGTAGCTAAACCTAGCCTGGAATTCATTAAGCAGACCAGGCTGACCTCAATCTTGTGATGATCCTCCTGCCTCTGCCTACTGAGTGCTGAGATTACAGCTGTGTATCACTGAAGCTAACTGAATCTAAAATAGAGTTAGTTGAATCAATATGACTGCTTTGGTGAATCTAAGTTTTTTAAACATATATTCGGTTTATTTTCAAACCCCAGTGCCATCCAATACCTTTCCCTAGAGTCTAATCCAAGAGTTTGGTGTCTGTGCTCATTACAGTCTGTGCAGATTCACGACCTTCATGGAGAGTGAATGGAATGGTACCTATTTCTGGGATTCTGGGCTATGTGTCTTCCCACTTCATTGGCAGCTTTGTGAAGATCCCTTAACTTTTCTGGACTTGTAATGAGAGAATATTCTTTTTCAGGCAAATTTGAAAAACATCTGATTGTAATTCCATCTTTGTTCATTTTTCTGTTCTCAACTTCAAGCCCCAGTCTCTATGGATCAGTCTTTGTTCTTGGTTAGCTGTCTACCAAAACTACTTCCATGACCTCATCCAGTTCCAGGACCATGGGAATCATCTGTCTGTTTGCATGACTGCCTATTGATTACAGAATCATTGATTGATATCTAAAATTCTCAATGGACATAATCTGGTCAAACTCACCTACATTGCACCACCTCCTGCCTGCTTAAGAGCAGCTCTGAACTTAGCATGTTCAGAGGCCTCCTAGTCTTTTTTCTGTAGGTTGAACCACACCTAGAGGTTCTTCCTTCTTCATTATCCCTTTAGCTGTTCAGGTCGATCAGCTCATCTCTTCTGCCTCCTCTGTCTCCTATTGTCTGATGCAGATGGCAATATTCTTGCTATTGATTTTGAAATGAAAATTAATATTCTTTTTTTAATTAGTGTTTTAAATCATGGGTTTTTGTGTTTTTACCATCTTTCCTGTATTCCAATTTTAATTATATTTTAAAATATGCACTAGTCTAGGACACTATTTCTTTATTCAAAGTCTTCAAATTCTTGAAGTCAAAGCTCTTATAGTGGCTTTAAAGACCGTGGAAACACACATAGCCACAGCAGCAACTGACTTTCTTTCTAATTTGTTCTGTTCTTGTCATGAGATCTATGTTGGCTATTTCTTCCTGGATGTTGCATTGATTATTTCTTCGCCTTCCAGGCAGCAAAACAAAAGTGACAAAATACCTGTTTCTCTGACCTGTAGGTCATTGTACAGACGTCACCTTTCTAGTGGGGTCTTCCTGGTCGTCCTGCTTGTTGCAGTCCCAACTGTTTCACTCTTCCTTATTCTCCCTCTGTGCTCTATTGGGCTAACAGTGCATTTTTTTTTCTGTGTGACATGCTTATTTCACTTACTTTGTTCTGGTTCATTCTTTGACTTGAAAAGTATGTGATTCATAGCAAGGGTTTTCCTGTTTTCTTTATCCTCGATTGTTCCTACATAGGGCTGATCTCAGCTACATGGGAAGAAATTTTAAAATAATTAATTTAAATAAATTATTTACTTAATAATTTAAAATAAAAGTTTTAAATAAAGGAATGAAAATGTTTGATAAATATGAAATAATATATCCAAGTGCAATTAATGCTAGTTGACATACAATACATTACAATAGGGAAGGCATGGTAGCAGGATTGTAATACAACCCATCCCAATAAGGAAGGTGAACAGTATGAGGTACAGTCCATCATGGTAGGGAAGCTGGGGTGACAAGGGCCTGAGGTCGTTAGTTATATTACACCCTAAATCAGGAAGCAGAAAGAAAGTTGAATGCTGGGTCTTTCTGTCTCTCTCCCTTTTATTTAGTCCTGACACAGCAGATAAAATGGTGCCACTCACTTTTAGGATGGGTCTTCCTACCTCAGGTTATCTGATCTAGAGGTGTGTCTCCTAGGTGATTCTGTCTCTTGTCAAGTTGACAATATTAACGCTCATGTGCACTATAAGATTCACATTGTAAAAGTACAGCTCAAAAACATGAGTGAATTTATACAATAGCATAATCTTTATTGAAACCATTTCCATTTAGCTCCCTTGTGCCTGTTTATAGTTAACCACGTCTTCCACATATAGTACATTTTTCACAGGTAATCACATTTATCTTCAGTTTTAGGATTGCCTGAAACCTTTTAAAGGAGGAGATACTGAGAAAGAAACCATTATTTAAAAATAAGACTGAACTCATCCAGCACATTGATTACTTAATATTAATGCTCTGGCAGTGCTAAATCTTTGGGTATCTGATGGCTGACTTTTTCTGATCATATCTTATACATACCTATAGCTCTGAGCCTGGGATAATGCTCTAAGTTACCACTGAAGGAAGTGGTCTACACAGAGATTTTCTTTGTATGAATTGATAAGGAGGTATTATGAAAAATGGAAAATAAACTAGGTTCTAGCCTCTGTCACTTATAGATTAAATGATTTTGGATGATAATCTTAAACTTATCTTCTCATTTTTAAACCAAGAATAATATTTGCTTTCTTCCTAATACTTTATGGCATTATCGTAATAGCAAGGAAACCTCTATGAAATGCTTTGTAAAAAGTGCTGCTTGCAGAGGAGTTTTCCCGTTCATCATCATTAAGGACCAACCGTGTTTACAGTTAACTCATTTTATCAAAGCTCAAAAACTGAGTTGATGAATTAATACAGTGTTTTTATCTGTGTGTTTATAGACTCTGATTCATTAGGTCCATGACTGAAAGTAATTAACATCCATATGAATTTCATTTTCTCATCACTTGAGTGACTGAAATCTTAATATTAGTAGCGCATGCAGAGAGTTTATGGAAATTTTAATATAAGTCCATCTTTTTAAGTCTCAGAAATCTAATGCTTGACTTTCCTTGATGAAATTTTCTGAGAACTTTCATCTTTCCACTTGAGGGAGAATTTTAAGTTGCTAGTGGCACTCGGCAGGAAGCATTCTACACAATGAGATTACAGTTTTGCTCTCTGTCAAGGTTAAAAGCTCAATACTACCTCGTCATATCAGGCAGAAGCAAGCTATTCGAATTGTCTTTAAGTGGAAAGAAATGGAATGGGGAGTTTATGAAATTCTGTTCCACTTCTCAGACATCTTTTCTGTCACATTCCTCTGCTTTTGAATGTAACTATTATTGATAAATCCATGTGAGCCTTGTATTACAGTTTTCTTTACCTTGTGCATAGCAGAGAAAAGATTCATTAAAGGCATGGATCACAGGGCTTAAAAGGATTGAACATTTTTAGATTTAAAGATCCATTATTTCCTACCAGGGTGTCATACTTAGTGGGCAAATAGTCTTGGTATTGTTTGCAAAGAAAACACTCTCTTGAAAGAGCAAAATTTGACAGTTTTGGGTAACATAATTAAAACAGGAGGATCAAGTAGGAAGGGGAAGGAAAGATGAGATTGAGGGACAGAGAGAGGGAAGAGACAGCTAGAATTGAAGGGCATTTGTGGGGCAGGATGAAAATCTAATGCTGTGAAAGCTTCCTATAACATATGAAGTGATCCTAATGAAGTCTCCAAATAATGAGGGAGATAGAACCCAAACTGTCATTTGTCACTAAACAAAGCTCCCAATACTAGGACTGAGTTTCATCTGATTGAATTGTTGGCCAAAAGAGACCTATGGAAATCTTCAAACAATCCAGGCTCTTGCCAAGACGACATTGCTCTCCACAAACAGACAGCAAGGCTCCATTGCTGAAGATAGCTTACCCCTAACCCATTGAACATGGAGAGATTGAACTTGTGCCTACTTAGAACTTTCACCACATGTTCTAAAGTTTCTGACATGGAAAGGTACCCTACAAACTACCAAAAGAGAATGGTTAGCAACTCAACCACAAAACCTTTTATATACAGTTTGTCCTGCTTGTGGTAGTAGCCAACTGATGTCTGACTTTACTTAAGGCCCAATCCATGTGATGGAGCCCATATCCAGCACTGATTGGGGGACCAAGATTCAGAGACTAGATAACCTAAAGACTTAGAGTTAAACCAAGTACTACTATTCTTTTAAAGTAATAGTAACATGATTCCTAATGATCTTCTGCTATGCTCATAAAGTGGTGCCCCATTCAGCCATCATCAGAAAGGCTTCCTCTCTCAGCAGATGGAAAAATACAGAAATCCACAATCAGACATTGCCCAGAGAGACTCTGAAACACACAGGAGATGTCTCCTTCAAATCCCTCCCCGTGGAGCTCAGTGAACCCCATGGAAGAGGAGGCAACAGGAGTGGGGGAGATAGATGATATAGAGGATGCTAGGATAAAAAGGTTCTCTAAAGCAACCGAGTCACACAGAGACTGAAGAAGAAAGCACAGGGCAAAGACAGGTCTGTGTCAGATCCTCTGCAGGTATGTTACAGCTTTCGGTTCAATATTTTCATGGAAGTTCTTAGTGTGTGACCAAGGTGATCTCTGATTCTTGTGCCTGTCCCTGTCTAGCCTTGATGTGATCATATTCTGTTTTACCTTATTGTATTTTATTTTGTCATGTTTGGTTGTTATGTCTTATAAGTCTGTTGTCTTCCAATGAGAGACAGAAAGGGAGTGACCTGGAGGGGAGTCGAGGTGGAGAGGAACTGGGAAGAGTAGAAGGAGGGGAAACTATAATCAGGATGTATATATTGTCTGAGAAAAGAGTCTATTTTCAATAAAAGGGGAAAACAAAAGAAACAAAACCCCAAATAAAAGTTAAAAAATGATAACAAGCCTTGTCTCTTTATTCATCCATTCAGCCAAACTGTGAGAGCAAGCATGGTGGCACATGATTCCAAACTCAACTATTGGAAAGAGGGTCAAGAAATGAAGGTCATCTCAGGATACAGAAGACTTTATCTCAAATAACCAAAGTAGGAAAAAGGAGCTGAGCATGACCTGTAATTCTAAAACTCAGGGCAAATTGTGGGGTGGCAAGAAAGTTGGGAGTTCAAGTTCAGTTTCAGGTTCAAGTAAAGTTTGATACTGACCTGGGCTACATGAGATCCAGTCACCAAACCAGGGCAAAACCAAACCTTGAAGAACAATTTGTAATAGTAATAGATTTTTTTCTCTCTCTTCTTTGTTCACTGATATATTAAGAAAAGCTTCCAGATATGGTGGTTCATGCTTATTGTCCCAATGCCAAGAACTTGTGAGGTAGGAGGATTAGTAATTGATGAACAATGTGGGCTACATTTGGAGACTCTGTCCTTAAAAACTAAATAGTAAAAGATAAAAGTTTGAATCTACCCCCACCAAAAGGATTTTCTGGGTGTGCTGGCACATTTAATCTCTGTACTCAGGAGGAAGCAAATGCAGGCAGATCTCTGTGGGTTTTAGGCCAGTTTGGTCTACATAATGAGTTCCAGGCAGTCTAGAAACTACACAGTGAGAACCTGGTTGGGGGCAGTTAGAGGCAGAGAGAGAGAGAGAGAGAGAGAGAGAGAGAGAGAGAGAGAGAGAGAGAGATTCTTTTTTTAGGATTTCTTTTCCATGTATAAATATATTTTCAGCTGATTGTAATTGTATTCATTGGTTTTTAAAATATAAGTTATAAATAAAATATAAATCATTTTCTATCACTCTCAAGAATCAAATTATCATATTCTTGGTTTCATAGAACCTGTGATCTAATACTGTTGTCCTGTTGTCTACTTTTCTGAATTTGATTTGATCTCTTATGCTGTAAGATTTAGCTCCCACTGTTTAAAATAATCATCATTATTATTGAAACAAAAAGCATTAATACTCATGGTCTCTTCTTCTTGGGATGTTCATTATCCTAATCATGTCATAGCTGGTGCCACAATTCATTTCCCCAGGAAAAAAACTCTGAGGTAAAATTCAGGATTTAGAGAGCCTATTAGGAAGTGCTTTCAGAGTCAGTGTTACGCAAGGAAGGAAATCAAGATTAGGTAAGGAAAAAGATAAGCTATAAAACAGAACAATAAAGGATTCAGGTAGCTCCGTGGGCTCTTTGAAATTGGACTGGTACTTAAAAATTGTCTGGAGTTGATGGAGGGTATAAGATGTTTGCTCTTCATCATTAATTGTTATTGAATGCAAAATACTCTGGAAGGGGTGTGAACTTCCATGATTTTAACATTTATTTGATTTGTTTGAGAATTTTATATTTTACACTTACATTTATAGTCTTCACTCCTCAACTTCATATGTACTATTTATGGAGCAAATGTGGTTGCTCTATGTGTGTGTGTGTGTGTATGTGTGTGTGTGTGTGTTTATCTAAAGTGTGAAAGGTCATACCTAGGGCCTTCTACATGCTAGCCAAATTTTTTTTATGACTAACATCCTCTGTTTATAGAATTTTATGTAGTTTTCAGTGTAGAAGTTTTAAAGTTCATACAGCATAGTGGAGACTCAACACACCCTACACTGAGTCCGTCACTGTATTTCACAGATAGCAATGTGAGTAGTGTATGCGGAAGGAAGCATGTGATTGCATACTCCACCTAGAACAGGGAGATGATGAGTGTCTTGGAGAGCATGTATCAAATAGCCTGAAGAATTCCCCTTACCTCCTACCTCTTGAAGATTCACTCCACTTGGCCAGAATGTCTCTACCTTGAGATAAAGCTTCAATCACTTGGAATCTTGGAAACCCAAACTAGAACAATAATTCATAACTGTATGATTTTTAATTGTTCGCAGATACTTTTTTTCTGATTTACTTAAAAGCACTATTGTGGTTGAATGTGAAATGTACCCTATACACTCAAGTATTTGAAAACTTGAACCATAGTTGGTGCTGTTTTGGTTCTGGAATCTTTAGGAGTTCACTGCTTGTTTGTTTTAACTTTTTCTTTCTTTTTTATTTGTTTTTTTCTTTAAGTAAAATTAAATATCTTGGCCCTAGTTTCCATCCACCTTCAGCTTCCTATTTTGCTAGGATGTGAAGAGGTGAGGAATCTCAGCTGCCTACTGTGTCATCATGGACTGGCTCACTGTTATGCCTTCTCCTGCACAGCAGACTATACCGTTTCTGAGCTTAAGCCCACATTCCCCACCTCTGCCCTTAAGCTACTGACTATAAAGTGTTCTGTGATGACAACCAGGGAAGTACATAGTGCAGCCTTATTTGTTTTGGAAGGGCAGGGGTAGATTGACAAAGCTAAGCCTGGAGCACAATTCCAGTCTAGACCTTAGTCTGTGGCTTCCTCTCTTTCTCATCAGCTCCTGTCCAGCTGTGCCTCTGCTGAGCTGGTCTTTGATGTTTATTCAGCAAGGCTATATGTTTAAGATATTTGTTTCTTATATTTTCTTCTAAATTCTCAAACTCCTGTAAGTCAAAAATGTTCTCTTAACTGAGTTAAAAACACCCACAATTCTTCTCCCATTTATGTTTAACTAGTAATCAAAGGATTCACCCTTACATCAACTGTATTTCCTGAGGAAAGCCCTATTTAGTAGTCACATTTGTGTCTGGCCTTCAGTTTGGAGGGTCCTCATGCTCACATATGCACTTTTCATCATATGTGAAGGACCATGTAGGCAGGCATCCCTCTCTAAGCAGCCTGTGGGCACAGGATCCAAGGCACTCAAGCACATGGCTTACACATTATCTTGATCTACTTGCCTCCAAGTCCCATATATAGCCAATGTTCTAAAGTGTGCCGTATTGTTGGAAATAACCTTGAGAATTCCAGACTTCTTAGCCTTGTCTCAGAGTTCTGAGTCATTCCATTATATGGAAACAAAAATCTGTCTTTATTTCAGCACCAGAAGTTTTACTGAAGAACTACCAGGGCAAGGCCATCCCTGCATGGGAAGACTCTTTCCTAGGGGCCTAGGGGCTAGATTTAACTTATTTATTTAAAAACAATCCATGGAAACATTAATTCATGCTCAGAGAGAAACCTGCTGATTAAAATTAAAAGTAAAGAGAATCATTGTGTTCTTGTTCGACAGGTCTGTTACATATAGACCCGCTTCATTCTTTCATCTGCTCTCCACATATGAACACGGGAAGCATCTAATTCTAATTCTATGGTATCAAAATGAATGATCTGATAAAATAACTGGTCCTAAGTTAGATTCAGATCAAGTCCATAGTTAATTACAGTTTCCACCTAGGCCAATACCTTATCTGTCTTCCAACTTCAATTGTTGTTATTCCTGACATTGAGATAAGACACATTCCTATAGATCAGGGACAGGCCCTAAAAGTTAGAGCATTAAAAAAAAAAAAATCCTACGGCTCTGCACTCTTTCCATTCTAATGGCAACGCATGATTTTAAGCTTTTCTAATGGTGGTTTTAATGAATTTGCTTTTATTTATTTATTTATTTATTTATTTATTTATTTATTTATTTATTTATTTATGATTTCTGCCTCCTCCCTGCCACCGCCTCCCATTTCCCTCTCCCTCCCCCAATCAAGTCCCCCTCCCTCATCAGCCCTAAGAGCAGTCACAGTTCCCTGCCCTGTGGGAAGTCCAAGGACCTCCCACTTCCTTCCAGGTCTAGTAAGGTGAGCATCCAAACTGCCTAGGCTCTCACAAAGCCAGTAAGTGTAGTAGGATCAAAACCCAGTGCCATTGTTCTTGACTTCTCAGCAGTCCTCATTGTCCGCTATGTTCAGCGAGTCCGGTTTTATCCCATGCTTTTTTAGACCCAGTCCAGCTGGCCTTGGTAAGTTCCCGATAGAACATCCCCATTGTCTCAGTGTGTGGGTGCACCCCTCGCGGTTCTGAGTTCCTTGCTCGTGCTCTCTCTCCTTCTGCTCTTGATTTGGACCTTGGGATGAATTTGCTTTTAAATAAGATCATAGGTACTTCCAATAATACTAAGGCACAATAAGCAAACAGAATCAATTGAAACACTTTTACTCCATGAGCAGCAATTGTGAAGACTTTGGTTTGCACTTTTGCAGTGTGTGTGTGTGTGTGTGTGTTTTGGAATTATTCGTGTGGATATATTTAGAATCTTCCACTATTCTGCAATTATTGTCTCTCCGAATAGAACCTGGATTTTTTCCATGTGAAAACATAGTTTCTGCTCTCTAGATCCCCTGGCTGCAGGATGACTGCTCTTTCTTCTCTCCTTTCAAAGCTTTCTCTGCCAAGACTGGCCTTGTTTGTATTCATCCTGTTTACTTGTCCAACCATCCAGGGAAGAATGTGGTCAAAGGTGAGGTGGTACAGGTGTTATTGTTTGCATTACTCATAGTTCCCTAAAGGGATGTTGCTTCTTGTCCTTTGATCTCTTATCGTAGAGTGAAAATAATTCTTCCTGTGACAGATGGATCACATATATTATTATAGCGTATGCTGTAAAACAAACATGAACATTTTTCTTTTTAATTATTGATCATAGAGGCATTCCAACCTCTGGATACTTGTCCAGTGATCAGAATATGAAACTGTTTAGCGGCTAATTCATTTTATTTCCTAGCAAAACTAGCTGTTTCTACTGTGCTATATAGCTTGGAATCACACCCAAATTTAACCAAAATATTTACATCTTATGAACATTTATCAGGTACTGTATGTAAATTGATGCTCAGTTGACATTCAGCTCTTCTCACATCCCAAGTCATAGCAGAGTTACCTCTTCACTTATCTTGAGAAATTCTGACTAGAAGGTATTTTTCTCATTTTCTTACATATACAAATATTAATCTCTCTCACACACATATATACCATTATATTCATTTATATAAATCACCATTTCCTCAAGTTAAACCCAATATTAAATTTTCTCATAAGATCTATCTTTACGTAAGGAATAAGAAACTACATATTTTAATCCATCTTGAGAAAAATAAAACTATAATTTCACTGTCTATTCTACACTAATAGGGGAAAGGGGCTTATAACATTTCATTTTAAAATATTTATTTATTTATGGGGAAAGGGTACACATGTGCCATGGCGCATGTGTGAAGATCAGAGGACAGCTTAATGTGTTGCTTCTATCAACACTCCGGGGACTCAAATTCAGCCTGGCAGGCTCAGCAGCAGCAGCAACCTTGCTACCTGCACCATCTCACTGACCTGGAATAACCCTTTTCTTATTTGTTTCTTTTCAGCTATGACTTTGTAAATTTAATCTTTCTGACATATACTTCTGTATATTGAAAATGTAATCTTAGGTTTTTAATTCTGTAAAAGCTCCCCCAGGTTAATTTTAGAATACACTCTGCCTTTGGAAAAAGAAATAAAAATCACTTCCAGATGTGGAATTCCTTCATCATCTTAGAAAAGAGAATGATGAATTCTTTATTGTTGGTAACATAACCAGACTGGATATTTTTCAAATGGAAACATGAATAATCATAACAACTTCGTTCCTCAGAAATATTTAGTTCTTCTTGACATATGTCTCAATCAGACTTTTCATCACTGTGACAAATCCCGGAAGAGTTGAATGGAGGAAGGATTTATGTTGGCACAGTTGCTGGTTCCATGGCTATGAGCCTAGGATAATGAGGCAGAGCATCATGGAATCAAGTTGTGGAGGAGGACAACCGACTTCCTCATTATAACTAGAAAGCAGGGAAAAGCAGCAAAGAGCTACGTGTCAGATGTACACCTACAGACACACACTCATTGACCTTCTCTCAGCTAGGTCACGCCTCCTAATAGACCATTCAATACAAAACTGTAAATGGATTAGTCCATTGATAAATACAGGATTTTCATGGTCCAGTCACCAATCAATACCACAGTAGCTTGGAATCAAGCCTTTATTCAACACATGAGAATTTGAGGAGACATATCACATCTAAGCTTAATGATGTTCAATCACATCGGAGTCTGATTAGAAACGCATTATCATTGTATTGGGGGGCCATTTCTTCCAGGAGTTCATGCTAGTGATAATTTGTGTTTTGACATTCATATTTGTCAAGGTCTGTGTAATAATTATGTAGGCTTTATGAATCAGATGGTCTCTGCAGCAAGTAGTCAGTTTTGCAATTTTAGGGGGATAGCAGCCATAGGCAATGACCAAAAAAGTGAGTATAGTTCCTGTAAAAAAATATCTGTTTCTGTAAACGGCCTGTACTAGCTCAAAGTTATCCACAGTAGCTTTTCTATGGACTGTTTATTTGGGTTGATCTGGTCCACAGAGCATACCATGTAATGTAGTTTGAACTTTTGTTCATTTGTTAGCTCCTGGAAACTTTGCCACTTGTGTTTATGTTAAATTACATTTTCCTTGAAACAAAGAACAAATTCTGGTTTCGATGTCACTCTTGGAACTATATTCAAAATGAAACAGGTGTCATGTTATCATTTATTTGGCAGCTGTAGCGGAGTATTCTCTTTAAACCTGATGTAATTACTGCCCCATTTTCTTTATTTCCTTTATTAATGCAATATTCAAGTTATGCTTGTCTTAGAAGGACAATAAATATTATATCTTTAACATTTATAGAAAATTTCACATTGAAAACATACTTATTTGGTGATAATTTTTTCATTTTATTTCAAATAACATAAAATGACACTTGGAAAAAACTAATATATATTTGTCTAAAGTTCTGTATATTTATATCAAAAGCATCACTAAAATGTTATGATATATCACCACAATAAGCAATGGAATGGTTTGGGGAAATGTTGACCAATGGGTGAAAAATATTTGAGAGCCAATAAATGTAATTAAAATAATTTGACTACATTTCTAGTTTTCTTCAACTGATAATAGACATAAAACTTTAAAATTATGAGATATATCCTTTCTTTATTTCTTTGCTACGCATTATAGACTATCTTCTTAAAACCTGAACTATATAATTTTTCTATACTACATAATCCCTCTCAGTTCATTTTAAAGTGGTTGTGTATATTAGCCATTGAATTTCCTTTTTATAACTACCTATTGACTATTTAAGAAGATCTAAATTGTGTGGCAATCATTGTGGTAAGTGGTATAAGCTATCCAATAAAGGACAAATGCATATTTTCTTCCATATAATAATAGTTAATAATGATCGTCACCCTAACAGAATGTGCAGCTGTCTAGGTGACAAGCTCCCAGGCAGACCTCTGAGGGATTATTTAGATTTGGTTAATTGAGATGAAAAGAACCACTGTAACTGTTGGACTAAATGTTGTAGTTGACTTTCTGTTGCTATAAGAAACACCTTAAACAAGAGAGCAACTTAGGAACAAAGGGATTTATTTCACGTTACAGGTTTTAGTTCATCATTAAGGAAGACAAAGCAGGAATTCAAGGAAGGAGTTTGAAGTGGAAACCACAGAGGACCACTGCTTCCTGGCTTGTTCTGAGGCCCGCTTTCAGCCACTTTCCTTATATATCGCTGACCTGCCTGCCTGGGGATGGGGCTGCCAGCAGTGACTTGGGTATTCCCACATTAATTAGCAATCAAGACAATGAGTCGCAGACAGATTCACACACCGAGCTGATGGAGGCAAATCTTCAATTGAGGTTGTCTCATTCCACGTATGTCAAGTTGTCTTTGATATTTGTTATCACAGCTAATGAAACAGGGAAATGGAGCTGAGTATAATTAGGAAGCATTTGACATCTTTTGCTTTCTGACGGTGGATACAATGGGACCAGAAGACGTAAGTGCCTGACATTACTCTCTGCCATGGTGGACCCATGACTTCAAACTGTGAACAGCAAGAAATCCTTCCTTCCTTCAGTTGTGTGGTTTTTTTTTTTTTTTTTGAGTCAGAGCTGAAGAAAAGTAACTGAGATATTTGAAATCTATGTCTAGAAAAAAATAGATACATGACAAAAGAAAGCAGACTATTTGAGAGGAAGAAGGGGGGCTTAGGAAATAAGAGGCAGTAATAGAGAGGATAAATATGATTAATGTACACTATATGTATGTGTGCAGATGGCACTGTGAAGCCTGTCACTCAACACACTGTACACAAGCTAATAGAAAACACGTTAGTAAATGCTTGCATGTCTAAATTGAGGCCAGTATTACTGTTTCATGAGTTGTCAATTTTAGCTTGGTGGGCTGCTGTGACAATTCTTGGTAAACAGACAAGCTCATGTCATACATTGTGTTTGTTTCTATTTTAAAAGAACTTATAAATATTCAAGCACGTAGGAACCCCTTATATGAGCAGTGCAGTAAATTTCTTTTTTCTACAAATCTTGCAGAATATATTGTAAGTCTTGGCATAGTGTGGAATTTGAGATGTGAAAGTGTCACAAAAGATAAAATGTCATTTGGCAGAAACATGTATTCATTCCCCCATTAAGCATTTATTGATCCATTATTCAGTGTTAAGAATTTCTACTTAAAGAACCTAAATATAACAATTAAGTTTGACTGAATTCCCTGAATGCACTTTATAATTTGAATTTAGGTTTTCATGGCTTTTTATCAATTTAGTCACATACAAGCAGAGATGTTTCATCATATCCTATTTCCTAGCTTCAACATTTCAAGTCTTTTCAGAGCAAAAATGAAAGATTATGAGTGTACTACATTTCTGTAGCTCTTTTATTTCCACCCTTTCCTTAGCTTTCTTTCATGTCTGTAATAAAAAATTTGATCCGGATTGGATTTAGGAACATTATGTTTTTCAGATTGACCTACCCTGTGACTAAGTTTTGCAATGAAACCTGATCAGGCTGTTATACACCATTGCAGCTAGGCACCTTAAATTAGATGGAAGAAACAGAAAATGTTACTGAGGATGTGCTGACTAGATAAAAAGTGGATTTTTACCTTGTTTCATATTTTGTGAGCATATAAGCCACTTTAAAAGTTTGCAAATCTTTAAAGCATTTGCTCTAGTTATTTCCAATGTGCTAAGGTTAGAGAGTTCAGTGAGCACTTTCAAACATCTTGTGAGGGAATTTCTGATGTATGATTATATTAAGGAAAGGAGACAGAGATTCAGGAATGTGTTGGAAAGAAACCAAGAAACTAAGATTTTCTTGCTTGAATTTTGAAAAGATGATAGATAAATCCTGGTTTCTTTGTTCAGGTTGCTTATGAAGTATGAGTTATTACTAATTATTTTTAGCTATCAATTAGTGTGGAGACTGTACTCCCACAGTTTTGACAAAGTTTCCTTCTTTCTTTCCTTCCTTCCTTCCTTCCTTCCTTCCTTCCTTCCTTCCTTCCTTCCTTCCTTCCTTTCTTTCTTTCTTTCTTTCTTTCTTTCTTTCTTCTTTCTTCTTAGTTAATTCCAAATTGTTAAATGTGAGATATGTTTATAACCAGGTAAAATGGTTATTTTGCTTCCTATCGTTATCTTGAGAGATATATCACATGCATACTGATGAAAATAGCTAAGTCACTTGGGTTTGCTTCTTTGGCCTGCCATTTAATACCTTGATGACCTTGGACAAGCTTCCTCAAGTCTCTGTGTACTCATTTTATCTGGAGAATGGACAACTGTGGACTCATATCTTATTGTGAAGATTAAATATTTAATACTTGTAAGCTACCTAGAATTATTCTTAGAAGACAGCAAACACAAAAGAGCTGCTGTCTTGCATCTCCCTTTGGGGAAATCATTGCTATTATTAATGTTAGTTTGGATTCTGTGTTGCGTGAATGCTGGAGCTCAGACGCCTAGGCTCAAGCTGGTAACTTCACTAAGCTGAATTTTAATTTAAGTAAAATTTCTTGACAATCAAACAATCAATGATAAAATGATTTTCTCATTGTTTTTTAGTAAACAATATATGTAATTAACTAAAAATAGTTCAGCCCCTTTTTGTTTGACTTCTGATTAGTTAGAACGTTATCAAACAAGTCAGGGGTTGAAAATTATTTGATGAGTACATGTGAAAGACTTTCACACTCAGCAATGTCTACAGAGAAAAAACTAAAACAGGTCATTCGAAATAAATCTCTTTAAACAGAAATCATCTTATTTTCAGTTCTCCCATCTGCAGCACTGCTCACACCCTTTCTCCATTCTTTCTTCTTCTTTTCTTTTCTCCATCTCCTTTTTCTCTTCATTGCCTTCCTCTTGTTCTGTAACTGTCCTGTGCATGTAAATTATGTTTTCTGTGCTGTGAACTAAAGATGTATTTGTATCCAAAAGCAATGAAGATTATAAATGTTTCTGAATTAATGTTTTCATATGCATTGTATAGAAGAGTCTCAGTAAATATGGTTATTAATAAAAGAGCTCATGCTGTATTATATAATGTTTTGGTCAACTATAATATGTTAAATTATCCTAAATCATAAAATGTAACATGTGTCACACTTCCTTCCACAGAACAACATTTTAGTAGCACAAACACTTGATTTATTGCTTTGCTTGTAAATATTGGTTTTCCTGAATATTTCCATTTAAAAAGTAGAATTTAGTATTGGCCAAAGAAACATCAAAACTGAATGTTTAGAAGCATTTGTGCTATATAATAAGATGCAAAAAGGCAGACATAAACACTTGATTAGTTTTATTATATTTAATTTAGAAAAGTATTGATATACATTATTGATCTTCAAAGTTCTACTTTCAATTATATAATAATATATTTATCACAAAATGTTTTTATATAAAAATATCATTTTGGTGGTTCTTAAAATGAATAAAATTGAGGAAAAGACACATTACTTATGTTTTTCAAATTATTATGCCTTTGCAAACTACCACAAGAACTTTCCTTTAAGTCATATTAAAGTCCCTGGGTTTTACAAACTTCCTAGTCTACTGGAGTCGTATTTACTACAATGGACAGCCCAGAACATCAGAATTTTAAATATTTTATTTGACAGCACACTCCTATTTTTAGTGGGAGATATCTGTAGATAAGCAATATCAAGCTTTATATGTCTGGGAGGATGAAGCTGAAGTTGTTAGTTTTTATATACAATGATCCCTTGTTCACACCTAGGAAAGTTTGGCCATCTCTCTTGAGTGAGACTGGGCTATATGGGGAATGGCTTTGCCAATTTCTCATGTGTCTAAGGTCTTAGAGTTTTTGACATGCTTGTGCTCATGTCAGTAAGAAAGACACATTTACTATGGATGCCACTCACTTAGGTCTTCCTCTGTTCCATGAATAAAGGTGTAAACATAAATATTCACAAGAAAATTTGAGAGGATGACCCCTTAGCAAAATAACAGCAGTAAGTTCTACCTAGTGCCTATGGCTTCCTCGGTTATGACCTTTTAACCAAGATTATAGCTCCAGGCATGGAATTCAGTTCTACAGAGGAAGTCTCAGATCCAACCGAGGAGTTTCAGTATAATAAATTAACACTATTGCACCAGTGGGCATATTTTGCCTGGTATTATCATATGCAGTATCCAGTTCTTGATAAGACAGACCATTGGTGTCTTTTTCTTTTTTCCCACAGAAGCCTTCATAGTACCTTATGGTACTTCAAAACTAGCAAACAGGGAGGAAGCTGAAGTGAGATTAATTTCTCTGTGTCACAGCTAAACTTTGTGATATCTTTAAAATTGGATTTTATCCTGTGGTCATGGTGGATTCCTTTAAAGAAATTTACACATAAGGACAAATATTATGCCTTAGCTACTATTCTATTGCTGTGAAAAAAACACCATGATAAAGGCAACTCTACAAAAGAAAGAATTTAACTGGAGCCTCGCTTACAGTTTTAGAAAGTTAATTCAGAATTATCATGGTGGGAAGTAAACAGACATGGTATTATAGTGTTAGCTGAAAGTTTTACATCCTGATCCCAGGCAACAGACAGACAGACAGACAACTAGATAGACAGACACACAGATTGTATGCTGTTGGTATGGAACATTAAAATCTCAAAGCTCATTCCTAGTGACACATCTTTTCCACCATGGCCCTACCTCCTAATCCTTCCGAAACAGCTTTAACTCTGTACAGCCCTATCCTCTGTACTAGCCTATGGTAGTAACAGGAGCCACAGACATCAACACAGACCTTGGCTGCAGCAGGGCCATGGACCCGGACATCACTGCCCCAGGTGGTAAGCGAATCACCTCGTCATCTTCACCTCTTCAGATCAGCCTTTCTCCACATGACTTTACCTTGTCTCTCTCTCCCATACCCCACCATATACATGTTCACCGTCATAGTGCCTCACTGCCACAAGGTACCCATGGTTTCTCCTCAGCACCAGGGCAGGACATTCTGGGCAGGCCTGCGAGTCTCCTTCTCCCACTCAGTCGTAATTTTACAGCCTTTAAAAAGTGTGGTAAATAAAACAAAAAATGAAATTATTTTCCTTCCTGAGATGTAGTTCATGCTGGCGTCACAACTCACTTTGTGGCAGAGGTTGGCCTCGACCTTCTCATCCCTCTGACGTTAACTTCCAAGCTCTGTGATGACAGGCACGAGTCACCCTGCCCAGAAATAGCTGTGTCCTTGTTGTATTACTTTGACCATATTATTTAATCTCATTTATCTTCAGTCTCTTTATTTGTAAGATACATGTGGCTATATCTATTCATATTGTTGCTAAAGATGAGATGAAGTGGTGCTATTTAGCATATGAGCTGGCTAGGCATACCTCCAGTAAGTGCATGGAGAAGCATGACCTGAAGCAAAGATATTCTATAACAGGTCATCAACTATTAGCTCTGTTTTTGCACTAAAATCTTCAGTGACCCTTTGCAGTTTGAGGTAACCAAGTTTAGTTTTTTGATTCTCAAATTCAAACATTGTGACAGCTTGGTTTTAACTGCTATTAGAAATAGGAGCGTTGGTCTTCAGTGGGTGAGAAAATGAATCAGCAATTACTAAGTCACTTTGTAATCAGGGGAGTGATCAATCAATAAACTATTACAGATGCTGACTTGAAATAAATCTTGCATTTTAGAATTAGTTCTCTACGCTATAAATCTTTTTTCTTTTTACTAGTCTTTAGCATCTTAAATGTATTATGGAATACTGTTTTATCATAATACATATGTCCGGATAGTGCAAACATAGTTGTACTATTTTATTCATTTCCCATTTATCTATTAATTTTATCTTATAGTATCAGTGAAAGTACATATTACAGGAATGTGTGTATTTTCAAGGTGTTTGACTCTCCTCAAATATAATATGTAATATCAGAAAGCTATTTGGTGGTACTTGTCTTCTTATGAGGTCAGGAACTTGCAGGTATAAAGGATGAGTTTCTTTCTTTGGAACATTTTTTTCAAGCAGCGACCAAAAGTCAGCCAGTGTCTTCATTTTTGAAAGAAGTCCACTGAGGTTTGCAAATGTGTTTATGCTTGAGTGCTGACTAACAGGCACCAAACTAATTAGAGACCAAAGGCTTTGCTGCATTTTGTCTTCTAGGAGCAGCATGCTTGTAGAGTTCTGTGACAAGGACACTTGAGGGTATCTTATGGCTGAAATCATCATTATTCAACAACAAACTTATACAAAGCAAAGCATATTATGCTGTATTTCTGGTTGCAGATTTTTGAATACTAAAAATTAATCTGAAGGGACAAAAGAATGTGAATATTTATAAATAAACAAAACACAAAAGATGATAATGGAACCAATACCAGACACTGCTAAAGTGGCCAAGATCCTGAGACTAGATGGAGCATGGGTCTCGGGGATAACCTAATGCTATTATTCTCCTAACAGAATAGCTATAAAATGACCCCTTATGACAGTTTATATGCCCGTATATCAGCTCCTCACTCATCCATCATCAGAAAAGCTTCTTGCAATAGCTGGAAATCCACACAGAGACCCACAACAAGACAATGGGCAGAGAGTCAGAGACTTTGGATCACTTAGTCCTAAATAGAATGACTTCATCAAATCCCTCCCCTCAAGGTTCAGGGACCTATGTGGAAGAGGAGACAGGAAGATTGTAAGAGCTGGAGGTGATGAATGACTGCAAATAAACAGTGTCTAACAGACACAACAGGACAGATGCACATGACTTAAAGAGACTGTGGCAGCATGCACAAGACCTGCACAGATTCAAGCCAAATGGACTCCCAGCACTGAGGGAAAAGTAGACACAGGCTCCTGCCCCTAACAAAGAAACTATCTGCAGTTGATAGCTGCTGCCAAAGAAAACAATATTTTTTTCTAATGGAGTCTCACTGGGTGTACAAAGTATGCCCAAGAGAAGACTTCATGTTCAGAAGTAGTTGGCCAACATAAAACCAACTCAGTGGTATGTTTTGTAGACTTTTTGTCTTATTATTCTTTGTATGGTTTGTACTTTATTGTATTGATCTTTTGCTTGTATATTTTCATTTCTGTTTTTGTCTTTTTGTCATTTTTTTGTATAGTTCTTGTTTTTCATTCCTTGTTTGTTGTTTAAGAGAGACAGACAAAAAAGAACATGTAGGTATGTGAGTAAGGAGTTGGGAAGGATCTGGGAAGAATTGGGGGAGGAGGAAACATAATCAAAACATATTGTATGAAAAATATTTTTCAGTAAAAATGATGATTGCACCAACTTTTTGTAAGTGATAAAATATATTTGGTCTAATATTTCAAAATCATACAGACTTCAAAATTCATGGTGTCTTAATCATTGTTCTATTGCTGTAAAGAGACACAGTGACCTAGACAATTATAAAAAGAAAGCTTTTAATTAGGTGCTTGCTAACAGTTTCAGAGGGTTAGTCTATTATCATCACAGACATGGTGCCGGAGATATTGTTGAGAGCTACATTCTGATCTGCATCTACATGCAGAGAGAGAGAGAGAGAGAGAGAGAGAGAGAGAGAGAGAGAGAGAGAGAGAGAGAGACTCTGGACTTGGCATTGACTTTAGAAATCTCAAAGTCCATTCCTAATGACACATTTCCTCCAAGAATATCACACCTCCTTGTGGGTGAGAAAGCATTGAAATGTGTGAGCCTATGGGGACCATTCATGTTCACATCACCACACATGGTAAGATATTCTGTGAAATGTATAATAGTAAGGAAGAAAACATGTTTGATAATAGTGATCTAAGAAGCAAACCCCATTTTCTCATGTAGACCTGTGGCTTCTTTTAGGCAAAATGAAGACATGTGTGAAAGTTCCCCACTTTCCTTTGTTACTCTAACATCTTCTGAACTGTTTCATTGATTTTCTGTTGAGTATGCTTCTGACTTTCATAACACTTACCACAAATGTACAATGATTTTCCTAACTATGCTTTTGGGAGCATATCTTGTGACACCCTGAACTGAAATAAGACCTCTTTGAAGTAATGTACAATGATGAAACAGGCTTTATATGAATAACAAATAAAAATGCACCATCCCTTGGAAGCTGGGACTTCAAGTGCTCAGTGTGATGGGCAACACCTCCTTTATGTCACTAGGGGCCAATTCGCACAGTGGCAACATTTTCTCTTCTCTACTTTTCCTTGAAGTCAGAAAGGACAGAATAGGTGCAATGGAATTAAAACGTGGCTTTGGTTATAGACCTGTTTATGGCTCAGAATCTCATCTTAGGTAACTCTTAATGTTTTGTTAACTCTAGTATTGTTTTCATTTGCAGTGACTTTCTGTTGAGAGTGGGGACTATCAGTAGCATAGGTGTTGACAAGTAGCAATAATAACTTAATGAAGAAATTAAAATGCTTAGAGGGAAAGGAATTCTAACTTCTTAGTATAATTGTTAGGAATACTACCATATATAAAAATAGTAAAGAGAATGGCTATGGTGGTGCATATATTTAATCCCAGTTCAAGAAGGCAGAGGCAAATGTATCTCTGTGAGCTCATGATGAGCCTGGTCTACACCACAAGTTCTAGGACAGACAGAAATACACAGAGAAACTCTGGTTCACACACACACACACACACACACACACACACACACACACACACACACGCCAGTAAAAGAAATAGTTTCCTGGTTGGGGAGATGGCTTAGTAGTTTTTTTTTCCAGTTTATAATTATTTATTTATTTATTTATGTATTTATTTATTTCATGCAGAAGACAAGCGTTCAATTCCTGGTACCCACATGGCACATGTCACTCACCTATAATTCTTGTTACAGAGTATCTGTCAACCTCTTCTAATCCCCATAAGGACCGGCATGTACAATGAACATATGCACAAATAGGAGAACTCTCATAGTAATAGCTCTTTTATAATAGAAAACAGCAGAGTTAATTAATAATATTCTGATTTAAATTCACCATAATTAGAAATTATGCCACTATTAACTTTGTCAAATTGCTTACAAATTTTGCACAGCTAAATGTTAATGATAAATACCAGTTCTGGAGAATACCAGCCTAGACTCAGATAGACAGTGTGCTATCACCTTTCTTGATACATCATTTAAAAAAGCTAGTATGTCCAGGTGAAATGGCACACATATTTAATCAAAGCGTTTGGAGGCTGAGGCAGTCTGATTTCTGAGTTTGCAGTCATCCTGATCTACATAGTGAGTCCCAGGATAGCTCAGGCTACAGAATGAGACTTTGTTTCAAAAAATTAAAACCAATCAACCAACCTATAAACCAAGAAAGATAGTGTAAATTCTTAAACATATAAAAAATTATTTACTCTGAAATTTCTTGTTTAAAACTATACAACGGATAGATACAATACAAACGTTAGTTTCACAATGCAAATGGAATTACTACTAAATCTGTATGTAAAAGCTTAAATGGCATGAATGAAGTAGACCTTTTTCTACAAAAATCTTAATATAGTAGAAAAAATGTGCTATTATAAGCACAATAAGGTCAACCCCATTGGTAAAGGTGTGGGTTCACCAGTCAGTCCCGAAGTTGTGAACACGGGAGAGCTCGTTTGTCATGTGGCAGCATGGGCAAGGAGAGATGCCTTCCCACCCTGCCTCCCATCAATGCCCGAGGCAGGTGAGAGGGCTGGCCCTGAGGCCATAGAGAGGGAGAATGTCCCTGTCTCTAATCAGCTGCAGGACTTGGAAGAGTGACCCTTCTGCCATGCCTGGGTAACACAGTAGAGCTGGACCCGAAGGTGTTGGTGTGAGAGATCTGACTCTGAGGGCATGAAAACAGGAGAACTGGCCCCACCCCTTGCTCATTCCGGAAAGGGATTGCCCTGGAGAGTTCTGAGGCCGACCAGCTCTGCTCAGAACCAAGAATTGTGTTGGCCCATCCCAACATCCATCTTGTCTGTGATTTGCTGGAGCAGCTGAAGGGACTGGGCTGATTTTCCTTCCCTCTTTGTTTTCTCTTTCTTCTTCTTTTTCTTTCTGTTATATTTTGTGGGAGAGGTTGCAAGGGCAGAGGGTGATTATGAAGGGATGGGGAAATGAATGGGATGGAACTGAATGATGGGAAAGACACAAAGAATAAATAAAAAGAAGGAAATTTTAATAAAATGAATGACAGAATTTTGGAACAATAAAAGTTAATACTTGTATAGGATATGGCTAAATAAAGAAATAAAAAAGTCAAACATGAGTATGAAAGATTTCTGACAGTGCTCACGTATGTTGAGTGTAAATTCAATGTAACCTTGGTTCTGAACACACATGCTTCCTTTGACTGCACATGCCATCACATGCCATGCAATACCAACAAATGCTTTCTGACACACCTCAGGTAAGATCAGAGAGTAAAGTTTAATATGGATTGTCTTATTGTGCACATCAGGTTTTCTGCTTTCATGGAATCATAACTAATTAAAGAAAATAAATACTTTAAAATACTTTCCTGCTGTTCTTTCTCAGCATGTAAATATCAAATTAGTAAAACACAATTTTATGGTGTTTCAATGTATGATTTACAAAATTTCTAGGTAAATTTGTGACTTGAGTTTCAATAAATAAAACCATCAAATGAAATTTGTCTTTGGGTTAGGACAAAATTCCCAACAATTTCTGAGGTGATTCTAAACACATTTCTGCTATTTTGTACTATGTATTTATGCAAAAGCAGTATTTTTAAGATTGATGATTATCAAAATAGTAATAAACTTTTATAAACCTTAGAGGTACTCTGTGTTCTTATCATAATTCCATTTCCACTGTTGTTGACAAAAACATTGTAGGGGAGAAGACTTGATTTCCACTTAAGATTGCAGATTGCAGTATGTGATTGTGTAGTAAATAGGAGAGGATTAAATAATAATCACGTTCGTAGTCCACACAGGAGAGAGGAAACTCACCGTTCCTTGCTTGCTTGCTTATTTGATCTCAGCTACCTTTCTCTATGATACTGTTCAGAACCCCATGTCTAAAAAATCCCAGAATGGATTGAGATTCTTACCTCAATAAACAATCAAGAAAACTCCCTCTAGATATGCTCACAAGCTAGCCCAATCCAGACAATTTCTCACTGTGATTTTCTTCCCAGTTAATCTCAGATTATACCAAGCTGATGTTAACGCTGTCACCAGTTGTGAAGTATTGAATATTTAGTCATTATTTCATTCTGTGTATAAAAAGCATATCTGTTTTATTAATACAGATTTATAATACTTAATAATAAATTAAATATACTCAAAAGAATTATTAAACATTTTGTGATTTATTATCAAGAACTTTAAAGAGCTGGAATGCGTTTGAAAACCTGCATCCTTTGGTCGTGAGGTGTTATGTGACACTGGTTTCTTTCTTTCTTTTCTTTTTATTCCTTTTTTTCTGAGGCATACTTTCACTGTGTTCCCGAATCTGTCCTCGAACTACTGATGAGGCCTCTGGCTGGCACTTCATACAAACTAGTCAGCCCTATACTACATGCATACAAACAACAAAAGTACTTATAAGTTTGTATTCACAAACTTTCGCTTCTCTTTATCCACATTTTACCTACCTGTATGTCAAAGCAAAAGAAAAGTGAGTTATCAATTTGAGAGTGAAGTGTGAAGACAGAAAGGGTCTAGGGGAAAGGAAAGTGATATAATGATACTTTAATTAAAAATACAAAAGAGAATTTTAAAGTGTCATTCTGAATTTCTACTCGAATTTTTTTTTTAAGAGAAAAACCTGTCCATGTATTCTTGGCTACTTCCATAGTGATGGAAGTTGTATTGAGAGGTATAACAGTGTCCTAATGTTTAACTATCTAATACATATTTATTTAATCATCTCATTTTTATGGAAAAGTGAGGTAAGAAGAATCTGGGGGGGGGTCTATCAAACTAGCAAAATCTGGTGCTTGATGCTGTTTAATAGCATTAAACCACACTGACCTGAAATTCTACACATCATTGATTAATTGACAAATTTCTCATGAAACCATTCCTGTTGTGAAAGAGATGTTCAACCGTGTCCAGTGTTCTATGCTATTTCACCTCCATTAGCCTGCCTCTGTCATGTAGTCTATTACAAAGCTACCAGAATTTAGGGTATACGGATTGGTTGAGGTGATTGTGGAGACGTTAGTGGAAACCTCCAGTACAGAGATATTTGGATTGTATAGATACTGGGAACATCCGCTGTAAAATACCCCAAACTGAATTTATACTCTTAACTATATAAAGTACTTACTAAATATAGTTCTCTTTTTCAAATATTTATTTTAAATACTAAAAGGGAATATTTTCATTGCTTTTTAAGACATTATATGGCTAAAGAAACACACAAAGCCCAGGATAATAATATAAATTAAAATGCAAAGTAATTTAAATTATTCTTTGAGGTCAAATGGAGTTACATATTAAGGGTTCAAAATAAAATTTTAATAACCTTATTGAAAGCCACAACAACATCCCATTAAAAGCACATGTGACATTATTAGCCTATATCAGGATTTTCCAAATTAAGAAGAAAGCATCAAATTAAGAAGAGCACCAAAAGACCCCGCCACAAAGAAAGAGATAATTTGTGTAGTTTCAACATCGGTTTAGACTTTAACAGCCTTGTACTTTCAGCTCCATGGGCAAGTCTGATAAGAGATGGAAAGATCCTGTGGCTTTATCCTTGATGGGTCTTCTTATTTTAAACATCGTTTTATTGTGCTATTTCTTCTAGTTTAGGGTGGAAGAAGACCAAAATATATTGTGGAGTTCCAAATCGTACATAAATATAATACCTTGGTTCAAATAAGAAATTACCAGTTAACAATCTGATCACTTTTGTTTCCTGAAGGTGACAAGATAAAACCAGCATCCAAATTTTATTCTGCCTCTTTAAGAGCATTTTGGAACTGAAATAAATTGGGAGTTACTTGTTATTCATGGGTATTGAAAAAAGCTAATAAATTTCCCCTTATCTTCCAAAAGCAGGCAGGAGAGCATGGTTTTAATAGTAACTTTCCATTTTTACATTTATCATACATTAAATAATTATGGTTTGGGACATAATTCATTTCAATACTTAAACTTCTCTTTAGAGCCTATAATGCTTTGAGCTTACTTTGAAGTCAAGAAAGCTCAGGATATCATTAAGTTGCCTAAAAAATACTTTGCAGGTGCCAAATCAGAATAAAACCACAGAAAGAGAAGAAGAAATAAAAAGGAATAGTCACTGTGTTTTGAAAGGTTACCAGATTGCCATTTGTAGACAGCTCATGTGCAGTTGGGTTTGTGTTTGTGCTGTGCTGTGCTGTGACATGAAGGATCATGGGACATTTTCAGTGGCTCTGCTACATTTCTCTTCTAATATTTTTCTTATTTTAGGACTTTGATTTTGTCTTTAAAAATACATGAGATGCCTAATTCAGGGCAAACTGTCTCAGCCCGGTGTCTTCTGTAGAAATACTTGCAATTTACAGCTGCTGCAGATAGGTCAATTTCCTTTATATGTGATATTCAGGAGGTTCTCTTCATGTTTCAGAATGTGAGGTTTCAAACTACCTCTGTTCACTTAAAAGTGAACATTGGTCTCAATCCCACATGTTTCTGGAACTAAGGATGTCTTTGGAATTCCCTGCTCATCTCTCTCACTCTCTTTAGCCCATCCCTTTGATATGTTAGTCCTGCAGCCCTTGCAAGTCACTCTTGACTCTGAAGAGGATTGACAAAGCATCTTTCTTATTAAAATGGAGACTCACACACTTCTTAGCACTATACCAAATATGGAATAGATTTTTTTCCTGCTAAAATCAGAAAAAAAAATACAACTTCAAAAGGAAAATGTCTGGAGATACAGAAGATAGGTCGAGTGGCAGTTGTTGGAAACAGTTCACATCTAGAATACATCTTGGCGACTTTGTTTATCCTTCTGTCACTGTCATGAGTATTCCACACCAGTGTTTTGTATAAATTAGGTAGCTTAATACTTTACTTGCATATTATCACATTAAACTTCAAAGTGGGTCCCATAATATTAATATGACAGATATGAGACATTTAGTAGACTTGAAGCTACCCTAACATCTAGGCTGAAAGGATCAACTTTCTAAATCTGTTTTTTTTAAATGTTTATACATTGGTTACTGCTAAAAGTATTACAAGATACTATTAAATATTGACTTATTCTGAGCACACTGATCAAATCATTTATATAAATGCTATGAACTTTTATAGCTAGTTACAAATTCCAAGTGGCTTTTTATGGTTAGTTACAAGAGGCTGTTTTATTTATTTATTTATTTATTTATTTATTTATTTATTTATTTATTTATTTTTGCCATAGTGGAAGAAGGAATCAACTCCCTATCCAAAATTTGGTCTGGATGTGGACTCAGATACCACCTGTGATGGGGTGAGAGGTAGGGTACCCACTGGAAGGAGTTCTGGAGAAAGGATCATGGACTGATTTGTGAGAAAGGACAGTCCCATGGCTTTGATTTTAAGTGTGGTTAGGCAAAGTTAGGGTTTCCTGTTGGCGTAGTGACATCTATCGTTTAAGCTGCCCCCTGGGCTTCAATGAAGCAACCCACCAGCTTTTCTTGCCATGTGCCCAGATATACTGCAAGAGGGAAAACGAAAGAATTGGGAACCAAAATATTTCATCAGTCAGACGTCAGAAAAGGGGTCCAGCCGTATAATTAACTGGGAAATTGCCCTTTAAAACTAATCCAATGGTCACATCTCTCATGTCTACCTGCACTGCCACATTTTTTAAAGATCACTTTTATTGCTGACTTTGCTGTGACATGTAAATGTGTCTGTTTCTTGTTTGTCTCTGCCAGCTGAAGCTGTAACCTCTCCAGAACAAAGTGATGCCTACCAGTTTAATTTATTGTGGTGTTCTCAGCATCTGGACTGTATAGGAATCACAACTAAATAATATATTGGTCAAAAGCTCGGTGAGGACTAAACTGTGGACATTTTTGTCACACTTCGTTCTAATAACAGAAGGTTATTCAGTAAGTAGAGGTAGAAAGAATTCATGTTTCCAGCTATATCTGCAAAACCTCCTCCTTAGGACCTAGCCCATAGCAAGCATATCATATCCATTAGCCATTATAACAGTTAGAGTGTACGGCAGAAAATGTAAATAACAGCAAATAGAAACGAGTGCCTCTCACAATAGTCTGGATGTGAGCCGTTTGGTCCAGAATGGTGACTCCATGACATCAGCCACCCAGACTCTTTCTTTCCAGGTACTGAAGCAACATAGATTACCATGGCATTCATACAGGTTCTTCTATAGGTTTTACTTCCTAAAAGGAGACCAAACCATTCTTTTTTTATGAAATGTTGACTTATTCAGAGCAAGCATAGCACTGAATTCTGAAGCACAGTAAGATAGTCTTGCAGATTGGTTTAAAAATTTTAGTGTTGTAATAATGAGCGGCGGGGCTGCGTCTCTGGCACCCGGCCGCCCACATGGCTAGCTTATGCCCCGAAATAATTACACGGAAACTGTATTCTTTTAAACACTGCCTGGCCCATTAGTTCCAGCCTCTTATTTTGTTAGTGTTTCTATTGCTGTGTTAAAGCCCACCACCAAAAGCAATGTATGCACGCATAGGTTTACTTTATCTTATAGTTCAAGATAACAATTCCAACACAGAGGGAAGTTGGGGCAGGAGCTCAAAGCAGGGCAGAAAGCTGGAGGCAGAAACAGATGCAGAGGCCGTGCAGAATTGCTGCTTGCTCAGTTTGCTCAGTTTGTTTCTTATATACCCAGAGTGGGCTGGACTCTCCCACATCATCAATTACTAAGAAAATGTCCCATAGGCTCAGACTTGCCCACAGGCCAATCTGGTGGTAATATTTTGTCAACTGATAATCTTTCTTCCAAAGCAACTCTAGATTATGTCAAGGTGACATAAAACTTGCCAGCACAGATGATAATTCTAGGGATGAATTAAAAGATGAAAATTTACTTGATAACAAAATAGTGCTAAAATTGTTTAAAATGTAATAGTCATAGGGGTATGAATATTTTTCATGTACAGAAAGCAAAAGTAATGTCATAATTTCTAGAAAAGGAAGTAAAATTGAAATTAAAATCAATCATAAACTACAGAGGAACACAATTGATTTCGGGAAAATGTAATGAATAACATTTAGAGGAAGTATGTCATGCATTTTTAATTAGTCAAAATGTCTCGCCAACATAAATGAATAAATATATGTAGGAATAGACAAATAAATAAGTAATAAACTGGTTAAATCAAATACTGCCACTCTCTCTCTCTAGTCTAGCCCACAGGAGAATACAGAGAATATTGCTTTAGAACTAAATTGTGCTTTTTTGATACATTAGCCACTCTAATAATTATTCTGGATATTTTTTGATCATCATAAATGTTTGTTCACTCTAATCTTGTGACTGTTAATACGAAAGTATCTGCTGTTCAGCAGCTGTGCAATTACACAGCTGCCAAAGTCTCTGTTGATGAAGATGTGGTACAGCTTAGGAATGATGATTCACCCAAAGCTCCTAGTTAGTGTCCAAGCCCTAGTTAGGTTGCTTTTCATCCTGCATTTTGCTAACTAAAGAAGGTGAAGGGATGAATGGTTCTCAGACAATCTGGTGTTCAGTAATAAAGACTTCCCTCTTAGGAAACAGGGCTAGAGAAACAAAAAGAGAGGAAATGGTTGATGAATGGCTTATCTACCTCTGATGTAGTAAAAATCCCCATTGAATATAAATTTTTCTAGACAGATATCTACAACCTTCAGTGAAACAAATTATTCTCATTTTTTCCTTTTTATTTATTTATTTATTTATTTATTAAAGATTTCTGCCTCCTCCCCACCACCACCTCCCATTTCCCTCCCCCTCCCCCAATCAAGTCCCCCTCCCTCATCTTCCCTAAGAGCAATCAGGGTTCCCTGCCCTGTGGGAAGTCCAAAGACCATCCACCTCCATCCCAGTCTATTAAGAGGAGTATCCAAACTGCCTAGGCTCCCACAAAGCCAGTACGTGCAGTAGGATCAAAAAGAAGAGTCACAACTCAAATTATTCTCATTATAAAAAGGTTTAATACCTGCTTGTAAGAAATAATGCTTCCTTGTCAGCTGGGGACAACTTTGAGTTATTTTAAATAGCATATAAGGTCAATAGCATTATATAATGTAAAGTTAGAAATTTTAGTATGGTGTATTCATCATCTCAATGTCTAAAATCCTTAATGCCCAAGTTGACTTGTTATTATTTTTTCATTAATATATATGTGTATGTGCACAAGTGTGAAGGTGCCCATGGAGACCAGAAGAGGGCATCAGATCCTCTATAACTGATACTGCATGTAGTTATGAGGTGCCTAACATGGATGCCAAGAACTGAACTTGCTGCTGCTGCGTAGTTTCCATCCCTATCCTGTTCTGCCCACTCACTGGAGTTTCTGGATTGCAGCCCCACCAGGGTCTATGTCTAAGGAACCCATTGCACTCCTTGTGTGTTGGCAAATTCAGATAATAAAGCAATGTTTTCTGTGCTGAAAAAGGAAAAAGAACTGCACTTGGGTTCTTTGAAAGAAGAGAAAGTGTTGTTAACTGGTGATTCTTTCTACCATCCCTTAAGAGATAATTTGAGTGTTACAATCCAAATCTATGTTTCTTTTTAATGACATAGAAGTTTATTAGTCAAACAGTGTTGGTGAACGTGTTTAATCTCAGTACTTGAGAGGCAGAGGCAGGTCAATCTCTGCCAGTTTGAGGCTAGCATGGTTTATAGAGCTTCCTCCAGGAAAGCCAGGGCTAAACAGAGATACCTTTTCTCAAAAAAAAAAAAAAATCAAAACCAAAAAGTTCATTGAAATATCCCACTTCTGATATTTTTACATATTTATTGATATTTCTTATGAAGAAATACTACAACTATAAAATAATAAATGCTTGTAATTGAAAATTCTGAAACATAATGATGCTATTCTAAAAGAAATATCCCTTTCATGTATTAAATTATATTAATTTATGATGCATTGGTTACATTTTTTTTGTTGCTTTCTCAGTAGCATCTGTGGTAGTTAGAAAGAAAATGACTCTCAAAGAGAGTGGCACTATTAAGAGGTGTGGCTTTGCTGGAGTAGATGTGCTCTTGTTGGAGAAAGTGTATCACTGTAGAGGTGGACTTTGAGGTCTCATATATGTTCAAGTCACACCCAGTGAGACAGTTCCCTTACTGTTGCTTGCAAGATATCAGACTCTCAGCTACTTCTCCAATACCATTTCTGCCTGCAGCTACTATATTCCACAATGATGATAATGGACTAAACATCTGAAAATGTAAACCACAGTACTAAATGTTTTCCTTTGTAAGAGTAGCTGTGGTCATGGTGTCTCTTCACAGCAAGCGAAACTCTAGCTAAGACACCATCCATTGTATTGCAGAACTTAAGACACCATTACATATTTAAAATACATAGGTAATAGAGGCTATAACTTATTTCTTTTTAATTCATAATGAACTCATCATTAATTTAAAAGTGAATCTGTATCATATTTTGACTTTTATGAAATAAGGCATAAACTTTACCTTACATCTTTAATGAGTTATTATATGTAACTATGGTGGTTTGAATAACAATGGCTCTTACAGGCTCATATATTTGAACACTTGGTCCTCAGCTGATGGAAGAGTTTGGGAAGGATTAGGAGGTGTGGCCTTGCTGGAAGAGATGTGTCACTAGGATCAGATATTGAGGGTTTGTTGGTGTACAAAAGAGTTCCACATTAGCCTGGGATGGAGTAGAACAAAGTAAAACTCACAGAAAGAGTAGTGATCTGCAGTCCTCTGTGTGCACGGGGAACTGGAACCAAATTCAACAGTCAAGAGATCAGTGCAACCTTTTCATCTGCATGGGCAGCAGAGGAAAGGGTGCCTGAACTGGCCTTATCTCATAGCCACACTGATGAATATCTTGCATATCACCATAGAACCTTCATCTGGTGATGGATGGATACAGAGACAGAGACCTACATTGGAGTACTGGACTGAGCTCCCAAGACCCAGATGAAGAGCAGAAGGAGGGAGAGCATGAGCAAGGAAGTTAGGACCACGAGGAATGTGTTCATTCACAGAGACGGTGGGATTGATCTAATGGGAGTTCGCCAAGGCCAGCTGGACTTGGACTGATGGAGCATGTGATCAAACTGGACTCTAAATGTGGCTGATAATGAGGGCTGACTGAGAAGCCAAGGACAATGGCACTGGGTTTTGATTCTACTACATGTACTGGCTTTTTGGGAGTCTAGTCTGTTTGGATGCACACCTTCCTAGACCTGGATGGAGAGGGGAGGGCCTTGGACTTCCCACCGGGCAGGTCACCCTGACTTCTCTTAGGACTGGAGAGGGAAGGGGAATGGGAGTGAGGGGAGTGGAAGGGAAATGGGGGGATGGGAGGAGGCAGAAATTTTTAATAAATAAATAAATAATAAAAATAAAACAAGCAAACAAACAAAAACCAACAACAACAACAAAAAACTTTTTAAAGTCTTATGTGAATCCATGCCCTAGATAGTAGGCTCCATTTTGTTGGTGTACAAAAGATTTCCACAATAGCCCAAAATGGAGAATAACAAAGGTTTATTTATCTAGGGAATAAACTCACAGAAAGAGTAGCAAACTGCAGTCCTCTGTGTATGCTGGGAGCTGGAACTGAATCCGGTAACCAAGAGGCCCGCATGTGCTTTTTGTTTGCATTTATAGTACATGAGACCACGCCCAAAGTGGGGTGGTATCTTCAAGGCTATTGACTGAGGAGTTCCCAAAGGAAGGTTTCAAAAGACTCTTGCCCTTCTCAGTCTCTTTCTGCCTCACGCTTATAGATCAAGATGTGAGCTCTCAGCTACTGCTCTAGCACCGGGCCTTCCTTCTTGCTGTCATGCTCCCATGCCGGGATGGTTGTGAATACTGATGTTCTGAAATAGCAAGCCCCAAGAAACCTTTCTTCTATAAGTGGCCTTGGTAGTGGTGTCTTATTACAGCAATAGAAAGGTAAAAGTAACCAAGACAGTGAGATTTAGTTTTGAATGTATTTTATATCTTAATTACACCTAGTTATAATTATTGCTGTATATTAATAGTAGCAAGTGATTTAAATATTTGGGCATATATGACATAATCTTTTCTACAAATTATTTTAGTTTAAGTGGTTGAAGCTTTTGATTTGGGATAGCAGTATTTTTTTTTTAACACAAAACCAGATGTTTATATGTTCATATTTTATTATAGTCCTGTAGATTTACCTCAACAAATCACAATGACTGAAGTTGTGATTAACATTACCTTTTCTGCATCTGTGCTTTGAGCTGGCTGGAACATGTTCAGGAACATTATTCTCACTCCCGGTTTGCAGTTTCTCTGCTGGCAGTAAAACTCCTGAAGTTCAGAGGACAGAGGCATTCTCCTGACTCTCAGAACTACTTTATGACCCTTTATGTTATTGCTCAGCTTCTGTCACTGAAATATAGAGAGGTCACATCTTAAATGAGAGATATCATTCATCAAAACTCCACAGAATTTAGGACTAATTTCCTATAGATATTTATATTTTAACATGAGCTGGTTTCGTTTAACCGAAAAAAGAGTGGTAAAAGGTATGCTTTTATTATTTTGGCATAATGGAGATATATGTATATAAATAACACACCCTCTTGCAGAGATACCTAACCTATGGAATCTCTTGCTTCATAAGATTTCCACACAACTGTAACAGACTAGCACTGTATGAAACAATTTGCATTTAAACGTGATAATCAGGAAAAAAGAGTCTTTAAAATAGAAAGCTCAGACCTAGAATAAATTGTACATGTAAATGTGCTGATTTGCATGCAGAGAATGGAGTCTAACAGTGGGGCAACCGAAGAAATTAAGGCTACCTCTTCTCCTGAGTGCCCAGTAATGTTGAATTACAATTGAATACCTATAGAAATAAGTGTGACATCCAAATGGATACTAAATGAATATATTATGCTCTGTGATGTTTCACTGAATTCTAAACGAGTTCAGAAAGATGGAATACCAAGAGGTGCTGAAGTACTTCAGACACACTCAGTCAAATGCATGTGGTTAAATAAAACTCCGTAGAATGTTCCCAACATAAAATGAGTTTTTCCTATTCAGAAGGAAAGTAGAGCAATTTATTTTTTTCCTCAGACAGTCTCATCACAAGTAGGAGTTTACTTTAATAAACTTGGTTTGGTTTTTAGGCAAACTCTTGCAATTTGAAAGTTTCTTTGTAATTCTTTTGAGCCCTAATGCAATAGACTTGCAATCTTGCTTTTATTGTGCCCCTTAGCATTGAGTAAGCAGTATTATTTGTTTAATCTGGAAAGCCCTAGTGACCTGCATAAGAAGAGTAAAAGAAAAAAAAAAAGAAAGAAAAAAACAAACCCTATCCATTGATTGACCTTGAGAACCAAGGGACTCCTATGCTGTGATTAGTCAAATACCCTGGTTAGTATTGTTTCTTTTAAAACTGTATTAATGAAATGAGAACTACAATTGGCTTCTACGTTTTTGTTCCTTCTTGAAAAGTTTACTTTGAATGTACTTTCTCCACTGTTGAGTGTGTTGACATTGTGCCATAACATGCTAGGTTCCATGGTACATTTTCATATGATGCTTTAGCCAACTGGGACTGTTCACCCACCATGTTAGCTTTCCTTCAATTTGAACTCATATTGTAGTTATGATGCTAGCATTAAACTACAGCCTCAGAAAATCAGAATATGGAATTGCTTCTTTCTCTCCCAGAATCATTTTCTGACCCTTTGTCTTCTCAACTCCTTCACTACAATTCAGAGGTATTCATGATGTACGAGGGATGGTATTCCCCAAAACTCAGCGGTCCACAGATGAAAACTGCCCCAACCTGATACACTGCTGGATGCTAATTTTGCTCAGATATAATTTTAAGCAACATGGAATGGGTGCAGGCCTAGTATGGATGTTTAGAACTACTGTAAAAGCAAGTGTTGGCTTAGAGGAGGGAGCTAAGAACTGAGGTGGAGGAACACAGGTTGTCTGTTTGCTGACCTCGAAGAAAAAACAACTTTCTCTCATCTCTATGACAGGAAGTAGTTTTACAACTTGTACCAAAGCACTTGCCCACTGAGGTTATGCTCCTATCTCCCCTTGTAGAATAACAGCTAAAGATGTGCTCTTCCTTGATGAACACATTTCAGAAAGATGACTCCTGGGTCCTTGAGAATGATTTTTCTGGGTCATAAACCCTATTAGAACCTTAAAAAATACTTATCGAAGAGGCAAAGAAAATCTTTAGAACTAATGTTTTCAAGTAAATGCTCTAAGTAAAGGTGGGTCAGGGCTCTAAGGTCTACGGGTCCAGTAAAGCTGAAGTCAGTGCCAAGGTTTTCTGGGTCACTGACCATAAAACTGATTTCCCTTAGGACCAAGCTATAACCCAGGGACACTTTGTAGTGTGAAGTTCATCTGGAACCATTTCACTAACAATTTACTTGCATTTCCCCCGTTTTTCTAGCCTGGCATATGATGATTTTGGCTAGCTTGAAAGCCAACTTCAATGTGTTTACTATTTTTCACTTTTATCCCTAAAGTACTGGAGTGTTAAAAGTCTGTGGCTGTCCCTGTAGAATCTCCCACATTCACTTGCATGCGGGGCCATTAAGAAAGAAGATTCCTTAAACCCTATGTTGTCATTTGGTGGGTGCTTGCATGATATTAGAAAAAATTTTAAAATTCCGTTAACTTATGTTAAACTTATAGTACAATAGGAATACAAATTATCAGTAGATGTTTCTGTATATAAACTATGTCTTGGATCAAAAGGTTAGGATTATTTACTAACAAAAGTACTGCTTCTTTGTAAAGCCCATGTTTAAGTACACTTCCTAATTCTTTAGTCTATTGTTTTTGTAACTTTGTTATTATTAACTGGACTTTAATATTCCCAATACTACAAACTTTTCAAATAACATAAGTCTATTGTAATATATGCAATATATGTTTATTTACAATTATAAACTATCCTTAGTAGGTGTTGACTATGATTATTATGTATACTGTAGGGAGGGGAAGAGGCAAAAATCTAAATTGCCATCTTCGAAATTTAAAATTTTTTATATTGACCTTATTTTTATTGACATGTTGATGATCAAATTCAGAGCCTCATGCATGCCAAAGTTGCACCCTACCACTAATCCTACACCCTTGGCCCCATTTTTAACTTTCTTCATGGAGAGACAAAATCACACATATTAACTGCAACAAGATGGTTTTAAGTATATGTAGAGGGATTAGTAAATCTATTGAACAGATGTGCTATCACGATTACTGATGACATTTGTGGTGAGGAGCACTTGGCATTGCCCCTTTTGTGAACTTGGAGAATACGATAGATTGTCATTGACCATAATCAATGTAGAACTCTTGGCTTTACTATACTGTAGAACATCTGGTTCATTGTTTTAGGAAAATCTAATTACTTGGGTCAAATACATGAATGCTTAATAGCCTTTATTTACAGTGATTTATAATAGCCATCTGATCTATCCCAAGCATAAATGTGCTATAATGCTAGCATTTGAACATTAGTCTAGGGACATTATTGTCTTTATATACTGCCTAACTGTTTTATGAAGGCATTTATCTTTTGGATGGCTGCTAAATCTTCTCTTTATGTTTATGAACATTCTTTTTATTTTATATGGTATTATAAGATACAATATTGCATGTCTAATACTAACTGAGCATCTAACTTGGCTTGAGTAGCTTTTGTGTTGTTCAATTGGACAGCTCTCTTTAGCAGCAAAAATTGTTTTATATTAATACCTTTTTTCAATAGCGGTTATGGCAAAGGATGAAAATATGGACTTGGTATAACACACATAAATCAAATGAACATTTTCTTCTGTATACCAGGTTTGGTGGTAACATAGTAGCATCCTTAAGGTATGGCAACTATAAAGGAAAACTTTTTTGACAGTAATAGTATATTATCTCATATATTGGATTCGAATTTCTGGAAATTATGAAGTAAGTATATAACAACTTTGTATATTTCAAAATTGAGTGTCAGGACATGGCAATGAGAACTAGAAACTACTAAAAACTGTGCCTAGAAAGTTTTAGTAGTGGTGGAGATTTAATCTGTTTGTATCCTGATTTCCTGTAATCAGAAGTGGCTTTATTCATTATTGTTTCTTGCTAAAATGGGTTGTTACTTGACATGAAATTCTTACTTTCTCAGAGAAGAATATAGGAATGTGGTAATGTTAAAGTTGAAAACAAAGTCAGGAATATTTGCATAAGCTTGTAACCTTTTAAATGTTGTGAATGCTTGGCTACTCAAATGTTCTAAATATTTACTCTTCATATATCAGTTATGGATTAATCGTGTTTGTTTACAAATTGGAATGTAGGGCATTCTCCCACTTCTCTTTACCTATTTTCTGTACACTAGAAATAGTCTATGAGGGCTTTTGGGTCTTTATGGGAATTTTTAAGTGTGCAAATACGTATGCACTAACGTGGTCTCTCTCTCTCTCTCTCTCTCTCTCTCTCTCTCTCTCTCTCTCTCTCTCTCTCTCTCTCTCTCTCTCTCTCTGTTAGTTTGTGTGAAGATGCAGGTGCTTATGGAAGCCAGAAGTCAACATCTGGATGTCTTCCTTGATCTGATCCCCTTATTTTTTGAGAACAGGTTTATTACTGAACTTGGTGCTCACCATTTTAACTGTACTGACAGTCCAGCAACCCTCTGGGATCAACCTGTCATGGCCTTCCCAGAGCTGACATGCTCCACTAGTCCTAATATTTTGCATGGATGCTGGTGATTGGATATAGGTATTCATGCTTTCACAGCAAGCACCTTACCTAGCACGGCCTTCTCTGCAGCCTTAGGTTTGGTTCCTAGCTCTAATGAGAGGTGTCTCACAATAGCCTGCAACTCTAGCTTCCAGGTTGTCCTCCACCCTGTGTGTACCTATGCTCACCTGCACATACACACAGATACACATATAGATGTAATTAAAATAATTACACAAATATCTAAAAATTTTAAACACACTCTGAACTAGGTGAATGACTATGTGGTCACTCAATGCTATTAGGTCACTTAAGGACCGCCTTCATTTCACTACTGTAATTTTTTATCTATTTGTTTTTTGTCTAGTTAGCTTCAGCTGTCACCTTGACACAGCCCACAGTTATCTGAAGGACTATTATTTGGTGGATTACCTTCATCAGATTGGGCAATGGGCATGTCTGTTGAGAATTTTTTTAATTGATTATTGATGTAGAAGGTCCCAGCTTCCATGGGCAATGATACTTCTAAACAGATTCCAGGGCTGTAAATGCAAGCTGGCTGAACACTTGTCAGAGGGAGCAAGACTGTAAGTGGTTTTCCTTTATGGTTTTTGCCTTTGAATTTGCTTGAATTCTTGCCCTGTATTCCTTCAGTGATGGATTGGAGGAATCAACCCTTTCTTCTCCAAGTTTCTTTTGGTCAGACTGCTTATTACAATAAAGAAAACCAAATGATGACAAGGGTAAAATTTGCTACCCCAAAACCTCTTAAAATATGCACTAAAAGGATATTTACCATTTACTCATTTTTAGGTGTCTCATTTTTAGAACTCTTCTCATGTGGAAAAAAGTGGAAACCATACTTCCAGTGGCCCATTCCTTTTTCACCCTTTCCATTAGCTCTTGTAAATCAGCTTTATACTTTCTCTTTTTAATAATTCAGCTGTTTCCAATACCTTATAAACAGTACCCTGTGGTCTTTGTCACATAGAATGATGCCTTTGAAATTCATCCATGTTGCAGCTTATGTCAATATTACCTTCCTTTTTGAGATTAAAGGCCATTTTATTATATGCTTATATCAGGTTTTCTTTACCCTGTTATGTACTGATAAACATTTACATCACTTCCACTCCTCAGCTACTTTGAACAGTACTGATGAGAACATGGGTGAGCTGGAAGCTCTTTGAGTTCCTACTTTTAGCTCACATTGTATATCCACTTATGAGACTATTGGATTATAGGATTGTTTCAAGAAACCTCTACACTGTTGGCCATAGTATATATTTCATCTTACACTTCCACCAAGCTTGCACATGACTTGTAATATCTCCATATATTTGCCAGCATTTATCATTTTTTGTTATTTTATTTCTTTAGTAATGTTTTATTTATTATTTGAGCATTGTGTACAGAATGTTTTGATCATATTTATCCCCTTACCAACCATTTTTCTGTTGGCATTGTCTATTTTTGTTGTTTTTCAATATGTCATCCTATGAGGAGAGTGTTAATATTTCATTGTAGTGTGGTCTTACATTTTCTCAATATGAGTGTTGTTAAGCTTTTTTTCCCTGTGACTATTGACTATTTCTGAAGCGTTGGCATTATAGCCATCTATCATTTGACTATCTATGTCAAAATTTATTCCTGAGTGCTCTACTTGAATCAACTGTTCAGTACGTCTTTATGTCAGTATTACACTATTTTGATTTTTACTGTTTTTCACTTATTTCTACTTTTCCTTTTATCTCTCAGGACTGTTTCGGCTATACAAGATCTTTTGAGATCATATATATAAATTTTAGGCATTTTCCTACTGCTAAAAACTATACCTATAACAGCAGTTTTCCTAATAATTGCATTGGAATTAGAGGCCCCTTAGGAGAACACAGACATTTAAACAACACATGTTTTCTAATATACTAACATAGTTGTTAATTTGTATACTATTTCTTAGTTATGACTTATGTTTTACAGTGTATAAGATTTTTCCTATTTAGGTGAAATTTTTTATTAAATCAAATATTCATTTTGATGGTATGTAAAAGAGATTGACTTCTCAGTTTCCTTTCTTGGTTGCTTTCTTACAAGAAGGAACAGAGATGATTTTTGTTTGAAATTTTACTAAACTCTTTGGCTCTTCCTCTAGTTGTGTGTGTGTGTGTGTGTGTGTAAGACCATTAAGATTTTCTATATGTGATGTGAGAACATGCCATTTGTGGACACAAGAAAATCTATTTCCTTTCTAATTTAGAGGTCTTTTACTTTTTTTTTATTACCTAAATGATCTGAATGAGATTTCAATTCTGTTGAATGGAAGAAGTTATTAGATATCCCTACACTGTTATGTTTTCTAAAAGCTTGGTTTTAATTAGAGAATATAAATTGTGCAAAATGATGGTTTTCATTGTTGTGAGCCAATCTGAACCAAGGCTTTTTCTGAAACCCTGATGTCTAAAGAAAGGACATTGTTCCTTATCTACAACCAGGGATGTGCTCAGCAAGTCCAGTAATAGCCAGGAGCCAAGGACCTTGCAGGGAGTTGGAACTTCATCCTGAGAACTCAACTCTTCCTGACAGCAAGAGCTGTGTTTATCAGTCTCAGAACTACTATGTCTTCAGTCTGCTGCACTTGAGATATTCTGTGTTCCTTTTATGCAACATTGCCTGATTAGCTTCCTACTGACTTTGTTCCTTTGTATTATAGTTTTCTACTGACTCTGTCCCATTATTTTTTTTCCTCTCAAAACTGTATACAAGATACTGTAGTTCTTACTATGCTTGTTTGGCACCAGAAATAGCTTGTGAAAAACTCCCTGAATCCAGAACCGTATCTTTTATATCTTCTCATCTTTCTACTTAGGACCCTGTCACTGAAGAATTAGCTGCTATTTCAGTCATTTCATGATAGCTTTGTTCGAGTATGTCATGGACTTCAGCCATGAATATGGCTTTATCCTCTCTCCCCTTTCCTATCCTACCTTTCTCTATTTCTTCTTCTACTTTCCTACCTTACGTATTTGGGTTCCACATGTGAGACAAACAAGAAAACTAGGTTTTGTGAATTTGGCTTGTTTCAACTGTGGTGGTGATCATCAATGCAGTACTATACTTTAAGAAAAACTGTAAGTTTCTCACTTCTAAAAATGACTTAAAATGTAGATTTCTGAAATATGGCATATAATATGTTAAAGCAATTTCTTTCTGTACTTTACAGCTTAGTTGATTTTGTGGCCCATGTTTGTGTGGTATGCTTGACCATTCTGGCTTCTACAGTCTTTCCTCCCTTCTTCTGTGGGGTTCTCTGAGCACCACCTAATGTTTAGCTGTGGATCTCTGCAGCTGCTCCCATCAGTTGCCAGTTGAAGCCTCTCTGATGGTGACTGGGATAGCACTGATCTGTGTATCCAGAGTATCATTAGGAATTTTGGAACCATCCCTACATCTCTATGATGAAGCCTACGTGATCATGGTGAATGATATCTTTTTGATGTCTTCTTGGATTCTGTTTGCAAGTATTTTAGTGAGAACTTTTGTCCATGTATCCATCATGAGGGAAATTCATCTGCAATTCCTTTTCCTTGATGTATATTTGTGTGGTTTAGGTATCAAGGAAATTGTGGCCTCATAAAAAGAATTGGAAAATTGGACAACATTCCTTCTCTTTCTATTTCGTGGAATAATTTGAGGAACATTGGCATTAACTCTTCAAAACTCTTATCGAGTTTTGAGCTAAATTATCTGGACCTTTTTTTTTTTGGTTGTTGTTAGTTTTTCAATTCCTGCTTTTATTTCACTATGATGTCAAATTGTTTATCTGATCTTTATTGAAACTTTGGTAGATAGTATATATTATGAAAATTATCCATTTCTTTTAGATTTTCAAATTTGGTCGAGAACAGATTTTGAAAGTATGTTCTTATGGATTTTGGGGATTTCCTCTGTGTCTCTCATTATGTACACTTTTTATCTTTTATTTTATTAATTTGGATCTTTTTTCTCTATCTTTTAGTTAAAGTGACTAACGTTTGTCAATATTTTTGATTTTCTTAAAGAAACAACAGATATAAAGAAAGTTGAAACAACACTCTATATCCCAACTGACTTCTATATATGAAATCTGGGTATCAAAACAGCAGAATCAATAGGAAGCTTACAAACTCATGGAAACTGAACAACTCACTACTGATTTCAAAATCCATCAAGACAGAAATTAATAAAGAAATTAAAAGTGTTTGTAAGAAGTCAATGAAAATTAAAACACAGTATACTCAAACTTTTGAAACACAATGGCAGGCAGTTGTAGGAGGGATGTTCCTAGTAGGAAATAATGAGTGCCTACATAAAAAGGTTGGAGAGATCTAATATTAGTAACACTTGAAAAGTTTAGATGAAAAACAAAAAAGGAAGCACCCCCCAAAAAGTGAAATAAGGTGACGAGAAATAATCAAACTCAGGTCTGTAATCAATAAAATAGAAACAACACTTTCCTTCCTAATGAGTTTATGTCTTGTATTATAAATAACTTGGACAAATAATGAAAGAAAAGTAACTACAACTATCTAGTCTTCAACCCCATTGAAGACCCAAGAAGGGAAATAATATTACTTGAGCAAGCAGGAAGTGCAATCAAGCAATTTCCAAAACGTTCAATAAATGATAGAGACAATTGGCTACCTGGGCAATCCCCCAAAGTCTCATTTGCAATGTTGCAGCAACCAACTTTGACTAAGGCCTAGAATAACTGTCAGATCATTTTCAGAGGCAGGAAATTTTTCAAAACTGTCTTACCCTGTCTTGGCAAGGACTGACTGGAAACCCGAATAAGGGTCAATGGTGTGCTGTACATATTTTAATTTTCCAAAATCTGCAAAGTTGAACACATCCATTTGCCAGATTTCATTCCTTTGGGTTATTCCCTGAAGACAGTGGTGTTTGGTTATAGAAAGAGCAAGTAGGGGCATTTCTTTATAATCTCCTTAGTTTGTTGCCTTGTAATGGAAAACTCTTTAAACTTTTGCTATTGACATGATTTTTTTTTACAAAATTCTGAGGCCTTCCATACACTTCCAATTAATAATCTATCAATTTCTTCATTACCTTGTGCTAGAGGACCTGGCAGACACATATGGCATCAGATGTGTGTTACGTATATGGGACAAACCCTATTCCTGATTATATCTTAAACCTGTATGAATAGTGAAGTCAATTCTGTATCATCTCGTATAAATTCAGAGGTTTCAATATGCAAGACACCTCTTTCTGCATATTGTGAATCAGTAACTATATTAAGAGGGTCTTTAAAGTCCCTTGGTACCACGAGAATAGCATGTAATTCTGCCTTTTGGACAGAATTATAAGGGCTTTTGATTTGTAACCTGCCTTTCCTGATTTATCTGCATCAGTTTAGAATGTATGGGGCTCCAGTTTTTGATGTGTCCCATGCAATGCGGGAAAGGATCCAAGTAGTTCTCTTTATAAGGTTACTTCTATAACTTTTGGGATAATTACCATTAATCTTTTCTTTAAAAATTAGCACAAGCTCTTTGCCAAGGTTCATTGTCATCCCATAATTTTTTAATTTCATCAGTAGTAAAAGACACTATAATCTCTGCTGAGTCCACACCTGTTAGGTGACAAAGTCTCAATTTTCCTTTTATAATTTATTTAGAGACTTTTTCCACATAAGTTTTTATTTTTTTACTTGGTTTATGTGGTAAAAAGATCCATTCTAAGATAATAGCTTCCCTTTGCATTAAAATTACTGTAGGAGAAATTCTGGTAGGCAATATGACTAAAATACAATTAAGATTTGGATTCACTCTATCCACATGTGCCTCCTGTAATTTTTCATCAACAACAATCAATTCCTTTTGTGCTTCAGCTGTTAATTCTCTGGGACTCTTTAAGTCTTTCTCACCATCTAAGGTCTTGTTTAAATGAACTATTAGATCAGGTGTTATCCCAACAGCTGATTGTAGACTAGAAATGTCTCCTAATAATCTTTGAAAGTCATTAAGAGTCTGCAATCCACCTCTCCTAATTAGTGCCTTTTGTGTTCTAATTCTCTGTAAGCCTATTTTATAACCCAGGTAATTGACAGAATCTCCTCTCTGTAATTTTTTCAGGAGCAATTTGTAATCCCCATTTTGGCAAAACTTTACTTCTTCAAACATTTTTTTTGAAAGTATCTATGTTTGAATCAGATAACAAAATGTCATCCATGTAATGGTAAATTATAGATATTTTTAAAAATTTATTTATATATATATTAAAAGTTTTCACCTCCTCCCATTTCCCTCTCACTTCACCTCTCCCCCGCCTCCAATCCTAAGAGAAGTCAGGGTTCCCTGTCCTGTGGGAAGTCCAAGGCCCTCCCCCCTCCATCCAGGTCTAGACAGGTGTGCATCTAAACAGACCAGGCTCCCAAAGAGCCAGTACATGCAGTAGAATCAAAACCTAGTGCCATTATCATTGGCTTCTCAGTCAGTTGATTACAAGGTAGGAAGTTAAAACCCTGGGTAAGTCATCTCTGACAGCTACTGGTGATGTTAAATCCTGTCCCTTTACCTTCTTTCCCTACTCATCAGCTCCAATAATTTTCTCAATCGTTTCAAATCTTTTCACTACTGTCTTTTTATAGCCTGGATCTTTTGGCCTGTATATATTTCTAGTGATTTCATTGAGACACCTAGCCTCTGCTCCCCATTCTGTACATATTATTTCAAGGTCTGAAGTTTTTCCTTTAAAGATAATATCTCATCCTTGGACATTATTTGGATAGCATGCAGATTGTCTTCCTGGAGAGATACTCTATTTGCTAACCTATTATAACTTTTTAACAGATTTTGATTGTTAAATTCAAGAGCATGAATTGTTTCAGATAAATTCACTGTACCCTTTGACATGGATTAAATTTTGTCTGTAAAATTAATGTTAATCTTTTCAGTAGTATTAATTTCTTCAGGTAACTTTTGATTTTTGATGGTATTAATCCTGTCAGCTAATTGTTCATTATTAGTCTGTAAAGACTGTATCTTTTTTAAAAGTGCCACATTATTGGCTCTGTTATTAAACCATTTTCTTAAGGCTATAACATGAAGAAACAAACTGAGTCCCAATATCCAATAAATTCATGAATCACAATAACCATATAAGACTTGCAAAATGCAATTCATATTATCAGCAAAAAGGTTAATTTTTTGCAATTATATAACTTTCAAGTTTATTGATTTATTAATTAATAAAATATTTATATGTGTTATGAGATTTGATAAATTATTTTAGGTGAAATAATCTTTATTGGCCAGCAGGTGGCGCTGCAGAGTCACAATCAGCGGTGGTGCAACTGACAGTGCCAGGAACAGTCCTGGCTGCTTTGGTGCTCGTTAAATACTGACGAATATACTGTGTTTGACAAATTAAAAGCAATTAAATAAATTCCGTACATGGAGCAAAGAGCCCAGAACTCAGGAGTATGGAGCACAAACCGGAAGCTGTGCAAGTTGCTGTGTGGCAGGGAATGCAGCAGTGGTGGTGGAGAAATACGTGAGTGTGGGAAATTTCCAAGTTGCCACATGCACTTAGTTCTACTGTGGCAGGGGGTTTCTACAAAAAAAAAAAAAAAAAAAAAAAAAAAAAAAAAAAACCAAACAAAAAAAAACGCTTAGTAGGTGAAAGCTAGTGAAGTGGGTGGGGTGGGAGCCCTTCTGGTCCGTGGACCGTTTGGGCCTTTTAGACCAGTCCACCTGGTAGGTGTGGAGTTCGGACCCACGTAAGGCGCCAGATGAAGATGGATGCTAAAAAGAAATTCCACACTAGCTCAGAATTGAGTATAATAAAGGTTATTTATTTAGGGGAAGGCTCACAGATCACAGTTCTCTGCACGAATGGGGAACAGGAACCGAATCCAGCAGTTGGAAGAGAGAGAGACCGTGTGCTTTACATTGGCATTTATAGTATAAGGGGCCACGACCAAGAAGGTGAGTAACTTAAAGGCTGTTGGCTGTAGGATTTCCTACACCATTCTATCTTTTTCATTACTGATTTTGTTGACTCATTTTTTCTCATTAGTCTATCTTACTAAGCACTTACCAATTTATTCTATTTTTAACACACAATCCTGAAGTTTGATTTTCTTTGCTGTTCTTTATTTTATTTATTTCTGTCCTAATATGTACCATCTCCTTTGTTCTTTTAACCTTGTTTCTTTTTCCCATTTCCTTAAGGTTAAGGTCAAGTGATTGGACATTTGTTTTAGTTATAGACAATCCCTGCTGTAAACTTTTCTGTGTATTTCTGTTGTCTACTGTAAGCTCAGATTTCCTCAATTTTATTTATCTCCAGACATTTTTAAAATATAGGACTTACTATTCTATCCATTTTTAGCATATACATATTTATCAGTTTTGATGATTTCTCTTTTGTTATTGATTTCCAGCTTATTTAATTAGGGACCAAAAGGATGCTTCATAGTATTTATCTCTTCATAAATTTCTTAATACTTGTTTTGTGGTCTGTGGTATCTTAGAAAACATCTGTATGTACTTGGGGCTGGTTGTTCTATAACACTCTTCATTCATTTCTTCATTATTTACTGATCTTCTATCCGGCTTATTTATTGGTTATTGAATGAGGGATACTGCAATCTTCCTATATTACTATGTCAAGTTTATTTATCCCCTTATTTCTACTAGTTTTTGAATACTACATTTGGTTTCCTGCTAGAGTTTGACATAGTGTTCTTTCCTAGTGATCTGACACCTCATCATTATATATCATCCTGCTTTATGTGACAGTGTAGAATCAAATTATATTTCATCTTATGTAAGAAGAGCCCTTCCTGCTTATATTCATGTTCCTGGGTAATGGTTAAATTGCCTCTCTCTTGATACTTTCAATTTGTTTCTGATTTTGAATTTCAGGAGTTTGTTAATGTCTGTGCATACAGGAACTTCTTTTGGTTACTTCTAGTTGGGATGCTTTGAGCTTAAGTTTGATGGTCTATTTTCTTTTTCAGAGTTGGGAAATTTGGGTCATTGTCTTTTCCAATAAGCTCTCTATTCCATTTTTATCCTCTCTTTTTCTATATTTAGGTATCTCACAATGTTCATTTTAGCCAACTTCGTGGTGTTCTATAAATGCTTTAGGACTCTTCATTTTTTAAAATTATTTCCCTTTTTATCTTTCTGGTTCATAATATTATCTGTCTTTGAGCTTATAGATTATTTTCTTCTGTTATTAAAGAATGTTGCTGATTGTATCTGGGGCACTTTAAATTTTATTATTGTACTATTCTTTTTTAAAATTTTGGAGATTCTTTAGTGAATCAACTTGGTCCTGTGTCTTTAATAGTTTTATCTCTTGTGAGTCTCACTTTGTCATTGTGTAACTTTTATGGGTTTACTTGATTGTCTATTTGTGTTCTCTTGTAGACTCATGAAGATGATTCAATTCTTTCTCAACTAAGTCTCCTTTATCAATTCTAAGGGTTGTTTTCTAGAGATTCATTGCCAAATTTTTATTGAGCTATAAATTTTCTCTGCTTTCCTCCTTTTCTTTCCCTTTTCCCTAATCTTCTTCTACTCTCTCCTGTGAACCAATATAGAATTTTAATTCATTCTTTAAGAATTGAATACATGCATTACTTATAATGTATTTTGGTCACATTCACCTTTTACTCCTCCCCCAACTCCTATCCCACCTCCATGTACTCTTCAATTCATACACCTTTAAAAATTAATTTATTGAATCCAACTTGTGTTTTGCATATACACATAGGTATGGTGACACCCAGAGGAACATGGTCTTGCTTGGATCATTTTGCATCCAACAGTTCTAGTGAGATTTCTCCCACTGAGTAGTCAACCCAAAGAATGCCAACGTCTACTGGTGGGTCACCTAAGTGATTTTTTTTTTAACAAAAGCAAACCATGAGACATAGCTACAGGTTCTAGCTTTCATCCTTCCTCCTTGACTGTTCTACCTCAGCTGTAGAGTCATGCTGACTCCTTCTATCTGCTAATTATTGTCTTGTGACTCTAATCCTTTTTTTAATATTGAACAATTCTTTCTTTTCCCAGGGGAATAAATACTTCATCATTTGAGCCTTCTGTTTTCACACATTAATGCTTTTTTCTCAGAAAAACTTTCAGTTTGGCTACAATACTTTAAACTACTTTTGGCATTGTCATCTTTTTTTATTTATTGGAGCCATACTTAGACAATGAGCTTTCCAAACAATTGTTCAACTTAACTTCAAACAGGGAAACATGGGATAACAGTAGACTTATTATCCATGGCATATGCCCAAAACAAAAGGAATAGTATGTTAGCCTTCAAAGATTTGCTTCAATTCTAAATAATATTTTGGCTTTGTCATAATTTTATTTTCTATGATAATAAACTCATGGTGCTATTAACTTAAATTTTCTTATTTGTATATAATATTGGCTAGTTTTAATGAAAGATTCTAGGAACTTGATTTTTTCCACTCAAACAAGATAAAAATAAAGTTGTTTGATCAATATTAGTTATCTGTTCACATGTTTTTGCCTTTATTAGTGACTTTATAAGTATTAAGCATTGATTTATATATTTCCACAAAATGAAGTGTTGGCCCACAGTCTCTTAGAATGTGACCTTATATGAATATAGCACTGTTGAAGATGTGATCAGTTGAGATCATAATGGAATGGAGGGTCTAATTCAGTCTATCCTGTGGCTATATAAAAATTCAGATTTCAAATGAGGCACTTATTTATTTAAGCAGAATACAACATATCATATAAAGGAATATTTGCTAGTCAGACAGAATGACCTGGAGGAGGGTCTTGCTTTCGATTCCCCGAGGAAAAACAGACTCTACAAACATCTTGGTTTTAGATATCTATTTGAGAGAACCATAAAATAATAAATTTATGCTGCCATTTAATCGGTGGTGCTTTTTACCATGGTAACCTAATACAATACTTATTTGAAGGTATGAGAAATATATAGCCTTATTCTTTCAATTTTCTCAATATTCTTAAAGCTTCCTAAAGCAATTAATAGCTTTGGTCAAAAAATAATTATTTTTATTTGTTTTTTGTTATTTTGTTCTTTTTTTTAAAAAATTACTATTTTTTATTCATGTGTATAAATGTTTGCCTGTATGTATGTCTGTGTATCATTTATGTGTCTGGTATCTCTCCTGCCTCTGAGATACCAAAGCTGACTCCTCTTGAAGAGAATCAAGGGCTTTTAAAAACTGGGCCACCTCTCCAGCTCTATATTTACTTACTTTTAAACCAAGGTCACTGGAGTTTTAGGTCAGAGTTTAGGACTCTGAAAGCCCTAACATCCCAGTTTTGGTCACTGGTCTCACAGAGAGCAATCAGAAGTAATGGAAAAAGGGAGGAAAGAATTTTAATCATGATGGCTATTTAGAGAAGATGGAAAATATACCTCCTCCAGGCAAGGACAAGATTAAGTATTTCTGTCTGTATTCAGAGTACTGCCAAATGCTTTAGCTATGAAGAACTGGGGCAGGTTAAGCACATCCTTATTTATCAGTCTTGGTCAAACTGGGGGTGGTAATCATCTGAGACATGGTTCTGCTAGATGCCTCTAGTGAAGTCCTAATTACCAGAGAGAACCATCTAGTTCCCTCAAGATGAATGCTTCTGCCTATCGATCACTTTATCAATGAATGGTCTTCCCAGGCTCTACCGTTCTTAGAATTCAAGGAGACTGAGGTTTAGAACAATGTGGAGAAACTGTTAGGTGCTTTTATGGGGTCTTGAACAGGACATTTTAAAAGCTGACAGTTCAATAAGCCAGTTACTCTTATCTTTGTGCCTTCAGCCTCGAAGTGGGATGCGATAGGTTAGGTCTCATAAGTTTTAGACAAGCTCTTCTTGAACGATTAAAACGCCCGTGTTTAGAGTTTAGCAAAGATCTGACTCAAAGTAAAAGAGAAAGATATAAAACAAAGGCAAGTATCCTACTTCTGTAAATTTGCAAGCCCATGTAGAGACACTGCTTTTTTTGTAAAAGTACTTTCTAAATCTACATGATGTCTTCATCGTTGTTCTCTGAGTTTGCTGATGAGTTTATTTACCCCTAACTAAACAGTACCTGATTGAAAATGCTCCTTATCTCACCTCCTTCTCACCAAATATCTTCTGAAATGTAATTTAAAAATCAAAACCATAAGATCAACTTAATCATCATAGAGAAGACTATCAAATTATAGGATATATGAATATGATACTAAACTAGTTCATAGTAGCAAAATTTACAAAAAGACACAAAATATGCCATATTCTATTCTTTCCATGTAACTGGTTCAGTCCCTACATAAGGTATCTTTCTCTTTTGAAGTTTCTTCTTGTTTGTAATCGTTTTTGTCTAGTTGTTGATGTGTTTCTTCTCTTTCCATCTCTCTCTGGCTTTCTCTCTCCTTCACATTTTCTTTGCATTTGCCACATATACACATTGTCTCCTTTCCAACATTATTTTTTTCTTTGAAAGATAGTAATTATTTAATTACATCTAGCAAATGTCTTGCCTATTGTCTGTTTCCCTAGGACTAAAGGAATGTGGAAAGAAGTTGAGAATTGAAGAATGCTGGAAGAAAGGGAAACTAATAGCTCCTCGACTCAGTTATTTCCAATAAGTTCTATTTGCTTGTTTCTATGACTCATAAATGCAGTATGGAAAATTTTCACACCCAAGCAGCAACCTGGATGCAAACTCTTTTGCAGAAGGCCTTGAATAAGAATGAAACACAGCATTTGTTCATTTTAAATGCAAATATTGGAAACTAAGTAGGGCAAGCTTGTCATGAGGGGAGTGTTTCTGGGCACAGCAGAAAACTGTCATGGTGAATAGGAGGCACAGCATCTTACTAACCTACTAAAATAAATTAGAAAAGAAAAGTTTTGCAGTTTGACTTCAATCAGGGCTAGATAAAAACACAAACTGATAAAACTGAGTTAAAAAGATGCTGAAAAGTACTAAACAAGGAAAAGGATTCTTACATTTGACATTTTAAAAAAATTTCTCAATTAGACACAAAGTAATTTTTTATTGTGCAATCTAAAAATTATATACTGAATTTTGATTTGCATTAAATTGTACATTGTACATTTTGCAGTGACAATTTTATACTTACCTTTTCCCTCAGGTGTATTTTTCAAGCATTCCTCTTGATTTTCATAAACCAACCCTAGAAGCAAAAGCTTGGGAATATATTGAAATTCAGAGAAAAAAATTAATTTGAAATCAATCCTAAATAACATCGCCTCATGTTAAAAGTAGAATATGCCCTCTCTTCTCTTGTGTGTAGTAGAATAAAATGTCACTGGAATTAGTTTGAGAAGTGTGTGGCTAATGTCCTGCTCTGGGCAAAGATGGCCCTGCAGCTACTGCTCTGAGCTCTGAAGGGGTGGACCCCAAAGGCCCTCCTGTTCAGCAATTAGGCTTAATTGGCTAGCTGGATTTCTTGGGAGCAGAGTGAAGACACCTAATTAGCAATATGCAGTTGATTTTTCCACTAGGGTCCTCTTTCCCTTCCTCCCATATTTAGACTTTGAACTGGATAAAAGTTTAGGGGTGAATTTTCCTTTCAGTAGTAAGAATTGTGATTCATAACAATCAGGTAGGAGGGTCTTCTGTCTTCCACATCATGTTTGGGTTAATTCATTCTAAAAAACACACATGGTGGTCTCACTGGGATCTTACTCTGGAGATTAGCTAGAAAGATACCTGGAGGAGTATATGTATGTGTGTGTGTGTGTGTGTGTGTGTGTGTGTGTATGTATGAATGTATTATTTTTCTCCACCCATGACCTCACTATCTCAGGAACAAGAGAATTGCCGAGAGAGAGTATAAGTGGCGTTTGTAATGATGTGGTTATAGAGTATTAGTCAAACTTTGACATGATATTTAATTGAAAAAAACAATAACACTGGAAAAAGTGAATTAGATAGTTTTGCATCAGTATGGTGAAATATTGACGTGGATTGCACATAAAAATCTAGGTAACAATTTTGAAGTTTCAAAATCTATTATTTGGTGCTAGTGCCAGAGTGTGCTGTTGGTTTAGTCTCTGATAAGAACGGAAAATGATATTGTGCAGGTATGAGTGTGTGTGTGCATGCGTGTGTTTGTGTGTGTAAGAGTTTATCTTGACAAACAGGAAGCAAAAGAGAGACTGGTGTTCCACACACACCTCTTATGGCATTCCCCAGTGACCTAAAGACCTTGTCATATGTTTCAAGTGTTTTACCCTCTTTCAGTAATCCCACTCCTCAGACAAAACCTTCACTCACAGCAGGCCTTTGGCAGAAACTCAAACTACACTCATATTTTAGTAGATCATAAACTTAAGGTGCTTTTTAATTATACTAACCATAATGTGATCATTTTGGGGGTTGTAGATGACTTGTTTGTGGTTCCAGATTACAAAAGGCACTTCAACTTAGTTTTCTTTAGCGTTTCTGTGGCTTTGTCATACAGGTCTTTGTAAACCATTTGCTCTGGAGAAGTTCATGGTTCATATGCCAAAGAAGTGAGGTAAAAGAAATCCAAAATTTTGGTGATTATTCCTGCATTTGTGTTTGTAAATAAACATTTTAGGTAACACCTAGAAGTAGAAATTTGATTGATTTCTAATACATTTCAATGTTATAGACATTTACCTTTCTAGCACAAAATTTTGGCATTGTTACTCTAGTGCTTAAACCCTTCAATACCTTGCTTCTTACCCCAAACATAGAATCTTTGATGCTATTTTACAGGGCTTTTCTGAGCTCTCCACCTCTGCCTTGGAGCCTGATGTATTCTTCCTTGAACTCTGCCCTCTTCTTTTAGAAGAATATATCTCTTGGGCTTGTTTAATTTTCTCTCTGTTGCTAAACTGTACTTTACAAAGAAAAGGTATCTTTTCCATGCTATTCATTTCTGAATCCCTTAGAAATTCGTTCATTGTATGTCTCATAACAAGTGTTCAATAAGGGTTTTTAGAGTGTGTGAATATTAATATCTGTAACTGGTGGCACATCAGCAGGCAACAAAGCAAAACCAAAAGGAGAAGTCCTGGCTGTCTTTTGTGTGGATATCTATAATCTGGCTGCTCATGTGCTGCTTGGGAAGGGGAGCAGTAGAATTCACAAAGACACCATATGCCTTCAGAGTCAGCTGTAATAATGGACCAGCGAAAGCCTCTGGAGACAGAATACATCCGAACCACTCACTTGAACATGTTGGTGTTCAGATATTGAGATCTCTTAAACTCTGATGATGTGTCCCATTTCATCACACACACACACACACACACACAGAGCAGAGAGGAGAAAAAGAGAGAAGTAAAGGTACATGTTTCTCTTTCCCAATTAAACTCATCTCTGCTTCCCCTACCTTTGACCTCCTTTTTAAAAATGCTTAGGTAGATGTTGGGTGCATAGCTAGATCTATGAGCTGGAACAGTGACTGCCTCATTCTATGATCGTAACAACTTGGTTATTTTGTTTTGTTAAATTAAATGATTAGGTAGGGAAGTTTGGAAACTCTGCAGGAAGAAAATAGCGCTAAAAGAATTAAAATAAAAGAAATAATAATGTATTCCAAACTTAAGTGTTTATTCCTAGATATTTATGTTATACAACAACATGTCAAATTACTGATTCTGTTCATTTTGTGGAGATTATCATTATGGGTGGTATACAGATTGCTTAAATTCTGTAAGTGAGAGCAATTACTAAGAAGAAAATTCTGCCCTATTTTATATATATTTCTACTAATCACTTTCCTTAAAACTCCTTGCTATTGCCATTCATGCACTCAATCTACATATGAACTGAGCCTGTGTGTTTATGAATGAGTGAATTGAGAAGGAGCTGCCTTGTTCTACCTGTAGTGGAAAATATGGTTATTCTGAATATTTTTATATTTGAATTTTCAATCTCACTCTATTTACATAAACTGATATAACTTGGTCTAGAGTCAACCTTTGATGTCTCACTGCTCTGTCTCCTTTAAATGGGCAGCCCTGGCCAAGTGCAGCATCATGTAACTACTCTAAGGAACTGCATGTGGCTTGGCACGGATGTGTTTACACAGGATGAATTTAGGATTTAAAACGATGATTTCTTGCCAGAAGACAGAAAACGGTTGATGTGGGAACAGTGATATTTCAGTTGAATAATCACTCTTGTGACACATTTTAAATGCAGTCTGTTTAAGCTAAAATATGACTGCCTGCCTCTTCCAGGAGATTTCTCTTATCCACTTGTATATAGCTTTTTGAAGAGCCTACAAAAGAGCAGATTCCATCTTACAAAATAATGTCATATTAATGTGGAGAAGTTGTTTTCCAAAAGGACAATGGCTCTATTTTATTTTATTTTTTTAAACTTTTTTTGACTGTTACCTCTGCCTTAGAGAATGGTTTTGACAAAACAAAATTCACAATCCACAAGACACAATTTTTCAGTCTCCCTCTTCAGGTGTTTCAGATGAGATTGCTTTCTACTCTTTGGGTACACGGATGGCTCCTGACAGGCCTATCACATTTCTGCCCCGTGTTGCAAACAGAGCCTTGACTACTTTTGTTTTATCTAATTCCATGATAACAGTGTTTACCTCACTGTAACAGACATACATACATACATTCCCTACGCTCAGACTTTCTTTTTAAAACACAAAACACCAGTCACCTTGGCCTCCATCACTCTGATAATTAGGGTTCAAAAATACTGACTCTCTGACTGCTCATTCGCGATAACACCTGTTCTTCAGAGCAGCACTTTTTGTCTTAGGGTGAATAGTCTGCATCTCCGGTATCTCCGAAAGCACAGTAGATTAACTTGTTAGAATGAAAACTGTGCAGCGTCTCATAAACATCAGAGCCAGAGCTGAAAGCTGATGCTTCATTTTAAGCGCTGTGATGTGGAATTAATTAATGAATGCTTTCATTTTGACACGTACTTCATGTAGCATATGTTGCCGTCCTCTGCTGATGGTAAGTTGTTGTACGGTTACTTTAGGCTATCATTGAGGAGTGATTCTTTATTATACGGCAGGTGCATTTACTCGGTGTCACAGTAAGGGTGAAATTCCATCTGTGTAGCACTTCAAAGTCAATACACTGCTTTTTTTCGTTAAAAGGTTGTCATTTTTCTAAGCTTAATATTTATATTCTGAAAAAATAACCTTGGGATTTGCAATTAAAACTTTTCATATAGTTTCTATCATTAAATTATATTCTTATATTACATGTCTCTAAGAAATTATATTTTCCCAAGAATGTATATAAATAGCCATGTTTAATACAAAATTGTACTTTCTCAGTTCATATATGATTATATATTAAAAATAATCCAATATCTAAATGACTTACTATTAAATATTACTTCAGATTTATAAAACAATATAATTTATGCTTATTAACTTGGGAATTACACTTGTAATCATTAAAAAGTCCAATTTGAGCAAGCAAAAATTTTAAACAATTTTAGTATTTTTAAAATGCACATATTTTCGAAGGAAAATTCATTTATCACATAAATGAGGGCTCAAATACTGTTTCCTTTTATAATCTACATTTAGAAGAGTAAATTTATGACAATAATTTTCACATCATACATAAGATTTTAAATTATTTGAGAAATTTAAATAGAGAGTAACAATGATTTCCATTCTAAAAATCTAGTATATTTTAATATTAGTTTTTTTACAATATTTCTTATGATAATTACATTATTTAGGAGTAAGAAAAATGTCTGAGTTGAATAATGTACATGTATTTTATAGTTTTTTTATATTTACTACTGTGCCACCTTTTTTAAAATTAATTAATTTATTTATTAAAAATTTCTGGCTCCTCCCGCCACCACCTCCCATTTCGTCCCCCTCCCCCAATCTAGTCCCCCTCCCTCATCAGCCCGAAGAGCAGTTAGGGTTCCCTGCCCTGTGGGAAGTCCAAGGACCTCCCACCTCCTTCCAGGTCTAGTAAGGTGAGCATCCAAACTGCCTAGGCTCCCACAAAGCCAGTACGTGCAGTAGGATCAAAAACCCATTGCCATTGTTCTTGACTTCTCAGCAGTCCTCATTGTCTGCTATGTTCAGCGAGTCCTGTTTTATTCCATGCTTTTTATAGTTGCATTTTATTTATTGGACACTGTTGACTTTCAGTGTATAGAAACAGAAGTTAGTGTTAAGAATCCCTATGCATTAGGGTGTGTTGTGCTTGGCTGTTTCAGTTCTTGGTTCTTGATTCTTCCCAAGTTGTCCTTCATGTTTACTTTCTTTCTCTTCTTTTTAAACTTTACTTTCTTTTTCTCTTAATTCTATCTACCCTCTTTTCTAACCTTTTAAATCTTCAGACAGCATAACCATTGTAAGAATAGTCCTGATTTATTGTCCAGCATGCAATATAGAGTATATTGGTTGAGTTGCTCATAAAGCATATTGTATACTACAATATGAAATGGGCAACTAAGAAACTTATATAATTGTTATCTCATTAAAACTACTTATAGTCAAGTATGTATCTCTGTATGAATATACATCATTTAAAATGAAATGTGGGTTTAAAAGTTACAAGGTTAAGCTCATTTCTTGCTTTGGGTTTTGAACTAACTCTCTGTGTCCCCACGTACCTATTTGTAGTTTGCAAATTTTTTCAATACTTGAAAATAAGAAGAGTGAAGAGTATGAAAATTTTGCCATCATTTGTACTAGAAAGAATACTGTGTAATTGCATTTTCATGTGTTGGGAGCAGTGAACCCCCAGATCCTGAATTTCTTATAAACAACTTGTTTTCCTCTGCTCGGAGACAGCCGGCAGCTGCTCTGAGCCTGAGACCCTGATGGCAGGCGGATGGGTCTGAAGCTGAAAGATCCTAAGAGCTGGGTCATGGCCAGAGCACTATATAAGCTGTCCCTGAACACAATAAAGGGGGCATTCTTGGGGCATTCCTGTATCAAGGATGACCCGTGTCTCTGTCTCTCTGTCTGTGTGTCTGTGTGTTTCAATTTCCAGCCCCTTGCCAGGTTCATGAACTGTATTGTAGTGCATAGTGCAGATGGGCGTGGTGCACTACATTCAAGGGTAACAGTATTGTCTAGGGTTATATTTGACTAATTATGATCAGCAGATGAAAACCAACAAAGACCTATTTGCTTAGTTCACAAGGTAAAGATGGGTTTATACAGTTTGATATAAGTTTTAGAAAGAAAAAAGATATAAAGATGAGTGATAGAGTTTTCATGTGACCTCTAGATACTGAAATATTTGTCATCTGACTTTGTAGACATTCACCAATCTTTAATGGACAGGAATGAACTAACATTTTCTCTGCACTGTTGACCAGATTTTAGACTCAGGGTAAATAGTAACACATAGAGGGATAAGTTACAAACTATTTTACCAACTAGATAAACATGTCAGATAAACTTCAATAATTTTAAAGACTACATTTTTCAAAGTAGTTTAGCTTCATTGCAAAATTAAAGAAAGTTATAAAGATTTCCCATGCGTACCCTGATCCCATACATCCAGAACTTTTCCTAAGGTCAGCAACCCTCATCCTCATTGATGAAATGTGTTTGATGCAGTTGATGAGTGTACATTAATGTGATGTAAAACACTGGCAGTGCAGAGATTATATTGGGCTCACCTGATGTTCTTTTGTTTAAGGCAATGCTGTTCACGTAGGAAGTAGTGAGTCTTTATAGTTAGTGCCCAACTACTTATGCCAGTAGACTTGTATGTTTGTCAACAGATAGGCACAGTTTACTGCCTCTCAAGTTTTAATTTTTATTGTTACTGCATGCTTTAATTAAATAATGTACTGGCAGATAAAATTAGTGGAAACAGGATTTTAATTCAATAAAGACTAAACTAAGTACCAGAGAAAGACACAGCAAAGGTGAATTACTTAACAATTACTGTGCAATTAAAACTGAATGAAGCCTTTGCAGAAGATTGATATGTTGGGCTGGGAACAAACTTCTGTTTGAAAGAACTTATTTTAGAAAACACCTGCATTGTATTTAAATCCCCTTTGTTAAATATGATAATGCTCACTTTTTATGGATGAGTAGCAACTAGAGGCCTTATTTGTTTTTCTGTATTATGACAACATGAGAGTTATCTTTTTTTTCTTTTTCTCTATGAAAAATGAACCAGGACTAACTGGGGTTTACTGAAATTAAGTTTTATCCCCTAAAGACACTTTTCTCACATGATGTTAGCCCCAGAACCCGTGTGAAATATGAGGATTGACAGTCTGGGGGAAGGTTTGTGCCTTTTGTCTGAATGCCTGGTGTCATCCTTTCTGAAGTTTAGAATAGAAGCAAGTGGAATGAGTTGTCTAAGTGCTGATACTATACTAGATTGGGCTGTTACATTTGGAAGACAAGACCTGTAATTTCTACATTTAGATCATTTCTTTAAGTTTTCATTCTTTTAAAATAAGATGTAACTATAGACTGGAACATTTCTTAAATTATTGACATGAAATCAAGAGATAAACACTGTGATGCTGAACCTGGAAGCGAAGATTCAGCTTGTAAGAATTATGTTTTAAGTAACATACATGATTTACTAGTTGCTATCACTTTCTAATAGACCTGGAGCTGAGCAGATTTAATAAGGTGTCTCAGGCTGATAAGAAACATAATCACTAAGAAAAAGAAAGGCATTAGAATAGATAGTTTGTGACCTTCTTTTAACCTTTGTTTTCATAACAGTTACCTGGCATCTCCTTAATAAGACAAGCTCGTTATCACCATCTCTCATGCAACAGTTAACAAGATACAAATGATCTTATATAAAAGGAAAGAAAACTTTGAACCATCACAGTTCACTTTAGTAACTGAAGAGTTATCAACCAGTTAGTGGACTTTTAATATAGATGTAAAATTTAGTTATAGTTATGGCCACTTATGAGAATGCAGAAGGAGATCATTTGCCAAGACTTTATGCATGGTCAGAAGGTTGTGGTCACATAAAAATTGTTTTGAAATTCTGAATGGTCACAACAACTTAACCCAGGGTAGTTCAACACGGTGATACTAAAGAAGCAGTACTAAAGAGACAGATACTTTTGAATGACTTAATCAACGATACAGGTCATATTTTAATATTCCTGGAACATTAACTGATACTGTGGTGGAAGTAAAGGTCAAAAGATGAAGTTGAAATAAGCAGAATTTTTATTATTCGATGGGTTATTGCACATTTCAGATTTAAAAGCTGAGAAATTATCTTGATGATAGAGTGTCCACTTAAGAGTTCAAGAAAGAAGACCCGGTAATATTTTCAGCTCGGAAACACTCTTAGGCAAAGAACAAAAGTAAATAAACATCCTAGGAGTGTCAGAGAAGGGGCCAGTTAGGAAAGTCTCTAGAAAAGCAAAGAAAATGTGAGTCATGGTTATTGTGGTGGCACTGTTTGTGGGAGGAAGGCAGAGACTCAGTGGTACCTGTCATTAGTTATGAATAATGTTGAAGACTGCCAATGTTAAGCCTAAGACCCAGGGGATAGGCAGCTGATAACAGAAGGAATGCTTGAGAATATCATGTTTGTTCTGGACTGGAAGCAAGATGGTAAATTACTTCTAGTTATGCACAATCAAAGGTCTTGAATAATAGCTATGCATTGATGATCATCTGGTTAAATAAATTTCAGTCCTCAACTGTGTGTTTATGAGGACAGTTTTTTAAAAAATACTTTCACATGATGATATATATTTTTTAAGGATTTCAAAAGTTAACATCAAATACAAGTAACTAAGATCTATGATGGGTGGCTATCCCTTTTGGTTATGATTTCTTTCTACCCACTCTCTACTCTTGATAGCAGTTGGGTGTGCTTTTAGATTGAAGTTGAGAGTACCTATAAAAAGGACTGTAAGAGACCAGCAGGGCCTTCTCTCTGACTTAAGGTGAGGCAGACAGCTAATCTGTTTCAGGTGTATCCCCCAAATATAGCTTTCTTTATTTGAACAATCATAGGCATGGTCTTTTCTCCTTGCAATTCTTAGGTATAACAGTTTTATTCCCCAAAGACAAAGCATTTTACATGAAATAAATGAGAGTTAGTGAAAAGAGTCTAATATGTACTAAGTTATTTACAATAAACAAGATAATACTGAGTAGGCATACAGCTTCCATGATGCTTGCCATGAAAAAGGTAATCTAGGCTGATTATAGAACAGTGACCATGCTTATGAGAGAAGAGAGATCATCTTCACTAGAAAGTGAATCAACTGTATATTTCTAATTTCTGATAGAAGCTGGGTATATAAGCTGCAACACAAAGCTTCATGGGATAGAGTGAACAACTCAGCTCCACATACCAAGTTCGGCATCTTCCTCGCAGGTGACATCATCACCTGCTTCTGTCTGCCTGATTCTCTCCCAAGAGATTCTGCTATAATCCAGCTTTATTATTCCATTCTTCCAGAGACAAAATCTAAGAACCAATATTTGCTTGACTTGTTTTGCTTATTAAGGGATCTGTTTTGTTCATTCCCATTATTCCTTTCTCAATATACTATCTTCTCATATTCTCCTGTGCAATATAGCCGGTTTCCTGTGATTTACATTTTGTTGCTTAGGTTCTACACACTCTTCTCTGTACCTTCTCATGTTTTGCTCTTGAGTTTTTTTCTTTCTTTACTAGGTAGCCACTGTTTTTACCATACATTGATTCATAGTTTCCTTTATCAACTCATTTCATTTAAATGAGTTCAGTTCTTAACTGTTATAGTCTAAAAGGTGGCAACACAAATATAAAAAATTATATGCATGCATATTATGAAATTATTTTGGTTTTAGTTATTTTAGTGGTATTGTTCATTGAGCAGATATTTTGAACTATAACCCAGGACTTTTTTGGTTTGTGGTATAATTTTATAATTTTTCAAAGATCTTTTGTTATTTCTATATCTTACTTCAAAAGTGTTTTAGTAAGAAATTCTGATGATTAGCAAGACAGTAGTTATTAAACACTGAGTATATTGTAAAAATTCTTAACATTTATAAAAAGTGATCATATGTTTTACAATTCATGATTATTTTTAAATTATTCATAGAATGATGAAATGAATACATTGTATCCTATTTAACTTCTTTTGAGAAAGGTATTGATCAGGAAAATAGATCTTCTGACTTGGTTAATATTGATTCTTTTCATAATTTTCTAAGGCTTTATTCTTATTTTAATTATTATAATTTGTAAAGATTGAAATAATTAATATTTTCTCCCTAATGGAAACTTAAGCAGAAAAAGTTTCTTAGGAGAATATGCATGTAATTCATGTATACATATGTTTTAGGAGAATATGCATGTAATTCATGTATACATATGTTTTAGGTTTCCACAGGATTTCAAATTTTTCAAAGCCATTTTGTTATGACATCGACTTTCCACTTAATATAAAATCTATATTTGGAGAAATAAATTTTATCTGCCTAAAACATTGTTGGAGTTCACTCTGTAGCTTTTAACTGTTAGGATTTATTTAATTTTTAAAGAGATTGCTTCTAGAAGAAAAACCTGCAAATCAATCAATGGATTTCTTTTGTGAGAAGCAATGTTTTAAAGTTAAAGTTTCAGTAGATCAATCATAAATTTAACAATGTAAATCTTCCCTAATATGCTCTCATTTTTTAAAACAAGGGTTTTGGCATATTTTCATGGAAAATTTACACTCAAATTAATTATTTGACATCTCTCTGGACCCCTGGGAACCCCTCCATAGTCAAGGCTCTTGCCAATCCTAAAATGGCTCCCTTAATTAATATATATACTTCCCTGCTCCCATATCCATCCTTCCATTATCCCAACCATCCCATTCCCCCAAGCTCTCCCCATCCTCCCCTTCTCATTTGTCTCTCCTCATCTCCCCTTTCCCCCATCCCACCCCACTTCCCAGTTCCCAATTTTTGGCCAGCAATCTTGTCTACTTCCAATATCCAGGAGGATTACTGTATGTGAGGGCGGCTGAGAAGCCAAGGACAATGGCCCTGGGTTTTGATCCTACTGCATGTACTGGTTTTGTGGGAGCCTAGCCTGTTTGGATGGTCACCTTCTTAGACCTGGACAGAGGGGGGAGGACCTTGGACTGCCCACAGGGCAGGGAACCCTGACTGCTCTTCAGACTGGAGAGGGGGGGATGGGGGGGGGAGGGAGGCGGGAAGGAGGTGGAAATTTTAATAAAAAAATAAAATAAAAACAGAAAAATTAATTATTTGAATTACTAATATTAAATCACTATTTTTCTTCCTAACAGTAGTGATTTTCTATAGTTTTATGTAAAACATATGATTCTGAATTCATGATGATGTTTATAGAGTAAAAACGACATATTTAGAAAGTAGAATGAAAATAATAATTCAAAGGTATTATACACAAAATATTTATATTTAAAAGCCTATAGGGAAACAATAAGAATAACACTATTATTGAAAACTACAGGAGCTAAATATAAGCATTCAATACATCTAAATTATAAAAAAATGTCATATTTTTCTCATTAGTTTTTATTAAATGAACCAGCCATTTATTTAATCTTTATCTAAGTCATCACCATTTACAACATTAATATCTCAAGTATTACAAACTTTTTTCTAGATACATAAAGAAGCAAAATTATTTTAACCAAGAACCCATACCATTGTAAAGATCTAAATATTTCAAAAAAATTCTTACTTTTGAAAATAGAAATGAATGCTTAATGTTATGGAAGAAAACATGGAATTGAGTAATGTCATTTTCAGGGCTGTGGGGACAGCAGAGTTCATACATGTCCCTGCCAAGCAGTTACTCCATGTCACTGACAAGTGCAAGCATGGCAATGAAGCAGCTCCAGACAGTCTGGCTCTCAAGAGTGGTGTTTTAAGTTACAGATTGCCTTCTCATTCTCAAACATTAAAATGAAAACTCATCAAGGATATTGCTTCTGCTCTCCATATACATAAACACCAGTATGTGCATTTATATGTACCCGTGCACACATATGCACAATGATAATTTTTATTTTTTAGGAATATTCAAAACCAAAACATTGATATGATACTAACCATAGCTATTTAGTGGCAGAATAATACACTGATTAAATGTCATTAGGATTTTTTTCTGTTACTATACATCTGTGAATATATATGTACACATACACACACACTCTAATTCAGGTGATTCTCAAACTTGAGCTCTTCCTGTCACAGTGACAGAATTTGTAGCATGTGCCAATATACATGGTTCACAACCAATCTTATTTATAAGAAGGAAAAAGATTTGGTTTCTTAAAATTAAGATATTTTGTGAAAACACAAGGGAGTTTTTTGGAAGAAGGAAGGGGATTAGTGGGAGAAGAACCAAAGAGGTTAGTGGAGGGTGAAGTCACCAAGGTATGTTATACATATGTACAAAAATGTCACAGTATAGCACAGTGCTTTGTTCAGTTAATATGCACTAATAACAAGGAAGAAAAACAGCCTTTGTTTCTCTTGCAAATATTCCAGTGTCTACTCATTTAAAATTAGAAGTAATTATGCATGGATTCTGTATTCTAATACAATCTATAAATAGTAATTATAAAAAACATTTCTTTTTCCTTCAATGGCATTCTGTAAGTAGCTACCACTTAACATTCATTCCTGATACTTCCCCATTAAAATGCAATGGAAAATCTGGCAAAAGCAGCACACGGTCTGTGTGGTTCTTTGTACACATAATAATTGATTACTGCTCTGACAACACCCCACCTTTTTACATAGTTGTAAAAAGAGTTCATTCTAAATTAATTGACAACACTGAAATAAATTGCTTTACTATGTGGCTGGAAAGTAAAGCAGACCAATATTAGACATAATTATATTCAAATTGCTGGTGAGGGTGAAGGCTAAAGACAGAAATTCTTTTGCATTGGAAGCCAATGTGAGGAGACTAGTGATGTTGATACTAAACATTCTGTTTAGATCTCAAAGACGATTTTTTTCTGTTGTTTTCCACACTCCCTCCACACAAATGTTTGATTTTTCTGTAGCAATCCTTTCAGACAGCTTATGTTACAGTTATGTTATTGAACATAACTTTCTTGATTGGGAGTATCATCTGATAAGCACTCAAAAATGTTGTAATTTTTTATTGTTAAATTGGAAAACATAGAATTAACTCTTCTGATGTGTGGTGAGGAAGTAAGAGAGGCTCACTACCAAAAGTCTTTGGTTGGGATACACAAAATTCACCAATACAGAACAAAGAGGAAATTCATTCTAAATTTTCAGTCTAGGATAACAGACATGAACTCATCCTAAACCTCTTTGAAAAAAAAATGGATATTCTCAGTGTTACAGCTCTGAAGGTTAAAACAAGTTTAAAAGGCCAAAATGGTGCCTTATTAAAAGGGAATTTAAAAGGAAACAGAATGAACATTCCTTTGCTTTTATTAAACAACATCTACACTTATCAAGAGCACCTGGGAACACAAAGTTCCTCAACCACAAATACTAAGACTACTGCAGAGAAAAAGCAACAATGAAAGTGATGGAGTTGCTTCTATTTGTGGTACGTAGAAAGTAAAAATAAATTTGAGAAGGTAATTCTGGAGATTAGATCATATTTGTATGCCTGGAAGATTTTGCTATTTGATAGTATCAGAAAAAAATATCTTCTGATCATATCTTGAAACTGAAGTAAATATTTTTCTACTTCAAGAAAAGAAACTACATTTACATAAGTAGAAAATTCTGTGTTGGTAAAATTATTAATATTTAGTATGCAGATAATTCAAAGAGGCAAAATAAATTTATATTTATAGCAACACGTAACATTGTTAGTCTAAGACTCTTTTAGAAAATAGATCATCTAACTTCTTTCTGTATGACTGAGTGATGGGAAATCTGTCCTGCTCAATCTCTGTAAGAAGTGGTAAAATAGAAAAGGCAAACATATGGGCAAGATGGCTCCTGAGTATAATCCCAGTAGTCAGAGGTTAATGCAGGAAAATTGTAAGTTTGAGGCCAGCCTTGTGAACAGAGACCTTATCTCAAAAGAGAAAGAACAAACTTAAAAGCTAAACAATACAAAGAATCCTCTTATAATATGAAAATCATTTCTGCTCAATTATTTTGAAATTTTATTAGCCTGTTATTGCTTAGTTTTAGATTTTGATAACTTTATTTCTTTAAGTCAATGGAAATATTTTTAAATGACATTACAACACTATTGGATATTTAGTTTCTTAATCAAGATGTTTACATTATTTTTCATAAATCATTTCTTTTTTCATTTACATTTATTGAATCACTCATGATAATTATGGACTAAGATAACATGTATGTGAACAGAATCATGTATGTAGGAGGTGCTCATGATATTTTCCAAAAATCCTTAGTACTGAATATTTCAAAATGTTGAGGGACGCTCTCAATTGTATTTTAATAAAATGCTGATTGGCAGGAAGTATAGGTGGGGCTACAGAGACCAGGCAGGAAGTAGAAGCATGAGAACGAGGATTCTGGGAAAAGGAAAGCTCAGTCTGCAGTTGTCACCTAGACAGAGAGGAAGCCGGAAACAGAGCAAGCAAGATGTGACTGCCTCTCTGAAAAAGCTACCAAGCCATGTGGATAACACAGAAAAGTATTATGGGCTAATATAAGTTATGAGAGTTAATAAAAAGCCTGAGCTAATAGGCCAATCAGTTTATGATTAATATAGACCTCTGTGTATTTCTTTGGGATTGAACAACTGTGGGACCAGGTGGCACAGAAACCCCTGTCATCATCAAAATCCTGTCATTGACTGGTTTTCTGATTGCAAGCCTTAGAATTATAACTCACTGTGAAAAGTAAGTAGAGACAGTAGAAGGAAGGTTCTGCTGTGGCAAATCTTAGATTGGTATTCTGTAAGAGACATTTAGCATCCAATTTTAAACAAACTGTGCTCATCTTAGTATTTTGCTTTGCAATATATCGAGTTCCTAAGGATTCAATTTAGTGAACATGGGATTGGAAGCTCCTTTACTTTGTTAAGAACAGTGATAAGAGTTTTGCTATTTGATAAGTTGCAAACTGTAGAGACAATCCAAACATTTGTGTTACCCTGCCAGAGTGTGTGAGGATTTGTAGGAATTCAGAGTCTACACTTTGGCGCAACACAACTGCTCTCTTGGATCAAGCATCAGTGTGTCACTCACCAGATGTGTGATCTCAGAAAACAACTGAGCTTTCAGGGTGTTTATTTTTCCCCTCTTTTTGGATGTAAGAGTATGATTTTATGATTTCTGGATGCCTTACATTTCCTGGAATAAATAAAATATCCCATTTTAAAAAAAAGATGCTGAGGTTAGAACTTGTGGAATAGTTGCTGTTATGGTATAGACATGCTGCACTAGTGGACAGCATCTGCAAACACGTCAGTTCATTTGTATTAGGCAGGGCTTGGAAGAATTTGCAAGCACACAGGGAATAGTCCATTTGCATGTGTTTAAGTGTTGATTTTTCAGAATGAGAAGGAGGCAGGATTTTTGTCTACCAAATGAATAGTTCATGGAAACAAAATAAGTCTCCGGTGTTTTCCCTCCATTTTAAAAGTTTCAGTCTCAAATGGATAATGGCCACGAACATAAATAAATCTGTGAAAATAAAAGGAAAACACAAAGGCTCTGTTGAATCATTACAACAAAGCACACACAGAAACAATGTATTTTGTCACATTTACACAAATAAATCATTTGGAAGAATAAAAATTTTAAATTTTATTTGGGTATTATGGGCAGATTCCAGGACCAAATGAGCAAATAGATTCTTAACCCACAATGGAATAGTGATTCTGCAATAACTTCTTACTTTATGGGACTATCACGGCTACTGTAATCATCATTTGCAGTTGATGGTGCCTCTTCCTCTCTGTTACTCATAGTAGAGAATATAAAATTGACCACTCACAAGGCCTTTCTCGTATACACATCTATGTCTGGCTATTGTTGAGGCATGAAATAGATTTTGGAAAAATTTGGTGTCTGGAACTATCAGGCTTCAGTGTAAGTGTGCACACACCCATTAAGTTTTCTTTTTAACTTGAAAGTCACAGTAGTTCAGATAATCATCACGTTATCAAGTATAGTTCACAAGGAATGGTTGAATCCAGCAAATGTAAAATTATGTTTAGGTTCAGAATTTTTCTTTTTACAGAAGTGAGGATTTTGAATAATGCAAATGCTATTTAAAATGTTATATATGATGTTAAGCAGTCTTCAACTCTGTGACATGAAGATATGTATATTTTTTTCGTGAAAATATAATGTATAAAATTATTCACTTAGGGTTGAAAAGTATATTTATCTTCATGAACTCACTCTGTATTTTTCCAGTAGATTTCTAAGTACCTGATAAAATGACTAAATTTGTAATGCACGACTTCGATATGAATTCTGATGAAGTAAGAACATTTTCTAAAACCTAAGATGTTCTATATTGTTTGTATATTTTAAATGTTGTAACCTTTCAGTATACTATTTCATTTACCTCCTTCACAGGAAAGGCAGCCATCTTTTATGATTTCCAACCTGTTGGCTATTTACCAGCTTCTTATAAATTTCTGACTTTAGAAAACGAGGAAATGAATCCTTGGCCATGAGACTATAAATTAATTTCTGAGCCTCATCAAAGCATTTTGGAGTTGGTTCAGCAATATTCCTTGAGATGAGGTCTCTGGTACTGAAGTCAATATTAATCTGTAGAAACAAGGTTGGATGGCATTACATGAGATTATTTAAAATGTGCATGGCTTATCAGGATACTAGGTACATGTATTGTTGATTTTTTCCAATACAAAGTTAATTTAATTGAAAATAGCATGTTCTTGCATTTATTTTTGACACAACAAACACAATCTTTGTTTTAATTTTTAACGTACCTTGAAATGGATGGCAGTGACAAGACACAGCTGAAGCTGACTTTAAAAAAGGCAAAACAAAAATACAAACAAGAAACATCGCAGTTTGAAATATCTTTTATTTTGTACCAGTTTATTTTTCTAACATTTCTAAAATTTGAATTCCAAATGTGTACATTACCTAGGAATAGCTATCATATCCTCTATTGCTTTTTACCATTCTCCATATACTTAGCAAACCTTCTGGGTTCCCATAGCATTGCTTTTCTAGTTTGTTTCTTTCTATTTGACAAAATAAAACAATTTATAACTTTCTCCACTGCCATTATACCTCCGGCAGATCAAAACATTCAATTATATACAAAAATACACACTCACAATAAAAAACAAACAACAACACACCAAGAAACCAAAACAAATGTTGAGTCTCCAGAAGGACCTAATAGAGTTCTATTACGTTGGAATACACCATTCACCAGAAAACCTGCTGAAGTGCAAACCAGCTTCTCTATCCATATTGCAGGATATTTGAGCAGCAAGCATTTTATCTCAGGCATCTGAATTAAACTAAAAATATTCATGATGTATACAATCTATTTGAATCTTAATAGTACAAGCTCCCCAAAGGCAGGTGTTGTATCTCATTTATCATCATTTCTAGTACTTAGCTGAATACCCACCACATAATAAGAAATCAATAGACATTTATGGGGCAGAATGAGACCATCTCAGGAGAAAATGTGAGTGCTGATAAAGTGGTACAATTTGGAGATTTGGTAAAGGAAAACTCATCAGTTTCACTTATGCAACATTGAAGTGAGGCTAAGTGATAGGTAGAGCTGCAATTAAATCCAATTCAGCTTCTTACTTGCCTTGTAAATAAGAAAATCAAATCTGTACTTTAAACTTTCCAGGCAAAAAAGAGAATAGAGAATAGTAAGGGCTCTTCCCTTAGGGAGCTTTATTTATTAATGAATAAATATTATAAAATATTTTAATAAATATTATTATTTTAGAGAAAAACAATAAAAACAAGTAATATGAAAAGAGTCATCAAAGAAGCATGATTAGACTTAATCCTTTGATTAGGATTTCAGATACTCACTGAAGTTAGATCCATCTATAATTTTGTTCTTTTGATCAGTTTCTTTGGTCCTCCCTCAAAGATCCAGGTAAAATGTTAAAACTTCATTAAACACCTCCAAACCTGGAATCAGTTGCCCCTTCTTCATTACAAGAGCACATGATCATTTTCAAATCTGTACTCTAACATTGATGCCTAGTCCATTGATAGTCTGATATTGTAAGAAGAGGGAGATCTATTGATTGATTTCCCCAATGACTTGGGGTGTCTATTATGTGCCAAATACTGACTCTATTTTGGGGAAAGACATCTGATGAAATAAAACTCATCATAGTTAAAACTAAAGACTAAAAAAAATCATATTTAAGAATTTGGAGAAAGATTTCTGACAAACAATGAAAAGTCCCGATGCAGGAAAGAATTTAAGTTATAAAGAGCTACCTGCCTTGTTGACTGGGGTGTAATATGCAATAGAAGAAACTTGAGTTCTGAGTAGAGTGAGATTTGAAGAAGGCCCAGGTCAGGTCTAGTAGCTCTCATGCACTGAGATAAGGAATTTAGCCTTTCTAGTAGAATGAATGAACAGTGATTACTATCAGGAATTTGTCTCATTTTGCAAGCATTCATGCTAAAGTGTTTCTCAAAAAAATCTTGCATTATAGAGATAAGTTTCAATTTGTTTCTTCACACAGATATACAGAAATTCTTTGGTTACATCATTAGTGATTTACAATCAGCTGACGATATGTGGAGCAACGTAGCCTATGATATTAGACATTCTCCAGAAGAGGTCTGACTGACAATAACTTTAACTGGTGCCTACTATATAGTCATGTATTGTCCACTATCTTCATTATCTTCTTGGTGATCTTAGTCATGTATGATTTATGCATTCATGACCTTTGTGGTGCAGCCCTGAATTACCCATTTCTTTTGTTCTATGTCACTCTGTAGGCAACAGCTCTAGTACTGAGATATGCTTCCTGTTTTATGTACACTTAATATACCAACAGAACTAGAAAATTCTCAGCATATTCTTAGTGTTTTGTAACTTCTGAACATGATTTCCATATTATCCTGCTTAACAAAAATCACTCTTCTCATATAAGTCTTCCACAAGAATTTTTGTTTTTCAGACAAATTCAAGTAAAAAAAAAAAAGGAAAGCTATACCAAAAAAAAATTGCAAAAGGAAAAAAAAATCTGAACAATGGTACCAGTAGTCTCTGCAGGCTAAAATATCACTACTTAAACATCCAAATCTCTTTACTTCTTATAAAAGTTGCAGTCCTGATTCAACTAAAATATCAAAGTTGGCTTTGGAGTTTGAGTTTGGCTCTCTCCTTCTCTAAATCCATGGAGTTGTTAAAAGAAAAATTTACAGTTTCTTTCTGTCTCATGTCAGAAGAGTCACCTAATATGGGACAAAAGAAAATGAAAAATCTAAGGAATATTGTTGTCAAAATTTTGTTATCTTCCCAAAATTCGGTTTCTCCTCATATTTATTTTTGACTATTTGGTACCTTTGGATAAAGGTCTATCTTAAAATTCAAACTTCTTGTTTTGATATGGATAATGTTTAAATTTTCAACAGTAAACAATAAATTTTCCTAAAGTACTCTTTGAAGTCTCCAGAAAGAAGATAGGTCACCACCACAACAATTTTGGCTAATTCATGTGATGTCATTGAGTTGTTAAATAGCATTCAAAGATTGGTTTTGGGTTACAAACGGCTCAAGATAATTCCAACGTGGCTAGCTGAGATGGCACACCTTTACACTTTTTACTATTTTCTGGTCCAAACTTCAAATAAAAACTTCAAAAAAAGAAAAAGAAAGAAAGAAAAAGCAAAGTCCTACCAACTACTCAGAGAGCGTCTACAATTGTTGCAGACAATATTCTTGAGACTTAACCATCATTTTAGTTTTTACCAGATCCCATAAAGATACTGTCACACCCATGACAGTTAAAAGTAATTCTGGAAAACAATGCCCCCTCTCCCAATAGATTTTATCTTCCCAGGATTATGGATAATTCTCATCTGTTAGGTGTTTGTTATAAGTTGTATAGGGTTGGGGGTAGAATAATAAAGTTTAAAATCAGGAATCTCTTTTAAAATAGAAAAAAGAGGAAATGGATGGGATGAGACAATAGGTAGATTAGTGTATCTACTTGTGAACTATTAGTTATAGACAATTTGCATTGGTATAGATTTTTGTATATTGATACATACACAAAGTTATTTTTGTATTCCTGTCTAAGAGAACTTATATATTAATACACACTCAAATTATATTTATTCTATTGTGTATATTTTTATTTCTATTTACAATATGTTGTACACAAATATAAAGTTATTTTGCCATATTGTATTCATGTATGTTTCTATACTGCCCTTTACATTTCTACCTGTGATCAAGATATTTTTGTATTTTCAAGGTCATTGTCCTCATGCTGCAATCTGCTTAAAGATTGTTCACATTCATATATTAAGCTTAGTAAAAACTATACACTTTATTTAAGAATTGAAAGTTAATAGTCACCCAGGTTTGTCATACTTTTAGTTATGTTAGTCAGGTTCTCAAATGCACAGGGACATACTTTGCATAGGTAGGTAATTCTCAGACACTTCAAAAACCTATAGAATGTGGCATTTGAATAATTAATAATTCTGTTGTCATGAGACATGATTTCTCCTGGCAGAACCATTCTGCTCCCAAGAGAATGTAGAACACCAAAAACACTCCACATGTAGTTTGTTTTCTTCTTGTCAAAACTGGCTTTTTGGGCAAAGAACTGCCCTTGCCTCAACAACTGACAATATGCATGCTGTCCAAACTGGACAAGCAGGATACAAGCAAAAGTGACTGCTGAACCTTGCAAAGACATGGCAGGACAGTCTTTCAAATTTTCTTGTTTTTCAAAAATGATCTATCAGATACTCTATGCCTTAACCAAAATTGGTTACCCCAACATTGCAAATGAGACTTTGGGAGACTATCCAGGTGGCCAGCTGTTTCTGTCATTTCTTGCACCTTTTGGAAGTCACTTGCTTGTACTTCCTGCTTACTTATGTAATTTTATTTTCCTTCTAAGGTGTTTAACAGGGTTGAAAAGTAGATAGTCATAGATATTTTCTTCTCATAACTTAGCTAAGACATTTTAGGTATAAGATTTAGACTTTTCAGGATAGGACAGCTATTGAAATAATCTCTGTTATTTACTAATTTCTTATAGATTTGACATTTAGCATGTGTTTCTTGCTTGATGCTGTTCATATTGGTTGTAGATCTATTTTTATGTATGTTTTTACCTTTTCTTTCTCTTGAACAATACTTGATATTTGTGCTTATTGTATATAGTTTTGTATTAGGTTTAGAACCTAATTAGGTTTAGACAAATGGGGGAGTTGTTGTGGGAATTCATTCAATCAATAGCTTTTGGGGAACCCCTGGGACATGGTCTGAGGTACTACATATGCACAGATAAGAGGAGAAGAAGCATGCTTGCTCTATGGGGAGGCTGGATCAGAAGCCCCCTTATTCATACCTCCCCTGGGCAGAACAGCAGGATACAGTGTTCAGTTAGTCTGTGTTTTCCCTTTAAATTCCATTTTCTTTGTATTCTCATAATAAAGACTATTTTGTAACTCTCTCAATACCTCTCATATTACAACATTTTTCTTGTGGGATTAAGAGCAGATTAAAAAATTATGACCTAGCAAAAGGTTTTCTATACCAGAGAATCTGTTAGATATTTACCCTTTCTGCATTCTGCACATGGCTAAAGACCCAATCAATACAATATTACAAGTGAAAAAAAAAGTTGTATATTTATTCAAAATCGTTCTAAAATTTAAAAAGAATTCCATTTAAATTCATTAATACTAATTACTATTATTACCAAATTGTATTCATTTCTGACTTGCTTGCTTTCCTGCCAAGAAACTGCCAACCTCAGTTATTGATACTCAGTGATGAGCATATCTTTGTTCCTGGGAGATAATCAGCAGCTTTATGAAGCTGTGTCTTGGAAATTCAGCTTAATGTCAGTGACAAAAGCATCACACTCATATATTTACATATATATGTCATTATTTTTCTTCAACATGTTCAAGCTTGACACACAGGAGTCATCTCTGACACCTTTCTTCTCCAATCATTAGTGTGTGTGTGTGTGTGTGTGTTTGTGTGTGCTTGTTTCTCTGTCTGTGTAAATTGTGCCTTTGATCCTGGAGCTTCACAGTAATTTTTACATTTTCGTTCTTATGCCTACAGTTTAGGTTTTAATAAATAACCTTGTTCCTTCTCTTTGATATTTTGTATAAAATCTTTCCCTCTCAACTTTGTGTAATGTATTACTATATCAATTTTTACCAAAATACTGTTTCTTACATGAATATTATGGAATGCCATTATTTTTCTGTGATGTGTATGTGAAGCAACCAGCTGTGTCTTCTGTGCCACAGTGTCACAGAAGAGGTGTTTCTGTTATTTTCTTGTTATTTTGTGCAATTTTGGTTGTAGAAGTTTTAAGAAATTAGGTTTATGCTTAAAAAGATTTGGCTATTCAAGCTTTAGTTACTGTTAAGAGTTTAATTTAGTTATCTGAGAATGGAAATTTTTGTACAACAAAGGCATTCAGCAGTTTAGAGGGTGAAATGAATCTGTCTATTTTTTCTATCTCTTCTATTTTATTTTCTAAATTGTCCATTTTCTACATCTCTCAAAAATAACAACAGAATGAATACTCATTTCATGTATTCTGTCCTCTTTTCTTCATAGTTTTTTTTATTTAGCAACTCTGTTTTTTTACAATGACAGAAATTTTGAAAAATGGATTCAATTAAAAAATAACTTGCAAGAATATATAAAGATAATTTAAAACATGAAAACCATTGCAAGGGAAATGTTACTACTGATGTGCTAATTGTTCATGTGGATTTTTTTTATGTTAACCCAATACGACTGTAAAATGATTGCATTTATGTTCCTCATTGTTTGGGAAAATGTATCATATATTTTAAAACTAGCCATTTTATATATCACTCCCTGAGTTTAACTCCTTTAGGGTATTTATTAAACATTTGTATAGATCTGTGCTAGAATTTGAGGATATGAAGAAAATCATGACAAAAAGTCAATTTTGAGGACAATTTTTGAGAAAACAATGCAAAAGAAAAAAATGTACTTTCTAGAAGCAGTTCTCTCCCAAAAAAAATGAGACTTGAAAATGACCTTTGGAGTATCTATCTATCTGAGTAGGAAATATGAAATCTGGGGCATGCTTGTGGGAGGACTCACTGAAAGAAACCTGTTGGGTTACAAAAGGAGAAAGGCAAGAACAGGGTGAGTTAAGCAGACGGTAGACCCCACAACATTCTACCACTCTTTTATTTATACTAGAGCAATGAGGAGAATTTAAGCACTGTGAACACATGTTAAAATAGTCATGGACTCTGAATGGCCTCAATAGCAAGGTATGAATATGAGAAAGACGATCTAGAAACTTCATTGGACAGGTGGGCAGTAGATGTGGATTAGGGAGTAACACTGCAAGGACATATCATGTATTTCCCAAACACATTTAGTGTTAGGGCAAAAAGAATGTATTGCCCAATCATTATAACTGAAAGCGCACTTAAGAATGGCTGGTTTGGGACATATTCTAAAGAATGATAGGAATGTTGTTTAGATATGAACTGTGAGAGAAAGAGTGAAGAATGAAGAATGAGGAGTTGTTTGCAATGATCTAGTCAAAACAGTCACAAACCAGAGTTTCCTTTAACTGAGATTTGAAAGACATCCATTAGATGAAAGCTTTGAATGAGAAATAGCACTCAGTTTTCAATTTTATATGTATATATTAAATTATATGTATTAGCTATATAAATATTATTTATATCAAGATAATTATATGACAATATAAGTGAGTATTTATTTTTGCCATAATCTCTTTGGTTTCAGTTGCTTTCAGAAATACTATTTTATTTTGCTTATATTTCAAAATTTTATCTTCTATTACTCATATATATATATCTATGTATATGTATATATATATATTATACTATACTACCAATCTCAGAGAACAGTACACAAGATTGTGATTCTTATGAAGGAACAGTTGAAAATTATCACAGTCATTTTGAGGTTTTGATAGCTTTCTGGATTTTGAAAAGATCTTGGTGCAGTTGACATGGGCTATTCATTGCATTGAGATGATGGCCTTCAGGGTGATGTTTGTTATAGTTGTTTTAAACATTTTTATAATAAGATCCATAAAATTTTAATGGTCCTGAGCATTAGTTAGCTGGAAGTTATACAAGACAAATTATCTTTTGTTTTCTATACCAGCAGTTTTAAATTCTTTCATGTTTCAACAAATTATTTTTTCAGGAAGAATGTATTTTAACGTGTACCTGTTGGCTCTCTTTCTCGGTTCTAAACTGTGATTTATATATTTTTTACATAATTTGAATGAAAAGTTTCCAGTTCTGCTCCCACATTCAAATGATGTGGCTGTTCCTCATTTAGGATGTAGAGTGCAGCAAGAGACCGTCATTAAGCAAAGCATGTATGCATGCATAAGTAAAACGCCTTACAAAGCCAGAGCAGGTACTGTCTTAGGCCTCATTCATGGCAGCGCTTAAAAATTACTATTTAAATTAAAGCCGCCTGTATTCATGTTTTTGGTTTCTTAATTCTATTTAATCACCACCAACACTTCTCGTATTACTTCATTTTTGGCATCATTACAGGCAAATGAGTACCCTGAAATTCATTCTCAAGGGCTGTGATTAAAGGAAACAAAGCCTTTTGCAGGATCTGCGTGCAATCTGTGCCTGCTTAGAACTGTATCTGTGTGTTATCAGGGACTTTGGTGACAGAAATAGATGACACAAGTCGGGAGGCAATGCTAACACCTTGAATCGGGCAAGAGAAAGGAAGGGGATAGAATTAAAAAGCACCTTGATTAATTAGACAAGTAGTCAAAGCAAAGATTGAATAAGAACCAGATGCCTCTTCAACGTCTGTGAGAACAGGAGTCAACACATAAAATCATGATGCACTCGGGTTTCTAAACATAGGTCCTGGGGCTGTTCTGCTGTTGTTAGTGCAGCTGGGAGAGAGTTGGATTTATAGCTTTATCACCAACATCAACTTGCTTGACCCGGGTTAAAAGACACAAGAATACAGGGAAACATAAAGAACACACGGGATTTGTGTTTTCAATTTTAAATTCATGCTCATGGATTTCCCTGAGAAGGGGAAATAGAAGAGATTTCCTGGGTGGATTGGAGGTGGGGGAGCTTGGGAACTCCAGAGATAAGGTTGGAGGGTGGGAGGAGGGGGAGAGTTTTGAAAGCACTGACTAGAAAGGTGGGGTGGGGACTTTTCCGGGTCAGGTAAATATGGGATGCAAGGGAAACTCCCGCGAATCTACAAGAATAACCACAGCTAAGACTCTTAGCAATTGTGGATTCATAGCCTGAACTGGCCACTCATGTGATCAGATTGGTGGCTACCGTAATTGTCATTAGAGTCTTCATCCGGTAACTGATGGAAACAGATACAGGGACACACAACAAAACAACCTTGGGGAATCCTGCTGAAGAGAAGAAGGAATGGCTGTATGAGCCAGAGTGGTCAAGGACATTACAAGAAAACCCACAGAAACAACGATCTTGACTCATAGGAACTCAGAGTCTGAACCAACAACCAGGGAGCCTGCATGGGACCCATCTAAGCTTTCTACTTACATGTGACAGTTGCGTAGCTTGGTCTATTTGTGAAACTTTTAACAATGGGATCAGGGGCTGTCCTTAGTGCTTTGACTGACTTTTGGGAGTCTATTTTTCTTAGGACATCGTTTTCCCCAGTCTAAACACAAGGGGAGGTGCTCGGTCTTAGGACAACTTGATATGCCATGCTTTGCTGAGCCCATGCGAGACCTGCCGCTTTCTGAACAGAAACAGAGGAGGAGTGAATTGAGGGTGGGGGTGGAGGAGAGATGGGGAGAGGTGATGGGAGGAGAGGACAGAGAGGAAGTTGCAATCGGGATGTGAAGTAAATAAATAAAAATTTAAAAAGATAATCTGAAATCAAACCTTTCAAAAAATTTACAATTAGAAGAAACAGCAATGTCACCCCTTGCATTTAAATGCCATATTTGAATCTGAACTTCATAGTCTAATATGTCATACAAATTAGAGAAAATATAAGAATAAATGAAATATTTCAAAAGAGAGAAAATAGATTTTGTGTGAATATACTTTCTTCTGCCTTTAGGATAAACATCAAGGTTCCCAGTCTATATCATAAATACTGAACACGGAGTAACAGATTTAGAGAAAGAATTGGAAACTTAGAAGCATAGGCTAAAGATACCTTTCCTCACTGATCCTGGTAGCTCAGAGACTCATTATCATCATTATTTTTTTAAATACCTTTAAATTTTGAGTGATTTTTCTCCTGCACCTTGGATGCTAGTGACATTTCTCTAAGGCAGTAAATGAATGTACTTTTGGAACAAGACCGTCCAGGTAAAAGCACTTGGCAACTATTTCAGTTTCTTTAGTCAATATTCTCTATTTCTGTTTCTATCATCTGTCTGTCTGTCATCAGCTATCACCTCTTCCACTTCTCTTATTCTTTAAAGAGATTCTTTTTATTGAATATAGATTAAGTGATAGTTCAGAACTAAAGTTGATCTGGAAGGTAGGGTGGTCTCTTTTACACTCTGCCACACAGCCTCAAGCAGCTTAGGTAAATTGCTTTAGGTTTGGATGGTCCTTCCTTTGAGTCTCGTCTTTCTCATTCATCTGATCTTTCTTTTTCACCTTTTGTTTTTACTCATTTCCGCCTCTTCTCAAATTCTGGTCAAGGTTTACTACTTAATTTTTCTGATATACACTTTCTGATCTCCTAGACTCAGAGTTTCCCATTACATAGTTTCATTTTACTTTACACGTTGCTATCACAATGCTTGTGAAACCTACTGTAATCTTTTAAATCTTGAGTCTTCCCAGTGAGATGGGTAACTCATCTACTGAGGAACCAATATTGTTTCTTTTCTTTGACGAAACAACATAGTGTGTAGCATGCAATATACACACAACTGTTAGGAAATAAATGAAATAAAAGGCAACTAAGATATGAACAAAATCAATATATTTTAGATAACTATAGTTGGGAGTGAACTGTTAGTTATCAGTTACTGGTAAATAAAAATGATTCTCAAAGTGACTTCAGCACATTGGAGAATGACTCAATAATGGAATATGAAAATGAAAATAGGATGGAGGATACCAAGTGTTGCTACAGTAACAGGGAGAAATACCGCTGCACACCTTTCTCATAGGAAGCTCTCTATCAATAAGCCGCATATGTATTTCCTCACTCCAGTTTCAAACCAACTTTTTTTTTTGAAATAAATACTTGAATGCCCTGTGTCAGAATATGTCTGTCCTGACCACATAAAATACAATTTCACAGGTTTGACACTTACTTTTGGTCTTTAAGCCAGTTTTCTAATTATATAAGTTTCATTTTTAATAAAACTGGGAAAAATTAAAATTAAATACCTTATTCTGTTTACTTTTTCTTATACCCACAGGTAAATGTAGCTCATAATTTTCATTAGAGAGACTTTTTGTAATATATGAGATGCATGAGTAGTAAAAATGCAGAGAATAAGTAACTGTGGTATGTTCATTCCTACCTCATGCATCTACAATGCAAGGCCTGCACCCAACGCTCGGGGAACACTGGGACAAGGGAGCAAACAGTAAGAGCTAAGGACAGGATACCTGCTGTAAAACAGTGTCTTTTCTACACAACATGGAAATTGCACCTAATGACAACACTTGTTGACATTCCAAAACAGATGGGGGAAATTTCACAAGGCCCCACATGCAGATGAAGAACTACAGGTAATCAAGGGCTGTTGAGAATGCCTCGCTTTTCTTCAGGGAGGAGCCTCATGAGATCATCCAAACCCAAGTGGTCAGCCTTAAATACACGTGCACATGAGCAATACTAAATGTGCTCAGTAGGCTGTGTAGACAGGTAGAACAGGTAATGTTTAAAGAACAGCCTATGAATTTCAGAGGGAGTGGGAGTGTGGGAGGAGTTGAAGAGAAGAAAAGAAGGAGGTAGAAATATAAAGACAGTAGTCATATTTGAAATTGCCTTCATAATTTAAAAAAAAGGAAATATAAAAATAAGGAGAGAACTCATTCCCCCTTTTGGTGATAAAATGAAAGTAAACTTGGATATATTTGTTTTAATTAGTTCAATTAGTGCAGTTGCTAACAATTGAACTTAGGGCCTTGTGTGTGCTCATTATGCACCCTGACAGCAGGCTTCTTCCCTCTCCCCCCGCCACTGAATTTATATAATTCATATACATTATGTTGTGGCTTTCCTGCTCAGCTTTATAATCTCACAGAATGTGAATGAATTGTATCAGACTTGACATTGCTCTTAGTTTTGAAGATTTATTTGCTCTATTTTATGTATAGGAGTGTTTTATCTGCATATGTGTATGGGAACCACATCAAGTGTGTGGCGATAAGAAGAGGTGGAATTACCTACAACTGGAGTAACAGAGGGTGCTGTGACCTTGACATTGTAGGTGCTGGGAACAAAACTCAGGTCCTCTGCAAGAGCAGCAAGGACTCTTATTGCTGAATCATCTCCCCAGTCTCCCAGTATCTTTGTTAAGTTCTTATAAATTACATTTATAAAAATAAAACTTATAAATATTTCAAATATGTGAAAACTGTTGGTTAGAAGTAAAGATAGTATTTTATTTTATTTTAGTATAAATTTTCACAAAACTAATTTATATTTGATTTTAAAATCTCTAAATGTATGAAATTAATGGCATAAAATAAAATTTGAATAAGTGCAATACAGAGAATTACAACTTCTTTGCTACTCTCAAGTACTTAAACTTGGAAAACACGTTGTCTAATAGAATTCTAAAAGTCTAGTCCCCTACTAGAAATAGGTGGGACATGCCTGCAGTTTTCTTTATGAAATATTTTCCCCTTCGCCCATTATGGCCCTTCAACGAGTTTCTCCTTTAAGTGGAAGCTGATGTTTTGTTAACATATTTTGTGCAATGTATTATCATATTTACTTTATTAAATCTTTAAAAGCCTGGTTTCACATCTTCACAGATAGCTACAAGTGATTGCTTTTAATACTTTAAGATTTACTAGTCCTCCTTGGGGAATGTTTATAGAAAAGTATGATTAAAATATTGTAAAACCTTTTCTACATGATATGAGTTGTAATCATACTATCTAATTTATCTCCATTTTCATATGCTTTATGTACATATGTTATTTTCCTGTTTTAGATGTGCACCAGGAATCCCAAAAGGGAAATAGCTCCACAATAAAACAGATGCACAGGACTTGAGTACAAATTGAGATTTATGCAAACCATAGATTTTGTGCCATAACTTCCCATGTTTAAGGGGAGAAACAGAAGGAAGGTGCCACTATAAAAGAGAGGGCATGAAGTGCAGCTGGAATCATTACATTTCTCACAGAAACCTGAAAGTCCAGTTTTTGTGGTTAGTCTGCTTGTAAGGATGGTATTCTGACAGCCATGTGATCTCAGTTTGCAGACGAGAGTCAGTAAATAAGCTTATTATAATCTAGATGCAATTAACTATAATTAATAAAGTCTGTAGCAATTCTACAGCTGAAGAAATAAAGACACGTGTTTGAAAGGAAAGAGAACTAAGTAGACATCTAGACAACACGACTCTGACACCATTTTTCAGTGTAGGACTTCCTACCAAGGAAACTGGCTATAGTTTCCTTCTTTATTAGAGTCAGTTACCAGCTTCAGCTGAATACAGAATAAAGGAACATAGTCTCCTATGAACTCCTCTGAAATTAACTTTCTGCTTATAAAAATTACTACATCTTCTAATCTACTTATAAAAATGGTCACATAGTTTTGCCAAGTTTGCTTACTAGGTAAATCTAGATTCTTTCTTATTACATTTTCATCTCCAACGATGAAGATAAAGATCTCAAACCTATTCTCCATTCCCTTCTTATATTAACAATGTCAAAATACTTGCAATTTTGAATATACCTTGATGTTTTATATCACAATGTTAACCTAGCATGTTTTCAATATGAGATATTCTACCTTTGCTCTATCTTTTCATAAAATATGATTGATTTTTCATGACCTATCTCTTTAGTCAGTGATTCACTCTACAAATCTATCATGTACCTTTCCATGTGGTCATAGTCTCTCTCTCCACAATGACAATAGTTAACTCTAAGTGTATTTATTATCATATGATCTCCTTTATATTTGTAGAGTTTTGTCAATATCTTCTCCTATCTTAAGAATTTTATTATGTGTACAGAATCTTAAAAATTCAGTTCAATAAATAAACTGACTAGCATATGTATTACCTTTTGTACATAATTGAAAGGCAATAAGTACTTGTACTTAGCAACTTGTTGGCAAATCATTCAAATGCCTTGAGACATTTGCACTGGAAACAGTGCATGATAAATAGTAGGAAAGAGAGTGGCTATATATGTATAGATACACACACATACACACACACTTAGATTTCAATAAATTTTGTCATGTCTAAGTACATATTTTGGAACCATTTGGAAACAATCTAACCATTACTTGGAAGAAAACTATAATTTTATTTAAATTAATTGGGTGTATAAAATGTTAAAAACTTTAAAACTTCTATTATTCTAAAACAGTAATTGAATTATTTAGTGAAATTATTTTTGATGATATTTATTTGGAAGGAAAGATTAGGAAAATAAACGTAGCTTTTTTGGTCTAAATTGTTAGTTATAACTGAGTTCAGCCATACTGTTTTATACTTTCAATTTTTATTTTGTTTTATATGCATGAATGTTTTCCCCATACATATGATTATGTACCACGTGTGTGCCTTGAACCCTTACTTGCTAGAAGAGGCCATCTGATTTCCTGGAACAGAAGTTATATTCGTGATCTAACTTGTGAGTGCTGGAATTTGAACCCGGGTCCTCAGCAAGGGCAACTGAATGATCTTAGCCACTGAACCATCTCTTCAGTCCCTTAGCTACAGCTTTAAGACTACCTTTTAATTAGCTCTTTTTAATGAATAGTGTTTACTAATGCTGTCTTAAAGTAGTCACTGCTAATTAGATTTGTAAGGGAGGAAAAACACTGGCTTTCAAATGAGGATTGTAGTAAAATATATATTTTTAAGGTTGCTTCAAAACCTCTTAGGAAATGACACATTAATCAACTTGACAAATCACATATACTACATTTTCAATTTTCCAGGATTATTTATTGATTTTTAGGTGGTGACTTAGAAATGAATGGTGAAATATATCCACAGGAGTTAAAGCTCTTCTCTACCCCCTGTGAATTCCAAACCACACTGCAGTGGTTCTTGTGTCTGTTAGCATTATACCAACCTAGTAACAACTGCCGTAATTAATGTCCATCTAAAAGTGGAACTTCCTATAACTTTGAGCCCTCTATTTTATCCACATAGTTGCATTCCATGTAACTTATTCTCTGCCTATAATGACCACCACTTTTTTCTCTGCACAAATCCTAATGATGGACCAGAAGCTACAGTAACTAACTATTAGTGCTACAGATATCAATATCTTACCTCTGTAGGGAAGAGCACTGATCCTATGAGCTAATTTGTGCTATTACAACTTTTTGCAACTTCCTGTTTTGCCCACAACTTATGCATTGATTTTTTTGCTTCATGTTACATATTTTAAGGCAACTTTATTGATTTTTAAAATGTAAGTTGTTTAAATATTAGTTACAGTTAATACCAGACTATGTAGTGCCCAGTCTTTCTTTGTACTGATGCACAAATGAAACTTTCTATACTAGAAATACCATCAAAGGGCTTAGTGAAAACATTCTGGTCTCAGCAAGAGGATCTGACTTTGAGTTTCCAAGCCCCAATTAAAAGCTGGGCATATCTATAATCCTAAAACTGAAGGGGTGGAGCCACATGGATCCTCTGGGTTAGTTAGCCAGCTAGTCTAGCTAAAACAGTGAGCTCCAGTTTCAGTGAGAGATCCTGCCTTAAAAAATAAAGGTGGATAGTCACTTGGTATGCTCTTCCCTAGGGAAAACTCTCTCTTTTTCCGATTCCTTGGTTGCCTATGTTTCTTTACACAACATTGGGGCATCTTGGACTCTTCACAACCACTTTGGAATGTATAGTAAAAGAAGCCACGAATTTGAGGGAGAGCACAGAGGGGTATATGGGAGGGTTTTGGGGAAAGAAAGGCTCTCTTCTGTTGGCATATAGGCTTCACCTGAATCAGTCAGTAACTGTGACTCTGCAGTTACCTGCGCCTTCTCAGACAGTGCCCAAAGGACTTTTCTGTCCCATCTGCCTCCTGCCACTACCACCAAATGTAGTTTTTAACTAAGTCTTTATCGTTCTATTTATCAGAGAATCGAGAGTCATAGGCTGGGGTCAAAACCTGCTAGCTTAGAGAGGTTGTGGAGCAACCAGCTGACCTTCCCACTTCACCAGCATTTCAAAAGGAGAGCATCCTTCTGCTCTACCAAACCAAAAAGGACTACCACATTCAAAGCAATCCCCCACCCCCCGCACTGCTCCTGCTTTCTGTGAGTCTTGCTATTCATTTTCCGAACTCCCTCTGACTCTCTCTGATTTCTTTCTGTCAACTGGTTGCTGGCTCTGCCTCCTGACTAAAGGCTGATTTTATTTAACTAATGCAAAAGCAAACTCAGGGTTCACAGTGTGATCATATATCCCACAACAAAAAGGGAAGGGGAAAAGTAATTATACTGTAATCTCAAAAACAAAATATAAATTAAAAATTAAGGTGAATGATTAGATAGTAACATACCTGGAAGCCAATGCCAGGCCTTTACACAAACATAGAACTGTGTGCGTGCAAGTGAGTACAAACACACATGTGAACACAATAAAAATTAAAAACACACAGTTTCAAGAGATAGTATCAGAATAATTCTTGATTTTGCCTCAAGACCCTTTGTATTTTCTTGATCTTTAAGTTGCACAGGTGGGAACTTGCCACTTCATAGATACTTCCGGCTCATTTTCACAGGAAGGCAAACTACACCCCATTTTGAACACAGGATATTATTGCATTCTATAGGGCAGACTTCTGAGACATCATAAATGAAAACTGCTTAAATCCACTAGCTAGATGCTTTTCTTCTACATATATTATTTTCAAAAATATGCTAGTGTTTAATATATTTTTATATTGGGGCCTACTGACATTTTCTCTCTGGGAAGTGAAATGGTCAGCTTCCTCTTTAGAGAGAGCTCCGTTTCTAACTGTGAATAGCCTGCCTGGGCAGCAACTTCGCTCTTTTCAAACATTTTACTCACCTCTTTTGGTGCATCAGCTACAATGAATTCAGAGTAAATCATCTTGGCTTTGGAAGCAATCTTTTCTCTACATTCTGTTTTCTTGAAGTCTTCACAAGCAAGCCAGAACTCAACATTCTCTTCACTAAATTCCGATTTTAGAAATGTTCTAAAAGCATCCAAACCAGCTACAAAATATTTAAGAAAGCTTTGTATTATCTGTAAGATACTAAAATTCCCCATATAAGTTTCATTGCATCAAATGAGCATTTATTGAATGTTAAGTGGCAAATATTTAGTCATCAAGTAGTATTTACATATTGTCTATTCCATACAAGAACACTTAGTTTTGGGAAGTATTCATAGGTCTGAAATATTTTCATTTATACTTTAAAAATTAACTTAATTAACAAGAAAATCTATATTTTATATTTCTACATCTGACTTATGTTTCAAAGAATCTCTTTATGAGTATTGGACAGGAAACCCCACAGACTACTGAATTGCTTAGGTCAAGTTAATTATGTTATAATAACCATGGCAGGAGCATATTTCTTTTCTATAAGTTTTTGAGACACAATTTGAAGCCGAGGGAGAAAACAAAACAGTTTGTTCGGGCTCTGAGTAGAATAGGCAAGGCTGACCTTAAGTAGTTTGTGCTGACTATATTGGACAAATATAACCTTTAAGCCAAGAAAGTAACTGGCAAGGTATTTGGGGGTGAATGCTTATGCTCATCTTATTTTTTTATAGGCAATTTTAGTTCTGAAAGTCAAATAAAGGGGATTTGCCCAATACTGCTATAAGCAATGTGCGTAATGTGGATTGTCTCATATTCGGCCTCACAGTCAGATTTTCTAGTGAGCATGCGTCTCTCTGGAAGTTTTGCTGCAGGTGCTGCATAGGGGTCCACTTATCTGTAGACTCCTTTCCTTTGACTTGACTAATTATATATATTGATAGAAAAAATCAATAACGCCAATTACATCTTTAAATGTCTTATCCCCCTATTATTATACATCCATTTAAATATATGCCATAATTCATTGCTTTAATAGATATTTAAGTTCCTAAATTGCTACTTAGATTTCTGCTTTGCTGTAGCCCCCATCAAAATGTGCCTTGTAGAATTTGTGTGTGTGTGAAATATTCACAGTTGATGGAAAAGGTGGTTCTTGCTCAATGTTTTGAGCTAAGTATGGTTGAGAGTATGCCTCCAGCTATGTGCTGTGTTAGAAAGATTATGTTCAGATCTTCTCCTTTGACTAGCCTGTTCTGGTTTCTTCAGGTCATGATATTCAGTTTTGCAGTTTGCAGCTGGGCAGATATGCTTGTGAGACTTTATGTCTCACAAGGAACCTAAGGGCTTTAGTCACTCAATAATTTGCCTTCCAAAACACTGGTGGTTTTCTCCTCCATCTGCCACAAGGGTCCCTCTGCAGACACTCAGAGCACTTGTTTCCTTACAGCAGGCTGAGAGTTACCCCTTATGTCTCCTCATCCAGAAGAAGTAAGCTTATGGAAATACAGGGGATTGAAAGGTTGACTGGAAAATAAAAGAAATTATAAAAGGAATGGGGCTGTCAAAATTTTATAGGTTGCTGCAGGTGGGAAGAAAAAGTGAAATTCAACAATAAAATAAAGCAGTTTCCTACAACCAAATCTCAAGTCTCCAAAACACTGAATTAAAGTGGCATGATGTTTTCCTTATATGAAGTAATATAAAAGTAGAAACTCATTGTGAAAATTACAAGATACTAATTAAAATTTCTCAAATAAAGGTCAGAGAGTATGGTTGTCACTAATGAATAAAAAATTAAATTAATGGTGTACTAAGCTTCTCTGTCATAAGTTTAGAGTTAAAATTTGTAGTAAAAAGTAAAATTTTCTCTGAAAAACTGAACTGTGATGGACTTTTGAAATCCAAACATATAAGATAATGTATTCTTCAATAAAGAAAGAATACTTTGACTTTTGTTTGATGCTATTTTATGTGTGTCATGAGGGTATATGAAGCTTTTCTCCTTGAGGAATATGTGAAGGTAACCTAGAGAGTTTTATGTTAGAAATCAAGAAATAATCTTGTTTTCTGCTGCTCTTCAGTTTGTACAAAGGCCTACTCTGAACCACGCATTCCTTCCACACCTTAGTTTGCATCTAAGGTGCAAAATGAACTATTTATTTTTGGGTCAGTAAACTTTGTCTTGTATTCAGTATTTCACTGACTTGCTATTCTGTTTTAGACACATTTTAATATGAAAACATTCCAGATGAGTTTGGACTAACACACTGCATGCAATAAAATCTACTCATGAGGACAGTGTGTCGGATGAAATAACTTCATTGATTTAGAAGTCACAGAGAATGTAAAATGCAGTCGGAAGACAGTAGGAATAGAAAGCTCCCAGGAAAGTTAAGTTTGCATAGAAGTGAAGCTGACAAAATATGTTTAAGTAGTTTGCTAGTCTATTAGGTGTTTAAGGCTTACAGATAAGGTACACCACTATCTTGTTTGATAAAAGTCACATCAAATTGCTATTTAGATGAATCTATGGCTTTGGTCTTTTATGTGAGTATTAAATAAATGCCTAGAAAGTGTGCTTATGAGAGCAGCTGTCTCCATCTAGGACCCTTCTCAGCTCTGCTCTGTACCACAGTTGTCTACAATTTATTTCCACTGCTGTTCCCACACGACAACAAACAGAGAGACTCTAAGAGACACTTAGGCAACTTGGCTAGTTCCTTTGGTGAAACACTGAAGAACACATGAATCTGCCCATTCTAATCTAGAAAAATCTGTTTTACATCCACAGCATATTTCCCCCTTTTTTCTCTCTTTTTTTAATTATTAAAACAATGTTATTTTACATACCAATCCAGTTCCTTCTCCTTCCCTTCCTCCCACCCCCTCACCTTCTCTCTACCCAACCCAACATGCACTCCTAAGAGAGGCAGAGAGAGTGAGGCCTCCCACAAAATCGTGTTAATGGATGTCTTTAGTTGTCCTTGAACTGTAGGATTTAGTCAATAAAGATAATATATTCATAATATCTTAACGTATTTAGTTTAATCTGACTTTAAGTATGAATGAACAACATTGCAGAATGTGCTGGCTTTATTATTTGAAGCCTTTTCAATACCTTATTAGTTTCAAACAGAAATGTCATTTGGTGAATAAAATGGATACTATAAATATATTGTATCTTTGTCTTTATGGTCCCACCTTTTCCTCTCTGGATTGCCTAGACGTTCTGTGAGCAGATTGTTTATAAAACAAACAGAAATTGTGGAAAACCTTATGGCTATGTTGTGTACAAAATTTCATGTCAATATTGAAATATTTTATATGCTTGGTCACAATTGCCATACTGAACCCTGCTCTTAGATATAAACAAATTTTCATTAGTAAAAAATGAAAAGTTTTTTTAGTTACTAAAAATGAAGACCATTTAGTTAAAATCCACTAATGACTTTTTACTTTAGCTCACGAGCTTGAAAAGAAGTGATTAATTTACATTTCCTGTTGTAGATATTTCTCATCTTTCTTTCACTTTGTACCAATGGTAAACAGTGATCAAATACATCAAATGATAGGCTTTTTGCTTGATTAGCATTTATAATTAAATTTTCCTTGTTCTTATAACTGAACTTTTGACAAAATTAATTTGTTTAAACTAAATCTGTTTAGATTCTGGGCACTTAAATTTTTAGGCTACAAACACTGATCAACATTACACTTCATGAAATCTTTGTAATTTTCAAGGTTTAATGGATTATGTTTAGTTATCATCTTTAAAATGTACTATTGCTTGAATCTTACCTTGGTTAGCTAAGAGTGAGTCCATGTTTTCAGACCATGCCATTGTTTCCGTAGTTGGAGACCTGTAGAAACAACATCTACCCTTGACAATAGCATTGTGATCTTTTTCTTTGATAACTTATAGAAAAATTAAACTGAAGATAATTTATGATTTCCATCATTAAAGTGAGCCAGTGACGAGACAGGAAAATATCAACAGAAATAGTATCATATTTTTTCCAGTGTGTAAAGTCATAGCAACATAATGTGGAACATAAATTGACATCAGGAAATTATTTATTAATCTAGTCAACAGTGTTAATATTTGTAAACAGTGAAGTTAATGGCACCAGAGACATATTGGTTCAGTGAAGCAATTATAAATTTTTCTGATTATTCTTAATTATGTGCTACTTTGTCCTGAAAAATTCTCCTTATTATAATAAAAATAAGTGAATGAAAATTTTTATGTTTTCATATCATACAAATGTACCTGTTTAAGAGTTCTGAATATTTAGAAAGCAAAGAAAGGCTTTAAAGATTTCTATTGCGATGATATGGAAGATGTTTGATTTTAGTATTTTGCTGTATTTCTCTTATTCTGAACCAGATTATACTCTCCTTAGGCTGGTAGACTAGTTATGGACTGATTTATATAAATGTATATAAATTTATATAAATCTGTCATGACAGTGCTATTTGTTTATTTTTGAAGCAGTAAAATATTTATGGACTGAAGTTTTCTGAAGAAGGTATGCTTTTGGGGGAATTTACATAAAATAATAAATAAACTTGAGGATATAATCTTTGTGAGATACAAATATCATGTATATTTCTCTTAACAGATAAATATTCTGATAATACCAGCCCCTATCCACAGGAAGGTACTCGGGCTAAAGAGTTTGATTATACAGTTGTGATGTATAACTGGGCAAGGATGAGCTAATTTAAATCTTAAATTAAAGCAATTGACAATAAAATAGAGACAGTCTCACATCTAACCATTCTTATAAATAATAAAAAGATGTATTTACTGCATATCAGGATGATAATATTAACCATGGGTTTCTGAAGTGCTTATTCTTCTCTGGTCCTTTGTAATTAACTGCAGCTTTATGTGCCTTTTCAAGGACTGACTGTTTCCCCATTGTTTTTATATTAGTTGTATTTTCATATAATAATAAGAGGATTGAGAAAGAGAGGCTACTGAGTATTCATTATACTTTCTTCTATTACTGATATTTTCTATCTCAAATTTCCATTTGAAGTTATGTGCCCCAATCCTCAATGTTTTCTTTAACTTGCTAACAAGGGCACAGTTTGTCTAGGAGACTTTTGCAATAGTGGTGTCTAATTGAAAGGACATTTAAAAAGATTTGCATTGTTTAATTTTCAGTTTTCATAAATTAAGTATTAGTCTTAATCCTAGATTTAATTTCACACTGAAGTGCTTTTGAGCATTTACAACCTGTTTTCACTAAGATTATGTTGTATCACATGACTCTCATACTAAGTTTTGTTGGAATTCTAAAATTATCATAAAGGTCATTTAAAATGTACTTGCACAAAAGCAGTCATTTGTAGACTGAAATGTGATGGCTGATGCAATATTTAAATGATCCAAAATCCAGTAGCTGTGAAGTATATGTTAATACATAGGGCAGAGAGGAGCTGGGACTTAAAAGAACATTTTTCTGAATGAGAAGTGGTCATCAGATAAAACACAGAGAAATGTGAATCCCTTCCATTAGAGAAGTTTACTTCTCTGTTCATATTCAAGTTCTTTAATATCAGGTAAAGGTTGTTATTTCTAGCACCCTGAGGAGTGTGGCTAGGCCTATAAATTTATGATCAAATCCAGATAATGACTGGCATATGACCCCTGATAAAAAGGAGATGTGGCTTTCAGAATGCAGGGAGAACACAATGAAAGCACTTGTTAAAAAGTGGAGACGAATTGTTCAGTCTGGACATCATACAGTGCCATGGGCATAGGAAGCAGAGTCAGAGTGTGACGGTATGCCTGGAGAACCACAGAATGTCAGGACCTCACTGTCACCCCTGAGGGAAATGAGAGCAAAGGAAACACAGACTTTAGGTTAAGTCAGAATTTGATTAAGCTAAAGGCAAAAGTAATGTTCCTTGAAGACCCTTTTGGAAGCAAATGAGTCTGAACATGGAGATGTTCAGGTAAGCAGTAGCCTTTCCTGTTATTTGCATTATTGTTCAAAAACAGGAAAAACAGAAAGGAAAAAGAATCTGGAATTAGTGTGGATCAAGGACAATAGGAAGAATGATGTTTGGAATTACAAAGAACTTAAGTACTCTGTATTCTGTAGATATACACAAAATGTTTGACACACTACAGTTAGAGTTGCTAGAGTGTTCTACTATAAATTCAGATCAAGAAATGTTGTTGTTTTTTTTTTCTCCTAAGAGGTAAGTTGCTTTCTGTTCTCAGAAGTGGTACCGCATGCCTTGCGAAGTTGCTGCGGATGCTCACGTTACTGACCTGTTCTCACCTAGAAGATTCAGGTTTGAATATTTATTTTTCTGAAAGGGCTGGAAGTGGCAGAGGGCTTTATTTTCAGAAATTATTTATGATGTATCGATTTTAAGGAATAATCTTTTCTACCATTAAAAATTTAAATTTGGGTTTCTTTTGTATTTGTATTCTTTGGGAGGACAAGTTTTGGTACTGACAAACTGAATGCTGGTGTGTATAAGAACACTAGAATGTGCAAGTGTGCTTTGAATGTTTATACATTACTCTGCATTGCAAGAAACATGTTACATACCTTCCATCAGTTAACCTTGACAATAACAGTGTGCTGAATTCCCCCTACCAATGACTAAAGGGTGTTATAAACGCTACTGACCTCAGCAGTAACACACAAATAGTGGACAGAATTAATATTTACACAGACGTTTATTGAGGACCCTAACTCTTCTAAAACTTCTTCCCCACATGCTTATGTGCTGATTTTGGAACACATGCAGTAAGAAAATGGTTTTCCTGCAGTAGAAGGTCACACACTTCTCCAAGATCTTAAAAAATATCCAAATTGTCATAATCGATTTCTCATTAGAAAGTCTATGCAATGCATTCTTAAAACTTGTAAATTATAAAATAAATATAGAAAATTTCTTAAGTTAGATGTGCATGAGAAATATAATTGTATGTTTTATAATATATAGCTATAGAAATATTGGTAAAATCCATTAAATAAAAATTAGAGAATAAGAAAAGGGTAACTAATTTAAAACTCTACAGGCTTCATTGATTTCATTTTTGCTTGTATGTTATTTGAAATAAATGAACAATGAGCTGGTCCCTCATTACTAGTTTGTGGATGTTTTGATTATAACAATAATGAAGGTTATATGTTACTCTTTTCTGTGTATGTGTATATATTTGTGTGTTTGTCTCGTGTGTATGTGTGTGTGTGTGTGTGTGTGTGAGAGAGAGAGAGAGAGAGAGAGAGAGAGAGAACTTTATAAAATTTGGTGCACAATCAGAGTAACTTTCCATGTGTATATGATTTGCCAGAAAATTCACTGTGTATCTGGAGCCAAAATTGCACTTAGCATTTCATGGGGTTTTGGCTGATTTCCTGTCTGTTTTCTTCATTAAGCAAGTGCCATCAAGGCCGGCAGTACTCATATTATATGTCCAGAGAAGAGCCAGACCAGATGGGAACTGCGTGAAAGCTACCAGTTATCTTGCTAATTGTGCCAGCTAGAACCAGTTGTATTGCATTATAAAATGTGGTATCCAACAACTTAGCTGTTCACACTCAATTAGCAGTGTGCTGGAGAATGGAAAATTCAAGCAAGGAGTTCATGTGCCTGAGGAAGTGACAGCTGCTTCCTTACCAAGCACTTAATATCCATGCGAAAGTTTCCTAATAAGTACTGAGATAATGAATAACTTTTACAAAGACCATGTATGTTGTATTTCTACCTCACTGTTTCGAAAAACCTGAAAAAAGAGAGATAAGTGCTCTAACTACTTTAATATTCATTATCTAGAAAAAAGAATTTAGAGTCAAAATAAGTCAGACATTGTTGGCATATTTTAGAAAGAAAGAATAAGAGAGAATCAATAAAGAAAGGAAAAATGTTAGGATGAAAGGCAACAAGTAACATTTCTATCATAAATGAAAGTAACAAGTTATACAGACTCCTGAAGACTCAGGTGTTGCATTTAAACATCTTCTGAGATAAAAAGAGCTTTAAACAGCAACTCACTTCACTGGCATTTTGCGTCCCACTGTCTGCCTGTCACAGATGATGCAGTTTCTCTTTCTGACTGATCTTCAAGCTGAAGGTAACACGACAGCAGGAACGTTACAATTAGTATGCAAATACCTGTCCCCGGGTTACAAGTTGGCAATTTTAAAGTCATCCTAGTCTTAGCTTTTTATCATTTTGTTAAGTTTTCTCTCGTCAAAACATTTTAATTTCCAAGGAACAAATAATCCTTTGAATAAATGTGACATTTCTCTGAATCAGGCATAAAAGATAACTATTCCATTAGAATAATAATTCTGCTACCTTACATGCTAAATTTCATATGCATTCATTGCTATGACAACTACTATTCTCAAGATGTTTAATATTATAATATTGTAACATGCACTTAATAATCACCTTTATGCCTTTATTATGCTTAAAGATCATTCATTTTCCTTTAATCGTTGATTTTGTGAGGCAGGCTCTACCTTTTAGCACATGTAAATAACCATTTAAAAATTTTTACTGATATATACAAAAATATTCCAGCAAATGTATTACAGTTACCTGCAATTTGTTCAGCTGCTCATGGCTTAGTGACACGATTTTGTCTAATATTTTAATCTATGAATCTTACATAATTTTATGCCCATATATCTTAATCCAACACTGATGCTTAAAATATAATGTGAACATATTTATCAAAATAAAATCCATATGCTGGTGTTTTAGTAAATGATGTTTGATAACCCTATATGTATGCTTTGTCAAGCTCTGATGATGTGGGAGTGATTTCTTTCTAATCTGTTGCTTTCATTGGTTAATTAATAAAGAAACTGCCTAGGCCCATTTGATAGGCCAGCCCTTAGGTGGGTGGAGTAAACAGACAGAATGCTGGGAGGAAGAAGCCGAGTCAGGCAGTCGCCATGATTCTCCTACTCCAGACAGATGCAGGTTAAGATCTTTCCTAGTAAGCCAGCTCGTGGTGCTTCACAGAATTTTAGAAATGGGTTAGATCGATATGTAAGAGCTAGCCAATAAGAGACTGGAACTAATGGGTCAGGCAGTGTTTAAAAGAATACAGTTTCCGTGTAATTATAACGCAGCCTGCCGCTCTTATTACTACACTCTGTTGGCAATGTAACAACGGCAACAGTGGTATAGCTATGCTTCCTTTTTAACTTGGAGTTGGAACATCCCTATTTGGTTGTTCTTCAAAAATTCCTACTACACGAACCACTCTGGAGTACTGAGACTAATGGAAGGAGAAACAATGACCTAAACAACCAGGGTATCATTAAGCAGCGACATCATCAATTAACTCACTTCATTTTGTTAGTTCAAGCACCATTAAGTAATGATCTTATGATATTCAAAAACTGAATCATTAAACATATTTTGACATTTGGTTTTGCTGATGGGGGATAATACAACACTGAGTTTATGATGTCTGTTTGAAGTTATTTTCAATATATACTACATTAGAAAAGAAATTTAAAATTTAGAAGTATTCTTGGTAAAGTCAGCCAAAATATTTAAGAAACAGGAAGCAGAAATGAAATTATTTTTCATTGAAAATACAAAACAAAATTAAAATTCATGCTTTGAGTTCAATGAAATTATTTTCTCATAAATTCTTCTAGAAATAACAATCACAGTTTACTTCATTATGATTTTCCATTCCCTTCAAAATGCTCTATCTATTATTCAGGAAATAATTTAAAGCAAGATTTATTTACAAAATGGGGATCCATACTGAAATGAGCAGGAGGACCAGTAGGCTTTCTTTTGGGGATAAATGATTTTGTGTAGTGTCCGGTGCACTCTGGCAAGCAATTGCCCAGTGAAGACACTGGGCAGCTAACCGTCACTAATTTCTTTTTCAATTTTTTTTTTAATTTTGCAGAGTAACCCCAGTTTACCCTCCTTCTCCTTTGTCCCCTACCTCCCCCATCCCTCCTTTCATACACTCCTCAGAGGAGGTAAAGCCTCCTTGGGGAGTCAATGAAGTCTGGGATACCAACTTGAGCTAGGACCAAGGCCATCTCCACCATATCAAGGCTGAGCAAGGTATCCCACCACAAAGAATGGGCTCCAAAAAGCCAGTTCTTGCACCCAGGATAAGTTCTGGTTCCACTGTCAGATCCCTCCCCCACCAATAGATCAAGCCACACAACTGTCATCCACATTCAGAGGGCTTTGTTTGGTCTCATGCAGGAACCCCAGTTATCAGTCCAGAGTCTGTGAGCTGTCTGTCTCTGTGGTTTTCCCAGTCATGTTCTCAATCCCCCTTATTCATACGATTCCTCCCCGCTCTCTTCAACCAAGCTCCAGGAGCTCAATCCAGTGCTTGACTTGTCATCATAGAACCAATATTCAGTAACTGATGGAAGCAGATACAGCATTCAGGTAGTCATTAATCCGATTATAGCAAAAGGCCAGTTCCGGTACCTTCTCTTCCATTGCTAGAAGTGTTAGCTGGCATCATCCTTGTTCATTCCTGGGCGTTTTCCTAGCACCTGGTTTCTTGGTTTCTCCTTAAGCCATAATGGCTGCCTCTATCAAGATATCTCTTTCATTGCTCCCTCACTCTGTCCCTCCCCCAACTTGGCTCTTCATCCTTGATCTATTCCTCTCTACTCCTCTTCCCAGTTTACCTAGGAGATCTTTACTATTTCTCTTTCCTAGGGCTCTCCATGTCTGTCACTGTTAGGGTCCTCCTTTTTACCTAGCTCTCTGGGGTTGTGGACTGTAGTCTGGTTATTCTTTGTTTTATGTCTAATATCTACTTTTGAGTGAGTACATGCTGTGCTTGTCTTTCTAGGTCTGTGTTACCTCACTAAGGATGACTATTTTTTCTAGTTCCATCCACCCACCTGCAAATTTCAAGACATCATTATTCTTTACCGCTTAGTAGTACTCAATCGTGAAAATGTATCACATTTTTTTTTATCCGTTCTTTGCCATCATTAGTTTTTAATTTAATGGTTTCCATTTCAACATAAGAGTTTTTCTCAGTATGGAAGGTTGAATACTTCCTCAAGGTGTCAACATCCTACTTCCTAGTTAGAACGAGTATGTTATCTCACATGGCAAAGGGAACCAGTGTAATTATCTGGGGTCATTTCAGAAGAATGATAGGAGTGTTGGATGAGTAGGAGGGTGGGTGTGAATGGAATATGAAACCAGCAGTATGAAAAGCAGTCAAGAGTGAAGGAATTCAAATGACATCTGTACTTGAACAAAGAATTAGGAAGAGAGATCCAGGAGTCTATCCTACTAATTCTTTGATTTAACCCAATGGGTCTAACTTTGAATTATGATTCCTTGAACTTGACACTAATAAATTTATGTTGTTTTAAACCATGCAGTGTGCAGTCAGTTCTCATAGCAGAATCAGGCAGCTATTATGTCCTGGGAACTCCACCCCTTAAAGTCCTTAAAAGAAGACTGACAAGTAATAAAATATGTATAAATTTAGGTATAAATTTAGAGTGTAGACCAGCGACTTCAGAGATTGATGTGCCTTTTTAATCATGACCTCTTTGAGCTTCCTTTTGGTGAAATCAAACGATACTTATCTCACCAGATTCTGATACGAGAGTAATGAGAATCATGCTATGTATGTTTGGGTTTTACTATGTATGTGTGATTGTTTTATTTCTTTTCACCAAATTTAACTTCCATGCAACCATTGTTAAGGTGATGGAACCAAGGAGATTTTGGAAATAGTTTTCCACATCGCAATTACTTGATGCTTATGTGTGGTGAAAGAAAATGTATTTTACAAATTCTTAGAGCTTTGAGTGCTTTAAGGCTTGGAGTACGAGATTTAATATGATGAGTTTGAAGTAGATAATTTTGGAGGTTAACATGGTTAAGATATATGTGGAATTAATGGGAAGAATGCGAGAATAAAGGCAAGTGGAGGTGAACATCATCTGGAAGTAGAGAGTTTTATCTACCGATTATAGTAATTAAGGAAGTCAGAATGAATCAACAGAATCAGAGTGAATAATAGGGCTAATCGCACTCATTCATCCCATGTTTATGCTTCAGAGTTGCATGGTTTGTGGAACTGAACTCTATTTAACTTCCTGATTAAATAAGCAGCATGGTTCTTTCGTCTTGAAATTTGAACAAAAACATGGAAGTTAAAAAAAAAAAAGGCTAGTGTAGGGACTGAAGGGTAAAAGGCCAGGGTGGGCAGGTCTGCAGCATGGGAAGGGAAACAGCAGAGAGTATGAGGAAGGGATTTTACTCCCTGTAGCCTGAGAAAATGGGGTTCTCACTCACAATTATGTTGAAAGCAAAAACATGCTTAGGAAAGTAAATACGTGGAAGGAATTTTAGAGATGCAAAGAATGCTTATGAACGTTTGATTAATTTTCCTTCCAGATGTTATAGCACTTCCACAGGCTACTTGGAGGCAACAAAATGATTTTTAAATCTACAAGAAACTTCCTATTAAACATATACAACACTACTTTTCCTTATTGTTTTCAGGAGAAAAAAGTTAATAGAATATCAATCTGGCTTGTATAGTAGTGTTGTTTGACTGGGAAATTACCCTTTAAACCTGATGCATCTGATAGAAAAAAATGTTTCTATTTTTAAAACTATTTCTGGACTAGTTGAATGGCATTCAGGTGAAAATGCCATGAGTGATTTGGGGCAGGAAATAGCTAAAATAATTGAAGTTTTAAACTAATTATGAGCCAATGTATTTTGTGTATATGTGTATCAGAAACTGCCTAGATGTATTCTGCTTGGTCATTATTCTATGAACCAGGCAACTTTCAATGTTCGTTTTATATATTAGCAAACCAAGACTATAAGAGGGTAACAATAGTATGAGGGAAACAAGGTTAGCCATTCATATTAATAGCACAGTGGTGCTGAAAGTAATACCAGTTAGTTTTAGAGTAGCAGTATAATCTCACAGTCTCATAAGATCTGCTATTAATTGAACTCAAATTTGAAAATTTCAGTACCATTGCTGAGTACTCTAAAGTAATCTCTCATGTGTGAGCATGGGCGTGCGCACGCGCGCACACACACACACACACACACACACGCACACAGAGAGTCATTTAATTGATTCCCTCTCATCTATGTTTCAAATATCTATATTGCCATTTTATACATGCAGCATCTGTTTAACTCTTCTCTTGAGGTAGCTTTCCCTTTTTTGTAAGCACTCTGGCAAGGAACTTAATATTCAATGCAAAAATATGCAAAGCAGGGTAATAGTCCTGGGAAATATTCACAGAGCTAAATAATATAATATTAAAATAAGTTTGAAGTTATATTGTGTACATCCTTGGCCAAAATGAGTTTGCTAACTTTTTTGTGGTTCAACTTTTTTGCAGTGAAATTTTGATAATCTTTAAAAGAGCAGCTCTCTATTAACTCTAAATAATATATGTAATGATATATAATAGCTAAAGAAGCTGATTAGATTCTCTTTATATTTGAAGGTTTCTGTCCCTATCATTAAAGGAATAGACACAGATTGAAATGCACACAAGTAGAAACACAACACACACACAAAAAAAAACAAAACAAAACAAAACGAAAAAATGGATTATATCCAATATACTTAAGGCAGTGAATATGGTCTTTTTTAATACTTCATAAGAGAACGACTATAAGTCTTTTATTATATAATACTAGAACAAAATATATATGCCATAGCATAAATTATAGTTCATTTTATTTCCTTTATTTCAAGAATATAGTCCAGATAGATAATTTACCCTATCTTCTTCATTAGTTTTAACCTTAGTGATAATTGAATGTTCCAAAAAAATCTTTTTCAGTCAATAACCATTTTTCTGCAACACATTTGATTATTTTCACATATTTTATTCACAACCAGTTATTTCCCTTTATACAATAATTTTATTTCAAATTTTTATCTTTTAAAATTATAAAATTATATTTTCTAGAGTAGGAGAGGCAATAAGAACTATTCAGTCGGTTGTAAAGTTCTGATTAAATACCTGGCATGCTGCTTAGGGATACTCAATCATGTAACTTTTTTGACAGGCTAAATGGGTTTCTCTTAATTTGTAGATTATTGCCGAAGGAACTCCCTTTTCAGCATTATGAAGAAGGCAGGAAGTCATCAAATAAGTGCACTGCCGGGAATGAGACAGCAGCGAGTCTCCCACTGAATCTATCATCCTCTGACTATTGGGCCTTTTAATCTTCTGATTAGTGGTGCTTATGCCTGACTTATAGACTGGCTACAGGAAATTCAGAAATGTCATACATGCATTAATTTTCAATCAATTGGTTTTTAGGAAATATGCTGCTCAGGAAAGGACAGTGTACACTTTGTTACCCTAGATGCTATTATAATGATACGGTTTCCTGAACAATCATGAAACAATGAATTCACTAGTTTCCTATTACTTACTTACTGTGCCCCAAATTCTTAGTGAAATGTTTTGTAAATTATTTCTATAAAAATATAGATTTTTTTGTTTATTTCTCCCATACACATTGATTTTTCTGTTATTTCCTAACAGTGTGTTTAATTTACAACTGTTCATTTATATTTTGCAGTGCAAGGGTCAGACCCTGGGCTGCCTAGAAGCTAGACATGCACCTTACCACCGAGCAGCTAAACAACTAGTCTTTTTAAAGCAGTTTATTATCAGAGAAATCCAGATTCATTGGAAGATGTAAGCATAGAACACAAAGTCCTCCCATACCCATCAGCATTTCTCAGTGGTTCACATTATGTGTAAGCATGTACAGTAACAAAACAAGAATTAACACTAATATGTGTATTGTATTTTCAATTTTTAAAAAAATTTAGCATGTATATTTATTTAATCATCATAGCAACCAAGACATTGCCCCCAAATTTCCCTCAAGTGATGCTCTTATAAACACACATCTATATCACTTCAAGTTATTAATTTTTCTCCATCGTTATGTTTTTCATGTCAAGAATTTTTGGTAATGAGTATATGAGAATGTAGGACTGGTATGATCTTGAAGATAAGTCATACTGCTTTCTGTATGAATGCTCTTTTTCCTTTCTGCAAAGTGTTGTTCTATTAGCACAGTTATATTACTATCCTCCTATTTCCTTTTTCAAAGAACGCTGGTTGTTTAAAGTTTCAATCTGTTAAAAATAAAGATGCAGCTGAAATCCTGTGTATGGAGATGAATGTGATATATGTGCGTATATTTAAAACATTTAATCTGACATTTATTATATTTATGCACTTGCATATTAAAGAAACTGAGTATTTCTTCCAGAGACCATCACTTTTTATCACCTCTTCAGTGTGGGTAGGGTCTGTGTTTTTGCGGTTCCCTGACTGTTTTGTTTAGATAACTCTGCTATTGGTAATTCTGCCTAGTGTTGTTGATGACTGATCCCAAGCCTCTCTTTTTATACATTTTTATTGTTGCTATTATGGAATACTTTTATGTTTTTCCTTATTATGCTTATTTTTCATTTATTGTTCTGGACACATTTCATATCTTTTTAGTAGATTATTCTGTATTCTCATCTGGGAGTTTGATTTTTATATTTCCAGTGATTGCTGTTTAAACCTCTACTTTTTATTCTCCCTGGTCTTGACTTCCTTGCTCATGTTCTCCCTCCTTCTGTTCCTCGTTTGGACCTTGGGAGCTCAGTCCAGTGCTCCAATGTGGGTCTCTGACTCTAGCTTCATCCATTGCCAGATGAAGGTTCTATGGTGATAGGCAAGATATTCATCAGTATGGCTATAGGATAGGGTCATTTCAGGCTGCCTCTCCTCAGCTGCCCAAGGAACTAGCTGGGGACATCTCCAAGGACACTTGGGAACACCTCTAGAGTCAAGACTCTTGCCAACTCTAAAATGGCTCCCTAAATTAAGATGTATACTTCCCTGCTCCCATATCCACCCTTCCTCCATCCCAACTGTCCCATTCCCCCAAGCTCTCCCCATCCTCCCCTTCTCACCCTTTTCTCCCCATCTCTCCTTACCGCCACCCCACCCCCACCCCTAAGTTTCTAATTTTTGCCTGGCAATCTTGTCTCCTTCCAATATCCAGGAGGATAACTATATGTTTTTCTTTGGGTTCACCTTCTTATTTAGCTTCTCTAGGATCACGAATTATAGGCTCAATGTCCTTTATTTATGGCTAGAATCCACTTATGAGTGAGTACATACCATATTCATCTTTTTGGGTCTGGGATACCTCACTCAGGATAGTGTTCTCTATTTCCATCCATTTGCATGCAAAATTCAAAATGTCATTGTTTTTTTATCATTGCGTATACATTCCACACTTTCTTTATTCTTTCAATGTAGTTGTGCCTAACAATATTTTTCTATACTCATAGAATGGTGCCTAGCTTAATAGTCATCAGAAACTGGTGAAACGAATGCAGAGATCCACAGTCAAACATTAGGCCAAACTTGGAGAATCCTGCCGAAGAAAGGGAGGAGTGATTGTACGAGCCAGAGTGGTCAAGGATATCATAGGAAAACCCACAGAATCAATTAACCTTGGCTCATAGGAGCTCACAGAGACTGAACCAACAACCAGGAAGTCTGCATGGGACTGACCTAGGCCCTCTGCATGTATATGGTAGTTGTATAGTTTGGTCGTCTTGTGGGCCTTCCGACAATGGGAGCAGGGCCTGTCTCTGATGCCTTTACTGGCTTTTAGGAACCTACTCCCCATACTGGGTTGCTTTGCACATCATTAAAGCAAGGCTGAAATGCTTAGTCTTACTATAACTTGTTATACCATGTTTTGTCCATCTATGGAAGGTCTGCCATTTTCTAAATAGAAATGGAGGAGGGGTGAATGTGTGTGGTAAGGCAGAGGGGAGGGGGAAGGAGTTCCTTGGAGAAGAGTAAGAAGGGGAAACTGTAGTTGAAATTTTAAATAACTAGAAACCCAGACCCAGAAAGAAAATTATCACATGTACTCACATAAGTGGTTTTTAAACATAAAGCAAAGGACATCAGGCCACAAATCACAATCCCAGAGAACCTAGACAACAATGAGGACCCAAAGAGAGACATACATAGATCTACTCTACAAAAAGACAAGATCTCCTGAGTAATTTGGGAGCATGGGGACCTTAAGAGAGGGTTTAAGGGGAGGGGAGAGGTAGGGAGTGGAGCAGACAAAAATGTAGAGCTCAATAAAAATAAAATATAAAGTAGATAAATTAAAATGAATTCATTATTAATTGTATATGCATGTTTGCATGTGAGTGTGCATATTCAGGTGCCCAGGAGGCCAGAGGAGAGCTTTGTTCCCTTGGGGCTAGAGTTAAAGGCTAGACTATGAGCCCTTTGATAGGGGTGTTGGGAACTAAACTCAAGTGCCCTGTATGAGCAGTATGTTCACTTAACTAGGGAACAGTGTCCCCAGCCGCTGCTTTTGAATTTCTTAGTCCAGTTGGACTGATTAAATAGTTTTTCAGTTTCCAGTTCTCCTCAACATCTAACAGAGTACACAATACATAAGAATAATATTAGCCGAGATATAATATTAGTAATAATATGTACTATGAAAGTATAATTTAAGAGATTACAATAAAAATTCATACTTTTACTTTGCTCAGTAGACAGAGAGAATCTTCTGCCTTGCCTCAGACACAGTTACAAGACAAAATTTTTTATTGTTTAAGTAAATAAATTCTTATACTTAATCCTGTTCATAATGTACAAAATAAAAAGATGTGTGTGTCCCTTAAAGTAGATTAGGGATTTGTAGGTCTCATTTAATACTTTTCACTGTCTCATCCATGCTGTCCTCTTTTTCTCTCATTTGTGTTTTTGCTGCAGGCATTGATGTTAGAGGACAAAGATCTGGATACGTTAATTGCATGATACACCTCATTTGAAAAGCTTTCTGCTACTTTATAAGATTCAGGAATTTGCCCTAGCAATTTAATTCATGTAACAGATATTCCTTTAAGTCAGAATAATAAGTTCTTTCACAGTTTTATTTTCTTATATGACCAGAAGTTTGCATTTTTCATTTAGTAGTAAGATGATATTTTTAAAAATCCCACACTATTCTTTACAGAAATAGGCACTAGGGAACCAGAAATATTTAAAGGGAAGTATCAGCAAGTTATAGGGGGATCCGATGGCTCTCAGAGTATTGACCATGGGAAATGAAGAGAATGATGTTTCTCTTATTCTCAGAATAAAGCTAACATATCTTTAAGGGGGGGGAAATGGAAGAAGTATTTGAATTTTATGTTCACATTAGTAAGGTGAGTCCTGTATATTTTACTTTCCCTGAATTTAGGAAGGCGCTGTCAATATTTCTAGTTGAATGTGACAGTAGTAAGGTTTTCATGTCCAATTAAACAAGTAATGTTAATCTTGTTATTTAGCGGATCCTGTAATGTTATGAGCATGTCCCTGTGAGTGAAGCCAACTTCCCCGTTGTTTGAAAAAGAAAAAAATGAATGGCCTGTGAAACTGTAAGGGTCTTAGGCTCTTTTCCTTGATATGTCATGTTTTATTGATAGTCATGGGAAACCTGTCCTTTCCTGGATAGGGACAGAAGAGGAGGGCATTGGGGTGAGGAAGCAGTGTGGGGAGCTGGGACTGAGAAAGGAGGATGGGGGTGACTGTGGCTGGGATGTAAAATAAAAAGATGAATAAAAAAGTTGTTCTGTCAGAAATAATTTCCAATAGCATAACATTTTCTCAAAGTAAATTAATTTATTCCAATCATATCTATAATGTTAAAGTTTAAAATATTGAGAATATTGGTTTCCAAATTTCACATTAGAAACTTATTTTTAATGATGATAATAATGTGCACAAATAATTTTATAATTTATTAATTCTGTATTCAATTTTATTGTTTTTCCTAACTCAAAATTGTAATTAATGCTGTAATAGATATTCTCCCAAAACACATATATTTGTGGCAACATAAATATTGAGAAGCAAGTTTGCCAGATAAAATTTGTGTGTAATTCACACTTTGATATGTGTTGGTAAACTGATTAAAATGATCACAATACATTACTGATTTGAATTTTTATATGGAGCATTTATCTAAAGTTTTCTAGCAATTAGATTTTATATAACATCTTAGCTGACAAAAATCACATAGTATAAACATTTCCTGTTTTGTTGAGATTCGTATCTGGAATTGAAATATATTTAACTTAAAATGCAGTAAACTGTGAAGACAAGTTATCATGCAACCACCAAGCTTGAAAATTACAAATAATAAAGTCAAACAGCAGTTATTGGTATTCAACTCCTGTCTCCAATTTTTATACTTTTAATTCTTGCAACTCCAGTTTTAAAAATAGAGTTGTCATATCTTGCAAATGAAATTAATATGACTGTCAATGAGACTGTAACACTAAGTATGCTTTTTTGTTTTAAAAAATGAACACATTATATACATTTTTCACATGGGTCATAATTGCAATGCCAATTGCTTGGAATTTACTCCTGGAATTAAAGACAACATTATTGGTAAACTGGGAATAGGTAAAAATAGTAAGCATCCTTAATTAATTGCCACCGATGCTGAATGCAGAGCCCTAAGATTTTTGCCATTATAACTTTTTTCTCTAATCATTTTATGCTTATGCTTGGGTGTAGCAGACTTTCCATATTTACCAAATGCTCAGTTAATTATTTAATAGGCCTTTGCCTACCAGATGGAAAGTCCTCTTAAGAATGCTTTCTGTTTCCTCTGCAAAATGTAGTGATTTTTCATTTTATACATTGTTTTCAGACTTGCTATTTTTCTCTTTAAACTTTCTTGAGTTTATATGTTCTGTGGCATTGTAGAACCCACTTGATGCAAAGACTGTTTTGCTATTGGTGCTGATTTTTACAATAATCTGGTGTCATTTTTTCAAACTCTATTTATTTCATGCTGGATTTTCATCATTAGACCTTGCTCTTTCTTTTTGTCAATCTTTGCCTCCTGTCTCTAGCTCCTCATCAAGGCTTCGAACTATCCAGACCACTCTTCACATCTTCCTAAGCAAATTGACACTTAGTATTAGATACCAAATATAACATTTTTTGATGGACACTGAAACACTTATATGTAATAAGGTTCCCTTTTTATTTTTGAAGAAATTATTATCGCTTTGAAAGTACCATAAAATTATTGATAATTGTCCGAAGACAAAATTTGTTCTACTCCCACCTCCAGGAATAACGTGAAGTAGGATCAGTATAAGCTGGATTTGGAGCAGGCTGTATTGTATTTTCTTTTCTTTTTGAGACTATACTATAATTTTTATCATTTCTCCCTTCTCTTATATCCCTCTTCCCCTATACTCTCCTCCTTACTCTTTTTCAAATGAATGGTTTATTTTTTTCATTACTGCCAGGTACGTATATGTTTATACAACTCTATCTAAATATAGCCTGCTCAGTGTGTATAATGTTCCTCTTTTGTACGTTTTCAGGGCTGAGTATTTGGTAGATAACCAGTTGGTGTACTCTTTCCTGAGAAGGAAGAGGGGGAAGAAAGATGGGAAGAACTGGAAAATTAAGGAGTTTGCTGTGAGAGTTTACCTCCTATCCATGTCAAAAGTCACAACTCCCAAAATCTCATCAGCATGAGTGCCTAAGCATGATCTGAACAAGCATGACACCAAAAGACATGTCAAAATAGATGGGGGAAAGCCCCCAAGGCTTCAGCCTTACACAGAAAACTATAGGCAACTAAGAAATTCTGTGAGTAGGCCAGAACTTTTTGATGGGATGTTTTGACTTCACTATTATATTTGAAATACATATATGTACTAATTTATTTATAGCATTCACTTGCTCTGAGCAAATGGCTTGTGCAAGCCCTGTTTTTGTTGACTTATGTGATGGGGTTATACTACTTCTAAAGCTTAGGGGCCCCGGATGCATGAAATACTGACACTGGAAAGCAAGGCAACAGGATTACAGTCGGACAGCATAACTCCACAACTGCTTAGAGGGAACCTGACTCCAAAACATATCTCAGACTCAAGGAAGACTACCGAACATACTGTAAATGGAAAGTACAGTAGTGTGTCTTGCACATAAAAACACTGGTTTTTGATTTTTAAAATTGTTTATCATTATCTCTCCCATGCCATAAAGTAACTTGGAGTTAAATGTCTTTACTGCACTTCTTTTAGGTATGAAAATGTTTCACTCACTTAGGTTATAAAACTAGATGCTATGCAGTTAAAATTAGAAGATAAACATTGCAATCATATAATCTATTTTGAAATCATTCCTTTTCTGCTACATTCTGTAAAATAGAACAGTTCATCCGTGTTTTCCTCATAACTATTAAAATATTTAAAAATAATCTCATTCTTCCAAATGATATTATATTAAAAGACATCTCATTATTTTAGTACCATGCCTAGCATTTTCACATTCCAGTAACACAAAGACTACCCAGAGTTGTAAATCAATAAAGTCAATAACCATTCCATCATCTTGGTATTCAAGTGCAGTGATTGCAGAATCCATAGTTAGGGGTATTAATAGTCATAAAATACTCATTGTTTATTTCTGTAATATATCAGAAATTATAATAATCTCTCATATAGAAAATTACTCCTTTTTACATAATAACTTTAAGAGAGTCAAAATTTTCCATTTGTCTAATTTAGTCATAGCAAAAAGGACTATTTTAAAATTTAAACGGTAAGATACTTATTCTATAAAATGTTCATTCTCATAGCAGTGCAAATTAAAGGCAGAGAGGAGGTAATATTAGAGGAAACAGGTAGCTACCTGTGAATTGTAGGTCAGCCTGCTTTACCAAGGTAGGTCTAGTCTAGCCAGACCTACATAGTGAGACACCACCTCAAAAGAAAAAGAAAATGCAAAGAGGCTGAGTTTATCTTTATCATCGCTGAACTGTTTTCCACAGCTGAAGAAGTCTTACCTGACCTATCTGCTCTTGCACCTATCATTTTCCTGTTATTTTCATCCAACTTTGGAACAATTGATTCTGCAATAAAGATGTTCACTGGCATATGATAGATCGTGTGTTCTTGCCTTAGCAAGGCACAGTTTAAGCTATTTTAATTATTAAAGTTAGAAAAGCTGAGCAGTATTTAAAATACATTAAACCAGTATAATTTTTACGAATATAGATTTTAAATGTAAAAACTTTGGCAATATGTGTATATATGCCTGTAGGCTTGCACATAATATATTGTTCCATGAACATTTCTGTTTTGTTATGAGTAGATTTCCAAGTGAAATGCAGTCGTTATTTCCATTTCTCTCTGAGATATTCACATCGAGGTGAAATACTATTCTTTAGGGAGCAAGAGTCTTGTTCTTGACTCTCAGTTCAATTTTGTAACTATTGTAACAGAAAATCTCAGTTAAATGCAGCAGGCAATGCTGAACACTTTTACGAAATAAATCTCCTTCACAGACAATCCTCAGAAAGGAAGAAATTGTGCTCAAATGTAGAGCAATAATTAAGCCCAAATAAAAACACATGCAATTAGAAAATTCTGTTCGTATCATGTAGAACTTGTCATGATTCTAATACTTGACCCACTTTATTTTAGCAAAAATGGAACTACAAATAATGTTTATGACAAGATTCATTGATCATCTACATTTAAGCAAAACTATGTTGATGTTTTTCTTTGATTTTTTCTTCTGGTGTGGAATGTGTGTGGTATATGTGTACCTGTGTGCCCTGCATGTCAGTGCACACACATACATACAGAAGTCAAGGGGAAAATTGACTCACTTTTTCTATCTCTGTCCTCCAAATCTTGGCTACAGGTTTCCACAATCATACCTGGCATTTTATGTGAGTACTGGAGATGTGAACTCTAATCCTCAACCTACTGAGTCATGTCTGCAGTCCCTATACGCATGTCCATATGAATGGTTTATAACTAACCATTTATTTATTTAACCATGTTTCTGTTTGCATTTGCCTGTATTTTTACTTTATCAATTACAATTTTAATGAAGATGAACAATGAAGTAAAATATAAACACAGTAATCACTTCCTTATTTTCCCATCCTTCCTCCAATCTCTCCCGTGTCCGTCAGACACTCCCTCCCAAAATGATGGTCTCTTTTTGATTATTGCAATCTAGTATTTTGTCTAAAGGATAATATTTTTTAAAAAGATTCTTTAGTATAGTGCTATAATCTTTCTAAAAAAATATCATAGTAAATAATCTCTGGGTTATTTACTTTTATGATTCACACCTTCATCTATTTCCCTTTTGAATGTATGTTTTCATTGTGGGTAATCTCAGTATTTACTTAAGTATTTTTGCTACATTTGTCTGCAATCATGGGTGCTGATTATTCTGTCTTCATGTGTTTCTCAAACACTCCTTGTGATCATCTTCCTTTGTACATCACTCTACCCTTTTAGTTACTCAGCAAACTTGTCATTTATTTAAGTAACTTCTCCCCTTTAAATTTGCATACAGTCATTGTACATAGAGTTGATTTTTTTTTTTTTTTTTTTTTTTTTGGTTTTTCGAGACAGGGTTTCTCTGTGGTTTTGGAGCCTGTATTGGAACTAGCTCTTGTAGACCAGACTGGTCTCGAACTCACAGAGATCCGCCTGCCTCTGCCTCCCAAGTGCTGGGATTAAAGGCGTGCGCCACCACCGCCCGGCCATAGAGTTGATTTTCATGATGGCAATTTCTTTAGTGTTGCGTGTCCTTTGACTATAACTTCTTTTTATATAGCTCTTTTCAGTCATTGTTTTCTTCTGTCTACTCAATATTCTGAGTGAAGATCTGTGAGTCACTTTCTTCTCTTTCCTCCCTTTCAACATGTTCTATTTATTTTTGTATTTCATGACTTACTTCACCTTGTCTTTCACTTTGCCTGAGTAAAATCTCTGCCTGACAAATCTACAATAGATCTATAACTTCTCATCTAGCACTCTCTCTTCCCTTGCTGCTGGACACACCTTGTCACATAACAAGTTTCTGTTTTCTGAAAAACAAATCAGAGCTTATGTCACTCCCTGACCAGATGCCATGCAAAGTAAAACAATTTCCTTCATGGGCAACCTTTATGCAAAGGCACAGAGAGGCAGCTGCATCTGGGAAGTAAAGAAGAAGATTCTTTTTCTCCAACACAAATTTCTTGCTTTGCAACACTATTATGTCTAATATTTTCACGCCTATACTTTATGTTAACAAGTTGAATTCTCTCTGAAGAAACCACAGCAGTTTTTAAACAAAATTATGTTGAAGTAGTTTCATGCAAATCACAAAGGTGGTATTGAATGTACACTGACCCCTTATTTATTTTCATGCCGTAATATTCTTTTATCATGACTTCTTTATCAAAGCTTAAAAGGACTCAGAGCATATTGCTGTTATCTCTACTCCAATTTTATTCTTATTTAATTTGCTTTGCTTTTGATTTCTTTTTTTTTTGTACTCAATATTCAATTTAGAATGTTTAAATTCCTTAAGTAGGAAAAACTTGACTGTAGCAATTGAAAATTTAGGTTGATAAACCCTTGGGAAAGTTGAGCAAAGAGAGCAACGGTAAAGTTGGGAGTTAAAATGTGAGGGTGTTTGCTAAGTATGGGGTTCTGGGATTTAAGGGTTTGTACTTATAAGAACCCTGGAAAACTATGAATACTTTAAGCCCTAAGCTTCTGAGATTTCAATGTGAGTAGCACAGGATTAGAAGCATTTCAATTATATTTAGGAATAATACACTTATGATTTTAATCGTTGAAAATATTTGGAAACAATAAAACACATACCATCGACTAGAACCAGAACTCAGGTAGACATTTGCAAATTTCTTCCCAAGCGATTCTTTGTGTGGCCTTTGAATGACCTTTTAGTATGGGAATGGATTTTGATACTCAGAGTTTTGGAGCAATTAGATTTGAGGAAGGCCTTGCAATTGGGTTTTGTTTCTCATTGTACACAATTTTGTAACCAACTTAAACAGCCTGAATTCTATGCACCCATGTTTATGTAGATCTTTTAGAGTTTTAGTAGGGGTTACTGAATAAGTCATCTCCTTAGCACCATGAGGGGAAAAATCTGTGTGGCTGTCTTTTCTTTTGGAAGAGTCCACTGGAGACCTGGCACAATCAGGATATTGGATAAGCAGGTCGACTTTTAATTTCCTGTGAACATATTGTGTAGTTATGAGTATATTATAAGAAAAATACAGCATTAAATGCCTTTAAATTATGAGATATCTGTAAGATTTATTTGCTGAAGTATGTGTGAATGTGTATTTATGATTTTGGCTTTATTTTTAAAGTCACTTCTTTCTCTTTGATATAGTGTGAAATAAAAAATTGCTTAAGTATTAGAAATGAAAACCTTACATTCCAAATGCTCATTATCTTCAGAGCAGGACTCTTGTTATTATACAAAAACATGTTTATATGCGATTCATTAGAAAGTAGTTTGATTTATTCTGCTCTACCTCAAACTAATAAGTCTTTTACTTATTATCATGTTCTTATATTATACGGGTATGCAAATAATTTATGTAAAAGCAATTTAAAAGGCATAAAATAAAATCAATAAACACTTGCTTCTTCTTATAAAGTATTAATAACTCTCTCAGTTATTTGTTTTCAGGTTTTTTATTTTGTGTATCTGTGTTTAGTACCTAAAGTTATAATTAGAAAACAGCAAGGATCAGAAGGATTTTACATGAGTTTTATTTCATCAATGTGCCTTGGGATTAGTAATTCCCCAAGTCATAAACCTTCCCTCTATTTCCAATAGAAATTCAACCATAATGTCAAGTCATTATAAGTTTATTAGGTCCTTGTCATAATACCAGTTATATATTAGATCATTTTATAGTCTCAAGAATGGAAGAGTAATTAAATTGGTGGTTTTATTAGTTGATGGACAGTTTCAAAGAGTTTATTTCTCTCGGAAAATCAAGGTATATTGTTCTTTTATCTTCCAAAGAAGTGGTTAGTAGAAAAGTGGGGCTGAACAGAATTCTGAATGTAACAGAATAAGGTAGTTTTCGTATGAATATAGGCTTGATTTTATTACTAAGTATTAAAATATGTATTTAAAATGTGAAGTTTTTGCTTTAGAATTTAAATATTAGGATCTTCCTTCATTAGTATGTGAATTCAATTTCAAAACAGATATTATTATGTGAATTGGAGGTACTCATGTTAATATTAGGGTCTATTCTTTGAAAATATGTTAATTGAAAGCTTTATAAATGACATAGAGCTTAAAATCTTTGTATATTCTTAAGTGTTATAATCATTCTTTATGTTCTTTTTGCTCTCCAGACTCCAAAAACTGCAAATGATGAAAATACAAATAATGAAAGTCAGTTAAATTGAAAAAGAGATCTTGAATATTTTCATTTCTTTCTCCTCGTGTTATTGTTTTCATTTTATTCTGGAAATGCTAATAAAAAACAGAAAATTCAATAAACAATATATTATATCATAAAGATCATGTTCCAAGTATCTTGAACCCATCTTTAGTATCTCTGTAGAACACATGTTTTCTCATGCAAAAATCATGGAGACATTCAACTCATGGTCTTACATACTCATTTCCATTTAATTTTTGTTGTCTGAAATTTTTCAAGATGGGGTGCTCTGAATCTCAGCTTCCCATGCCACAGTTGTAATGCAGAACATTGGGTTTGCATATATTTTTGGCAAAATGTGTTTTGTTATTAATCTGTCAGTCTTAGACTAATTTAAATAAGTGTCATAATGTAAAGAAATTCATTGTGATTCCTTAATATGTTTCAACCACCCTTGTGCATTTGACAACACTTTATTCATGTTATGGTATTTTTCTTACACTTTACTGAGTATGCCCTCCTTACCTTTTCTTTGTCAAAACAATTTTACCTCCAAGCAACTAATGTGTTCACATGCCTTCAGATTGCCCTTTATCAGCACTTCTGAAGAAGGCATGGACAGTTGAGTAATCTTACTGTAACTATACAACCATGATTAGAAGCTTGAGAGTTTGTTGACAAATATCATCACTCTCAGCTTCTCTGTTGTGTTGCTCTGACTTAGTAGCTATACTAATAGACATATTCCCTGTGTTCATATATATAATAAGAAACATATATACCAAATGGTAGGATCTGAAACAATACTAGCTTCAACTTTAACCCTTGTCTACAGTTTAGTAAGAATAATTCAGTGACTGAAGCATAAATCTAAATTCCATTAGTCTCATAATAAGACACAGAATGTGGGATGAAAGTATAAATGTTCTGATCAAAACTGAAGTGGAAAGAGAAAGAACAGCAAGGAAATATCAATACTCCATGATGCATGCTAGCAGAATTTTGTTTCTAATAATTGAGTTTACCCAGCAAAGTTCCCTGTGACACTTAACTATCAAATAACACAATATGACTGGTCATGGGTGAAAATTGTGATAGAATCAGAGTCAGGTGTTAATTAAAAATGGCTTCCCTCAGATTCTTTTTTTCTTACTAAATCACAGTTTTTCACTTTCATGAACATGATTGAAAAATAAGAAAGATTGCTTCATCACACAGGCATCAATCTAACTGCAATTTGGTACATAGCCTTAACTAGAATTCCATGGGGAATCCTGCTCTAATGGTAATTTTGTGTGTTTATTTTATCTTTTAAAATAACTAATGGAAGAAAATGGAAAAACACATATTTTATTTTTTTATAAGTTGTTCTTTCTAGAATAATGTTTTGAAACCATGTGCTTAAAACTAAAATGAATTGTCATATTTAAAGGTTTTATTCACTCCAGAAGCTATTGGACTCTGCCTCTCTATTGTTCATTTAATACAGGTAGATTCCATGGCTGCTTAAAGCTTTACTGTTAAGTGTAAAAGTTGGCAGATAGTTGTTGTTGAGATGACGAAATAGAATTATTAAAAACCTGTAATAGTTCTTCAATGAGTTACTTTTTCAAAACAATATTAATAAAAAAGAAAAGTCTTACTTTTTTATTAGGCAATCTTTCTCTTGAGTGTGAACAGCGATGAATCCATTTCTTTTAAGGTACTGGAATGACCTTTGAAAAAAATTACCTATAGGAAAATAGCTTAATTAGGAACTAAATTATACTTGACTTCGGAGTGTTTCTTTAAGTCATACCTTTATCCCTGTGTTTCTACTAGAAGAACAGTCTTAGGAGAGAACAATACTATATGGTATAGCTTAAACAAAGAATGGCCTCAACACAAAAGTATTAACAGATTCTTTTGCTCTGGGAGGGCCATAGCTTAACCTCTGGAGACAGTGGGCTGAGGGGTAAGAGCTTGTGATGTCTCTTACCAAACCAAGGTTAAACTTTTACTCCTTTCCCAATTGCTCAGAAGCAATTAGCATAAGTAATTAATACGGTTACTTTGTGAATTCTGTGGCTACTTGATCTACTTTTAAATATTATACACTATGGTAGTATCCCTTCAACATATCTGAAGGCATAATTGATATTTCTAGGATTATGGACTAGGTTTCTTTTTATGATAATACATATTTAATATTTTTATTTACTTCTTAAAAACAGACCTTAAATGGTAGATGTATTAAAATTTAATTTAGAAAAAAATAAAATTTAGTTTAGAATCAACAAATCTTAGAAAGATTAAAACAATTGTCAGAAATTTGGCACATGGTATCAACTTCTCACATGTAATTGTGAACACATAAATACTAATGTAATGCATGGAGGTAGAGACACAGATAAAGGAACCATTTCATCTTGAGGCAGGAATGCAAGTATCAACTATCAGAATTTTATTAAACTAAGAATTAAATATGTATTGACTATTTTTAAAAACTAGAGAATTCATGGTCTAAGTCAAAAATATCTATAAGATGTCATATAAACTGTGTACAATGGTATTTGTAACCTCCTCTTCACATTAAGAAATTTAGTTTATTATTTTGGAGTTTGATAATTATCTCCCAAAGTCCTTGATGAAATCTTTATTACTTATCCTAGTCTTTTGTTCCTTGGGAAAAATAAAGGGGAAAAGATGGTATTTTCCTTTCATCCTTGTGCTATAATTCTCTGGGTTCTATGGCTCTGCACCTTGTCTCTTCTTTCCTCCCGTGATGTCTGATATCATTTTTTCTTCAACTCTCCTTTTCAAATTTGAATCAAACTATGTGGTAGAGCTGTCAGTGCTCTGACAATATGGGACAATATATTATTTGTTACCAAATTATTAGCCAGTAAAAGTTTTCCATTTTATCATTCTCATCTTGCTGAGTTTGATGAATATGATAGAATATCTGGAACTTTTATCTTTAAATGTCATCAGCTTCCTCTTTGAGTTAAGTTCATTTTTATAACAAAGTTTAAATCGTTTTATACTCACACAAATGTACTGCAGGGAAAGCCACTTCTTGTTCCCTTGAGGTGGTCCTTGATCTCAGAACAGATGCGAGGATCCCTGTTTCTTTAGTGGATTTCTCTTCAAATCAGTAACTTTTCTATACTAACATGCTCCCTCCCATATACATATATCTATTTTCTAAACAGTCCTCAAATAACCACATTATTCTTTAGTTTAATTTCTAAACACCACTGAATCCGTTCCATACTCAATATATTTAAATTTTAGTTTGAAGGATTTTGGTGGCGTTTTTATCAAGTTGTAATAAATCAAATCCCTTCATTACCCTGAGTCTTCTGGTCTCTTTTTTAATGTTCTACTGCTTGAATATGTGTCTTAGAATCTTCATATTGTGAAATCACTTACCCTGTGGTATGTAAATTATTTTTTCAGTCAAAAAAATGTAAATTTTTATTTTGCAATTGTACTCTGATGACAGAGATCAATTTGAAAAAAAAATAATGACAAACAATTTTCCTTCTGAAGGCTGTATTTGCATGGCTTCATATGGTCTAAATGTTTGCATGGGAAATTCATCTTTCATTTTCCATCTGCATATATTATTCTTTAGTTTCACTCACTCAAAGTGCATCTGGAAGACACTTAAAATACTTAAAAGCTTTCAAAGTATAAAGAACATCTTTATCAAAAGAAGACATTGGAGAAAATTGTCTAACTATTTAAAAAGATTTAGAGTAATAGGAGATACTTGAAATATGAACTAGAAATATACATTCATAGTAGTTATTGAGGTAGTTTGAACATTTTTTTTATATCAATCTACCAGCTACTATAGTGAGATCATCTTTAATGACTGTTCTTCTTAAGACCTGACCAATACCAATGTGTTCTTTATGGTATGAGTTCAAAAGTAGCAAACAAACTGATAAGGTGATGATATGGCTCAGTCGGTAAAGACACTTGCTTCTATGCCTGATAACCTCAATTTTAATTCCTGTGTACAAGATATCTGACTCTAGCAAGTTGTCCTTTTGCCTTCATATAGATGAATCAATAAATAAATGTAATAACAATTTAGTAATCAAACAAATCTAGGATAAGATTTCTTTTAATTTCTAACAGTTTTGTGTGATTAGTAAAAGTTCATAACCAGGGTCTAGTAAGATGTCTTAAGTGGCAAAGCATCTGATATGCAAGTATGAGGTCCTGAGTTTGGATCCCTACCAACCACACAAAATATCGTATACTCCAGTGCTGAGGGAGTGAAAACAGAGAGATCCCTAGATCTTTCTGACCAGTCAGCCTAGCCAAATTGGTGAGTTCTAGGTTCAGGGAGAGATGTGACCTCAAAATCTGTGGTGGAGAGAGGGTGAAGAAGACACCCAATGCTGGCCCCCAACATAAGCACACCGGTATACCTGTGTTCTCTTCTTCCACATAAACACACCTGAAATTAACATACATATACACATATGTAAAAATGTCTATTGGTGAGTACTTAATGTTCAGGGCTTGGTGCTGCTGGCTTGTAATCACAGCTACTCTAGAGGCTTAAACAGTAAGATTACAAGTTCAACACCAGCCTGGAATTTTAGTGACTTCCCATTTCAAAAACAATATATTTGGAAAGTGCTAGGGATACACTTCAGAGGTTGGGTATTTGACCTACTGCTGAAATGCAAGGTATAGTCCTCAGTTATGGGGAAAAATTTCAACTATTTTAAGTGAGATTAAAGAGTGTGACTTAGTTTTGAGTCTCAAAGAACCATCACATTTAAATATTGATACACTTCTCTAAGTAGTCAGTTTTATTCTAAATTTCAAAGCCATTTTCAACTTGAAATTTTGTCTCCAGATACAGTGCAACAATTTTGTAGATGATTGATAAATTCTGTTAAAAAACAAATCAAAACAATGCGAACCCTTATATAGTTTTCTTTAAGTTTTTAATGCACAACAATTGCTTAGGAAATACAGAGTATCAAATACGAATGCACTTGAACACAAACTTCATCCATTCAGCATGTATGTCCTTGGCCTACTTATTCTATCTTTGGAGACCTTCCTGTTCTGTCTTTAATACACAGGCAGTAGGCTGGAGCTCTTATGTTTGTAGTGAAGAGTAGATCAAGTAGTCCATTTATGCATTTGCCAAACAGATTGCCACGTGGTACATACAAGCAAATGCCAGCTATCCCTACTGGGAGAAGCATATTTTAAAATACAAAGTCAAGATGGATATGAGGACTGACCTAGGCACTCTGCTTTTATGTGAAAGTTGTGTCACTTGGTCTTCTTGTGGGTCTCCTAACAGTTGGAACAAGGGCTGTCTGACTCCTTTACTGAATTTTGGGACCCTATTCTTCATACTGTCTTACCTTGCCCAGTCTTAATACATGGGAGGTGCATAGTCTTACTGCAACTTGATATGCTATCTTTTTCCTACACAGAAATGGATGGGGAGTGTATTGAGGCCTGGGAACAGAGGGGTGGGAGGGCTCGAGAGAAGAGGAGGGAAGGAACACTGTATCGGATGTAAAATAAATAATGAAAATTAAAAAGAAAGAAATCTTGGAAAATTAAAGGAAAATAATAAATGTAAGAGTCAAATAGAATTTAGAATATGACCTTACTAGTGAAAAATAAACTAGAGGGATATAAATACAATTTAAAATGAACAAAAGTGATATGGTTAAAAAAGGAGACAGAACAATATGTTATAAAGTGAGATTATTTCACTCTATTGAAGAAAAGTAAGAGAAAATTGGTAAAATCTTAGTAACCTAATACTTGCCATGAACAAGCAAAGCCTTAAAACAGAGACAGTGAATTCTCAGCATAGGGTTCGAAAGAAAGGTCACCTGAGTGATAGAATTATGCATATTTTCTCCAGACATTGGGTTTTGAAACTGATTTACAGAGTTTATAGAAAAGGCAGCCAAGGAAGGAAGAACTAAAGAAATGGCTGGAGGTTTCGAAGGAGGCATACTTCAGTCAGGGCTATGGGTGTTGTGAGGGAAATTTTAAGGATGAATGTGGTAATATATATGAAACACTCTCTGTTCCCTGGAAGAAAGGTTCTATAAAAACATAACGTATTGCTGATTCTTAGAATGAATGGTGAAGGTTGAAAGATTTTCAGACATCGGGAAAGGGCACATTCACAATCCAGTGAGAAGCAAAGGATATTGAAAATGGAAGTTAGAAACAAGAAAGTGAAAGTAAGGTAGTTTTAAAGGCACTCAGGGGCTTAGGAGGACACACACACACACTCACACACACACTCACACACACACACACTCTCACACACTCACATACACACACTCACACACACATACACACATACACACACACTCACATACACACACTCACACACACATACACACATACACACATACACACATACACACATTCACTCACACAGAGTTAGTTTTAAAACACTCGTTATTGATAATTTGTTGCTTTGTAAAATTAATTTTCAATTAAGGTGTGATATTTCTGAAAGTTATTAATTTAGACATACAAAATTTAAATGTTATAGTGGTCAAGAAGACACAACAGTGAGATGTCTCAGAAATAACATATAGAACAAAGAATACAAAAGGGACAGTAACTAATCAGTCATTTAAAAGGGTTGGGGTGAAGTTCAGGGATCAGTTGCTTTCCTGGAAGGTAGGAGTGGCGGCTTCAATGTTTGGGACCATGCCCACAACAATAAACATAAAACAGAAGTGATGAAAAATTGTTTGGATAAAAATTATTTTCCAAACAGTTCAGGGCAATGTTTGCAGGGATGGAATTGTAAAAGCGCTGCTTCACAGAAATCTGCATATACTGGATAACTGTCTTTCAAAAAGGCTTTATGACCCATTTTCCATGAAAAAAACAGCATTGGAAGGAAGCTAGGGAAATGAGAGTGTGCCACCCACAGTGTCTCATGTGGAGCTGCTGATTATAAATCTGGAGCTCATAATTGACATAGAGGTGGCTCACAGGTGACTTGGCCAGCAGAATACATTCAAGACAAACCAAATATCTGCATTTGCAAACCCCAATGAAAATTGCTTCCACTGAAGGTCTGTACTCCTCCATCCAGGATCCACATCTGACTGTGGTATCATGATGGTCTAATTAGCTTACATTATTATGTTGTTACTAAGTAGTTTCTTTTTTTTTTTTTTTTTATTTTTTTTTCTAGACAGGGTTTCTCTGTGGTTTTGGAGCCTGTCCTGGAACTAGCTCTTGTAGACCAGGCTGGTCTCGAACTCACAGAGATCCGCCTGCCTCTGCCTCCCAAGTGCTGGGATTAAAGGCGTGCGCCACCACTGCCCGGCACTAAGTAGTTTCATCAATTGGAATTTTAGAGTTAAATCGTACATGGATCTAAGAAGTGAAGCCCTATGACCTGAGGGAAAACTTTGGAGAACATATTTATTAGATATTCACAGAGAATGATTCAATTTTATATTGATGTGTTAAATTGAAACAGCATTTTGTTATGTATCTGAAGTATAATTGGAAAATTAGCAGTATTTCTCATTTGTAGCAATTCTGGTCATATAAATCATATAGAAGCAGAAATTTCCTGCTATTGAGTTTAGAATCTTGTCAGAATCTTTCCTTAAACTATATTTAAGTGAAAATAAATGATAATACCTGCTACCCAGTTGGGTTTTGTTGTTGTTTTGGTTTTCATTTGTTTGCTTGTTTGTTTTTCTAGATGTGGAAGAGGAAGAGAAGAGAGTCAAGGATGGGAGAAGAAGGGAGAGAGAGAATTAGTTTTTTATCTTTGTTTATAGACTTTTCCTTTAGCCCTCTAGCCTTATCTTGCCTTTCTCATTCTTCTTTATTTCAGTTATCCAATTATTCACAAATTTACTTTGAAATGATACTCACTGCCTAATATTTCTTCTGTCATATGAATCCTCATCATAGTAATTCAAACCTAAGTCATGCCTTCACTGAGTTGCACAGGTGTTTTCTGATCCATCTCTGTATATTTTTTTGCCCTTATGTAAAGTCAGTTACCACACTGAAAACTTGGAAAACATGGCTTTCTACTTCACTCAATGTTAAAGCATATCCTCTAAGGGACACACAACCCTGTAGAATTTGTCCTTTGTCTCTTCTCTGGCATTGTCTCATGAAAACACAATGTTTGTTGTGTCGCAGTAACACTGCTCTGTTGGCTGGTTTTCTTTTCCAAGTGGCCTGACTTTTTGTCACCTTTTTGCGCTTGTTTCTCCCTCCTTCTGAATCCCCTTTCCATGGCCATTCCCTTGACTTACCCCCATTCACTTTAATGTCAAAGTAAAATTAATAAGACCAAGAAATTTCTCACTGATGACGTTATGCAGCTTCTATTTCTAATTATCTTTATCCTCTTTACAGCTTTTATCTGTCAACATGCAATAACACTACCCTATGCTGGCACACTATATACTTCATTTCATGTTTTCTATTATTTTCTCTTAAGTTGTAGGTAAGCTGGGATTTCAGTGAGTTGCTTACTTTTATGTCTTAATGCATCATACCGTTTATAGCATCTAATAATTAAAATTATTATTAAAAGTGTGAATGAATTATTTTCCTATAGACGCTTGCTAGTGTGAAGCCATCATTAATCTATCACACTGGCATCTTGAAGAGACAGATTTCTGGGAACTGTCATAATAAAAAAAATCAAGAAAATCATACTTGGTGGGAGAAAAATGTTGGGGAAGGCGTTTGAGTATGAATGAAAACTCATGAATGTACACCAAATAAAAACCTTGGTGATTTGATTTGCTTGAAAAGTATTAACTCTTTTCTTCTATCTTTTAAGAGCTGACTGCAGTATGTATCTGCTGATCTTAACCTATCTGTTCTTTTAAATTCAAATCTTCTTTTAATAACAAATGTTTTTACTTCTAACTTTTACTCTTGATCTAAAGACAAATAAGGTTATTTGTGCCACTTTAAGCCATTCACTTTCATATTTGGAGTTCTGTGTTTCAAATAATCAGGGTCTTATTTTACTGAACCTAAACCATCACTAAACACCATTTAAAGGTAACCATGATATTTAAACTGAGGTAATTAAAAAATCCTATCTGCTTTTGCATTAGCCAACCCTGTATGGCTTATGTTTGCCAATAGATGTCAGTGGTTGACTGCAATAGTGAAATCATTGTAGGCTCACTTGCGTGTGCCACTGTTAAAGGCTAGTCTTTAAAGGGGTGTCTTGTTCCTTAGATTATCCTTTATTAGTTCAACCTGAAAAGAGATATATATTACAGTTTGATAGATTTGACAATTGGAAACCTTAATAAACTTTGTAATTTTCTGACAGCATTGAATGTCAAATAAATGTCAAGACTATTTAAAAATTAAAATGCTTTTTAAATGATTGCCTTTTTATAGTTAAGTGGATTTCTTTAGTCATGAGTTCTCAAAAGAGGATTTTTTGTTATGTTGTGTTTTTGAGACATGACTTCAAACTCAGACTGGCACCAAACTCAGTATGTAGACGAGAATAACTTTGAACTTCCAAATCGTCACTTCCAGCTTTACAACCCCGAGGGCTAACTTACAAGCAGAGACCGGCTTGATGGAATATTTCAGTAAAGATCATGTCCCATCATTTGTTTATTAATTCTACACATTTACTAGATACCAGGACTTTATGTTAGATATGTGATTTCTTTCATGTATAAAGAAAAATACAAGCCACAGAGTGGGAGAAAATATTTCCAAACTCAATGTAATAGAACCTGTGCAAACCCAAAATGAAAGCACCTTTTCCATAGAGCATCTGAAAATATGTGAGGAAAAGCCAAGCAAACAACAGTAAAAGAAACTATGTTAACTTACCAACAAACATATGAAAGAACCTTTTTCATTATTAGTTAGTATGGAAATAAAAGGGTAACCACTATACTTGTCACAGTCTAAAAAGCAGTGTCAAAGATAGGAAAGACTGGAAAATAGGCTCTTCACTTTGCCGACTTTCGAGTGCGTGGGGCCAAACAGAGGGCCTTCCACATGTTCTGACATTTAGCTACATTCTCATTGGGTTTTTTAAAACAGCGTCTGTTTGGGTAGCTTGGATTAGCTTTGAACTCACTATATAGCTCGGATTGGCTTCAAATCCTTTATCCTCCTGCCTCTGGGACTGTCATGTTTGTGTGTCATCATGCCTTGTAGCAATTTTTAATTTTATGACAATATAAAATATCATATTTTGGAAAATTTGTTGAAAATGTATTTAAATTTGGACATTTACAAACTTTTATGAGCTGATAGCTTGATTTATAGGCTTACATTTACAGGAGAAGCAAACACACCTGTACAAAATATGTACAATTAATGTTATAGCATGCATTGTTGGTAAAAATATGCAGTAGAGACAAACTGCATATTGGAAAGGATATTCTTAAGGTTGTAGGTTACATCAGTGGAAAACAATAACCCATAGGAAACATACAATAGTTTATAAATATCACACTAGTTTATCTACTAAGCAACCCTACCTACAGACATACGTGAGAAATTTAATCCATTTTTACAAGTCAATGACAGCTGAAACTCTCCATAATTACGGAAATAACAATGCCTTTAGGAGTGTAATGAATACAATGTGTCTCAAGGGAGGCATCTAGAAAAATGGTTGCCATTTTTTGACTTGTGTGGTTTTACATAGGACTGTGTTATAGTCTTTCAAAAACACAAGATGCAAAGCTAGGAATGTTTGATACTAGTGTGGGGTGCCCAGAGAATGTAATAATAGGTTGGGATACATAGTGAAATCACGGCTCAGAGAGAAAGTCTAATTTTCTAGTGTTCCGTTGAATATTTATTTGATAATCAATTTGATAACTTTTTCACAACAGCTAACAGACATCGATACAGTACCATTTTGTCAAAAATATAATTGCTGTTTGGATACAGGATCTTTGAGATTTTTCACAAGATACAGAAACATCTTTCTTTACTCTAACAACTGACATTTTAAATGTCTGTAGCATAGTATCCGATGACAGACAAGATCACAGTGAAGGAGGAAGAAGGGAAATATAGAATCGAGATCATCATGCATTAAAACTACAAAGCTTCACGCCTGAGTGTCATCAAACTTCCATAGGAGAATCGCTGTGCTTTTACTCATTCCAATAAGACATATGAAAGAAGAAACAATTATTGCTATCCACTGAATCTGAGCTAGAATTACTACACCTTTACCATATAGATAGCGCAATACTGATTTGGGTAAGATGATTGTGATTTAGAGCATTTGCACACACAACTTTGAAATTCCCCGTATGCTTTGCAGTGGGTGTTTCTTTCCTCATTCCTAATAAAGGCTTTTCTTTAAGGTCTGATTCTGTGTCTGAGCATTCCCCATGACCACCTGTTATGTTCAAGATTTTTCCTGTCTTTTAATTTTAATTGTCAGAGAAAATGACCCCAATCAAGACTCAGAGATAGTGATATTTTGGGATATTATTTCTCTTCTGAGTACCAAAGAGCCATCAAGCTGAGGATAAATCTGAAGGATAGGAAGGTGTGATTTTTTTTTCCAGTTCCTGGCACCATTCCATCATCCTGGAAGAGTGCTTGTAACTTTATTTTTTTCTTCTTTCTAACTAAAAAGCCCCTCAGCTATTTCTTCTAATACTAATGCTTGTATATCTTAGGAAGCAAATGAAGCTGTTTGGTGAGTAGGGACCTATGAATAGAGACTAAGACTCCACTATTTAACCCCAAGCCTGGCTCCATAGACATTTGACCCCACACTGATCAAGGGAAACCTGATCCAGGTGCTAAAAGTAGGGCTATTCCTTAAGGTGAGTTGGGAAGTCACCCTTCACTTGGAGACAAACAAAACCTTTTTAATTTATTGAGGGCTACATCTTTATTGTTCCCTTGTCTCTTGTGTATCCCTGAGAATGAGATAGGATCACTATTGTTCTTAACTAAAATTTGTATGATGGCTAAATTTCTTCCTTCTCCTTGCTAGAAGCTGTCTGAGAGAAACCTCACACTCATTCCAGCTACTCTAACAGTCATCCTTTATATCTGTTTCTTTGAACTGTGATTGTAGAATTCCTTTTTTTTTCCGGTGTTCTATTTATATCCTTTCTGCTGAGGCTATGGGTACTGTCTCTATATCTATACCAACTTTACTAAAGACATTTTCTTTCTTTCTTTCTTTCTTTCTTTCTTTCTTTCTTTCTTTCTTTCTTTCTTTCTTTCTTTCTCTTTCTTAATTTATAGAAAATGGATATACTGGGCAACATTTAATCTGGAAGATATATGGATTACATGGGGACTTGTAACCTGATGGAGGATGGGTTCAGTTAACTATGGAGCTAACTCACCTCAAAAGAAAGTACATTTGCTGCCATCTTGGCTGGTGGCCTCCTTATGATGGAGGTAATCATGTGACATGGACCCCTTCTTAGCTTAAACATATCTTACAAAGGACAATAGCTCTGTGACATCCCTGCCATCTTGGTTAATATAGCCACATAAAATAAACCAAACAATAGCATTTCATTTACTTCCCAGATCCACTGAGCTTTGGATCATTTCATCCCTTTTTACATTAGATGAAGGAAGTGATACTAGATTTCCGTTTTTTTTTATTATTTTAGATTTTTGTTTTATTTTAAATTTGAACTGTTGTTTTAGATCATGTGTTCACTCATTTCTACGGGTTATGCAAGACTTTTTCTGGCTATGTGCCTCCAGCACTAGTTTACTAACATAGGGAGTTAGCACTCTGAAGTTTTCCGTAGCCCAGGGCTGAGTATTTGTTAGGCACCAATCCTTACAGGGATGTAAGGGATAAATTAGGGGGAGATGGAGGCTGGTGGTGGTGGTGGTGGTGGACAAGCTGTTTCCAGTTAACAGCTGCTCCAGCCAATACAGGAGGTTACCCTAAACAAAAGGCTGGAGATGCAGTTTCTGCTGGGCCTTAGTGCCTGCTATTGCTGCCTGTATCTCCAGCCTCATTTTCTTCTAACTGAGATATAATGTTCTTTCTCCAACTCCTTTGCTTCACATTTGTCTGCTTTTCTGCCCCATGGTGCTTTGTGTTATCTTGCCTTTACTTTCACCTTTCAATCACAGCCGTGGAGAGAATTTAGGGAAGAAAGAAAGACTCAAATGCCACCACTTTCTTACTTGTTTTAGTATTGCTTGTGTTGTCGAGTTTAGTTTATCCTGCTGTTGTTTTCTGTTTAGCATTCTCAGGATTACAGCTATTTGGATTGAGTGTGCATGTGGTAAATTTCAAGCAGACTTTCCTAACCTACACAATCCTCTTTAAATAAAAAGAAAGTTATCGTAAGTGCTGTTGATGTTTTCTCCCTATCTGCATTTTAAAAATGCAGTATAGCTTTACAGATTAAGAAGCTGACCATGAGATTAGGGAGATTCTACAGCAGAGCAGCTTCCATTTCTGTTTAATCAGGAATAACACGTACCTTTCATCTCTCCCTTGCCCAACTGTTAGAAACTCTCAAAATTTCTTTCGGGTGAAGGGCCTGGTGTTAGCTCATCAGCTGTCGTTTCTCCCAGCTACTACTTGAATGTTCGAGGTCCTACTTTCAATCTCATGAGGCAAGAGGTTACTTGGCACTACATCACTTCAAACAACAGAACCTTAAGGTTACATAGCTTCTGGAAAAGAGAAAATGTTTTTATCTTTTTGGCTAGGGACTTCTTAATTTCATCTATCCTACAAACAAGGTTAAAGTTAAGGTGTCTACTGTTTAGGATTCGGGGCTTCTTACCTTGATATCTCTCACTAATAAGATTAGAAGAGAGCTTACATTTTCCAAGAATAAGATCAAGGCTTTAAGTGAAAATGGGCAGGAGTCATAACTGGAGATTTGGATAAGCTTGAATCAGTTCTACACTGGGAACCAGTCTAAGGGTGTTTGAGTCTGCCAGCTTCCCATTTGTTTACTGGAAGATGAATGTCTTCAAATGCTGGCCTTAGAGATTCAAAAAGTCTTCCCTTCATTGGTCTCTCCCAATTGTGCTTTACAGATGGGGGATGGATGCCACTTTCAGGGTCCCCATGACTTACCTCCTGGAAAATTAGAGCAACTTAAACACCAGTGGAGTTAGGAAAAAAGTTTTCTCTACCTGTTCATCTTTCTGTAAAGGACAGGAACAGTCCAGTGAAACTCTTTATGTTCAACTTTTTTTACCCATGATATCATTCAGAGGACACTAAGCCCTGCAGGATGGAGTTAGCAAACCCTGATACCAAATTTAAAAAAGAATCTCTCTAAAAAATCCTTGCTCATAGAAAATGAATCACCAGAGAAGCACTCTGACCTAAATGTTCAAAGGCCCAGATCTCTGAATATCCTTGCTGCCCTTGCTCAAAGGAAGGACAAAAGATAGAACCTTGTTTTATACAGGAGGAAGTGCACTTGCTACACCTGACAGGTTGTCTGCCTCTGTTTTCACACATACACACACACACGCGCGCGCGCGCGCACAGAGATGCACGGACTGTACATACAGGTTTTCAAGTAGTTGGTCATTCCAGGACTTGTCAGGAAGAATCTCAGGTTAGACACTGGTAAAGACACATACCCCTGTCAGCTTGTTCCTGAGTAGAGATTGTCACACATCAATGCCCTTAAAGCTAAAAAAAACCAGAAGGCAACTCTTTAAAAATCAATTGTTCTGTCTCTTATTCCACTCTAAAAGGAATGAAAATGCTCTCTGTCTCTTGTCAGTTTCTATTCCCAATGCTAGACTCTGAAGGTAACACTCATCTGGACACCTCTATCCTGGTGATAAGGAGGACAGGTGCTTTGGGTCCAGACAATTGTCACAGGACTCAACAGTATGTTTCCTATCTGTTGTAAGTCACTGATTTCAGCTTTACAGAGAAGCAAATACCTTTTATGTATACGTCTATTGGCAAATTGTCCTGTGCTGGTTAAGCTGAGATGTTGGATCTGAAGATAGGATTTAGCCCTTCCTTTTCAGACTCAAGCATATTTATCTCAAAATGTCATCCAGAATCCCTATCCTGGGTCAGGCTGACCCTTGACTTGGTGACACAGAAGAGAAGAACAACATAACAACTCACGAATAAAGGCATTGTGGACACAAGGCTAGCTATTTCCTGAAAAAGGTATTATTCATCTCATGCTGTGAAGAAAAAGACTAATGGTGTACTTATCCATGGAGAAGACTTTCTGCCTAGAAGCTTCTCAACTAGTCACTACAAAGCAATAGCTTTTACAGGTCTTCTGTAGCTCATTCTAGGGAAGGTTGTAAATGCAGATTGGAAAATGTTTTGCTATGTGTCTGATGATTCTCTTTATTTGCTACTTACACTTATTCAAAACCAAAAGCATGTCTATGTTATCTCATTCTCTGGATTGTGCAAAACATGAAATAGATAAAAACTAAAAAAACAAAGTGATTTGATAAAAATTTTAGGGGAGTCATGAGTCCATTTTCATTGGATTTTATCAGAAATATTTGATAGATTTCAAGGTGGGACTGGAGGGAGAGAAAATGGATTTTCTGGCCATGACCAGTAAGTTCTGCAATATGCCTGTTTTCAGGTCACCCCTTCTTCTCTCAGCACCTTTTGTCCATGTTCTGTAAGTTTGTTGTAAAAACTCAATTGTCCCCCAGAATGAGCTTTGGTTTAAAATGGAAATTATATTTGTGATTGGGATCTAATAAAAAGAGATATACATTATTAAATTTTTCTAGAAACATAAAAAATTCTCCAACAAATGTTAAATGTACTTGGTAAACTTGTACAAATGTTATTATGAAATTTAAAAAATTCTGTAAGATGTTAGAATGTAGAAAATGAAAATATTTTTAATAAATGAAGACATATATAAAGATTAAGATGTCTGGATGCTTTTCCAGGATGGGGAAGAAATCTGCAAAGTTTAAGCAAGTTACAAGTGTTTAAATAAGCTATTCAGGGTAAGTGAAAAATGAGACTTAAATAGGTACTAATTTAAAAACCCAGGTCTATAAGCTTTCTTCCTTTCTCATTCTGTCTTTTTTTCCCCTTCTGGTTTATTTTAATGTCCTTGAGCTTATTCTTCCTATGTTTCATCTATTATTCTTTCCATAATATTTTTAATTTCTAATAGCATATTTTTCAGATTAAGAATATGTGGCTATTTTTAAAATTGCTTTCATCTTTTTGCTAAGTTTCTTGGCTCAAGAGATAAGTTGTTTCTCTGAGTTCTCTTGAGTGTGAATTTTTCTTTAAACAGTTTGTTCTAAATTCTTCTTTTAAGACTTTGATGATATAATGGTTAGTTCTTTCATCATACTGATCATAGAATTATTAGTTTCTGCTGCCTTGTCATTATTAAGTCAGATTATGGTTATATAATAAATGTTGTTGCTTATTAGTGTGTGACATAATCTAGGTGTCAAATGATTATATAATTATTCTAATCTTAATATGGCTCTATTTCTTCCTGGTGTTCCTCTAAATCTAAATAGTTTTCTTATTTTCTTTTAGCCTACAGTTGTTTATACTCCTTCAACACTAAATGCCTTCGACGTCAAGTCCAGACTGGCTATAAGTCTATTGTTTTTATGTTGTTACTCTTTCAATAGGAGATCAATCCAAGCCCACATTTGTTCCAAATCTGTAGTTAGTATATCTTTCATTAAGTTCTATGGGCATTACCTAAAAAGGATAGTAATCTATTTTTATAAAATTGCTTCTGAGGCCAGGGTTGGGCCAGACAACTTAGACATCCATGGACCTGTGACACGGTTAGGAACTATTGAATTCTGACTGGCTCTATGCTGAATCACACTGGGAGGACAAACCCAAAGTTCTAATACCACATTGGTGTACAAATTGTCCACCAGCCCCAGTATGAATCAACAGAAAATTAGGACAAGAACCATGTTGTGCAGGACAAAGAACCACATAATTGGTTGGTTGCTGTTGAATGCTCTATCGAGCTGTGGTTGCTGCAGCCAGCCATAGGTGATAATGAGGAAAATTGAACACTAATAGACCTAGGCTGCATTTCTCCAGGAATCAAAGACTGTCCCAAATGTGTTCATCTACAGACAGACTGGAGGATGGTGACTGCTGTGGTGTGAAAGAAAATGGCTTCCAAAGGGAGAGGAATTATTAGGAGGTTGGAGTAGTTTAGCCTTGTTGGAGGAAGTGAGTCACTGTGGAAGCAGACTTTGAGGTCTTATATATGCTCAAGTCACATTCCATGAGACAGACCACTTCCTATTGCCTGCAAGTGGAGATGTAGGATACTCAACTACTTCTCCAACACCATGTCTGTCTGCACACCACCATGTTCTACCATGATGATAATGGACTAAACCTCTGAAAATATAAGCTACACTAATTAAATGTTTTCCCTTTGTTAGAGTTGCCATGGTCATGGTGTTTCTTCACAGCAATAAAAACCCTAACTAAGACAGTTACCATTAACAGCTTTGCCATATCTGAGTTCTACAGCTTATAAGTGAGTTTTAATTCAAAATTCTAAGTTCACTGTCCTGTACTATTCACAGCAAATGTGGAGATTACCTCCTTGGTGTTGATCTGTGTTAGTACAGTTTATCCTCACTGTGACCCAATTTCTCCTGTTTAGAATGGTAATGAATATTCAATGCCATTGTTTCTTGGAAGTATGTAATTTTCCTTTTGATTTTACAAAGGTGTTATAGTTAAATAACTGTCTTGTGTCCTAGAAGTGATTTTGAGCTTTGAATTTTAAATAGTGTTGAAACTAAAAGACTAGGGGACTTTGGAATTTGAAAAAGGCAATTTTCCTTATAATATAGATGTAAGTTTAAAGGGGTCTGAGAGTGGAGTGTGGAGGTTTAAAGGAGAATAGCCTCCATAGGGTCACAGGCTTGAATACTTAGTACCCAGTTGGGGAAATGTCTGGACATTATTAGAAGGTGTTGCCTTCTGAGAGGAGCTGTGTTACTAAGAGACATCACTGAGGTTTCTAATGGTCTGCTCCTGATGTATGTGTGTGTTCTTTGCCTTCTGCTTGTGGATCAGTATGTGATGACTCAGCCCATTCCTTCCTCTTCCAGCCACCATGTCTTCAAGCCACCATCATGGATTTTAATCCTCTGAAACTGTAAGCCCAATTAAACGCTCAGGTTTATTAAGTTGCCTGGTGCATTAGTCAGGGTTCTCTAGAGTCACAGAACTAGTAGTGAATCTCTCTCTCACTTTCTCTCTCTCTACACATGGGATTTATTGTAATGACTTACGGGCTGCAGTCCATTTTACTCAACATTTGCTATATGTAAACATTAAGTCCAAGAATGTAGTAGTTGCTCAGTCCTACAGGCTAGATGTCGTAGCTGATCTTCTGGTTATGCTAGAATCCCTAAGAACTAGATTCCAAAGCCAGTGTAAGAATGCATGCACTAGGAAGGCAAGAGTATACAGGCAAAGAGCAAAACTTTCCCTTTTCTATGTCCTTATAAAGGCTTCCACCAGAAAGTATGGGCCACAATAAAGGTATGTCTTCCTGTTTCTCTTCCCACCTCAAGTTCTGGATCAAAGGCATGTGTCTTCCAGCCTCAAAAGTCTGGAATAGAAATGGGTTCACTCACTTTAAACTAAGCACCACAATATGGATAAAACATATAATACATGAAAAATTTAAGTGAGCTTATTATTAATAAAACAGTTTAATATCTAAATTTTTAAATTTCTCGATTCATGCAATCTTTCTCTTGATGTTACCTATAAAATAAAGTGAAAATAACTGTTCAAAGATATAAATTATTCTCTTATACTTAACCACAGTCCTGGTGCAACATTGTGGAACTTAACAAACTCAAATTTTGTCAGAAGAAAAGTAAAGAAATTTAATGGTCAAGCCCTTGTCATAGAAAGTCGTTTTTGTCGAGCCCTCTAAAATTTGAGTTGGTGAACTTGTCATTGATAAAAATCAGTGGAGAGACCAAGTTGAAGACAGATTCTTAGAGCCAATGACAGGATATGCTGGTAAAAAATAGCCTAAAGTGCCTGCTTTTTCTGAAGGATGCCTTCTGTAAAAGAGCACAGGGTAGTAGGCTTGTCATTTGGTGTGGAAGCATGAAATGTTGAAATCCTAATTCTGCCATACCGAACTGAATGACTCTAAAGAGGTGACTGCCACTTCTGAACCTCAGTTTGCCGATTAATTGGAGATTCTGAGAGAGAAAAAAAATAGAAGTTTCTTTATATCACAGAGAAATATTTCAAGTTTTGAAGAGAAGCATGCATCAGAAAAAGCTGTTAATGTCAACGGCTTATTATATTCAGCTGCTTTAATAAAAAGCCAAATCGAAGTATATCCCAGATAAGGGGAGATCTTATGGCATGCTCTTCTGCTCTTCTCTTGAAATCAGCTCTCACTCCAAAACTCAGTTGTAACACTTAACTCCTGTGTAAACACACTGAAGAGGACTGGTGGATATTCCAACTATTCAATAGGAACGATAATAATTTGGCAAGGCTTAGTGAAAATTAAAAGGCCTGTAACAGTGCAAAGTCTCTTATACTCTTTTCAAAGCACTTGCATCTATACATAGAGATAGTATATTTTAAACGGAGTGTTAAGACAATTAAAGTGAAAGAAAATTCAAAATTTATAAAATGAATGAGAATTCCTTATCTGTGTGATTCCTCTCTGTAAGTTGTGAATAACATTGGTTAATAAAGAATCTGCCTTGGCCTGTGATAGGGTAGAGTGGAGCTAGGTGGGAAAAACTAAACTGAATGCTGGGAGAGAGAAGGCAGAGTGGAGAAATGACATGTAGCTACCACTGAGGAAAGACAAGCTGGAAACTTGCCGGTAAACCACAGCCATGTGGTGATACACAGATTAATAGAAATGGGTTAAATTAAGATGTAAGAGCTAGCTAATAAGAAACTAGACCTAATAGGCCAAGCAGTGATTTAATTAATATAGTTTCTGTGTGGTAATTTTGGTTCTGAGCAGCTGGGAACAAACAAGCGGCCTCATACCTTCAAACATGTTAGATCATAACAATATTCCTTCTGTGGGTAATAATTCAAAGTGACTGCCATTTATGCATTTAGAAATTTTAGTAATACTTTTGGATAATGAAGCTGGATTTGTGGTTCATTAACCTCAATGTTTATCTCTAACACTGGTATTGACAAAGCAATTTTGAAGATTCATATCCTTTCAAAGTCACCCATGACATCCTCATAAAGCTAACTATGATCCTCTGAAGAGCCTTAGTATTTCTTTAATATAGTCAGTTAAAAATACAGCACCTATTACTCTACAAAGACTATGAGAAAAATCTAATTTTGCATATATGTTGGCTATAATATATGCTATCAGTTTTTTCTTTTTCTTGTAAAGTCACTTCATTTTTTCCATTTTTTTATTCCTGCAATAATTACTATTTCTTGTATAGCAACTGCTCAGTTTAAGATGTTTTCTTTTAAAGATAAAATGAAGTTCTTTTTTTCATTGCTCCTGATGGTATAAATCTTTTCTGCCAAAAAAAAAACCATACTGAATTGATAGATTAAGAAAGTATGCTACAGTGACTTCTGTTTCTTCTTACCCAGAAAAAAATCTATAACCTTAGAGTTCATCATCATATATTTATTATTTATATTGTTTTTCTTTCAAACCTCCCGTGTGTTTATGTTCAGCATTTACAGAGCTTTGCAGTACCCTCTATAATGGTTTTGTTCTGTTATTTATCTTCTTCTTGATGTTTTTCTCTAGAAATCAACTCAGTGTCATTTTCAAATTGCCATATAACAGTTTACTGATAGAATTGTGGCTTTATTTTGCTAAGGGTCTTTCTCAGCTTTCATTGCAACTAAATACATGTATTAGTTACCTATCTGTTATGTGACAAAACCCCATCACCAGTTTAGGAAGTTTAGGGAAAAGTATATTTTGCCAAATGGTTCCAGAGGGATAAGAATCCATCATTGCAGAGATGCATAGTAACAAAGAGAAGCCACAGTGGCAGGAACAAGAAGCTGAAAGAGCACATCTTCACCTGCAGATATGAAACAGAGAGAATGAAGTGGAAGTATGGTTAGGCAATGAACTCTCAAAGCTTGCCTCTTGTGATGTACTTTTTCCAGCAAGACTATACCTACTTAACCTAACAGTGACTAAATATTCAAGTGCCAGAGCCTTTGTGTTACATTTCTTACATAAGCCATATACCATATATAAATTGAAATAATGTCCATTTGTTTTAGCTCTTAATTTTATGGGGAACTTCCTCACCTATATTTTATGTCATTCTTTTATACTGCTTAGACTGTCTTGTGATAAGACCAAGAAGGGGGAAACAGACAATAGACTTCTGAATAGTGTACCATTGGGTTCTCATGCATGACTATTGCATGAGCTGTGAATGAAGCTGGGTATGTCAAGTCTCTGACTTTGGAATATCTTGGGTTGAGTAATGAGTTAGTCAGGAATGATCTGAGAAATAGAATTGATGGGATGGCTATACATTAAAAGAAATTTTTCCTTCCATATTAGCATGTGATGCAGGATTCTCCTCTGTATACTGTGAATACCATTGATTAATAAAGAAGCTCCTTTGGGCCTATTGCAATGCAGAATAGGGCAAGGCAGGAATTCCAAGCAGATATAGGAGGAGAGAGTAGGTGGGGTCAAGGAGACACCATGTAGCTGCTGCAGGAGACAGATTCTGGATGCTGGAGAGAACTTTACTGGTAGGCCACAACCACATGGCCATATACAGATAAATAGAAATTGGTTAATTTAAGATGTAAGAGCTAACTAGTAATACACTTTAACTATTGGCCAAATTGTATTGCAAATAACATAGTTTCTATGTGTTTATTTTAGGTCGGTGCAGCTGGGAATGAACAAACCATCTCTGCCAAGAAGTGTTCCTTTGGTATTATTGTTTAGGTCTTGTTCAGGCAGTTGTATTGATGAGACTTCATTGGTGTGGCTTCATTGTATCTCCTCAGAAGTTTCTAGGAGATACAGTATCACAGTACACTTACTGTTTCTCTGATTCTTACAAGCTTTCTGCTTCCTCTATCACAGTGATTCCTGAATCCTTGGTACAGGATCTGTGTGCAGGCATATCAGTGAGATTGGGCACCACACAATCTCTTATTCTCTACATTTTAATTGGTTGTAATTTCTGGTAATACCTTCTGCCATTTAGAAAGAGAAGTTTCCTTGATTAGTGTGAGATGGGGGTAAATTGTCAGTCCTGAGATCATATTCGTCATGTACTGGGCAGGTTGTGTTTATGTGTATAAGAATATATACATATTTGTACATGTATTCATATATATGTATAACTAAAATTCAATAAAAGAGGCCATAAATTTGAGAGACAGCAAAGGAAGATTTAGAGGGAGGAAATGGAAAGAGAGAAATTTTTTAATATTATTATAATTTCAAAAAACTATTATAAAAAGGATATTATTTGGCTTACTTACATGACAATGTCTTTGAAGTCAAATATTGCTGTGTCAGGAGAAGAACCCAGTAGCTGTTCAGTTCATAGAGCTGGGTTCTTCAGTAGTCACCATATATTCCTAAAGCCTTGGAGGATTCCGGGAGAAATGTCAGTCTTCAATATGAGCTGAAAGCCTGAGACGGATTTGTCCTCATGCTATTAAAACCATGTGTAAAGATTAGTAGAGTCAAAAACTGGGATGATCTTGAAAGTGAGTATGAAGAAAAGCAGAAAAGTCAATCTTCTTTGTCCTTCTTTCATCTGTGCTGTCAAAAAATAGTGCTACCCACATTTAGCATGGACTTTTCTTCCTCAAAACCAAAAACTAACTCTATCAAGAAAATCCATTGCTGGTGTGTTCCCTTTGTTTTGAATTTTAATTGATTCCAGATCCAGTTAGAGGATGAGCAATTCAATCATTACAAATAATTGATTCAGAAGCCTGGTTAATTATTTGGATGAAACTAAATTTTCATTGTTAATTCTTCTAGATAATTTACAAGGTTTCACAGAACTTCACACTACTTAAGGATTTACATTTTCAAACTTAGTCTTTCACTCTTCTTTAAATAGTTATGATCTCTCACTAAAAGAAATCTGAGGATACATTACTGAAATAAATTTGGTGAGTGCTGGAACATGGTCCCAGAATGAAGTTGTTCTAGGAGAAATCATAGTGAGTGTGAGAACACTCCAAGAACACAACATAATAGGCTTATGATCTTAGTTTCTTCAAAACACGGACTTGCCGGGCGATGGTGGCGCACGCCTTTAATCCCAGCAGTTGGGAGGCAGAGGCAGGCGGATCTCTGTGAGTTCGAGACCACCCTGGTCTACAGAGCTACTTCCAGGACAGGCTCCAAAGCCACAGAGAAACCCTGTCTCGAAAAACCAAAACCAAAACCAAAACCAAAAACAAAACACGGACTTGTTCTTGGAATGTGTTCCTGGAATGGTTAGGAGTGAGTTTACTTCAGATTACTCATTACTGCTTTTGGCTGTTGTTCAATATAATATTATTTAAACTATCTTTTATAGGCTTCTCTGGAAAAACATGTTTTAACCATGTGTGACTTGTCCTTGTGCTTGTTTACATCTTGAACTCATCAGATTTTTACTCATGTGACCTGTTTTAGTCTCAGAGTATAAATTGTCTGAGGTTCTGAATAAAGTTGGCAATTGCACAAGAATTTTTCTGCCTATTCGTCCTCCAGGTCCCAAAACCTCTAGCGAGAGTGAGATCATTTAATTTCTTTATAGATGAAAGGAGGGATTTAAATCAGTAAATCAAACTACTTTGGCGTTTTAAAAAATCTCTTAATCCTCATTTTGGAAGTCACTGCTGTACTCAGGGAATTATTGAATCTAGCATGTAAGAATGAAGTTACAATAAACAAAATTCAAGCAAGTCAAAAGTCATATCTTTTAACTTGTATATATATATATATATTTTTTTTTTTTGGTTTTTTGAGACAGGGTTTCTCTGTGGTTTTGGAGCCAACTTGTATATTTTTTAAAAAAATGGAATAGTGATGGCTTCTGCATTGAGAAGGGAGCATATTAAAATTATTTTAGTGTTTGTGTAGAACGAATGAATGTTGATATGTTTATTTTTATTATTGAAATATTTTATTGGAGAATAAATGAATATTTTAATTTTTTTTCTTTTTTTATTAATTTTTTTTAAATTAAAAATGTCTGCCTCCTCCCAGCCTCCCTTTTCCCTCACCCTCTCCCCACTCCCCATGCCCCACTCCCCTCCCCCTCCTTCTACAGTCCAAAGAGCAGTCAGGGTTCCCTGCCCTGTGGGCAGTCCGAGGTCCTCCCCCCTCCATCTAAGTCTAGTAAAGCGAGCATTCAAACAGGCTAGGCTCCCACAAAGCCAGTACATGCAGTAGGGTCAAAACTCAGTGCCATTGTCCTTGGCTTCTCAGCAGCCCTCATTGTCCGCCATATTCAGTGAGTCCGGTTTTATCCCACGCATTTTCAGTCCCAGTCCAGCTGGCTTTGGTGATCTCCCAATAGATCAGCCTCACCGTCTCAGTGGGTGGGTGCCCCCGTCGTGGTCTTGACTTCCTTGCTCTTGTTCTCTCTCCTGTTCCTCATTTGGACCTTGGGAGCTCAGTCCATTGCTCCAATGTGGGTCTCTGTCTCTATCTCCATCCATCGCCAGAAGAAGGTTCTATGGTGATATGCAAGATATTCGTTAGTATGGCTATAGGATTGGGCCATTTCAGGCTCTCTCTCCTCAGCTGCCCAAGGACCTAGTTGGGTACATCTCTCTGAACCCCTGGGAACCCCTCTAGATGCCCTTCCACGGAAGAATGGATGAAGAAAGTGTGGAATATATACATATTAGAGTACTACTCAGCAGTAAAAAACAATGACTTATTGAATTTTGCATGCAAATCGATGGAAATAGAAAACATTATCCTGAGTGAGGTAACCCAGACCCAAAAAGATGAACATGGGATGTACTCACTCATAATTGGTTTTTAGCCATAAATATAGGACATTAAGCCTATAATTCACGATCCTAGAGAAGCTAAATAAGAAAGTGAACCCAAAGAAAAACATATAGTTATCCTCCTGGATATTGGACGTAGTCAAAATTGCTGGGCAAAAATTTGGCAACTGGGGGCAGGGGAGGGATGGGGGAAAGGGGTGATGAGGAGAGAAAAGTGAGAAGGGGAGGATAGGAAGAACTTGGGGGAATGAGACGCTTGGGATAATGGAAGGAAGATTATGGAAGCAGGGAAGTATATATCTTATTAAGGGAGCCATTTTAGGGTTGGCAAGAGCCTTGAATATCTTAATTTTAAGTTAATTACAAATTATACTTTATCATTTGAGCATACCTGGAGGCATAAGTGCCTTCACATTTATCTGAATTTGATTTCATGTTTTTCAGTGTCATAATAGAAATGATAACTTCTTTGGCTTATCTTCTATTTTTCCTTTTGTCTCCCTTCTAAAGTAAGATATTTTCAGGCAAGTGAGCATTTATTTAGGACTCTCTCCTCAGAATTGACAGACAGATGAGAACGTACATATGCTATTTGGTATGGTGGTTAAAGAAGTTATATCAAGCTTTATTTGGTATCTGTGAGTAAATTTTCTCTATTTGTGATACTACAGATACTATGCAAAGTGAATTTTCAACATGTTGTTCATTTTTCTCCAATTCTAAGGGGAATAAGGAGAAATTTATACAGAACTCTAATAAAAGAATGCACACAATGTATTTCCTATGATAACACTGTGCTTTCAGAGGAAGTATTATACAGGTCAGGGAAAATTATCGTTTATCAAGTAGCATTTGATGACTCTTAAAGCAGGGGGGGGGAATTGGTTAGAAGAAGCAGGTCATTGAAGTAGTAAGGTCAATGGTGGTTCTCAGTTAATGTAGGCAGTATTAATAAATTCGAGCATTAATGTTTCACCTAAACATTGTTAACCGGTAAACTAGAAAGTTCTTTGATGACACACTGAGAGATTGTGATGATTGTAAAACTTGTCATGTTGACAATCAAGATTAATTACCGCAACCGTATAAGATGTAAAATAGAGAGCAAGAAAGCTAAATAAAAGAGCATGAGGAAGGACTGAGTGCAGGGGATATGCACACAAGTTTTGAAAGAGAGTATTTAATTATTTGTTCTAGTTCCAATTCTGTTATAATGGTTTTTTTTATTTTGGTTGGTGGATAAGAGAATAAAATATATTCTATATTGAAATCTTAAATATATAGTGATGATCACACCTTTTATTCCAAATGCCAATTCTAACTTCATAGAAGACCATTATTTGTATAGATTGGGGTCTGATCGATTAGGTATTCACTGTTTTGAGTTATATACAAGTATTTTATTTAAAAAGTTTGTAAAATAAAAACATTAACCATAACAAATAATAATAGAAGAAACTGGATTAGGGAATTTTTCTCTAATAATTCAGACCTTTGTTGTTTGTTGGTATTTGCTCATTGGGTACTATAATTTGGGTTTTATCATAATAAGGACTAAATGATGGAAGTTTTTAAACTCATGAAACATAGTTCCAGAATGACCTACGGTTGTGTGTCTACAGTTCAGTCCTAAACTTTTGACCTAGTTTGTCATATAGATTTCTATTCATAGATAAGAAATTTGAAACTACCAATATTATTAAATCTGTTAATTTTCAGCACATGAGTTTAATAAAGATTTGGGAGGTTTCATAGCTTCTTAGATAAAACAATGGTAATATGATGTACTCTCATTTTTTAAAGTATTAAACTCAGATGAAAACGATCTAGTATGTGACTCATCATAGAATTCTACAATATGTGGATCATTATTGTTTGTAGTTCAGTAAACTTAGAGTTTTACAAGGAGATTCTGGCATGTTTTTTCTAGTGTGACTTTCAATATACTCAACTTTAGAATTTCTCTCTCTCTTTGTTTACTGGTGCCTGCTGAGGATAAAATTGAATGGCAAAAATTCCCATCCTGCAGACTATTTGTTGAGATATTTCTATTATCATAAAACAAAAAGTATTAGCAATTAAAAAAATCACAAATTCCATGTGGTATACTCTACAGCTGCCATCCAAATGAAAAATCCCAAATCCAGATGCTAATTGGACTGTTAAATGAATTTTTAAAAAAATATTATGAATATTCAGATAGGTTGCAATGAATAGTTTAGTAATTTATTGTTGTGAAGGTCTTTAACCATAAGTGGATAATAATGGAAAGGCTTAAAAATATGTCCAAACATTTCAAGATTCTTTTTATCCCAGTACTAACTCTAAAATAAATTGATAAATTTGTATATTTCTTTTTGTGTAATCTTTCATGCAATGAGTCTCTAGTTAACAAAATATCGTAAATTATATATAAGTCAATATAATAAATTATATAAAATTTAATATAATACATAAATTATATAATATATAAATTATCTTTTTTATTTAATAGACTCAACTTTTGCATACTTCCACTGTTTCTTTAGACCTCAATATTTACAGAAATTTGGACTTTGTGCTTTCCTTAGATATTTTGGTCAGTAGTACCAACATTAAATAGAGTAGATCTCCACCAGTCTAGGACTTGGATGAGGTAAGGAGTGTACTAAAATGTAAAATAAGGGCACCAAAATACCCATAAGCAATAAAGAAAAATTTTATGTGCTATTAAAATATTTCAAAATCAACAAATCAAATAAACCTAAAAATTTAAGCTAAGACAGGATGATTTTTACTTTGGCTTCAAGGCTTTAATATTCCCAGTACCACATTGGTATAGAGATGCTTTCTTGTTACTGAAGCTATAGATTTTTGAATTGTCTCTTTTAAGTTGGTTTCAAGGCCAGTAATTGGAGTGAACGACGCTATAGTGTAATGAGAAGTTCCTCACCAGATTCCAGTATCATACATGTGTACTTTCTAGACTCCAGAAAAATTAGCTAAATAAACCTCTACTTCATAAACAATTCAATATTTGTTCTTTATTCTTAGTAGGGGAAAACAAACTAAGGCACACAACAACTGGATTTAAAACTAAAAACAGGAAACAATAAAACCCAAGAAGTGGCAAAAATCCTAATAAATCATTCAGTTGTGTTATAACAATCACATTTAATTATTCTCTTTAAACTCTCTTGTATTTGGTAACTTGAACCTTTTGTGTCACATGAATTTTAAACTCTTTCATATTTAAGTAATCACCTTGCACCCACAATATACCAAACCAAATATATTATCTCACATTAAATAATATAACTAAACAAATTCAATACCCTGTTAATAATTAAAATAATTATTACATCTAACATTTTTGAAAACAGTATATTAATACCTCAACATTCTGAAGCTTTTAGAGTCAAGGAGAGAAAAACATTTTTAAAATATATATGTAATAGTTAATGTAGGGAACCAGTATATACTCTTCTTATTAACTGAATTTGTAGAGAAACGTGGTCTATTTCTTTCATTTTTAAAAAATACTTGTGTTGGGTTTCTTTACCTTATGCCCAAAGTGTAGAGAGGCATACTGATGTCTTATTACACAATGAGCAGTTTCCAGGGAAAGTTATTGGGGAATCAGAAGATTCAATGACTAATTAGCAGAATATGGAGGTAATTAACCTGAGAAATGTTTTCTTTTTGAAAATCCTTCATGAAGTATATATCATTTGCTATAAATATTACGATCAGAAGGTATTTATTAGACATGGTTCACTACTTTAATCATTTTAAAAGTAGTATTATGAAATGTGCTAAATTGTTTTAAATTACAGTGTGGGATTGTGAAGACAGAATTTAGGCATCGCCCACACATATCACAGCAATTAGCTCTAATTCCTATCACAGAACTTATACATAGACAGGAGTCTTCAAGGCAATCCAATGAAGTAGCAGCAAAAGTTAGAAGCCCTATACTTTCTGAGTGAAACAATCTGCTTATATTCTATCTCAATTTGGAATATTCTGAGGGCCAATTCCTTAACCAAAAGATGAAGCTGGTACATTTTGCTGGCACTTAGTGATCAGGCCAGTACCTTACTTCCCTCTTTCTTCCATTATTTCCCTTTTGTCATATTCCATGTCATATGTGGTGATCAGTGTACAGCAGACTTTTGGAATGGCTCTGCTTGAGAATCCCAAGAGGTCTGGTTTTGAATTTATCTCCTTGTGAGAGGACACATCTATGTGTCTGCCAGGTTCTAGAATCATCCTTTGGCAGATATGCGAATGGTTAGCCCTTCTTAGGGCTGAACTAAGGCCAAAATTCCCAGGAAAGCCTTTATCTCCCCAGACCATTTAAATGTTTTATTTTTTGCACCTGTGTTTGTCCCCATCATCCCCTTTCACTGGCTGAGTTGACTATGGTTGTCTCAGGTTTGTGTACAGACCTGTTTCCACCACAGTATTTCCCTCCAGTTATTAATGTGCTTTATAAAATCCAGTCCTCTTTTCCAGGACTAGCAAATCTGCATGTCTATTGGATGCTTCTCTCTCATCACTCCTTTCAGACAAGCTTCATTATAAGTTGGAAAGAATATATATATATATATATATATATATATATATATATATATATGCATGGCTAGAATTTATGTGGTTTTGAGAAAGGGTTTTCTCATTTGTTTTCTGTCTCCAGAACATCTTGTCTGGCACAATTCCAAAATTGAAAACCACAATCATTATAAAAGACAGTTAAGAGTGAATAGTTCTCTTTGCAATTCAATAACTTCTGGATTGATGCCACATTTATATAGAGTCAAAAGGTTTTAGCGCCTGTTGATAAAAGTGTGTACTTAAGAACATGCATCTTTAGTGATGTTTTTGGTGACTTCCAAAAGAATATTTCACACTGACAGACATGGTTTAAATATCCGTTTTCTTCAATATTTGTTATCTGTGATTATTGAGCATTCACAATGTGACAAGAATGGCTAGCTTTTTAATTGCATCATTTTTTTTGTTTCATATGATACTATGAATGCATATTTAGAGATTAACATATAGAAGTTATTTCTGTGTGTGAGAGGATTTGTTTTAATTTACATGGTATGGTAAATAACAACATAGGCAGGAATATGGAAATGGAGACTACAGTTGTGAATTGGGGAGTAGAAATTCTCATCTGCTTTCAAGTATGAATATCTTCAGTATCACACACATATCATTGGGCATCACACCAAATTACTACTTCAGTATGTCAGATGTCGAGCCCAAGTGTTTACATGTTTAACAGTTCTCTAGCAATACAAATCGTGTTCGCCTGAAGATAGTACTCACAAAAACATTGGTCCAATTTTTCTGTAGAGATGTAGATATTCCCTGCCGAGGATTTCAGCCCTTCAGCCTATCTCTATGCCAAAAGCTGGTAGTCCTACTTTCCCAGGAAAGGACACAAAACACTATCTAGTGGTGTAGGAGGTTTTTCTGTTTGTGTGTGGCTTTCATTGGTTGAATAAAGAGACTGCCTTGGCCTTTTGATAGGGCAGCCCTTACGTGGGTGGAGTAGACAGAACAGAATGCTGGGAAGAAGAGGAGAGTCAGACAGACAACATGGTTTTCCTGCCTGAGATGGACATAGTTTAGACTCTTGCCGGCAAGCCACAATCATGTGGTGATATACAGATTTAATAGAAATGGGTTAATCAAGATGTGAGAATTAGCAAAAAGAGGCTAGAAATAATGGGCCAGGCAGTGTTTAAATGAATACAGTTTCTGTGTAATTATTTCAGAGCTAAGCTAGCCGGGCAGCGGGACACAGCCTGCCGCTCGTCTTACTACAGTCCAGAAACTACATTTTTTTTTTTTTTTACTTTGGACATAAATAACTGTATACCTTTGAATCCATAGATTTGTATATCTTGAATATAGCAAATTAAAAATGCCATTTTGTGACCTTTGGAAAGAAATCTCCACTCGCACCAGAACAAGCATCAGAAGCGACCAAACAAATGACTCTCCAAAGATTAGCTTGTTGAAACAATTAATTCATTGGAATTTGGATAAGGAGTTAATTGCAGGAGCATGGGAGACTCATAGACAACTGTATCCCCAGAAAACCTCCTGTAGCATGGGTGATGAATCATGAAAGCTGCGCATCTCCTCATCTCCCTGTATAACTTGTAAGTGGTTCCACTGAGAAGTCTCTTCTGCAGTAATAATTACTGCATTTTTAAGGTTTGGGAAGAATCTTGTAATTTTTGCAAGATTTCTGAGTCTCATTCTCACTTAGGGAGGGAATTTTTCAGTATGGAGATAATAGCTACACAACTCTAATATACTAGTAATTGGTGAATTATAGGTCATTTTTCTTGAAGAAACTAGCTCAATACACTTGCTATTGTCATCCTATGGATGATGGTTTGAATAAGACTGGTCCCCATAGGCTCAAATACTTGAATGTTTAGTCACTAGGGAGTGCTAGTATTTGAAAGGATTAAGAGGTGTGGCCCTGTTGGAAGAAGAGTGTCACCAGGGGTTTGAAGTTTCAAAAGCCCATCCCAGACCAAGTGTCTCCCTGTCTGTAGTTCTTAACTACTCCTCCAGTAACATGTTTGCCATGTCTGCTGCTATGCTTTCCACCAGGATGACAATGGAGTGAATCTCTGGAACTGTAAGCAAGTCCGCAATTAAATGATTTCTTTTAGTAAGAGCTACCTTGGTTGTGGTGTCTTTCTACAGCTATAGACACAATTTCATCTGTTTCAGGAATTTAATCTCACCCAAACAGTGAGTGGATGTTGGTTTCATTATGAGAAAGGGAACTATCATAAGTGTTATTTTTCTTCTTCTGCATTCGCTGTGCCTGGGTCTACTAACTGGAAATTCACACTTTATGATTGTGCTCCCGTCTGTTCCTCTGCTAGCTTTCAGAGTGTTACATCCAAGGGTTTTGATTAGCTTTGTTTTATCTGCCAGTTAAATAATGAAAAGGCAGGAATTATCTTCAGTACAACAGGTAGCAGCAGAGAAATTGCAAAGACACAATAGAAAACAGACAGAATCATCAAATGAAAAAAGGGTGTTCCTTTTGCAGGCATGTAGAGATCAAGACACTCCTCAAAAGGGGTGAAGGGGCTCAGAATGCCGAAGCCCAGTTTTTCCTTCAAGGCTAAGAATTTTAAAGTATCTAAAGGATTCTTACTCCCCTAGTTTCGCTTTAGTCAGTTCATGGAAAGAAAGGGTTACTGGTTTGCCCACCACTTTTGCGTGAACATGTCCGGATGTAGCTTTGAAACTGTTGAGCCAATCTGTGAGCAGGGCTCTTTCCTGTTAGAAGAAAAGCCCATGTGACCTTTCTAAGGTACTGGGAATTTATGTTAGGTTAGGAGGATGAAAAGGAAGCAGGCCATCTTGAAAATTCAGCATTTTTATTACCTAGTAGTAGCTATTCTCTGTGTCTTCCTATCTGGGAATCTATTTTCAAGTCCCTCATGAGGAGGGCAGATATAAACAAACAACAACAATAACCCAACAAAAACAACAAACTAAACAAGAAATCAAAAGTAGGATCATGAGGCTATGAGCCCACTTACTTCTCAACCTGTTACATGCCAACACTCCTTAAAGATCCAGACAATTCATTGTGGTATAGTCTGTTATTTAATGTAGAAATCCTCTTACACGCAATCCTCAGGGACTTGTGATTAGAGTTTTCCTCCTCTCCCTCCTCCTCTTCTTCACCTTCTTCTTCACAGAGTTCAATAGGAAGATTCTTTTTTTCTTATTTAGATTTTGATTGAATGACAGCAGCAATTAATTGAAGTTTTCATTTTGGTATACTCTTGATGGTAGTGATACACAGTGGTGCTTATTGTAATTGAAGACAAGGAGAGCTGGAGGACCACTGAGAGATATTTCAGCCACCTATTTGCCCATTGACCTCTTAATAAAGATAAACCCTGCCATATTTGTACATAGTGATTTTGTGATGGCTGCTTGTGCAAATGTTCTTTGGACAAACAAGTCACTATTTGTCCTTAGTATCAGGACAGAAATGTTAATGAAACATTGGGAAGGGGCTGATGATCAGAACCTTACATAAACTAAATTTTTCTTTGTTTATGGGATTATACTATGATTTAATTTCAAGGATTTATGGAGTTATCAAAGAAACGTCAACATTTCAGTATTATTTCTTGTTCTTGCTGGATGTGCTAGAAGTGAAATCTTGCTACCCCCCCCCCCACTCTGATCTCCCCACAGAACAAAATGGCAACAGATATGACCTATTCCACGCCACACCTCAACCATATCAACTAACAAAAGAGAATAGATGGTAATAGAAACAAAAGCATTGCCATAACCCTGGCTGTATTTTTTCAAATGAAAGAAATTTTTCCAGTATGTCCTTTGGTGTGATACAACACTAACCTTTAAAATGACCTTTCCCTTTTCTTTGACATTCTACAGACCAGGAAAAATAAATATAACTTGATGACATGTAATGGCTTGTGGGTGAACAGGCAGTAGCAGCATAGCCATCCACAGACCTGTCTCTGCTGTCATGAGCACTAGTGCGATGATAAGAGGGACAGAAGTCCATAGCCAGCGTGAACTTTGTAAACTCTAAAGCTATCAAAATTAGAAATCATCTGCTTACCAAATATCTAAACAAGTTATTCTCAGGCATTTTGAAAAATATCCTCATATTCTAATATACTATATAAATTGGGTGCTTCTCAATTGACCTTTCAATTTATGATGTTAGGCATGAACAAAGAATAGAAAGTGAACAAAAATATTTTATTGCATAACTTATTTTGTTTACAAATTTCCACATCATTTAAAATATTCACTACATACAAATGAATGTGGATGAGCCGAATCAGCCACTTTTGATCTTCATAAGTTTTAAGAGAATGTTGTTTTAATTATGCACTTCTGTCAATTCCAGGTCATTTGCTACTTCCAGTTATGCTCCACAATCTAACTGTTACATCTGGAAATCGTCAAAGCTAAACCTAGGTTCCTATATCTTTGTACTATGTATTTCCACAGATGGGAAAGTCCTTGGTTTCCATTTGCAGTTGCACAAGGACCACCAACTTTGCATAACCCCTGCATTCTAGTTGTGTATATTCATCTGCCTAGTTAAATATTTCATGAGCATTTCAAGCCTAACATGTTAAAATTTTAATTCATGCCACCCCTCTCCAAACAAAGCATTCATTTTCAGTGATTGGCAGTAAAACCCACACAGAAAACGTGGAGCTATCATCTTCTTCTTTAGATCTCATGCTTTCAACTACAATCTACTTTTAAATACTTGAGATTTTAGAAATAGCTTTTCCTTACAATTCTACATACCATGCAGCCCACCCACTCAAGGCACGCAATTCTCCATTTCTTTGTATACTTGGTTGGCATAGCCATCACAGTGGTGTACTTTTAGCACAGCCGGGTCCCTTAATTAAAAAGACCTTTACCGATTACAGTCCTTTCTTCTTTCTTCCAAATATACAACCACTTGTCCATTTTCTGACTCTGTCTTTATGAACTAACTGTTTCTAGACACTTTATATGAATGAAGCGTGATAGCTTATGGTCTTTCTGACTTTGACTTAGCATGTTTTAAAAATTCATTCATTTTTGTGTCTTGCATCATTTCATTGTGTCTCTTCACTGCCCCAGTATTGAATGGATATAAATCATTTTATTAGCCAGTTAATGTCTATTTATCTGTTTCTAGGTTCGTAATGTTACATATATGCACCCTTTTATTTTATGATATACTTTTATCATTTCTCTTGGTTGTATGCATAGAAAAGGATTGCTAGGTTGGAAAGTAACTATGATTCACATTTTGAGTAATTATTTAATTATTGGTCAAAAACTGCACCATTTATACAAAAGTTTCTATCTCTCTACATTCCTGTTTTGTCTTGTCTCTTATTCTAGCTGTCATACTGAGTAGAAAGCCACTTTTGTGTAGTTCTGATGTGCAATTTCCTAATGGATAATTATGTTTTATTTCTTTTTATGTGTTTTTCATTCATTTACATGTCTTTGGAAACCTGTGTTCAGACATTCTGCTTTTTACGATTTAAACATTAGTTTAATTATAATTTTATTATCAAATTATTTGTTTTCATGCATTTAAGGTAAAATCACATGCTTTACCAAGATGTCTTCTCACTCTTTGGATTTTCTTTTCATATTATTTATACCATTGTTATTGAAGCTTCAATTTTGATGCCATTGCACTCTTTTTTTTTTCCATTGTCAGCTGTGTGTTTGTATCTCATCCAAGACAGTGTTAGCACAAGTTTCAATTACTGTCACTAATGTTCTTTTTTCTTTTCTTTTCTTTTTGTATTTTGTAGCTTTAGCATTTGCACTGTGAATCACGATCCCTTTTATGTAACTTGTGTATAGAATGAATTAGAAATTTTTCCTTCTCTTCCTCCCTTCTCCATCCCTTCGCTTTCTTTTTGCATATAGCCACTTAATTGTCTCAATACTATTTAGGATATCTTTGTTAGAACTGAATTCTCTTGCCATGAATTAATATATTACAGATGCTTTATTTCTCAACTATCACCTCTGTTCCTTTATCTACACATTGTTTTTAAAGAAAATTATACCATGTTTTGATTGATGTACTTCTGTAGTAAGCTTTAGAATCAGGAGTGTGTGATGTCCAACTATGTTTTTGTTTTTTTAAAGAACATGTTATTTTTAAGAGAATATTTTGATCAATCGATGTTTTGTGTTACCACAAAACTTAAAATGTCAGCCTGTTAATCCTACATAGACACTTAAGATTTTGTTGAAGATTTTATTGAATCAATTTGAAAAATACTGATGCCCTAATACTGCTGTGTTTACTAATCCCTGATTAGGACATACCTTGTGTCTTAATTTCTTTCAGCAGTGTCTGGTGTTGTTACATATACAAATGAAGGAGTCCTTTCATCCATTGTGTGTGTTCCTATGTGCCTTTCAATTCTACTTTGAAAATATTTTCTTAATTGTATTTCAAGAACTTACCTTGCTAGTATACAGAATTTTTATACTGACTTTGAGTTTTATAACACTGAATATTTGGAATTGTAAATTCAAGTACTTTCTTTGGGACTCTGTGTTTCCTCAAATTCTTCTTGGTCCCTTAACCATTCTTTATTACTCTTCTTTACTTTTTCTTTCTAGTCTATGAGTTAACTTTTCTCTTTCTTGCTATATTTAGCCTCTCTTTTGCTGGATAATCTCTCATGCTATGAGACTCTCATTCCAAGTTTTGCTTTTTTTTAAATCACTATTCTCACTTCAACTCTGCTCCTTCCAGTTCAGAATATTTGGCTCATTGTTGTGTTTTTTAAAAAATGAATTTTGATCATTCTTAGCAGCATATCATTGTTCATATGGTAGAGGATGAAATTTTCTTGATGTTCCAGGAGTTCTACATAGCATATCCCTGCCCACATCTCTGGCTCATTGCATAGAGACTCTTAATTTTCATCCTTTGATCACTAGTCTACTATCTCTTGTCAGTTCCTGGATCAAGTTCTCCTTCCTTCATAGACAGAGCCTGGGTAGATGGTTCTCTCTTCTCTTAATGCCCTTGTTCTCCTTGTACCTGGATAACTCCCCATCATCTTTCATATTTTGAGATGTTTTCCAATACCTCTATGCTCGTGTAGTTTATTCTCAATCTTCACCACCCTGATGCCAGTACCACTTCCATACCCATTCTTAACATATGTATTTGGACAGTTGTTCATTTTAGTGCTTAAAGACAGTTTTATTAAAGATATAAAAAGATAATAGTGGTAAAATTTATTTCAATTATTGTGTGATCTTTAAACACATTTCAAACAAACAGTACTAAATAAGTCAACCTTTATTATAGATTTTGGAAAGTAGATTAAGACTACTAGAATACAAAGATGTGTGTGATCATTTGAGGCACGACTGCAGTGGCTTCTGCAAACTTGTTAACCCTACGTATCATAGCATTGTTGTCTCTGCTCACAGACATCTAATTAGGAGTTTTAAGGTTCAGGAACTTTACATTGTGACATTAAAATGTACCTTTAGAAACATTCCTTCTTGTCTCAAGGAAAATATCTTATTATTTATAACATTTTTGTATTTATAACTCATCTTAACAGAGTCACTAGTGGAAATGTCACCTCCAAAAGAGCAAGATCTTAAGTTTTTAAAAAGCTGCATGACTGTTCCAAATTATTTAACATTTCTGAGCCTTCATAAAATGTATAACATTCTTCATTGTTCATAAAAAAACTCCATAAAAGTCCTAGTTTCTTTCTCTTTAACCCACTTCCCTCTTATCATCTCTGATTTTAAAAATCATAATGATTTTTAGCCCAATAAATACTTATTCAACTAATTTATAATTGCTGGAAACAATAACCTTCACTGTGAAATGTAAACATATAATGAGTTATTTCCTTGTGTTCCAAGGAAATTTGATACCCTTAATTATGCACGTTTTTATATAAAAGTGAGACATTTACTTTTATAAATGAAAAGATTGATGCAGATGCCTTTAGATGCATTAATAAACTGAAATGTGTGTATTTAATTTCAGTGAAAATTAACCTGTATGTAAAATGGACAAGTTTAAGTAGAATTCTTTAAAGAGACCTCAGGTTGAAGATAATTGTTGGAACTGGGACTTCTAGTTTTGGACATGTATTTAGGAGGTCAGAAAAAAAAAAAACAAGCACTGTATTTTAATTATATTATTTTATACTACCTGAAATTCACTCTTAAATTAATTACACTTTATTAAATCTTTCTTGGTAAAGATAGCATTTTTTCAAAGTGAAAAATAATCAGTTGTCCATAAGATAAAAAATTGAAGGTGTGTATTTTACAAATTTAGTTGAATAAATGATATTATTCTAAAAATGTTTAATTGCCCTTCACATCAAAAGCTGGAATGAGGAGCAGTGGTCTTCTCCAGAGCACACCAATTAGTTGTCTAGTGCCAGTGTTCAGTCCTGAAAACATACATGAAAGTAACACTATATGGAGACAGTAGGTTATATTTAGGATAAAAGTAGATATATAAATATGTTCATACTTGCAATAACAATTAGGGGAAAAAGCGGTTATGATTTTTTAAGGGGAGTGAGTAGGGGTATTTGGGAGGGTTTGAAGTGAAAAAAAGGAAGGGAGAAAGACTGTAAAATTTAAATTAAAAGTTAAATTTAATCTGGAAAAGCATCTATAGAACATCTTTAAAAGGAAGTTAAGGATAATCACAAAAAGGCTACAGAGTTTTATCAAGGGCAATTCTCAACAAAAGTTAATCTAAATATGCCACACATACATATAGATATAAAGGCTGATATGTGAGTGTTTATATTTATTTTTCATTTCTCCCATGAATATTTAAATGTTTTCAGGTATTTTGCTTTTAGTTAAATCATTAGTGACATTTCTTAGAATCAAGTACTGAAATACATTCTTCTTAGAATGGAACTTTTGTTCCTATATCAGAAATATTGAAATATTTATTTATGCTAGCAAATTTTTCATGATTAGTAAGCAAATTATTTTTACAATATTGTGATTCCATTTGAAGATTCATATGTAATTTTTAAAATTTTGGGCTGGAAAGATGGCTCAGAGGTTAAGAGCTTTGCCTGATCTTCCAAAGGTCCCAAGTTCAATTCCCAGCAACCGCATGGTGGCTCACAACCATCTGTAATAAGATTTGGTGCCCTCTTCTGGCCTGCAGGCATACATGCAGACGGAATACTGAGAGCACTGTATACATAATGAATAAATAAGTCTTTAAAAATTGTGTTAAGTTAGCATCAATGTACACAAATATGACTTTAAATTGAAAACCTATATAATACTTTAGAGTCATGACAATTATAACCTTTCTTAGATTGCCTTCTTCTGATAGAAAAGAATGTCAAACAGTCTTGTAAAGGTATTCCTATTATACAGCTGTCGAAAACATATTTAATCCTCTTACTTTTCACCAATATGCATTTACATTTATTTGCCTTTAGCTTCTGGTTTATCACTGATTCATGAAGAATCAGACTTTCTGCCTTTTGCACAAGGTTGCCCCCTTCCATCTTATTTATGATTGCTTTCTTATTGTTTAAGTGTACAAGCATTTTTATATTCTTTCATCTCTTTGAGCAGACTAGTTCACAGAGAGGGAACATTTAATTGGCTAGTCCCTCAGGCAGTGAGACAAACATAGCATATACCTGCAGGTCACAGGAACAGGTCTCCTGATATCCATCACCCCTGAAAATTCAGTTGAACTATATTTCTCCTGTAAAAGCTGTTTCTGAATTGCTGCAATTGTTAGGCAAACTTTACATTAATAAATAACATAAATTTTCAAAAATGTATTAAATTCTATCTCCTTTCGTAAATGCTCCAAATAAATGTAAGTCAAAAGCTATGTTAAAATTTCTCATTATTCCTTTCCCCTCTTTTCAAAGGTTTGTGTTCAGCTTGTCTGCTAAGATAGTCGTATTTTTAAAATGTTCACTAAACAAATTTGTTCTATATATTTTGCTATTTTGTGTAATTTAAAGGGTGTATGTGGAAACATGAATTAAACAAAGTTCATGAATTAAAAAATGACTGATGAAGAAACATTTTTACATATACACAATGACATAACTGAAATGTTTATTTAATATTAGTAAGGAAGCATTAGGGAAGAAATTCCTCTTTATTATGTTTCTCTTTTCAGGGTAATGTAGGCTGACATTTTATCATAACTTCACATGTACTATGCCTTTTTAAAAGTAGTAAATGGATCTCTGGCCTACTTTGTAACATCTTACAACAATGGAGAAATATATAAAGTTAGAAAATCATTTATATTCTTTATATTTTCCCCCCAAAATTCTATATATAAATATATACATTATAATATATATATATATATATATATATATATATATACACAAGCACACAAGCACACATATATATTACATGCATGTATGTGCACTATGTTTATAGCAGGTGCCTTGGAAGAAAAAAGAGAGATCTCTTGAAACTGGAGTTAGAGTTGATTGAGAGCTGCCATATAGGTGCTGTGATTCTAAACCAGCTCCTTTGCAAGAACATCACGTGTTCTTTCTTAACCACTGAGCCATCTTTCCAGCTAGTAACTTACTAATTTTCACAGTGCCATAATTCATTCTAATTATTATTATTTCTTAAATAGATGTTTGGATCGAATATTTCTAGATTATATGCTAACAGCCATCATGTCTGCATAGCTTTTTATTGGCATATTCTAAGTACTTGTGTTAGATAGAGTTTTTGTTATTGTTTTCCTTCAATCACACTATCCCAGTACCTTGTAAGATATCAGAGAAGGACCAATGCCATAGGTAAGATTTTGAAGCAGAAAGACCAAGACTGGATGCCGTCAGAAAAGAGTCTCCTCTTTCCTCTCTTCCACTCAGTTCCTCACTTAAACAAGAGCTCAAGTTGCTGGCAGCTTATTATAGCCAGAAGGAAACAACTTACTTTTTAGAGGTGAAAAAAATTTGAAAAGTGCAGAAAACTCAAAATAGCGCTTACCTTTAAGATAAGTTAAATTCATTCAAATTTAAAGCGTGGTTACCCTTTTGATTAGTGAGTTGCAATCTCCAAAACATGTGGTAGTGCTTAGGGAAAGGGTGCTACATTAAAAGAAAGAAAGGAAGAAAAAACAGCTACAGCTATGCGCAAGTGTGGTGTGAAAAGTGTAGCTCAGTTCGAAATGCTTTTTTTAATGCCAATTTAACCATTTCAGGAAAAAAAAACTTGTTATCTTCACAGTAAAAATTTAAATTAGCTAGAAAGATATCTTTTCTTACTAGTACTATACATCTATCATATGTGGTGACTTTAGAACTGTAGACTGGTCTATATGAATAGAAAGAAGAACAATTTAGAATCATAATTATCATAATCTTATCAGTAAAATCAAAGTATAAAATTATTTGCTAATTGGCAAGGTTCTGAATTTTTAAGAGAGACGATCACATTTTATATTGTTAGCAGCAAAGGCAGATTTTATATCGGCAGCTGTAGAATTTTTAGTATATTTTTTCTTTTCTTGTATATTTTTAGTCCTTGAAGTAGCCTATTTATTTCATCTTTCTTGGAAGCATTGTCTCAGATTCAGTGAAATGATTTAGCCGGAAAAGAAATGTTTTGGGTACAAGACAATGTTCCAAATAAACGGAAGGTCCATGGATGCAGAATTATATTTTGGTGCAATATGAAGCGAACTCCAGGACAATCATGAGAAAACAAAGATGTGTATATGTACAGAAACCACAGCAAACCTTGTTTGTGCACATCGCCTCTCTTACATTTGTTAGGTGGTAAAGTTCTTACGCAACAAACATATGGGTTCATCTGCATTATGGTCAGGTAATTTAATAGCTTAGCAGTGCTTTTGAGTCTCCAAAGGTAGAGATGAATTTCTTTCCATGTTAGCACAGAGCACAGCTTTATTCATCTCCATGTTCAGTCAAGCCATGGGACAATCTCCCTGATGAACTAGATATTATCCATAAGTCTACCTAAGCTCAGTTTGTATAATAAAGTACACTTCATTCTTACTTTTTTTCTTTACCAAACTCATTCAAATTATTAAAGTTATATGTTAGAGAAAATTTACCACTTTTATAATTTTAATGAAGCTTATTTCAAATCACGCTTGTTTATATTCTTCAGAATGTTGTTTGGATGGTAACTGCTTATTGAAAGGAGGTGTATGAGTGCTTCTTAAATATCTTGAGTATTTGTAGAAAGAGTTTAAGCCAACAACATAATAGGCAAGTATTTAAACATGAGGGCATACAGTGGAGCCTACTGGGCACATGAATTCACACTGGTGATTTGTAAGATTGGGCATCTCTTTTTAGCTGATATCAGGAACGTGTTTCTTTTAGAAATGTGATGTATTACCTCTGCCTAGCTCTCCTTTATGAAACTTGTTTCCTTTTGAAGTAACTGTTTCCAAGTCAATTAATATGGCTGTAAACTTGCTTTATTTAAAAACTGAGCCTAAAGACCTTGCTTTGTGTCTTTGACAGATCTACTAAGATCATTTTATGTGAAGCGATATTGAATTGTGTTATTTGTTATTTGAGCATCTCTTGTCATTTTGGACAAGAAAATTAAACCCTTAGGACCACAAACTCTATGTTGGTAAAACAGATATAAAGAATCATATACCTCAATGTTTTGCAAAACATTAAATGAAATTAAATGCATAAAGTAGTTAGGATCAGAGTGACTGTAAAATATTGTTTCCCAACATAGGCTGGTTTCATTTTTGTTGTAGCTTTTAAAAAGATAAGCTTGCACCATGTAAAAAACATTTGCAGAGAATGGCCTTTCTGATGATCTATAGACCCTCCTAGATTTAGATCTGTTCTGGGAATTTATAATAGAAACTTCTGATGCTTGTGACAGAGAGAAGGATGGTACAGATTGCTTGTGACAGAAAAGGTGTGTATAGATCTCAAGCTGGATTACTGGTAAATATTTATAGGAACTCTGTGCCAGAGTGCATTATCAAATGTCTATTCTTGGAAAGATTCCATGTGTGGGGGCATGCGTGCATCTTTTCTCCCATTTTCATTTCTGAAGTATGTGTATCATCCTTCAGAATACTGGGCACCTCAAACAGAATTCCCTATTGGTCTGGAACTTCCCAGTTAGGCTAGGCTATCTAACCAGCAAACCCCAGGATACTTCATCTTCCACTTCTCCAGTACTGGAACTACAAGTACGTACCACTATGTACTTCAGTCATTTGTATGTAGTAAGGATCAAATTCAAGTCCTCATGCTTTCTAGACATGCACTTGTCAATTGAGCTAACTCCATGGCCCAGAGTCCTCTTTTATGAGAATTTATTTTATTTTTGAAGATATCTGTAATGTTAAGTATTACTTTATAGGAACTGAACTGTAATGATCATAGTAGATATATTGCTTAGAAACAAATGAAAATTGCAGGGAAATATTCCATACTTTGAAAGCTAAGTTCTTCCTTAAATTTTCTAGATTCCTCAGTTATAAATGCAGCCTTCTGCAATACCAAACTGTTTTGAGGGCCCCACTAACCCAAAGCCCCTGCTTCTTAGTCAGCAACTTTCTGTTAAAAGTGGCCATGATATTGTCTGTAAATGTACACTATCAGCCAGTTCATGTTGTTTGGAAGCATAGTTCAGTCTTGGTCCTTTTGAGATCAGCAGGTTTGTCTGTATTTCTCTTTTGTGTTCTTATGATAGTTGAAGGGGTTGTGGTGGGAAACAGTGCCTGTATGTTACATGTGAATGGAAAGGAAAAAGAGAATTATACTCTGTTTGTGACAACTGTTCGGATTCTTTATATGTATATGCATATGTATATATATATATATCATATATCTTTAAAATATTTCCTTGTTATTGCATTACAAAATTAAAAGTAAAAGAAATTCAAGCAAAACAATTACCCAAGCACTCTCTCAAATGAGGATATGTTTGAAAGTATCAAAAGTTATAAAATTCATGTTTTAAAATCTATCCTTTAACATGTTGAAAGCTAAATAAACAAATGAAAGTCAGAAGGTCAAGGTCAAGCATTATGTATACATTAAGAGACCACAGATGCCAGCCTAGACTATTATACCCAGCAAAGATTCAATTACCATAGAAGAACAAAACAAGATATTCCATAACAAAACCAGATTTAACCAATACCTAGTCACAAACCCAGCCCTACACAAAATACCAGAAGGAAATCTCCAACCCAAGGAAGTTGGCTACATCAACAAAACACAGACAATTGATGCTCTCATAGCAGCAAATCCCAAAAGAAAGGAAAAATGCACAAATTAACATCACCAACAATGAAAACTAAATTAACAGGAGATAGCAATCACTGGTCATTATTATCCCTTAATTAAATGGGCTCAACTCACCTATAAAAAGGTTAGCACAGGCTAACAAATTGGATACAAAAACAGAATCCATCTGTCTTCTGTATACAAGAAACACACATCAACCTAAAAGACAACATCGTCTTGGAGTAAAGGGTTGGCCAAAAATATTCCAATCAAGTGGACCTAAGAAACAAGCAGGTGTAGCTATCCTAATATCTAACAAAATAGACTTCAAACTAAAATCAATCAAAAGAGACAAAGAAGGACATTTTTTTTATTAGTCACAGGAAAAGTCCATCAAGAGAAAATCTCAATACTGAACATCTATGACCCAAATACAAAGGCACCCTCATATGTAAAAGAAATACTTCTAAAGCATAAATCATACATTAAACCCACACACTGATAGTGGGAGACTTCAACACTCCACTTTCACCACTGGACAGGTCAGTCAGACGAAAAATGAACAGAGAAATAAGGGAACTAACAGATGTCATGACTCAAATAGACTTGACAGACATCTATAGAATATTCCATCCAAACAGAAATGAATATACCTTCTCAACACTTCATGGAACCTTCTCAAAAATTGACCACATAATTGGTAACAAACAAACCTCAACAAATACAAAATAAAATGGAATAACCCTATGTTATCAGATTACCATGGTTTAAAACTAGAAGTCAACAGCAATACTAATTCCAGAAAGCCCACAAACACATGGAAATTAACCAATGTTTATCATTGGGTCAAGGAAGAAATAAAGGGAAAATTAAAGACTTCCTAAAGTTCAATCAAAATGACCACACAACATACCCAAATTTATGGGACACAATGAAAGCAGTGTTAAGAGGCAAGTTCATAGTACTAAATGCCTACAATAAGGAAACTGGAAAAATCCCACAGTGGTGATTATCAGAACATTTGAAAACTTTAGAACAAAAAGAAGCAAATTCACCAAGGAGAACTAGATGGCAGAAAACAATCAAATTGAGAGCTGAGATCAACAAAATAGAAAAACAGAAAACAATACAAAGAATCAATGAGACAAAGAGTTGGTTCTTTGAGAAAATCAACAAAATAGACAAACCTTTATCCAAACGAACCAAAAGGCAGAGAGAGAATATCCAAGTTAACAAAATCAGAAATGAAAAGAGGGACATAACAACAAACATGGAGGAAATACAGAAAATCATCAGGTCATGCTTGAAAACCTGTACTTCACAAAATTGGAAAACTTAAAGAAAATGGACAACTTTCATCCCAGACAACTTCATCCCAGACTTGCAGGGATCGTTCAATGTATGGAAATCTGTCAACGTAATCTACCATATAAACAAACTGAAAAATAAAAACCACATGATCATCTCATTAGATGCTGGAAAAGCTTTCAATAAAAAACAACATCCCTTCATGATAAAGGTCATGGAGAGAGCCGGGATACAAGGAACATATCTAAACCTAATAAAGGCAATATACAGCAAGCCAACAGCCAACATTAAACTAAGTAGAGAGAAACTCTCAGCGATCCCACTGAAATCAGGAACAAGACAATGTTGTCTACTCTCTCCATATTTATTCAATACAGTCCTTGAGGTCCTAGATAGATCAATATGACTCCAAAAGGAGATCAAGGGGATACAAATCAGATAAACAGAAGTCAAACTCTCACTATTTGCTGATGATATGATATTTTACATAACGACCCCTAAAATTCTACCAAGGAACTTCTACAACTCATAAACACTTTCTGTAATGTGTCAGGATACAAGATTAACTCAAAAAAAATCAGTAACCCTCCTGTACACAGATGATAAAAGGGCTGGGAAAGAAATCAGAGAAACATCACCTTTCACAATATCCACAAATAGGATAAATATCTCTGAGTAACTCTAACCAAACAAGTGGAAGACTTGTATGACAAGAACTTTAAATCTTGAAGAAAGAAACTGAAGAAGGCACCAGAAAGTGGAAAGATCTCCCATGCTATTGGGTAGGTAGAATTAACATAGTAAAAATGGCAATCTTACTAAAAGCAATCTACAGATTCAATGTAATGCCCATCAAAATCCCAGCAAAATTCTTCACAGACATCAAAAGAACAGTGTTCAACTTCATATGGAAAAACAAAATACCCAGGATAGCAAAACAATCCTGTACAATAAAAGAACTTCTGGAGGCATCACAATCCCTGAAACAGCGTGGTATTGGCATAAGAATAGACAGGAGGACCAATGGAATCAAATTGAAGACCAAGATATTAATCCACACACCTTCAAACACCTGATTTTTGACAAAAAGTCTAAAAATATAAAATGAAAAGAAAGCATATTTAACAAACAGTGTGGACAAAACTGTATATCAACATGTAGAAGATTGAAAATAGATCCATATCTATCACTATGCACAAAACTTAAGTCCAAATGTATCAAAAATCTCAACATAAGGCCATCCACACTGAACCTTATAGATGAGAAAGTAAGAAGTGGCACAGGAGACCACTTCCTAAATATAACCCCAGCAGCACAGAAGCTGAGAGAAGAAATTAATAAATGGGACCTCCTGAAACTGAAAAGCTTCTATATAATCAGCAAGACAAAACGACAGCCTACAGAATGGGAAAAGATCTTCACCAATCTTATATCAGACTGAGTTCTGAACTCCAAAATGTACAAAAAATTCAAGAAATTGGTTCTCAAAAGAACAAATGATCCAATAAAAAATGGAGTACAGACCTAAACAGAGAACTCTCCGTAGAGGAATCTAAAATGGCTGAAAGACACTTAAGGAAATGTTCAACATCCTTAGTCATCAGAGAAATGCAAATCAAAACAACTCTGAGATTCCATCTTACACCTGTAAGAATGGCCAAGACAAAGACACTGATGACAACTTATGCTGGAGAGGTTGTGGGGGAAAAAGGAACACTTCTGCATTGCTGGTGGGACTGCAAGCTGGTACAATCCCTTTGGATGTCAGTGTGGCGATTTCTCAGAAAATTAGGAAACAATTTTCTTCAAGACCCAATAACACCACTTTTGGGTATATATCCAAAGGATGCTCAATTGTGCTACAAGGACATGTTGCTCGACTATGTTCATAGCAGCTTTGTTTGTCATACCCAGAACCTGGAAACAACCTAAATGACCCTCTATCAAAGAATGGATGAGGAAAATGTGGTACATTTATACAATGGAAAAAAAAAATTTATACACAACAGAAAAAAAATAATGAGGCTAGGCGGTGGTGGTACACACCTTTAATCCCAGCACTTAGGAGGCAGAGGCAAGAGGATCTTTGTGAGTTCGAGGCCAGCCTGGTCTACAAGAGCTAGTTCCAGGACAGGCACCAAAAACTACAGAGAAACCCTGTCTCAAAAATAAAAAAAAAAAAAAAAAAAAAAATGACGACATCTTAAATTTTGCAGACAAATGGACCGAGCTTGAAAATATCATTTTGAGTGAGGTAACACAGGCCTAAAAAGACAATTATCACTTGTACTCACTCATAAGTGCTTTTAAAACATAAAACAAAGAAAACCAGCCCGCAAATCACAATCCCAGAGTATTTAGACAACAGTGAGGACCCTAAGAGAGATATACATAGATCTAATCTACATGAAAATTGGAAAAAGACAAGATATCCTGAGTAAATTGGGAACATGGGGACCTTGAGGGACGGTTGAAGGGCAGGAGAGAGGTAGGGAGGGAAGCAGAGATAAATCTAGAGATCAATAAAAATCGATAAATAAGCTAAATAAACAACTTCTTTATCTAAAGATAATGTGAGTTCCTCCCCTGGGAATTATTAGAAAATGTTTTTCTACAATTAGTTCTTTAAAAAGTCACTATAATTTAAAAAAAATTTGTTTACTTATGAAAATACTGGCCCTTATTAAAACTTATTTTAAATATATTTAAAGAGAATCTATCAAAGAAGGAGAGACAAAAGTAATAAAATAGGCAAACAAATATAACTAATTTATATCTAAGGATTACTAGAAAACGTGAAATGTCATTTTTAAAAAGTCGCTGACAGTTTGGATGTTCACCTTCCTAGACCTGGATGGAGGGGGGAGGACCTTGGACTTTCCACAGGGCAGGGAACCCTGACTGCTCCTGGGACTGGAGAGGGAGGAGAAGAGGAGTGGGGGGAGGGGGAGAGGGGCGGGAGGAGGGGGAGGGAAATGGGAGGCGGGGAGGAGGCAGAAAATTTTTTTTTCAATAAAAAAAAAATGAAGACAGAAAAAAAAAGTCGCTGAAACTGCAAATGTTTGATATTCAAACCCATACTTCTATAAAGAACAAGCCAACCCTCAGTATAATAACGTGTTTCTGGTGATAAAATTTCCACTGGATATCACATATGGGTACTGTTTAGAGACTGTTGTGAAAAGGATGCATGAAATTATGAACATCAAGGACAAGATCATCAAGGGGCATGCATCTTGTTCACATGCTTGTGGTTGACTAAGGAAGCATTGCCTGAGGCTTCAGGTTGAGTTCACAATTTTCTGCTGATATGTGTGTATTCTCCCTTAACACACAACCACTGGAGGAGTAACCAGAACAAACAGATTTTTCTGTAAGCAGATTTCCAGGCTCTTCTCCCTTGAGGTCCACCCACCCTCTAACTTCTCAAATCAGGCTGGAAACTTAGGAAGAGTGTTGTGATCTCACAGCGCACCAAAGCTTTAATAATGTTGGGCAGAGGGTAAAAGATCATAAGCAGAGAGTATAAAATCTGTTTTCTTTGTTGTTGTTGTTTTTCGCTTTAAACGTTTTACTTGCAAGCTCAAGGAGACCCAAAAGACAAAGAAATGTGATGTCCCAATAAAATTTTGTCATAAGATGTGAGCACAAGCTTGTTTTGTGCATTTGTATAGACAGATATACAGATACCGCTATACACATAAGTGCTTTGAACATCCAAAGGGTCACACCTAAAGCTTCCAACGCTTAGTATTAATTTTTTATCATATAATAATATAGGATATTTGCTCAAGTCAGCACAAATGCGACTCCACAAGCATTAAACCTGGGCCAGGAACCCTTCTGTCTTCAAAATCATTGTGGTTTCCCGGTACAAGTTAGATAGAAGGCTTGCAGATAATGTGTGGCACATATACTTCCTAATTAAGGAGACCTCTTACCTCCAGGAGACTTGGATTGGGCAGTCTAGCAAAACTTGGATCCTCACTTTGTAAAGAAAGCACTCCCCAGGCTCTGAAAATACTTTTTAGCTTTAAAAAAAACCATTAGAATTTCTTCTGTTGAGAATTCTCTGTTCAGATCAGTGCCCCATTTTTTTATTGGGTTCATTAGCATTTTAAAGTTTAGTTTCTTGAGTTCTTTATATATTTTGGTGATCAGACCTTTGTCTGTTGCAGGGTTGGTGAAGATCTTCTCCCAGTCAGTGGGTTGCCTTTTTGTCTTAGTGACAGTGTCCTTTGCTTTACAGAAGCTACTCAGTTTCAGGAGGTCCCATTTATTCAATGTTGCCCTTAATGTCTGTGCTGCTGGGGATAAACGTAGGAAGTGATCTCCTGTACCCATATGTTGTAGAGTACTTCCAACTTTTTCTTCTATCAGGTTCAGTGTGTTCAGACTAATATTGAGGTCTTTAATCCATTTGGACTTGAGTTTTGTGCATGGTGATAGATATGGCCAAAAGACACCTAAGGTCATGCTCAACCTCCTTAGCGATAAGGGAAATGCAAATTAAAACAACTTTGAGATACCATCTTACACCTGTCAGAATGGCTAAAATCAAGAACACCAATGATAGCCTTTGCTGGAGAGGTTGTGGAGAACGAGGCACACTCATTCATTGCTGGTGGGAATGCAAACTTGTGCAACCACTTTGGAAATCAGTGTGGCGATTTCTCAGGAAATTTGGGATCAACCTACCCCAAGATCCAGTAATACCACTATTGGGAATATACCCAAGAGATGCCACATCAAATGACAAAAGTATCTGTTCAACTATGTTCATAGCAGCATTGTTTGTAATAGCCAAAACCTGGAAACAACCTAGATGCCCTTCAATGGAGGAATGGATAAAGAAAGAGTGGAATATATACATATTAGAGTACTACTCAGCAGTAAAAAACAATGACTTCTCGAATTTTGCGTGCAAATGGATGGAAATAGAAAACACTATCCTGAGTGAGGTATCCCAGACCCAAAAAGAGGAACATGGGATGTACTCACTCATAATCGGTTTCTAGCCATAAATAAAAGACATTAAGCATATAATGTGTGATCCTATAGAAGTTAAATAAGAAAGTGAACCCAAAGAAAATCATATAGTCATCCGCATGGAGAGGGGGAAGTAGACAAGATTGCAGGGCAAAAACTGGGAACTTGCGGGTGAGGTGGCACGGGGCAAAGGGGAAATGGGATGAGAAATATGAGAAGGGGAGGATGGGAGGAGCTCGGGGGATTGGGATGGTTGGGATATAGGAAGGATGGATACGGGAGCAGCGAAGTATATATCCTATCTAAGGGAGCCATCTTAGGGCTGGCAAGAGACTTGACTCTAGAGGGGTTCGCAGGTGTCCAGGAATATGTCCCCAGCTGGTACCTTGGGCAACTAAGGAGAGGGAACCTGAAATGACCCTATCCTATACTGATGAATTTCTTGCATATCACCTTAGAACCTTCATCTGGCGATGGATCGAGGTAGAGACAGATTCTCAATTTGGAGCAACGGTCTGAGCTCTTAAGGTCCAAATGAGGAGCAGAAGGAGGGAGAACAAGAGCAAAAAATCAGGACCACGAGGGATGCACCCACCCACTGTGACAGTGGAACTGATTTATTAGGAGCCCACCAAGGCCAGCTGGTCTGGGACTGAATAAGCATGGGTTGATTCCGGACTCTCTGAGCATGGCGGTCAATGAAGACTGATGAGAAGCCAAGGACAATGGCACTAGGTTTCAATCCTAATACATGAACTGGCTTTGTGGGAGCTTAGCCTGTTTAGAAGCTCACCTTCCTGGACGTAGATAGAAGACCTTCGTCTTCCCGCAGGGCAGAGAATTTGGACTGCTCTTCAGTATCGAGAGGGAGGGGGAATGGTGTGGGGGGAGGAGAAGAGGAGTGGGGATAGGGGGAGGGGAGTGGGGGGAGGGGGCAATATTTGGGAGGAGGGGAGGGAAATGGGAAACGGGGAGCAGGTGGAAATTTTAATTAAAAAAGAATAAAAAAAAAAAAAAAAAAAAAAAAAAAAAAAAAAAAGAAATAGTGAAATGGCCTTTTGATTAAATACCAGTGTAATATCAAGAGCCCAAAGAGCAGTAATAAATACATTTGTAACTCATTATACAATACTTATTTAATGAGGCTTCTATAGAAATGTATTATTGTTCTTTCTCTAAAAGAATGAATGAAAGTTTAATTAAAATGATCTGTAAGTCCAAAAAAAAAAAACAAAAAAACAAAAAAACAAAAAAAAAAAAAAAAAAAAAAAAAAAAAAAAAAAAAACCATTAGATATTTTTCTTTTATTTTTAAACTTTATTGTTTATCTATAAAACATAAAAGTCAATAGAAACTTATCTTAGGAAGCCAAGAAAGCATATTTTATAATTGGTTACATGTCATCTATGACTAATCATATGGCCCTTATGTTTTATAGAATTTGTGAAGTAAATAGTCTCTGTTTTGTGTAGGTTGGATCTTTGACATGATGTGGTATTTAGTAGTGAAAAGTCCTTCAATGACAGACTTGTTTAAGCAATTTAGAGAACCTCATATGTCTCAAATATAAGATTTGTTTCTAGATTTTAACTGACATAAACAAAATGGTATGCTTCTAAACATGTGTAACAACATAAACTATTCATAACGAAGGAACTATTTCCAATAATGGGCTGCCATTTCTTCTCTCTTAGCTGCTTTAATTTCAGTGTGAAATAGCAAGGTTTATAACAATTTTTCCAAATGCAGCCATTCTGAAATATTCAGTGTTAGCTCTGAATTTCTCCCCTCTGTTTAAAACACTGCCACATGTAAATTCCTTCCGAAATGGAAAAGCCAAGCAAAGATTCAAAAAAGAGCAAAAGGAATCGTGCTTTACACAGAAAGGCGGCAAATTTATTTTAAGCTTAAAGAAGATATGAGGTTGATATATAAATTAAATTTTGGGTTCTTGTTCTTCTATCCTCCACTGAGTTAACTTTAAATTAACTTTGAGTTAACTTTCAACACACACACTATACTATATCCCAACAACATAATTTGCAAGGTCATATTTTGTAGATCCTGTTTTAGATAGTTTCTATTTCATGTATGTTTACTGAGAGGCAGTTACCATCTTTCTAAACCAATTATTTTCAAACAAAGTTTATTTCTAGAAAGATATTGATAGTCCCCAAGAACTCTGGGGGAATAACAAGCAAGAATATTATGGTGTCCGGACACTACCTTCTTCCCCCGTCTCTCTAAAATGAGTCAGATTGAATTTCTAGTGCAATGTATTTCTTTTTCCTTGAACTTCGACAGGAACCTCTGACTGAGTCATCACAGCATGCCTTACTTTACAATACAATACTCCGGAGCACTTATATATCCAGCATATTATTGAATTTTAACAATCGTAATCAGTTATACAATTCAATAACTACACACAACAGGATCAGATTTACTCTCTAACATTGAATATTGTTCAAAGAAATGGCTGGTCATTTACTAATTCATTTTATATATCTTTATAAAATATGTTTAAAATATTACTCTGTGTTCTTAACACACTGCCCCCTTTTCAAATGGAGAATACATATGTACACAGACACAGCTGGGTTGTTATTCTTGTCTTCACTAGTAAAACTCAAAATTTTATTTCATCTGTGAAATGAGGATTAATGTGGGAATTAGGTCAATTACCGTGTGTGATATTTTTCTAAGGTCAAACTCCCAAAGCATCTTACTTACGCCTTTTAATGTATTTATTCTGAAGTAATAAAAGCTGAGTAAGACTTTATTCTGTCAAAAGTCAATTTCATTAGAATAGGGACTTTCATGAGTTTTTATTGTTGCAAAACAAACCTATGACCAGATTTACCTAAAACTGAAGACTTTCATTTCTAAATAAAGTAAATACGTCATAGCCTTCCTTTAAGCAGTTCCCTTAAGTTACAATAGGTGATCTTAAAAGCAAAGATAAAAAAAAATAAGAGTGATGGGACTTATATTCAAATGGAAAACCAGAGATGCTGAACACTGCAATACATTATATTTTCATATCTTGTTTACATAAGTAAAATAGTGAATAAGAATGTATATGTAACAGTTGTCAGGGTTCATGGGATGTCCTCCTTTCAATGAAGTATGGTTTTAAACAAGTCACTTAAACTTTCTGTGCCCTTTCTGGTTAATGGCAATGATGATAGTATACATATTAGGATATCGACATGAATTTTTAATGATTTAATGAATATTTAATGCTTAGAGTAAAGTCTCAAACAAAATTGTGGTTGCCTAGATATTACCTTTATTACTGCCAATATTACCAGTATAAAGAAATTGTTTTATAATATATACATGTCTCTTTGCTATTATTTCACTTATTTATATAACTCGAAGTTTTAACAAGATTTTCCAGACTGCGAATTAATACTTTTGTTTTATATATATATATATATATATATATATATATGTGTGTGTGTGTGTGTGTGTGTGTGTGTGTGTGTATACATATATACATATATAATTCAAGTAAGAATGATAGGATAGAATTATAGATTCTTATCCTATAGCTAAAAATGCCTCAATTTATTTAAAAATCATGTATCAAGGGACTACTAAATATCATTTATGAGCATCCTGCCCTCACTTCTCTTTAACAGAGATTCAGAAATTATTTTTACACTTTCAAGCAGCACCCAAGCCCCGCCTTTAGCTTCTCTTCTTTGAGACAGGGTGTCATAACTTATGTCCATGTTTTATTCTTTTTGAACAAATAACTGAATTAAAAGCAAGATATTTTAGCTCACTGTTCATGGTATGGTAAGCATGGTGGCTCAGCCTTTGGCCTTGGTATAGAAGTTAGCTTCTGCTCACGTGGAAGTGTAGATGGGAAACTATGGGAATGGCTTTCTTCTGTAAGTACCTCTGACCTTCAGAAACTGAACATTAGCCTGACCTTGCAACCAAGTTAATAACGTACTCCAAGAATGTTAGAAAATAGGTCCTCAGTCGGCTCTCCAACTGTGGTCAGACTACTTTACTTTTCACTTGCTTTTAAGAAAACAATGTAGCCTGCCTTACTAGGTTTTGAACTTTTATGTCATCAGCACTTATCAGGTAAACTAGAGGCATAACTTAATTTTAAATCTTAAAAAATCTTTCATGTGAGTGACCCAAATTGTGTGTATACACGATTATGAGCTGTGATAATTAAGTATAACATCATTTGCTGAAAACAGTAAAATTGATAACAATGTTTTAAATCATGACCATACATTTCTGAAGTAACGTATGGCTTTAGGTTGATAACATCTACTTGGAGTTTTGAGTGATGTTCTGTGTTACTAAGGGTCATAAAAGCAGCCTCTTACCTTGTCGAATGGTTAAAGTTTTCGGTAGAAATGGATTGTGCATTCCTTTCCCACACCATGTTTTATTTGTTGTGGAAAAATAAAGAGAAAAGCTCTTTGTTGGAACAGAGTCAATGATCAGGGAGAGATGGAAGACACATGGAGAACCAGAGAGAGATCAAACTGGACTTGCTCTTGGTTTAAGTATCTGTGAAGGCTAAATTCTCTTCTTTAGGGTGGTATTGCCACAGGAAAGAAGAGAGAGCAATTCAGACCATGATACTCTTAGGCTATTGTCCCTGAGCCCACTTCTAGTGGCTTACAATGCAAGCCAGGCCTCACCTCTCAGATGTTTCATAACTTCTCCAAACAGTGCCAGTAGCTAGAGACACATTACACGTAAATCACAACAAACAGATTCCGGAATTTACTATGTAGCCCAGTGCTGGGATTCCAGGTATATGATACTACTTCTGACTGTGACAGCTTCTATCTGTGTGATTTCCAGAATGTGTGTACCTTCAATCCTTCCACTGATTTCAGCTACTACCTACCATAATTGCTAAGAAGTTTTGCATGACATAAGACTGTCACCAAGTAGAAATGGCAGGGACAAAAACCACCCTCTTTTGATAACCCACCACTGTATCCAGAAAAACTGAGCTTGAAAGAAGAGTTCCTCGTCTATTTTTTTTAACTTCTTTCTTTCTTTCTTTCTTTCTTTCTTTCTTTCTTTCTTTCTTTCTTTCTTTCTTTCTTTCCTTCCTTCCTTCCTTCCTTCCTTCCTTCCTTCCTTCCTTCTTTCTTTCTTTCTTTCTTTCTTCTTTCTTTCTTTCTTCTTTCTTTCTTAAAATTTTCCACCTCCTCCCCAACTCCCATTTCCTTCCCACTTCCCCCTTTCCCCCTCCCCCCTCCTCTCCAGTCTTAAGAGAAGTCAGAGTTCCTGTCCCATGGGAAGTCCAAGGTCCTCCTCCCTCCATCCAGGTCTTGGAAGGTGAGCATCCAAACAAACCAGGCTCCAACAAAGCCAGTCCATGCAGTAGAATCAAAACCCAGTGCCATTGTCCTTTGCTTCTCAGTCAGCCCTCATTGACAGCCACATTCAGAGAGTCTGGTTTGATCACATGCTCCATCAGTCCCAGTCCAGCTGGTGTTGGTGAGCTCCCATTAGATCAGTCCCACCATCTCAGTGGGTGGACGCACCCCTCGCGGTCCTGACTTCCTTGCTCATGTTCTCCCTCCTTCTGCTCCTCATTTGGACCTTGGGAGCTAGTCCTGAGCTCCCGAGTTCCTCATCTTACTGACATTCTTCCACCCACAGTCCTCCTTAGTTACATTGCAAAGGTTGGTCATGATGGTCTGTTCTTTTCAACTGGCTACTCAGCTACGTTCTGCTACTCTCTCAGACAATTCTTTCTTATCTTCTCTGTCAGTATCTGTTTGCCACATGCTCGTTTCCTACCCTTTAACTCCATCTCAACAAAAAAGCCAACAAACCAACAATAGACTTAACTCATATTCAAATATTAAAGTTCATACTTTCTTCTTAATTAACCTCTAGTTTGACCAATAAAGACCATAAAGAGCATTAATGTGATTCCTAGCAACCCCCATATTGAGCATGTACTGATTCAATGCCAGAGAAAACTCAGGCTATAAAAATAAATTACCATTTATTCCAGGCTGACTATAAAAATACCGTTTTCCAGTGTCTATGGCATGGTAAGTGTGTAATTTCATTCAGTTTCAGAAAGTAAAAATAAATAAACATGTACAGGTCAGTCAAATTCATGTCCTGATTTATTTGCTTATTACTTCCTTGATACTGCTCAAGCCACCCCCTCATATTTCCTGCCCCCACCCCAACATTCTTTCATTAGCACACGAGATTTTTTTCTGAAATAATTCTAGCAGAGCCTTGCTCTTTTCAGTCCTGTTAGTAGTTACTAAATACAACCTGTTTCTGCAACTTTCACTAATGGCTGGATGTATTCGTCTTTGACAGTTCCCTTATGTCATTGCCAACAAGAGAAATTATTTTTCACTTCTCACATTTCATCTTAAAACAAATTGGAATTTTCACATATTCAGCATATATTTGTTACATGTCTGATCTAACTTAAGTAGTGGTTGTTGGGATTGAGTTTGGACTCTTGTGTTAACTGATAAGAGCATATTGAAGTATGTTGGAAGTTCTTTATGGTTTTAATGCAAGATTTGAAGAAGATACTAGGAAGAGCAAAGAAACTCCAAGTAGATGAAGAGTCAGGCAACCTGAGTTTTTATGTGGAACTTGATGGACACAGTCTCTGATACACAAAGTATAAGGAGGGCAATGGGGCTGAACCTGAATAATAGGGAACATCCTATACAGTGACTTGACAGCCACTGGTGTGGGGCAATGGTCTGTATTGTGTCAATTATATTTTAAATAAACACTGATTGGCCAGTAGCCAGGCAGGAACTATAGATGGGACAACAAGACAGGAAGAAGAAGTTGGTCAAGGAGAACAGGAGAATTCTGGGAAGAAGGAAGTCCTACTCTGTAGTCCTGACCCAGCCCCAGAAGAAGCAAGATGTGACTGCCTCGTTGAATAAGGTACCAAGCCACGTGTCTAACATAAACAAGAATAACGGGCTAGTATGAGTTAACAAGAAGCCTGAGCTAATGGGCCAATCAGTTTATAACTAATGTAGATCTCTATGTGATTTCTTTGGGACCTAATGATTGCGGGAACCAGGCAGGACAGAAAACTCAGTCAACAAGCCAGGGTAAGGAATGGATTTTCATGTTGAGGTATATAAGCTCTGCCAGATGTTGATAGTCATATTTTGGTCTTTTTGCCTATTAATACATTCTTTCACCTCTCTCTGTCTCTCCTGCCACAGCCTTTCTTCTTCTGAACAAATCCTGTTTTGTCTTTCCTCCGTCTTATGTATGCAGGAACCCTTGAGTTTAATTAAGCTTTCTCTCATGCTCAAAGGTGTTGAGTGTTAAACTAATGCACAGATAAATCACCAGTATCTACAGCACTCAAGGAAATGACATAAGTCCCCCTGATATTAAGGGTTTATCATAGGGAGGTGGGGCCCTAATTCTTTCCCTGGTGTTTTTGAAAAGTTGTTTTGAACAGAGATGGAAAGATAAGATTCTAGTTAAAATCGTCTTGGCAAAATTTCTAGATCCTTCTGAGTGAATTGTTTCTGTGGAAACATTTGAGTTTTGCTCTATACCAATTTTTCTAAGCAGGTGTTAAAAGAGACAATTCACTCTTCTTTGGGAAAGCTTTTATAAACCTATGTACCTTGATAGAATTATTCTTGTTCCAAATTAGACTCTCTATCCTTTATCATTGTTATTAGTTCATTTCTATTTAATTATTGGTATTTATAATCACTCTCACTGTATACACTATGGGATTAAAGAATGGTTAAGAATGGTTAAGTAAGTGAAAGCCAACGTATTTTGGGTAATTAATTTGGATTTACTATGACATTGAGTTTCTCACATAATCACTAATTGTATTTTGGGGAATGTTAGTGAACCTGTGAGTTTCTTTCATTTGGGGGATAAAATAACACATGGTTTTGGAGAAATGTGCTTGATCAGAAACCTAAGATAGAGTAAATACATCCAAACAATAATATTTTACTCCCTGTAGAAAGCATTCTCAAATCTTCAATTTCCATCAGACCTCTGATCACTCCTAAGTATATACATCATGTTTATTTCTGCAATATCATATACACATGGTGAGCTCTCTCCTGGACATTTCCAACATAATTATGTTTTTATTATAATTTTTCTTTATTCTTGAGAATTTCAAATATGTATACAGAAAAAATATTTCCTTCACACTTAGAAGAGAATAATATTTTATATATTTTCTGTGAGAGAGAAAGAAAAATCTAGGATAACTCTAAAATATACACATATTCATTAAGTATGCATACTGTAGAAAGAGAAGGAAAACAAAACATTTTGTAAAGCACCTATTAATGTATTTGAATAATTACATAAAAAGCATGACCATTAAAAACCATTGTCCAATAGTCTTTATTATAAACAATTGTCCAACAGTCTTTCATTTTTCAGACTCTTTCAGTTTATGTACTCATCCTTCTTTTCCATATGTTCTTGTATCTAAATAGATAATCTCGTAATACATTTTAAATGACTATGACATATGTGATACAGATTAAACTGGGAGGGTTTTTTCACATAAAGAATCACATATAGCCAGGATCCTTCTACTTACAAGGAGGAGCCCTCATGATGTAGGCCCTTCCCACTATGGCCCACCACTACAGTAACACAGAACAACCACTCTTTCTTAGGGGGTTAATTTCTGGCATGTGAATTTTCTTTTAGTTTTTCATTTAATTATATTAAAATTTTGTTCATTCAAGTAAAAAAAAAAGATTACTGTTTTGAGGAAGAAATGAAATAATCCCACAGAGGACTGGAATTGTTCCTACAAGAGTGTTATGGTGCTGTTATTGGTATAATTGTATAATTCTTCTTCTTCTTTTTTTTTTTTTTTTTTTTGGTTTTTCGAGACAGGGTTTCTCTGTGGTTTTGGAGCCTGTCCTGGAACTAGCTCTTGTAGACCAGGCTGGTCTCGAACTCACAGAGATCCGCCTGTCTCTGCCTCCCAAGTGCTGGGATTAAAGGCGTGCGCCACCACCGCCCGGCTGGTATAATTCTTCTATTCTGACCTATACTTTTTCTCTTAATGTTTCAAAATCTTAATTTGTAAAGTAGTATACTTATAATCTCTTTTGTGAGTAAAGACTAATTTTGTCATTTGAAGATTTATTGAAATAATAGTAAGAAACACATACTCTAGATAGTAGAAATAAACTGTTGTAAGATATTAAATGAGATCTGCAGGATCATAGAAGGTTGTGCTTTAGGGAGACCTTAAAGTAGCCATGGCAGGGGAATCAGAAGCAAGAGAACACCCCAAATAATGACACAACTGAGAAAGATGCAATTCAGTTCTCAAAAAACAAGTATTTTGCTGGCGGTGGTGGCGCACGCCTTTAATCCCAGCACTCGGGAGGCAGAGGCAGGCGGATCTCTGGGAGTTCGAGGCCAGCCTGGTCTACAAGAGCTAGTTCCGGGACGGGCACCAAAGCTACAGAGAAACCCTGTCTCAAAAAACAAACAAACAAACAAACAAACAAAACAAAACAAAACAAAAAAAACAAGTATTTTATTTTTGATATAATAATATATTCTGAGCAACAAGTAGATAAGACTATAAAGTTACTTGTGAATTAAAATTAATTTGAATGAGAAGTGCCTGGTAGAGGTAATTCCAAGATACTCTGGGATTTTGAGCCTGAGGTAATTAAACAATTATATTTGCTATTATTTCCTGGGAGTCTAAACTATATATTGGTTTGGGGTAATGGACAGAATAAAATTCAAACTTGATGATTTTCAAATATATTGATGAGACTGTGAGCATTCTAGCAGTGAGAAATATTTGGCATACAGAAGAAAGATGTGCACTTCTAATTTATAAATGAGTTTATTATTACTGTGGGTACTGAGGACATAAAATGATTCCTAATGATACTCTGCTATCCTTATATATCAGAGTCTGACATACTTAGAGAGTAATCAGAGAGCCTTCAACAAGGAGCTAATGGAAACAGATACAGAGACCCAGAGCCAAATATTAGGCAGAGCTTGGAGAATACTAAGGAAAAAGGAAAGAAGAATTGTAGGAGGTAAAGAGGTCAAGGACACCGTAAGAACACAACCCATGCAATCAACTAACCAAGGCTCATAGGGGCTCACAGAGACTGAACCTACAACCAGGGAGCCTGTATCTGTCTGACATAGTTGCCCTGCATATATGTGACAATTATGTAGCTTTGTGTTCGTGTGGGACAACTAAGAGTGGGATCACAGACTGTCTGATATATTTGGAGCCTTTTGGATCCCTTTCTAACTGATTGCCTCATTCAACCTTAATTTGAAGGGATGTGCCTAGTCTTACTGCAACTTTATATACCATGTCTGGTTGATATTCTTGGGAGGTCTGCCCTTTCTGAAGGGAAATGGAGGAGGAGTGGATCTGGAGGACAGGGAAGGTAGGGAGAGGGACTGGGAGGAGAAAAGGAGGGAAAGATGTAGTTGGGAATAATAAATAAAAAAATAAAAAAAAAGAAATAAGAAAAATAGAAAGAATTTGGTTAAAGTTAGTGCTCTTCATCTCAGTTTGTCAAGACTGTTAATCAAAAATTGCTTGTCCGTACCATACAACAAGCACTTGTCCCATCTACAACATCTCTGTCCCACAAGCCTTTGTATAATGGTATGACAGCTGTCTTACGCACTGTCCAATGCAGTATCCCTTAGATGCAACACAGAACCGTATTTCTTTCTAATCATGTTTCCATGGGTCTGAGGGCTAAGGTCATTCTGCTTAAGATATTCAGTCTCTTTAGTGAAGCTGTGTCCGTTTGTCTTCATTTGCATGTTTGACCCTCCTCACATTCTTTCTGTTTCCCTGTACCATCGCCTCTACAACCTGTGCTCACTGTCCTATGTTGCTAACACCGCCTGAGCACTCAGTGAAACAGCCACCTCCTGACACAAGTACAGTTATACTAAAATTGTCTGCATTTGCTCACCATGACTGTCTCAATTTTGGAGGCACAGCCGGAGCAGGAAAGAAAAATTCAATTCTTTCTGTGTTCTGCATGCACATTTGTTGCCAGTAACTTGAACTGACCTAATCTAAAAAGGAAGTTATTTGCTTAAGAAATAAATAAATAAATAAAAGGTAGTGTTCCAGGTCCTGGCCCCTTAAAAAGCAGAAGAGAATATATGAGGTCACAAATGGAGTGAAGAAAATTTCCATAAAGGACCAGCACATTGTTTATCATTTATAGGGAAATCATTTCTAGATGAGAATATCCTGGCTTCTCCTCATACATATGAGTGATATGGCTTAGTTGATTCACTGTGATGTCCTTTATTCCTAAATTCCAGCTGCAGACAATTTAATCCATCAGTCACCATATGGGGACACAACTTTGTTCTAATCTATAAACATATATGTCATTCTTAAAAATTCATAGATGCATAGAAGCATGTACGTAAACTAAAGTAGCCTATAGATACCACTAATGAATCATTGATATTGGCATTCTCTCTTTTTCCCTCCCAATATGTTGATCCTAATTTAGTTTACTGTGATTTTAATGTTAATTTAACCTTCTTTACAGACTCCAACACCAAAACTATTAAATTAAGCTTAGTAAATAAAATTCAAAATCTATATAAAAAATTCTACAGAGTGGCAGAGTTTACCTGAAAGAGACCTTTGTGCTGTGTAGGCTATCTTTTACACCAACAATAGCTCATGAAGTAATTCTTGCTCCCAGCCAATTTGAGATACGCCAGTACGTGTGCAGCTTTGAAATTTGCCATGGCTGACAGAATCAGGCTGTGTTTTAGCTTAGATCACATTTCCTTGTACAAACTGTTAGTGTCAGAGATCAAACACGTCTTGTTTGGAGAAGATTTTTAAAAATGATTCAAAAACATTATTTCTGAACCATGCATCCATGGAAACTGTTCAAAAATGGGTATTTTTTGCTTCTTTTTATTGTTTGGGTTACATATCAGATACAGAAATATTGTCATAAAAGACCTATCACAGGTAAAATATGCACCAGCAAAAGCTGTGATATGCTAGAGTTGGGGCATTGTGCATAGTGGTGCTTTTTGGTGCTATTTCATTCTATGGTTTTCCCTTTGAAAAGTCCATTTTGACAGGGAAATTAAGTCATCATTTACCACAGAATGATCCAAAGAAAAATGAACACTGTACTTTGGAAAATGTAGGTTGATAAAGGAAAGGTTGATGGAATAAATGAATCACTTCTCTAATATATTTCTGCCACCTCAGCAAAAGATCATTAACCTAATGGATTATGTTTTGTAGTTGATGCATTTTTTTGTCTGTGTACTAAAGTGACATATGGAACATTCCCACTTTAATGGTCACTTAACCTTCACGGTGTGGAAGGCTTAAGAGAATTTAAACATTTATATTAAAATTTGCACCATCCATCTCAGACTGTCATTGCTTGAAGCTTCATTTGGCTCCTTTAGACGAGTAGCAACTGTTGTTGGAAAGCTTCGTGATTTTGGAGCCTTCATTGCTTTAGATTTGAGGGTATTTTGTTAATTGGAATTGTTGGAAATTAAAAAAAAATTCTCAGGTTCTGCGAAGTTTTTTTTTCTTCTTTCTTATTTACTCCAGTATTTTCCTTTTACTGCTTTTAAAAAGTATTCATGCAGATATGGGGGGAAGCTGGAGCAGAGAGCTCCCAAAATCAAATCATATAGCTGACAATGTACAACACCCGAGGGACTTGGGGGGTTTAGATGACAGGACTCACACTGAGGACATACGTTGAATTCACAAGCTTTGCCTGCACTGCTCTTTGTGTCTGCATCCTGACAGGTACTTCCTCACTGACACAGAAGGAAGCAGGTACCAGTCACCCTGAGCTCTGAAAACAAGACTATTGCAGTCAATGAAACCCTATTCTGTCTGTCAAGAGAACTTCAGCTATACTTCTTAGGTGTGCTGAAGTTCAGTAAGAATTACCACCAAAAACCTGTACTTGAGAGAACTCTCAAACAAAAAAACAAGTCTCTGTAACTTGGTAAAAAAATCATCTGCTTGATTCAAGGAAATTATGAATTTCACCCTCATGGGGGGCACTTCAATCCAGAAATATAGAAGAACTGCACAAAGAAAAGCAAGGCAGTAATGTGGGACAATTCTGTAATTCTGTCAATTACTGATTGGCCAGTAACCAGACAGGAAGTATAGGCTGGACAACCAGACAGGAAGTAGAGGCAGGGCAGTGAGAACAGAATTCTGGGAAGCAGGAAGCTTTCCTCCCCAGTCCCGCCTAGACACGGAAGAAGGAAGATGTGACCCACCCTGCCGAAAAAGGTACCGAGCCATGTGGCTAACATAGATAAGAATAATGGGCTAATATGTTACAAGAGTTAATAAGAAGCCTGAGCTAATGGGCCAATTAGTTTATAATTAATATAGATCTCTGTGTAATTTCTTTGGGGGGTTACTGGTTATGGGAACTGGGCAGGACAGAAACCCCAACAAGCAGGCCCTTATGTTACAAGGCATAATGATTTTCAAACAATTTCTCATTTGTCTTAATACAACTATTTTGATGAAAATGAAACCATTAACCAAGTAGCCATATTTATTGTAAAAGTACTTTCTAATGAGTAAAGCCATTGTGTGGTGTGTGCATTTTATAAACCCACCAATGTCTTTTTTATTAATTTCTTTAAGCAATTTATCCTATCAGTTTATCTATTATCTATCTATCTATCTATCTATCTATCTATCTATCTATCTATCTATCTATCTATCTATCAATCTATCTATCATCTATCTATTTATCTATTTTTTATCTCTAGAATCTATTTATTATCTATTATCTATTTATCTATGTTTTCGAACATAGATAAATGTTCACATAACTGGAAATGTTCTCATACATTTGGCCTTTCCTAAGAACAAATGCATTTTATGATTTAAATTCACAATGCCATATTTCAAATGAATGTCTAATGTTAGTTTTATTATTAATATTATTACAAATCAATCTTTATATTTTTATTTCCTATGCCTTAACTTCCTAAGTTGCCTTAGAAATCATTTAGATTTATTGGTATCTCAACAGATGCATTGTTATTTTTTATGAGTACAATGAGATATTATTAGCTATCTTTAACCACATTTTATAGATATAAAGAAAGTCATAGAAGGAACTTGTTTAGGATGAGGCTATTGAACTTAAACTTAAAAGTCAAATATAAAAGGGTCTTAATTTTATATATTTCAAAATTTCTTTCTACTCCTGTATGTGTGCATGTGTGTGTGTGTGTTTCTGTTTGGAGTCAGTGTTCAGTTTTCACCATGTGGGTCCTGGATATCACACTCAGATAAATAACAGATTTTATGTAAAGGAAAGTTTAATGTTAGAGGACTTTTAAAAGTTTCAATTTCTTAACTAGAATGAAGTGAACAGGAGGGCAATGCACACATGGGAAGCACAGCCTGGTACTTCTTCCCTCATGGCAGAAGGCAGAGGTACTGCTCACCAACAGTCTGTGGATGCAACATACAAAGAACGCTTTTCACAGTAATTTTCTTCAGCACTTCCATTTTGACATTTTCTTTGGAATTCAGTCACCTGCATACTTTTAATCAGTCTCATAATACAAAAAAAAATGTAGCTAGTTACAATGGTGCACTCCTTCAATATCAGCATTCATAAGGGAGGTGCTGGCAAATCTGTGTGAGTTCAAGGCCATCCTTGTTTACATAGTGAATTCCAGGAAGCGTAGGGCTGCCCAGTGAGACCCTGTCTCAAAACAAACAAACAAACGAACAAGCAAACAAAATACAAAAAAATAAAAAAAAATTCAATTCAGGATCACATTGCTTTCTGAGTACTTTGCTAAAGTCAGGGCATCTTCAGGTAAGGAATGATTCTAGTATGTATCTTGCAGGAGTTAAAAGCTGAAAGTTTTTTTTAAAAAAATACCAGCCCATAAAATCACAATCCCAGAGAATTTAGACAACAATGAGGACCCTAAGAGAGACATACATAGATCTCATCTCCATGGAAAGTAGAAAAAGACAAGATCTCCTGAGTAAATTGGGAGCATGGGGGAGGGTTGAAGTGGAGAGGAGAGGCAGGGAGGGGAGCAGAGGAAAACTTAGAGCTCATTTAAAATCAATTTTTAAAAAAAGGCTGAAAGTTTCCTTCTCTGTAAAGAATTTGCTCTTACGTTACTTTTTACTTGGACTATTTCAATGGATACCCTGTACAGCATAGTTTTTCATGGTACATATGGTTTTTCTAAAGAATGGATTTGTTATATTTATTTTTAATTTTTGCTCCTGTTAGGAACTGAACTCTAAAGCTACTAAGCATTTTACAAGACACTAAGAGTAAATATAATATTAGTACTAAAAGTCATGAAAGTGTAATGATTCCGAATGCACTTTTATAACAGAAGCATCTGCTTCATGTGGAAGAGTGTGACCTCTGCAAGTGGAAATCCCTTGTCACACATGTCCCTTGGTTATTGCCAGGGATTCTGAATCTGCCTTTGTTTTTTTTTTTTTTTTTTTTTCTTATTATCTTCTCAAGTGAGTTCTTTTCAAGTCATAAGATTGCCATGGTTATAATTAGATTTAACAAATACCTTTAATTAATATACATGCAAAAGTTGTGTTTCTTAAAACTTTGCAAAATGCATTTAAATGTTTTATCATAGAGACAGCATCGAAGAGCAAAGTCTTCACCCTTCCATTTCTTATGAGGGTGACTGGCATTACTGTATGTGCATACATATTATATATTCACATTTTTATGTATATTAACCAGGACAGGATTTATGTACTTTTAGTGATTATATTATATTATATATATATTATAAATATAATAATATTATATTATATTTTCTTCTTTGTAAGAATATGGAAAACTGCTATCACTGAAAGTACATTCAGAGTACTTTGAACAAGATTTTTGTATTTTATCTACTCAGAAATAGTTATTTCATTGTTTACTATTATTGATGCCATGGATCAATTTCTTTTCAGAAGAAATGAATTTAGAAAAATGGCTGCTGATAGCATGAATGCATCTGGGGCGATTATTTAGACAGAATGAGAAAAGTATTGATTAAGATGAAGATAAAATAAGATCTGATATCAAAGAGGGATATATTATGTAGTTTTCATTCCAGAATTCTGACAGTACATTAAAGACTGTATGTTTAAATTCAATGCTGAACAAGATATAAGTAATAAAGTGCTTTTATAGGAAAGAATGAATGAGATGTTTTATCAGTATTTTATTACTTACAGGAAAGAAGTGAGACAAGTGAGAGGAACACAGATTACTAATGTTATTGAATATTGCAATAAGCAATTTATGACAAAATTGTAAACTTTATATTTTCAAGTCAAGTTTCTTTGTTATATGCACAGTGAAGCCATGTCTTCACTGAAATTAGAAACATTTTGTAGCATCTGTTTCATGTTAAAGTTTTTATTTTGTGTCATTAATACATTAATAGCTCTATTAGTTCTCTTTTTCTAGAGAAATATTATGCTTTTAATTTTTGTTCTGAAATACATTCTATAACTTATTAAACGGTCATATTCTCTAAATTTTATCTTCCCCTTTTGGGGTTTTTCTAGACAGGGTTTCTTTTTGTAACAACCCAGACATCCTGGTACTCAATCTGTAAACCAGGTTGGCTTTGAACTCAAGGAGATCCACCTGCCTCTTCCTCCTGAGTGTTGGGATTAAAGGCGTGCACCAGCACTCTTTGGCTCTTTCCCTTCTCTTATATTACATAGGACCGAGTGGCAGTGTTGTCAATGCATGAACATTTATCCAAAAGTAACTGAACTGCTATAGCTTCGACAGTGCAAAATCCTTGGGGTAGAAAATGTCACCCCTTCTTTCCAGATTTCACAGTTTTCTCTTCGAGTCTCTCATCTCACAGGACTTAATCAGGTAAAACATTAATTAATTCTATGTACACATTTTATTTCTTTGAGGCAATCCAGCTAATTTTTTTCTGAATTACGTTGGCACAACATCTCAGAATTAATCTAAAAATCTTCTGGTGTGATGGTTCATACAAAAGAACCATTATTTTAACACAAACAAATCACATTCATCAAGACAGTCTTCGTATCTGCCATCTATATGCTCATCTTCCTGTCTTGTTTATGGAATTTTTAGTAGTATTATAGATATGACCACCTATGACAGCATACCCCTCAGTACATTTTCCATCTTTTCATTCTAAGGTGGTTTTGTAGTCACATGGTAAAATGGCAAGCAAATATAGTTAATGGAAAAAGGCCATGAATTTGAAAGAAAAATTGAGAAGGGTTTGGAGGGAGGAAAGAGAAGGGAAATGTTGTAGCTATAGTCTAAAAATTTTCAAAAAGGAAAAGAATGGTGATAGAGCAAAGCCTTAGCTCATGCAGTTTTTTAATATTGTTATTACAAAGTTCTACCATCCTTACCCAATGTAGGAATCTGTCTTCCATTAGAATAGATGATCAAGTGTTGGTCTGATGAGTAGAATTTGTAATAATGACAAAAGAAAGATAGCAGAACAAAGTATTAGAATTAAGTATGGAAACATCTACTTGTAATTTATGCATAAGTCTGAGACATCTTGTCAAAGTCCTGTGAATTTTGGAATTTATAAATATAATTAATTCTGATAGCATCTATATCAAATTGGTTTGCCTATAACAACTGCAGCAAGTTATAGCTATCATGACATAAATCTCATTTTACTAATATAGATCATTAATACTAATCTTAAATATTAAGGTAAAAGGACATTTCTTACAATCTTTGGTAACACAGATCAATTTTGTGGTCAACATTTGATAAAACCTTTCTTTCTTTCTCCCTCTCCTGTCCTTCTTTCTCATATTTTCTTTGCTTGCTAGCTGGCCCATGTGCTTCCTGACCATTTCTCTGTCTCCTATCTCAGTGTATGAGTGCTAAGACTACAGATGTGTGCCTTTGCATCAGAATTTTTACATGGCTTCTGGGAATCAAATTTCGGAGGCTCAAGTTTGCATAGCAAGTACTTTTACTCGCAGAGCCATCTTAGCTAGTCCTTACATTTATATTTTTAATACACATATCTCCAATTTTCATGTAATAACTTGTATATTTTCCCAGGTAGTAGACCGCTTTTCATGCAAAGCAATCATTTCTTTTTTTTTTTTTTTTACTAATTTATGGTATTTTTGTATGTTTCTGTCTGTAAGCCTTTTTGCTTTGTGCTACAAACACACACTCACACCCACATACTTATCAAACTGGTGACTTCTCAGCAAGTCATTGAAAGTTGTATTATGTTGAATTAATAACTCAAAACCATCAATAGCTTAGAACACCAAAGCTTTATTTCTCATGTATTCTATGTATGACTCCATCTACAGCTCTTGAAAGTGTTTCGATAACTCTAATTACTCATGAACACTGACTTTTAGAAAGTGTTCTTTTGTACATTGTCATTTGTGGGCCAGGGTAAAGGATAGATTACAGGGTCTTATTCTGACAATTAGATACTTATAGATCTTCAGAAGCAACACAGTTAACATTTTCTTATTCAAAACTACAACAAGCAAAACAAAGTTCTTCCATGTTAGAGAGTAATTAGTAACTTAGAATAAGTGCAAATTTAATTTAATAGTAAAATCTGAATTTTTCTTTCTCATTTTTTGTGGTTGTGCCTGATTTTTGAGAAGTTGTAAAATGTTCAATACAATTTAAAGTAAATCATTTAAAAAGGTTACTGAAGTTTTAAATTGAATCTTTAGAGTTTGCCAATTGATTTAAGTTGACTTACCCTACTAATATAATATTGTTAGACAGAATGTTGTTGCTTTAGATGTAGTTATTTATTTTCATGACTACATATTATTTTAGTATATAAGGAATTCATAATGCACCTATGATTTTACCTTCTACTAAATACTCAGTGGGTTAGTTACTACTTGGTATATTTTTGTTACATTGGAATTAACATATTTACATATCTTTCATGCCCATATATCTGAATTCCTGTTAGAAATCTGTCTAGAATTAAATTGATTCAAGTCCAATTTAATCAATCCAAGGCAGTTATATCCTTTTCACACATTTGGAAAAAAGATTATGAGTGACTAATTTTGTGTCAGGGTTGTAGCTTTTGCTCAATCAATTGCACTTAGATTGTGGGATTATGAGATGAATTTCCCATTTAACAGGGACTATAAAAGCTTATATATCAATGAATAGGCATGGAAAAGAAATTGAATTATTTTTCCATGACACTGGCCACAAATTAGCTCAATAGGCTTTTATTACCTTGAATTCATTATTCTAGCTAATGATACAACAATACAAATAGTCCTCCAACTGTACCAGGTTTCATCTAATAGGTTGTGTTTATTACTTGTCATATGGAGCTGGTCAGTTATTATTCCAAAATATCTGCATTGAATTATTGTCCATCAACTCCCACTACTCCCCTCCCATATAATTTCTTTATTTCAGATTGTTACTTAAAGGCTATGGAAGTCTTTTATATCCCATTTCTCCTCTAATCAATCCGAAATTACATTTTTTATAATTTGATCCGAATTACCTTTAAAAATGTGCTAATATTCACATATTAGCCTGATTAAGATCATTCAGCTGATATGTATTAGTACATGAGAGTATACATGTGTAGCACAGGAATAGAAGAATTTCTCTAACATAATGCTAATTTTTTCATTTCACTTTGCCCCAAGATTTCTGACAAGCTATACTGAATTTCCTTTTCCTCTATTTTTTTCTACTTTCTCTCATGTGATTCTTCTATACAATGAGAATCACTCATTAATACGTGCCAGCTGAAATTTAGGTTGTTGTCCCATAGGCACGTATTTATTTCCTTAATGACTTCTTTCTACCATGTTATTCCTGATCCCCCTCAATACCTTCACAGTGCCTGAGAAGAAAAGGCCTTTGCTGAATTACTGAAATAAGGGCACTTGAAACTATTTCTTGACTCTTCTTTTTAAAATAAATTTATTTATTTATTTTACATCCCAGCTGCAGTTTCTCCTTTTTCCTCTCCTCCCACTTCCTCTCTGCTACATCCATCTGTTCCTATCCCACAATCCATTCCTCATTCATTTCTGTGTAGGAAAGAACAGGCCTCCCATGGGCATCAACAAAACATGGCATAACTGCCCTCTGTTGGTGTCCAGGAAACATGTGGTCATTGTGACCGTGCCTGTCTGGGTGGCATTTGCTGCCAGCTGGGGCCATGGTGACATCCAGACCTGGACTGCTGCCTAGGACCATGTCTGGGCTCATGTTCCTATCCCTGTCAGGGTCTGTTTTGAAATTTGTGGTCCATGTTGCCACCAAAGGCCACATGAAAGCCTGGGGACTCATTTCTTTTATGCAACAACCATTCAAATTGATTATCAACTTCTCTCAATTATTCCTATTTTATACATGGCTACAGTGTTCACTTGTGTTCAAATACACAGCTACTCATCTATTTAATTTGTTATTATAGTCAGTTACTATTTCCCAATTATCTCTCTATTTCTCTCCAAACTGCTTTACCTGTGTACGTTATTATTATTATAATTATTATTAGGTTTTTAGAGACTTTGTTTCTCTGTGTAGCCCTTGCTATCCTGGAACTTGCTTTGTGGAATAGACTGATCTTGAGCTCAGAGCTCCTCCTGTCCTTGCCTCCTTAGTGCTAGGATTAAAGGTGTAGAAAACACTATCTTGAGTGAGATATCCCAGACCCAAAAAGAGGAACATGGGATGTACTCACTCATAATTGGTTTCTAGCCATAAATAAAGGACATTGAACATATAATTTGTGATCCTAGAGAAGCTAAATAAGAAAGTGAACCCAAAGAAAATCGCATAGTCATCCGCCTGGATAGGGGAAGTAGACAAGATTGCCGGGCAAAAACTGGGAACTTGAGGGTGAGGTGGCATGGGGCTAAGGGGAAATGGGATGAGAAACGTGAGAAGGGGAGGATGGGAAGAGCTTGGGGGATTGGGATGGTTGGTATATAGGAAGGGTGGATACGGGAGCAGCAAAGTATATATCCTAACTAAGGGAGTCATCTTAGGGTTGGCAAGAGACTTGACTCTAGAGGGGCTCGCAGGTGTCCAGGGAGATGTCCCCAGCTGGAACCTTGGGCAACTGAGGAGAGGGAACCTGAAATGACCCTATCCTATACTGATGAATATCTTACATATCACCTTAGAACCTTCATCTGGCGATGGATCGAGATAGAGACAGAGACTCAATTTGGAGCAACGGTCTGAGCTCTTAAGGTCCAAATGAGGAGCAGAAGGAGGGAGAACATGAGCAAGGAAGTCAGGACCACGAGGGGTGCACCCACCCACTGTGACAGTGGAACTGATCTATTGGTAGCCCACCAAGGCCAGCTGGACTGGGACTGAATAATCATGGGTTGAAACTGAACTCTCTGAACATGGCAGACAATGAAGGCTGATGAGAAGCCAAGGACAATGGCACTAGGTTTCGATCCTAATACATGAACTGGCTTTGTAGGAGCTTAGCCTGTTTGGATGCTCACCTTCCTGGACCTAGATAGAAGTGGGAGGACCTTGGTCTTCCCGCAGGGCAGGGAATTTGGACTGCTCTTCAGTATTGAGAGGGAGGGGGAATGGAGTGGGGGGAGGAGAAGAGGAGTGGGATAGGGGGAGGGGAGTGGGGGGGGAAGGGGCAATATGTGGGAGGAGGGGGAGGGAAATGGGAAATGGTGACTGGTGGAAATTTTAATTAAAAAAGAATAAAAATAATTAATAATAATAATAATAATAATAATAATAATGAAGTTGTGTGCCACCACAGCCCGACTATAGTTTCACCTTCAATGGCTGCCTCCAATTCTAATTCATCTCTTATATTTCTCCTAATTATGTATTCTAAATTCAGTACATGGCACAAGTAACCTTTCCTCTATTTGATGTTTTTTCTATCATTTTTTTCTTCTCACAAAGAAATTCTATCCTTACCTTGTTCTATGCATTAAGTAGCTTTCCCCCATCTGTATCCTCTCATTTAACACCCCGACTTTTCTTGATTGTTTTCATATCAAAATCATAGTAATTTTTGAGATTACATTTTTCTTAGTCTACAAATGTGTGCGAACTTTTGTTAAATATTTTTAAAGATTCACATGGCATTGTCTTCATACAAATTTCACATACCATTATGATAGGTAATGTGGTTAATATTCAACAAACCAGTCATTAAGTGTATGAATCTCAAGTGAGTAAGATATAATACTAATTCTCACTATGAATTATTAAAGGTCACCTCTGGACCCTTAAAATATCTAGGACAAAACCAAAATTACTTTTAATCTTGAGGCTCTTTGAGGCTTTAGGGAAAGCTGAGATATTTATTTGTTTATTAAATCACTGCATTGTATAAGTTTCATTAAATGAGTATAATTATAAAGGGCCATGCTAAAATTGTGTGATCTATATATGCACTCACAAATATAAACACTTTATATTTCACATAAAGTAGTTGGGAAAACAAAGATTCCTCAGACATGTTTTAAATGAGTATAATTACGTGACCCTAAAGCCAGGTGTTCTAGCAGCATTGCTGGTATTTTGCATTAGGAAAATATATTATAAACAAACTGTTAAATATAGCTTCTTCCAAAGGACACAGATTCCTAAGAGCCATTCATTTGCACATTGCTTAGCAACAAAATCATAACATTAATAAAATTTAGAAACTAAGAAGGCAAAAGATTATAGCTATAATTTTCCATGTTCTCTTGTGATATGTGGACCCAATTTTTCGACTATGTGAAATGAGAAACTTCACAATGATACAGCTCAGACAGCCCATTAATATTTAGGTTTGTTGAAGAACATATTATGAAAGGTTTAGAGACTTTTTTGTATTGTCTACTTATTATTTTTGCAAATACACTAGGGTAAATGAATGGATAAAATCTGGGAAAAATTTTAATTTTAAAGTACTTTTTACATATTTAGGAATATTTTAGTAGCAGTCTATATGTTACTTTCATTATGTTAATCTGATTGCTAAAAATAGAAGAAAATTTCCCTAAAATTGAATAAGAATAATTTATGTGAAGTATAAAAATACTTTTGGTTTATAAAAGAAGTTAGATATAACATCTTAGTGGAATATGGGAAACACTGTGTCTTGCATTTACTATAGTAGTTGAATAATATAACACAGCTTGTTCCAAAGAATTAAGATGTAAGTAATAGAATAAAATCAATAACAAATTGTAAATGCATTGTTTTTATATTATACATAAAATAGTTTAATTTGGTAAAAATCATTACAAGTTACATATCCATATGATGATTCTTTTAAAAAGATTATTGCTTATGTAACACGATGATGTTTGTTGAAACTGCTGTGGAGAAATTACTGAACTATGCATGTGGTAGTAACTATTCAATCCATCTATCTTTAGAAAGTTAGAATTTAAAAGATAGTATCTGTTGTTTTTGGTCTAGAAGCCCATGTAGACTTTGGAAATATGCAATCACTTTGTCTGATGCCAAATGAGAAGAAATTTGACATTGATTAGAAATATCTCTGTTCTTTCCTACAAACGTCTTTTCTCCTTGACTTCTAATGGCTAGCTTATATCATAGTTGAGATGAAAACTATGATTGGGGAATAGTTAATGGTATATTTGTAAGTTACAGAGCCAAGGAAGGCTGACCATTTTACAAACACTGATAGGAAATTAACCATGTATATTCAGGTAGGAAGTCTGGGCCATAACATATTGGTAGATCTGAAGACTGGACACAACAACAAAAGCAATCAATCCCTGTATAAATCAGAGATATGTACTCTTTTCCCAATTAAATTCTAGTTATTGAAACATAGGTGATCTTCCCTGATTGTTGGAACTTTGTGCATTGTTTCACATATGAATTCGGTAAGGATATTCAGTGATTTAGTTGAGTATTGATTGTATTCTTTCCTGGTATTTTCAATAAACAGGGCTTTAATAGATGTAATAAGTCTGTAAGTCTTAAGGAAAATATTTTATTCCTGAGATTATATTTTAGAAACTTGATACTTGTAACTAGTGCCAGAAGTAAATAAATCTGAATACCTCAAACTCTACACTTAGGTTAGTCATAAATGAGCATAGAGTTTTATGTGAATCTGAGCATAGAACACTATGAAGTTAAAATTCAAATAAGAAAGATGTAAAAAAATGTTCTTAACTTTTCCACAGTGATAGGTACTCGAATTGTCCTAGAAGCTTACATACTATTGTGAGAAGATGCTGGTTTTGTCAACCTCTGATCTAAAAATGAAAATGAACAAAATTCTTAATCATCCCTTATTATTTACATAAATTTATTTATTAGAATATTAATAAATAAGAGATAGCATTGATATAATTCCTTCCTCTATAACTTGTTATAAAATCAATCCAAATTATTTATAAAAAGGGGTTAAAACACTACCCTGAAATGTGGAATATAATGCTTCCATATCAAAGATGGCCATTAAATGTTAAATGTCACTTTCTGGTGTGTGTTGAAAAAATATTACTATTTTATTCAGACTCCAAAAAATACAATTAATGTTTCAGACTCAGACTAGGACAATATTGTGTTTTTTTTTTACTTGCGGAGTTTTTTTTTTTAAACTTAACATCATATATATCTCACTAACTAACACGCTGAAGATCTCTATATCTTGATAATACAGAACAGCAAGATATTTTGTGGAATAATAAAGGTGTCTTTAGACTATATGATGATATAGAGCATTAAAGAGTTCTAGTTATGAAGTTATGCCATTATTCCTGTCATTGCAGGAAGACATGCAGC